>NW_024704746.1:42650187-43283358 GCF_018977255.1 Callorhinchus milii
AACTCTTAAAGCTGTGCAGTTATAGTGCATGCAGCCGACGGGAATCGGAGAAAAATGCGAGCTTGAGTAAGGGGGGAGAAGGGTAGTGGGAGGAGGGGGGGAGAAGGGTAGTGGGAGGGGGGGAAGGGTAGTGGGGGGGGGAGAGTGGGGGGGGGGGGGTAGTGGGGGGGGGGGAGAGGGTAGTGGGGGGGGGGGGAGAGGGTAGTGGAGGGGGGGGAGAAGGGTAGTGGAGTGGGGGGGGGAGAAGGGTAGTGGGAGGGGGGGGGAAGGGTAGTGGGAGGGGGGAAGGGGTCCATATCTGTGTGTTTGTTGCAGGGGCGGGGGGGGGGGGGAGGGGGAGAGCATATCTGTTGGTTATGTGTTTATTGGGGATGGGGTCCATATACGTGTGTGTGTGTGTGTGGGGAGTGGGGGTCCATATATATATTTGTGGGGGGGGGGGGAAGGGGTCCATATCTGTGTGTGTTTGGGGGGTCCCGGGGTGTCTCCTCACTTTACGGGGGGGGGGGGGGAGGGGCTCTTACCCTCTCGCTCCTCTCCTCGAAGTGCTCACAGCCCAGGTACCAGCCATCGTCCGAGTCCTCGCTCTCAGCGCCCGCAGCCACCGGGCCCCACATCTCTCTCCCAGCGACTCCCAGCAGCCACACCCAGGCCCGGCCCCGCCCAGGCCCTGCCCAAGCCAGACCCCACCCAGGCCAAGCCCCACCTTTCCCAGGCCTGGCCCCACCCAGGCCAAGCCCCACCCTTCCCAGGCCTGGCCCCCAGCCAGGCCCCAAGCCCCACCCTTCCCAGGCCTGGCCCCGCCCAGGCCAGGCCCACCCTTCCCAGGCCTGGCCCGCCCAGGCCAGGCCCCATCCAAGCCCCACCCTTCCCAGGCCTGGCCCCGCCCAGGCCAGGCCCCATCCAAGCCCCACCCTTCCCAGGCCTGGCCCAAGCTAAGCCCCGCCCCACCCAGGCCCCGCCCCACCCAGGCCGGACGCCACCCAGGCCAGGCCCCGTCCAGGCCCCGCCCAAGCCAGACAGCACCCAGGCCAAGCCCCACCCTTCCCAGGCCTGGCCCCGCCCAGGCCGGGCCCCATCCAGGCCCCGCCCAAGCCAGACCCCACCCAGGCCAAGCCCCGCCCTTCCCAGGCCTGGCCCCGCCCAGGCCAGACTAGGCCCTGCCCCACCCACCCACCCAGGCTAGGCCTTGCCCCTCCCAGGCCAGGCCCCCCACCCCCACCCGCCCCCTTCCCAGACCAGGCCCCGCAATGGAAATGCAACTTAACAATGGAAACAAATATTCTGTTTTGATGGAAAACATAACAACAACTTGGATTTATATAGCGCCCTCCACGCCGGACGGCATCTCCGAGCGCTTGAGCACATGACCATGCACGACATGTACTGAGCCAACAATGCTCCCGCAAAGCTGGACTCATTTTAAGAAAAATTGCTTGATGCTGCGGTGGGAAGACGGTAGGGTCGGTATTATGGAAGGATGAGATCAAATTGACCGAAGAGCCCACTTCATCCAAATCTTTCTGGTGGTCTTGTAAACAGGGAGTGCTGTGTCTGATTCTGTTTTCTCTTCAAAGCAATAATTGCTTTGTGACTTGCACCTGACCGGAACCACCAGTTATAATTCATTGTAAAAGGGTCAGCTGTCTTGAAACTCTATTATATTTTAACTTGCAAATATTGGACATTTTCAGTCGATGTACATTTTTCTATCTAATATGCAGCAATGTGTGAGTGGTGCTTAATTCCATTCATAATCTGCATACTGAGTTAGGTTGATAATAATAATAATCCTTGCATTTGACATAGCGCTTTTCATGTCTTCTAAACGTCTCAAAGCGCTTCACAGAATACACTGTAAAGTGAATTGACTGTGTATTTATGGGCGAAACGCGGCAGCCAATTGTGCACAGCAGTGTCCCACAAACAGTCGTGGATTGAATTTATTATTTTTTTCTTGGGGGATTATTATTAGGCGTGGGGAGTAAGGAAATTTGCCGAAGGTTTCACCCTACTGGGAATCAAACCCAATCAAGGTTGATTAATTTGTACATTCACACCATTAGCACACATCATCCAGGGCTTCAAGTTCAAGCCCTTTCCTTTATTACTTTACAGTATTGGATTAGGGAAGAGGCAGTGGGGATTGCTGACTCATGTCATCAGTTGTAACAATATAATGAAGATCCCATTGCTATTTATGATGCCATGGGATCTTAAACGACCACTTGAAAAGGTAGTCAGGACCTTCATTAATGTCTTGTTTGAAGGATGGAATCTCGCACAATCTGGACGAGACAAGGAGCTTGACCCCCAAACCTCCTTCCACAAAAGTGAGAACTACGAACTGAGTCAGGCTGAAACCTACATCAATCTATTTAGTCATCTCCCCTTCACTTGAGCATCCATATTAAGAATGTGGGCAGTACTGGAGATATATGGGTGTAGTCAAATGAATCAAGATCTTAATAATTAGATTTGCACATAAGTTGGATGCTTTTAAGAATTAAATTATTTCAGGCAATATTAAGAGAATTACAAATTATGCAAAGTCTCAATGACATAATAAAGTGCTATATCAAATGCCAGGATTATTAAATTATGTTGTGCAATGATATTTCAGGTCTGAGTGACCCATCGTGGAGAATAACATAGCCACCACACATTGCATTCTAATTTCATTGTTATTGTGATTATTCACCTGGTCAGCGGGGAGTTTCCCATTGATATAGATGTGGTGAATCATCAAATTGTACCCTCAGTGAGGAAGTGGGTTGGTTGCTGGAGAGACTAGAGGTGGCTTGTGAGAAGTGCTTACCTTTGGGGGAAGAAGATGAGCAGCAGTTGAAGCACATCCCTGCCTGAGCAATACCAGCCCTCAGCTTTACCTCAGGCATAGCTCTCGGGAGACTACAGTGCTAAACTCTAGAGAACTGTAAAACTCGAGAGGAGTGGTTTATGGATGATTGTTATCAGCAAAATTTTCATTTAGTTTGAAAACAATTCTGGTGCCTGCACGTCTGGCGGGCAGAATTGCCGAACTCTATTAGATCAAGACCCTGCTTGTATCAAATTAATTATTAACCTTAAACTCAGTGATCACACAGATGGAGATTCAGCAAACTCTGGCTTCAAGACGAGAACTTAACAGTTGAGCCTCACAAGCAAGGGTTTAAATCGCATGGTCGAGATCCCCCTCGCAGAGTGACCTTGGTGCCACCATTAAGTTGCTCTACGGATGCTTCTCCTCTATGTTCAACGCATTAGCTTCACTCCCCTTTGCTAATCCCAAACCATCTCCCACCCAACCGATTCCCCCTGATGCAACCTCCACTCTCTCAAATCTCAGTCCAGAGCTTTTGATTTCAGGTGGTTTCACGGATTATCACCAAATCTGGCTCAAAAGTCCTCCGCATTCACTGCCTCTCCCTCTCCAACAACAACAACAAAAATTACATTTGTATAGCGCCTTTCATGTCGGGAGGATGTCCCAAGGCGCTGGACAGACAGAGTTACGGACCTGAGCTGGGGGCCGGGGTGGCGGAGGGTGGAGGGCAGAGGCGGAAGCAGGGAAGTCGAAAGCACAGTCAAAGAAGAGGGTCTTGAGGTGGGTCTTGAAGGTGGTGAGGGAAGGGGGCGAGACGGAGGGACTGCGGGATGACGTTCCAGAGGGTGGTTTCAGAGTGGTGGAAGGCCTGCCCGTCAATAATGGGGCGAGCGAGGCGGGGGACATGAAGCAGGTCAGAGCACGCTGAGCAGAGGGAGCGAACAGGATGGTGGGGGTTAGGAGGTCGGAGAGGTAGGGAGGAGCAAGACCATGGAGGGCTTTGAAGGTGAGGGCCAGGATCTTGAACTGTATCCTCTGTGTGATGGGAAGCCAGTGGAGTTGGGCAACAACAACAACAACAACAACAAGATTCCATTTATAAAGCGCCTTTCACGTCAGGAGGACGTCCCAAGGCGCTGAGCAAGGATGGGGGTGACAGGGTCGCGGAGCCGAGTGCGGAAGAGGACATGGGCTGCAGAGTTCCGGATGACCTGCAGCCTGTGGAGGGAGGAGTTGGGGAGGCCAACAAGCAGTGAGTTTGCATAGTCGAGCCTCGGTGTAATGAAGTCATGTATGAGGTTTCGGCTGCCTACGATATGAGACAGCGTCAGAGCCGGGTGTTGTTGCGGAGGTGGGGGAAGGCAGAGCGGGTCATGGCGCAGATGTGGGATAGAAAGGATAGTTGAGGGTCAAACAAGACCCCAAGGTTCCGGACTGGCTTAGCAAGGAGGAGTGTGCAGCCATAGATGGTGAAGATACAGTAATAGCCTCCTTCAATTCTGAGGTAATCTCCAAAGCCACGGACATCTCCCTGTTCCTCGTCTGCACCATAAATCACCTATTCTCTTCTCTGTGATGGGCACTGTACAAATGCAAGTTGTTTTTTGTACAAAATAGACTCTTGTAACAGGAACCATCGAACCATAGAAATTTGCAGCTCTGAAGAAGGTTGTTTGGCCCATTGTGCCTCTAAAAGAACTATGATTTTTAGAATTTCTATGAATATGACAGCCTATTTCTTCCCCACTTTTGAAATGGAAAAATTAGCCCTGTGTTTTTTGTTCTCTCTCTCTCCTTGTCTGAGTCTCTCTGTGTCATTCACCACCCCTACCCAAACCAGCAGCTAACTGGATTATATTTGTACTGTGAAACTAACACTAGGAGGAGCACTATAGCAGTTTAAAGTGATTTGCTCGCCTCCTTCCTAAGGTGGAAGCAGCTGGACTCTGCTCAATTCCTCTGCAGTGTCATAGGAGAGACCAGAGAGAAGAAACGATGAAGTTCACTTTAGTTCTCTTTAGTTCACTTGATCTCACTCTTCCAGGATACTTTTCTTCATGTCTTCCATAATACCCACTTTATTGCCTTTCTATTACAGCAAGCTGTTACAGGAAATAGAATCCAGTGGCTGCCGACTCCGGGACTCTACTCCTCATGAAGGGAGCAATATAAATGCAAGTTGTTGTTGTTGCCTCAGTTGGCAGCACTCTTGCCTCTAAATCAAGGTTGGGGTTCAAGCTCCATGAAGGGACTCAAAGTCTTGGCTGACACTCCAAAGCACTGCTGGGAGTCTGCTGCATTTGCTTGCAAAATACACAGTCACTATACTTTATATTGCATCCTATGAAGTGCTTTGAGACTTCATCTTGAAACGAAATATGCTACATTAAATGCAAGTTTTTTTTAAAATCTACTAGCACTCAGCCGAAATTCTGATTGGTTTTCAAGAAGAAATAAGCCCAGCACCTCCAATGGATCTGCAACTGCACCAGAACAATCTGTACAGGATGAGTAATGGTATCTCACTGGTGGAATAAGCAATCAAGTAATGATTCGTAATTTAGTCAGTGATAATTTCTATCTGAGTAGCAGGAAATAAGCTCCAAGATGCTATCCTGTGTGAATGGCATGGTACAAGTGCAGTTGTTGTTGATGTTGTAAGCGTATCCATTCACCCTCTACGATATGGGGTACAAACTGAATTCACAAGGCAGAATAATGCATAAAGTTACAAAGTCTATACTTAGGTTGCAAAAAAGACAATGTATCAGCCACTGAAGACTATCAAGAAGAAAAACTTTCCAAAGTTGCTGAAATACAACTGATGGCACATCAGCAAGTTGTGACAATTCAAATTTAGAGGCTGTTTTTCTGCAGCTCTTAAAAAGAAAGGGCTTCCAACTTAAGACTGAATTATGAATTTTTCTGAATTTTGTGAGTTTTTAATATCTGAGACAATATAGTTGTATAAACTATGACGAGGTGGAATTTCAGACCTTCTGAACTCAGCTACCTCAGAGAAAAAAATTCATAGGGCAAGTTCCTGACGGTTATTGTCCTGGGCCTGAGGGCAGGTCATCTGTCTGTGTCAATAATAATAATCTTTACATTTGAAATAACATCTTTCATGTTGGGAGTATATCTCAAAGCGCTTTTACTGTAAAGTATGGTGACTGCGTATTTTATAGGCTAATGCAGAAGCCAATTTTTACAGAGTAATGTTCCACAAACAGCCACAAATTGAATGATTAGTTTTATCTTGACATATTGATGGGGAGAAAGTGCCTTCTCTTTTCAAATAGTGCAGTATGATCTTGAAGCAAGTTGCTTGGCAATGACTGTGACTTTGGCCCACTTCTCAAAATGCTTGAACTAAGCCACAAAGCATTTAACATCTACCTGAACAGGCGGATGGGACAATAACAACAACAAATTATATTTGTATAGTGCCTTTCATGTCATGAGGATGTCCCAATGCGCTGAGCAGACAGGGATTTGGATCTGAGCTGGGGGTTGGGATCAGGAGGAATGGAGGGCAGAGAGGGTAGGGTTAGGAGGGTGACTGAAGGCACAGTCAAAGAGAAGGGTCTTGAGATGGGCCTTGAAGGAGACCAGGGAGAAAGCGAGGCGAAGGGGCTCTTGGATGGAATTCCAAAGGGTGGGGCAGAGAGACTGAAGGCCTGATTGCTGATAGTGAGGCAGGCCAGCCGGGGGATATGGAGCAGGGTGGACCCCACGGAGTGAGCGGGTAGGTTGATATGGAATTAGCAGATGTAGGACAGAGCAAGGCCACAGAGGACTTTGAAGGCAAGAATGAGGATTTTTAGCTCTATCCTCAGGAGGACAGGGACCCAGTGGAGCTGGACGAGGGTGGGAATGATAGATTCACGGAACCTGGTGCGGGAGAGAAAGCAAGCTGCAGAGTTCTGGATGATCTACGTGAACCTTTTGGCTATCAACTGAACCAGAATGACATACAATTGGAAAAAAATAAAACTTTTTTTCTTTCCTACCTACTTTCCACTGGAGAATATGTTGAACTCTAGTTATAGACTCCGCAGTCTTGGGATGCCTCAATCTCCATTGCTGATCATTGTAAGTGCCTTGTACAGCACAATTCAATTGGTATTTCGATTTCCAAATCAAAATTTATTGAAACTGGCTTGGGCCAAGGGAGCGGATTGTTCAACCCACTAATAAATGGGATCGGACAAAGGAAAGTTGACATGATTGAATATATGGAAATCTCATGCTAGCTGGCGGCATTCCTCACTTGGCAATGACTGTGACTCTGACCGCTTCTCAAGCTGCTTGTGCTGTACCAATGGGCATATATCTGAGCCCTTTGGCCATAGTTAAAGCATTGCATAGAGTGTTTTATGCATAATCAATTATCTCTGGACAGGTTCAAGATGGATGTTAAAAGCAGACTTTTAACATTGTTTAGTTACATTTTGTTGCAGACGTAAATGAACGGCCAAATATTAATTACTGACATTCCCGCAGTTCTCTACGAAGGCTGGGTTGTGGACATTCTGTAGAGGTTATTGATTTTTGGCTTAAGGCATAACCCCTGTTAATTTCCCTATCCTTCATCAAGGCACTTGACTTTCATTTAGTGGTGCACTTAGTGATTATGCTGAGGTCAATAAGTTCCTTTTGCGGGAAACCCACCTAAATGGATCAGGTGAGAACAGAGATTTAAATCTGTGCCTTCTAGTACATGAGGCAGAACCCTAATGCATTGTTTTACCAAGACTACAATCTAACATTTCAGTTTTTGGTAACATACTCCTGTTCAATTGAAGTGTTCAATTTTGCATTTGCAAGTGTTTTATTTCTTTTCCTACTCACACAAAAAAAAATTCTCAGTACCTTGTGTGGAATCAAGTTCGGAAGCAATCAAATGCCTCATGAATATTTAAATGAGATTAGAGAGATGCTTGGGAGACAAATAGACTAACTGCTTCATCCTTACTGTTACCAAGGGCTTTGAAGAAATTGCTAAAGCTCCAGAAGACTGCACAGCCTTCCAATATCTGAAACTTTTAAATAGGAAACTCTTGTGACCCAGAATTTAATGAGCTTTTACCATGGCCCAGCTGGTAAAGATCCTGCATAGCGTAGCACTAAACCATGGATATCTAAAACGACACAGTATGTCTCTAAGAAAAACACAAAATACTGCAGATACTGCAAATCTAAACAGAAGTCGCTGGGAACACTCAGCAGGTCAGGCAGCATCTATGGAGAAAGGAAAGTCTCCATCTTTGCTAAGTTAGCTCATGTCAGCTGGAGCAGGGGTTGGGGCACATTACAGTTGGCTGAGGCATATTGGGCTGAGGAGCGAGAACAAAGCCAACATGGTTTTTGTTCCTGATTTCCATCCAGTAACTCTTGTTACTCTTATCACAAGCGCTCTGAGGCACCATCCGGCGTGGAGGGCGCAAAATAAGTCCAAGTTGTTGTTGTTGCTGTTGTAAATCCGAGTTGTTGTTGTGGTTGTCGGAAAGTGCGCTTCTGAGGACATTACAAATGAGAAGAGTTTTGTGTCTGGCTTTGATACATTCTATGGTCAAATAGCTTTTCAACATTCCCATCCAGGCTGCTATGTGAAGAAAGAGCACCTGGGTGAGGTACTGGGAGGCTGGTCAAGATCTCGGCAGGAGAGAGAGGAAGGAAACATTCAACACGAATGATTCTGTTATGTACCATTTTCTCTTACAGCTTTTTCAATTGCCCGATGGATAAAAGGCAACTTGAGAAACCCCTGCTGGTCACCTGTGGATTTAAAATAATCCCACATACCATATATGTTCTGGATTAACTCTTCTCTTTGCTTTAAAGAGTGTGAAGTGGCATTTAGGTAGCCAACAAATAATTTTTCAATAGATAACAGAAAATCAAGTTCACCTCTCTGAGAGTCTCCTGACACCTTTAAATAGAATGTACCTGAAACTATCCTCAATACTCTTCTCTGTTGTATTATTTTGAAGCTAGGGTATCTGAAATTGCACGCAATAGGGTGAACTTTGCAATCAATGTGCTGGTTATCATGTTGAATGGATCGGAGTTCATTGAGTAAACTTATTTGCTTAAGGCTAGACATGAAAAATGCTCCACAAATGTACGTTGCATTATATTGTAATAACCTGGCTTCTCAAACTTCACAATAGAGAAAGATGTCAGGGAAAGCTGGAGTCTGCCTCCAGCCCATTCAATGCAGCTCCACCAGTGATCTACGTAATTGGTGAAATAATTTGTTTTGGGTAATATTTAAACAGCTTTGAGACCTATTCAGTATTTGATCAGTTTTGATGCTGACAGGTTCACGTCCACTGGAATTGTTCAGTTATCTATAATAATCCTTTCATTCTATATGTTGGTTTATTAACAATCAAGTTGAATAATAAAACATATCTCACTGTAAGTATGAACAAAACATTTGCTGGAAAAACGCTCATGGTGATTACATGTTAGTCTCAAATAGGTTAGGTTTTGAGCACTGACAAGATTGACCAAAGGAAACACCTGAGACATTCATATTTGGTGATAGGTGGGTGAACTTCAGGAAAGTGGGAAAGTTATGAAAGGTCTAGCAAAATGTTTCAGTATATTTTATTGATAACCACACAGGAGGAAACATTTCCAGAGTTGAGGAGAAGTGGAGACGTGTAGTTAAGTTAATCTCAGCTTGGTTTGGATACTCTTAACCATAGTGATGGGTTTCCGCATGTGTCCCACACTGAGCTGACCCAAAAAAATTAATTGTGAAAACTCAATTTAAATGTCATGGAAAGTAATAACATTTTGTAAAAGGCATGGTTCTCCACAGAAAAGTTTTTTTTCCATTTATTTGTTCCCAGCATAATGACCTATACCTTTTTTCCATCTATTTAAACACAACCTGTTAACACAACATGCTGTTAGTCCACTTTACAGTATATTCTGCGAAGAGCTTGGTGACATCCTCCCAACATGAAGAGCGCTATATCAATTGTGAGGATTATTATTATTACCTCCAATCAGGTTTCCGTGCTGCCCACAGCACAGAAACAGCTTTGGTCAAAGTGACAAATTACATTCTGTCCATCTGTGACCAGGGCTCCCTCTACCTCCTCGTCCTCCTTGACCTCTCTGCTGCCTTCAATACCGTTGACCACTCTGTCCTCATCCACCGCCTCTCCTCTCACCTCAACCTTCATGATTCTGTCCTTGAATGGTTCAGATCATACCTCTCACACTGTCTCCACTTCATCTTCATAAATGGTTTTCTCTCGAGCCCCCGCACTGTCTCGTGCAGCGTTCCTCAGAACTCTGTTCTTGGTCCCCTCATCTTCAATACCTATATGCTCCCTCTTGGTGACATCATCCGCAGACATGGGGTCAACTTCCACTGTATGCGGATGACACCCAACTGTATCTCTCTGCCTCCACCCTTGACTCCAGGACAGAATGTCTGTCAGACATCAAGTTCTGGATGAGAGCTAACTTTCTTCATTTCAACATCAACAAAACCGAGGCCCTCCTGATTGGCTCCTGTCAGTGCCTCCAAGAACGCACACTCCACCTTACTAAATCAGTCCAGAACTTTAGTGTCTTATTTGACCCTATTCTTTCTACCTCACATCTGTGCCATGACCTGCTCTGCCTTCCCCCACCTCTGCAACATTACCCATCTCCGCAATTGGCTCACACTACTGGCCGTCGAAACCCTCATACACACATTCATAACATCCAGGCTTGACTATGCAAACTGCCTTCTGTCAGTTTCCCCAACTCCTCTCCCCACAGGCTGCAGATGATCCAGAACTCTGCATGTCCTCTTTGCATTCTGACCACCTGCCAGGCTCCGTGACCCTATCACCCCCATCCTCGCCCAATTCCACTGGCTTCCCATCACACCAAGGATACAGTTCAAGATCATGGTCCTCATCTTCCAAGCCCTCCATTGCCTCACTCCCCCTACTTATCCAACCTTTTAACCCTCTACCAACTTCAGCCTGATTCACGTGTCCCTCGCCTCACCTGCTCCACCATTGGCGGGTGGGCCTTCAGCCACTCTGCCCCCACCCTCTGGAACGCTATCCCGCAGTCCCTCTGCCTCGCCCCCTCCCTTGCCTCCTTCAAGACCCATCTCAACACCCTCCTCTTTGACAGTGCTTTTGATCACCCTTATACCCCCACCTGCCCTCCACCTTCCCCAATCCCGACCCACAGCTCAGGTCCGAAACACTGACTGTCCAGCACCTTGGGATGTCCTCCCGATGTGAAAGGCGCTATACAAATGTAATTTTGTTGTTGTTGTATTAGCATCCTAATGGAGAAGGCGTGCACTTCAAAGGAAATAATTGTTGAAAATGAGGTACATCTCTTCTGATTCCTGAAACAGAACAAAACGTGTAACAAATACTTTATCATGAAGACAATGCTTCTTAAAGCAGATATTACACAAGTGGAATACACATTGGCACCTAGAGGACATTCAGTTTATTCAATATTGAGAGGGCATTCACTCACCTTTGTTCCCTGATGTCTATCCTCTTTTTGTGTTAACCTTAAATATAAACACAGGGAATTAGAAAAAAGAAAAGGCTGTTCAGTCTACTGAACCCAATCTGCCACAAATGAATAATGTGCTATGAATTGTGGCTCAGTTGGTAGCCTTTTGCCTCTGAGTCAGAACTCATACAGGCTAGGCTGACACTGCAATCTGGTTGATCAGTGCATTGTTAGCGGTGCCATCTTTTGGATGAGACACTTGCACAACATAAGGAAAAAAACTAACTTTGGAATTTTCTTTAACAAAGAATTGATCATTTACGAAAACCCCATTTAAGCAGATAAACGTACAGCAGTATGAATTTAGGATTTGATGGGCGGAATGCACTCCATCCCTGAAAAGGAGCCACAAACTCAGCGGTGTTATTGTTATCGATAACATTTCATGTAATGAGCGCTGCCTGAAGTCAGTAAAATAAAAAGTCTACAGAAGTGTCCCGATACCAGAATTAGATACCAGAATGCAGTGATTCCTGTAAAGTGCTACAAGTGGGCTGGCAATGTCGCCATGCTATGTGCACACCACAGTCATTTACAATCGTCTATTCATCACGCAGAAAAAAAACCGCATGATCTGAAAATCTCAAATAAATCTACCTGTTATTTAACCGAATAATCAGCTGTGGTTTGTTTTACAGCTCAGTAAAGCAGAAAGCAAGGAAAATACACTTTGAACAATTTTTAATTTTTCTACTCAATTATTGGGCCACAGAATGGCTAGAGTCCATCGACAGGAGGTGAACTTCCCCCCACCATCCTCCCAATCTCCATCAAAATTAAACAAGCAGTTTCATGGCTGTTTGTGGGACATTGCTGTGAGCAGAATTGATTGCTGCATTCACCTACAAAATGCAGTTACTACACCTTACAATAAATCCTGTGAAGCGCTTTGAGATGTCCTCCCGATGTGAAAGGCTCTAAGTCAAATGCAAAGATTATTATTATTATAAAAGTAACTCAATTTCATATCATTGTGTTAAGATGATAACATATGACGTGCTATGCTCAAAGTTATATGGCGACAGCTCCTTACAAAACTGCACATTTGATGTGAAAGTACATTTAAATACATTGACTTTTCAGTTCTGAAGTGATATGATATTGCTTCACTGTTGGGTTGTTTCCTCAATATCCAGCACATGCTCAAACAGCACTAAAATACTTCAAGTACAGCGACTCAGAAGGTTGAGATGGTAAAGCCTCTGTGTGGAATGACATTGAGCCATACTGACCCAGAAACTCACAGATTTGATTCCATGGTCTGTGCAGTGTTTATTGATCTCAGCTGGAATAGTAGCGATAAGAGCGCAATGGTTATCCTCTGTGCTCCTTAATAAAAGAGGACAAGGATCTACTATAGTATCCATTCCTTTATTGTAATGCCTTTTGGTAAGTGCATATACATGGATGTTGGATAAGGGCAGGATTGGACTTGGCTGTGATGCACTGTGTGAAGGGCAGAAGATGCTGCCTGGGTGACATTACTTTTGGTGGCAGATGTTCCACAAAGGAGTGAAGGAAATCATCATAGCCTGCACTGGAGGAGATGGGGAGAAGGGAGGAAAGAGAAACAATTCCACCCAAAGCTTTCATCAATTAACATGTGCACTTCCAATCTGGGGAACATTCATAATGTTTTTAGTTTCAATCTGAAGCCTGGGAGACAAGCACAATCCAAGTGAACTGGAAACAATTTTAAACAAGTGAAATAGGGCATTTGGTTTGGGAAAGAACACAGAGTGAAGATTGTGGAATGTACCGCACACAGCTGGCATGCAATATGGAAAGGAAGTGAGAAAAAAAAATAATACACATGAAAATGAATTGGGCAATTTGTAAAAAAAATCCTTACACTTAGTACACTTAGCCTTTCACGTTGGGAGGACATCTCAAAGTGCTTCACAGGATTCACTGCAAAGTATAGTGACAGTGTATTTGTAGGCAAATGCAGCAGTCCATTTATGCACAGCAATGTTCCACAAACAACCATAAAATGAATGACCAATTTTATTTGGGGGATTGTTGACCAATTTTATTTGAGGGATTATTGGCCACTACCTGTTCTCAAGTAGTACCATGGAATCTTTAATGTCCACCTAAGCAGGCAGTTGGGACATCTCGGTTTAACATCTCATCTGGATGGCACCTCCAACAATGCTGCACGCCCCCATCACTGCATTGAAGTGTCAGCATAGACTTTGTGAGTTCAAAGTTTCGATATGGGGCTTGAACCCTCAAGAGTTCTTTGACTCAGAGACAAGAATGCTACCAACTGTGCCAGGCTGACACACTATACCATAAATCCTGTGAAGCTTCTTGAGATGTGAAAGGCGCTATATCAAATGCAAGGATTATTGTAATTTGTGTCCATGAATTTAGACAGTGTATGCTGCCAGAGAATTTGACCATTCATCAAACATGATTCTGTGCTCACCCAATATCTATTTCCACCAGAGCTCACTGCACTGTATATTATTGGAGTCAGAATTTCCCCTGGTCAATTGTAGTCCTTCTACTGTACACCTACTGAGGTCAGCTAGCTCAGCACAGTCCAGAAATCAAACTTATGATTATTAGGGTTTTTGATGGCTCAGTTTTGCAACAGCCAACAGTTTTAACAACTGAGAGCTTAAAGGTTTGTTACCCATTCATAAAACCATTTATTTACAACTATTTCAATTTACCACAGTCTTTTAGGGGCTTGTGGATTTTTTAAACCAAATGAATTTGTTCTCCTGAGCAAACCTTGTCCATTTTGTTACATTTTCCCCCATGGCCTGGCATTTCCATGATGTCAGTAGTTCAGGAACACATGTTGCACACAGCATTTTGATTAACTCTATCTACAGTTATTCAATAAACCTCAATTTAGTTCCTAAACTTTTTATGAAGTTCAGTCCTTTTTGTAAAGATGTTAATCATTTTTAAACGATTTAGCTCCTGTTCATCACCATAAATGGACGCAAACCAGACCTCAAAGTATTTTTTGGTGCAGTTGCCAAGAGCCCTAGGGCCAGAGTTCACTTCTGAGTTCACTTTCCTACTACTATAAACTATACTGCTGAATAAACGTCAGCGATGGTTAAGATACATGGCAACCAGCAGTCTGACTGCCCCCATACCTGCTGCGCTGCTCTCAAATCCTTCTGCAAAGCATCTCTGCATATCTGTCAAATAAGAAAAGCCTGAAATTTCACAATAAATCATCATTAACAATGGTTTTTGATTCTGATCCTTTCACCTGTACTCTGCCCAACTCTCCTACAGTACATTCCACCTGAATGTATGCTAATAGATGGCTGGTAGCGAGATGCAGCCATTAATTGAATAGTTCCATAATGTTGCCAGCACCTCTTGATCCAATTACTGCCTTATATCTGCCAGCCATTGTTTATTCCTTATAATAAATATGATTTAGCATTTCTTGCTCGCTACAGGTTTTGAGTAGTTGCTTTATGGTTCAGTAATTTACCAGTTCTCTCAAGATGCTGCAGGGTACATGATGTCTCAAACAAAAGGGTAGTCAAGATGACTGACTTGGGTGCCGAAGTGATTGTAGTGCAAAGTTTGGGAAAATCAGCAAAAGAGATTAAATATAGCATGTATTACATTTCCCAAATAAAATTGGTCACACTTTATGGCTATTTGTGGGACATTGCTGTGTGCAAATTGGCTGATGTGCTCACCTACAAAATACACAGTGACTAATTTTACGATATATCCCATGAAAAACATTGAGGCAGCCTCCCGATGGAAGGGCTCCAGGTCAAATGCAAAAGATTATTATTGTTATTTATGTGGAATATATTATTTTTCCAAATAAACTCCCTGTAATAGCATCAACAAAAGATTTCAACAAAACAGATGAAATCGGAAAATCTAGAATTTTTTTACAACAAACTATACTTCCCATTAGCCTTTTGATTATCTACGGCTTCAATTTGCAAGGCTCGTACAATACAAATTGTTAGTTATTGAACTGGACGACTATGATGTAGCACGTTTAAACTCTCTGAGATGCTACTGCATGCAAAAGGCGCTATATAAATGCAAGTTGTTGTTTAAAATGGCTATAATGTTGATTCCTTGTGCTGGGTGGTTTTTGCTTCAATGGAATGCATTTGCAATCTGCTTCTATTTACATCTGTGGTAATCTCATGGCTGTTTATAGAACATTGCTAAATGCAACTTAGTTGCCATATCCACCTACAAATACTAAGTCACTACATTTTACAAATAAATCTCTGTGAAGTGTGTTGAGAGGTTTAGTTATATCAAATGTAAGGATTATTGTGAAATAATAATGTTATAAAGAATACAGTTCCGCTCAGCTTGTGCTTGGGGTCTGATTACTGAGCAACTGAGATTTATAACCTTGACTAGTACAGTATTAATAACCTCATTCATTCAGAGTCTGGTCCAGATCATGGTTTGTGAACAGTGAATCTGACTCCTAAATTCATGACCAGCTCATTTTTTTGGAGGCAGTCTCCAAACTCTCAACACATCATGGATTTTAACATGTAAATTTATATTCAAACCAATAATTTTAACAATTCAAACCATAACTTCTCTGTGCTGTGTTGTAGCACATTTCATTGTGACTGGTTAAGAATCATTTATTAATTATGTTTGACACAAAGTACCAATATAAATTTAGTCATGAAACTGAGTTGTCGCATTATTGGAAAATGCAAAGCCTTGATAAACAGTGGCACCTATTGTGGTTAGATAGATCAAAGTATGGGAATCAAGATATAATATTTTCTGGCAATTTGTCAAAAGAAAGCTAAGAATAATGAGTGTACTCTTTTCTGGATGCTACTCCTTAAGTCTCAGCCTAATTGAGCTAGCAGCCTCTTGCCCCATGTCAGGATTTATCTTCAATTCACAGTCTAAGTTAACAGTCTAAGAGTATTGATTTGTTGAAAGTCTCATTTCTCGGATGTTTCATTTCTTCCCGTGACGCATATATCACAAGTTCACAAGATTGGTTTTGATGAAAAAAAACCTTTGGACCATCTGTTCTCATCCTTCCAGAATACCCACCCTATCGTCCTCTCATATGTGACCAGAGGGGAGGGAGAGAGGAAAAGTGGGGGATTGGCTCCTATGAAAGGGCTCAAGATTTTCAAGTCAAATCTTTCACCCACAAAACACAGTCAACCCACTTTACAGTGTACCCCATGAAGCCTTTCCGGGGGTAATAATCCTTTCAAGAAAACTAAAAAATAATGATGTGGTCACTCAATCCACAAGTGCTTGTGGGACACTGTTGTGCACAATTGGCTGCCATGTTTCGCCCACAAAATATACAGTCAGTTTACTTTACAGTAAATTTGTAAAGGCTTTTGAGACATCTCAACCACGTGATAAGGTGCTATATCAAATGCAGGGATTATTATTATTATTATCGCAGCACCAAGCTGCGAATATAAAATTGTAAGGGGAAGCGATGGGTAATTGGATTAGAGTTAACATTTCCTATGGGGAATCTTGTTGCAGCATAGGCTTGCAGGGCAACATATTGTCATTCTGGGATTTGCTATTTCTATGATTCTATATTATTTGTTTTTTTTTCAGAGGCTGTGCTTTGGGTTTCACATACCTGCTTACATTTACTAGAGTTATAGAACTCATACAAAAATAATATATTTCATTTATTCTCTGGAAAATATACATTTGTGGCATCTAAATAAAAGAGGAAGCCAAATGTCAGTGTGCCCTGTAGATGTGCTGGTACAGATGTAAACATGACAAGAACCAAAAACGTAAACATTGAAAATAAATCAGGCAAAGGGAGGCATTACAAGGTTTATCTGGCAAGTTAAAGGATATCTAAGAAGATTTCCAATTATCTGCTGTGTTCTAGGCCACTGAGCATCTATAACACAATTGTTTTATTGTTGCGTTATTGTTTTACTTATTCTCTGTTGAATGATAAACTCAAACCAATGGGCTGTTAGAGATCCTTTGGGCAATCTAGCAAAGCAACTTGCACATTGGACCTCATTGAACTTTAGTGATTAGAATGGCTTGAAAATCAGATGAATTTCACACAACAACAAAATTACACTTGTGTAGTGCCTTTCACATCGGGAGGATTTACTACTTGATGATTCCGGCTGGACTCTGGAACTGAGGGTAGGACCTGAGGCAGTGGAATAATTACAGTGGTGCAAATGATGCATTCATGCCAGGGCCCATGGAGGCCCAACTCACTGACAGCAGGGTAGGGGATGTGCAGCAAGTCCAGGTAGTTGAAACTTGTATTTCCTATTTTTCTGTCCAGTGACTATTCAAAGTATAGCTGCAGACACTGGAAAAGAACAGGGATTAGGATAAATGGTTTGATTGGAGAGAGAAAACACTGTCACTAATACAGCAGGTGGAATAGCCCCATCCTGTGTTGTAGATTTCTATAGTTCTGTATTTGCAAGAGGTTTCTGTTCTGGAAATTATTCCAAATGCATTCCATATGAAACTGAAGGAAGGTTCTATCTCTGCATTGCACAAAAAAAGATCTGGGATCTCTTCTCATAAAAATGCAACAGTGATAAAGGTAACAGATCTAAAACTGAAGAAAAGGTGAAAAACATGGGCAGAGAAAATGCCATTCAGACCATCTGGTCCACTCCTCTCACAGATATCCAAAAGCCACCCTACCACGCTTTTATCTGGGAGATTTTTAATAAAGAAGAAAAATGACAATAGTAAAAATAAATTGAAACAGAGAATGCAAAAAACCTTAAAAATGATTGAGGAAACATTGTTATGTTGCATCTTGTATTGAGTTTAGACTATTACCACACTGTAGTCTGTTTAAAGTGTTGCTCTTAGATTAAGCTTGTAAAGAGTATACTGTGCAAAGTAGAATACTAATGCATTAGCGATTACATTTGTTTTATTGAGAGACCCATATCTGTTATTGCTTATGATTTATTTAATATATTATAGCACTGCATTTATCTTTGGATAATCTCCACAGATCAAGTTCCCATGGTGGGCAGGGCAGAGCCTTTCTAAGTCACACATCTGGATTCGGCAGATGTCCGCAATAGACGTCAGTGTTCCAGCTTGTTACTGAAGGAAAATAAGCAAAAAAAATCAAAAGAAGCCATAAAGAATATCCTGAGGACACACTGTAAATTTTAAAAAGCTGTTTTTCCCCTAGAGTATTTTAGATTTTAATCTTTCTTCTCCCTCCTTGTTCCCTTGTTTCTTTTTGTTTATTTATTCTCTCCCATTTTCCTTCCCTGAAAAATATTTGCTTTCTTCTTAAAACTCTGGCTCTGAAATGTTAATATTCTTCTAATTAGTGAACTGTGCTCCAACTCTTTGAAACATTTTTTCCAACTATTCTTCTTCCTTTAATCTAAAGACGTAAGATATGTCATTTAGCTTCTCTCCCCTTGTGATTCTCTGAATCTGAAATTATACCCATGTCACTTTTTCTTGGTCATTACAGCTTTCATGCCCATCTTGCATTCTACAGATCAAGCTCTGATGGAAAGTTGACTTTGCAGAAGAATCTTGAAAGAAATCAAAGGGTTGCAAAACATAAATGGTTGAGGAGCATTGCAATTGGCATAGCTCAGAAAAATTCAGATGGCCCAATGTATACTTTGTCTTACACACGCTGGGGTATTTCCATTTTTAAGAAATCCTATTTCTTATTTCTTCAATTAAAAAAAGTCTGTTAAAAATGTCCACTAAGGGAACTTTTCATTTAATGCAATATCTTTATCTGTGATGTATGGGCGTGGCAAGCATTCCTTCAGATAGCATGGACCCCCTGAAATGAGGAGAAAGAAAGCCTAGCCAATGTTACATCTAATCGCGAAAAAAAGAAACTGTGATATATTTAGTATTCAAATATTCATCTTGATTGGAGCAAAGCATTTGCTATGACTACGTTCTGAATGATGGGATGAAAACCACGAAACGCCATCGCTCTCTGTACCATAAGAGTTTGTTTGGGGGAAGTAAAACTTTATTTTACATTAAAAAATGGAAATAGCACTTCACTGAAAACCACGTTAGTCTGAGCAAGTTATTACCACAGGGGAAACGTTTATGCAATGAATCATGTAAACTAAGGACTGCAAATTAAAACCTGATCCAGAAAGGAAAACCAGTTTAAACGTCAACACACAGTTAGTTGTCTTGTTGTGTCACGTTAACACTGCAACAGTTTGATCCCCAAAGTGCATGGGAGGAAGCAAGGACTCAGATGTGAGTTCAACCATTATCCTCTGCTATATTGCTGCTATAATACTTGATTTCACCTTCCACTCCCCCACAACCCTCCCACCTCCCCACCCAAAAAAAATCCCAATTCATTTGGAAAGGTACTGCTCGTTAAAGCCAATGAATTTTTTTTCGCATCTGATAGTAACAATTTATTGTTAACGGTAGCCAGTGCGAAAATGGAAAAAAATCGAAACGAAAACAGAGCACCTGTTCCCATACACTCTTGGACGGTTAATCAGATTGATAAGGACTCGCTCTTTCATGCACCCAAATCTCAGCAAACCATATCACAAGTTCAGGTGTGAATGTTTACCTGAAATCGTGGGTGGAGTGGGGTTTGCGCTGAGCAAACCTTTTTTTGAGTTCCTGATCAGGACTCAGTACCATTTAATTCATGCATTTCGTTGCAAAGGAGTGAGATCTTACATCTTACAGTAAATAGTCAGGGTTCGATTGCTTAAGAATCGTAAACAAATAAGTCCAAAAAAAAAACTTCGTTGAAACAATAGGTACACAAATATAAAACTTTAGTCTTAAATCACCACTGATTTGTACATAGCATTGTGTACCCGCTCTAAACACTTGATTTACAATAATAAAGTAAACTCCGCCAAGGATTGCTCACCGCTTGCAATGTCTTTTGAGCCACTGCAATCAACAGTTATTAATAGCTGGGGGGTGGGGGTGGGGGGGGGGGGACTCAGTGATGAAGAATTATTTTCTCAATAGAGTTATCAGTCTTACTGAGATGAGAAGCTGATAGTGGAATCACAACCTTTCTAAATGTTTACCAATGCCGCACTGAGTTCAGAATGGATAAATTGGATAATTTAGTACGTTGGTTCCAAACAATAATCGAGGACTTGTTATCAGGGAGGAATCAGCAGCCGTGTTTATGTGTGGACTGTATAAAATGTCAAACTCAGATTGCTTCCAACTCACTTCTCCTCCAGCTTTTTTTGGGGGGCGGGGGACCTCAGAAAGCGGACAGTTTAAAGGTCCGACAATTCTTGAGATGCAAAGAATGGTTCTCTGTCCACTAACGAAAATGAAGCAATGCCACTTTCGTTCTCCAAGGCGAGCAAATGGATTCAAACCATGCCTTTGGTTTTGGAGGGGTAAACAAATACCACCAGAGGACCAGCAGTTGCAACAAAGAGGGGACGAGTCACACAGGAAGGAGCCTTCAACTGGGACTCCTTGGGGTTGGTGCCTCCAACACTACCCTGGATGCTTGTGGCTTCCTGCAGTGTCGTTGGTCCAAGCAGAAGCAAGGAGACGACCCAAGTCCATATGGGGGCAATCTTGCCCACGAGGAACTCCTACCCAGAACCACAGTCTGCAATCCCGCCTCAAGAGGTTACTAATATACAGGTTGAATCCAAGAGGCAAACTGTGATTCTTTTTCTAACAGGGACTAAAGCAAACTCTATAAGTATGGTGTGTTGGACATCATAGGTTCACGTGGGACGAGAAGAGATAACTGGTCAGTGACGTGCAAGAGGGGAGGGGAGATGAAAGCACAAATTAGTCTGATGGAGAAAAAGTCAATTTATCCCCAGTAAATAAAGAAAACGTGCCTCAAAAGGCATCAGTACCGTCTGGAAGTACTGAAAAAGCATTGTCTCCCCAATACAAATAAAAGGAAGGTCAACTTTAACCTGAAAAAAATTGCCTGTTTGGTTTCTTTACTGGAGCAATTCACTTTGCAATTGATACTCTGTGTGTGGGTGTGTTCTCCTCGCTGATAAAACCCACAGTTACCTGCCCGAGAGTGTCCAGCCATCACTGGGGATGCTGATACATTCGGATTCATTCATTTGTGTTTGATAAATGGCTCAACAAAATCATTCCCTTTATATTCCTCTGAGATGATCAGATTTCGACCCCTATTTATGAAGAGACTTCAGGCACGTCGCTGTGTAGTCCACGATGTGGTTGACCGAAGAAGAGGCACTTTTTTTGGAAACACTGTTGAAAGTACAGAGATTTAAACGTGTTGACATACAGGACAGGTACTCGTGAATCCTTCCTGCTGCATCTTAAGCTAATGCAAAAGGTACGTCAACCCTCTGGCTCAGAAGGCTTTAAATTCACAGAAATGAAATTCATATGGGAGTCAGTAAGTAATCATGTTCCAATGTAAAGTAGACTAAACCTTCAGCAAATAAAAAAGAAATTTGGGCAGACACTTGAACAGTTAAACCTGCTATATGTTTAACGATTTACGTTTCTATTTTACTCCAAAGTTTTTATATGTACTGAATTACAGTCTGGGGAGGCTGATGAGATTCAAATCGACCCCCCCCCCCCACACACACACACTACACACACCATCACGATCACATCCAAACCAAGATTCATGTGAGGGGAGACAGAAAACCATTGCAACAATTTACAAACTAGAGCCCCAGAGCTGTGTAACTACTGCACAATTCTGCAATTGGGCTAAACTGCAAAAGCTGATTCAGGGCAAACACCAGCAATTTCTATTGATACCCACATTTACCAGGGTCGCAGTTTAAATATGGGTCGAACCAACAAAACAATAAGTCACTGGAGGAGCTGGTTTTACAACATGTGCATCCAAGTTTCTCACTTATTAAAATAAAAGAGTCGCTTCTCCCCTTCCTTTCTGGCTGAGTTTTCAAATGGACTGTGTGGGGGACAGTGAACTACTAATGTCCAGAATTCCAGCATGGGAGGGAGGGAGGGAGGGAAGGATGGATGGAGAGGGGTGTGTGTGTGGGGGGGGGATTTATTTACCGAGAAGGTAAATAAACAGAGCTGGCAACTTTGCAATTCTCTCTCCAACACACACACACACTCTCTCTCTCTCTCTTTCTCTGGGCAGAGCCATGACATCATCAAACAGAGTTAATAAGGTTGGGTGAGGAGAGCCTCAGCTCTTTAGGTGCTTGAAACTGCTCAGTGGCTGATAATGCAGAGATCGCCCATAGAAAAGGCCAATGCCTTTTCCAAACTCTTCTTCAGGTAAGAAAGAGGCTGCAGACCGCAGCGCTGCCCTTTTGCGCCCTCTGCTCCCCCTTTTTTTTTCATCCTTCGCTGCGCTTTGCAAAAGCCTCAGCCATTTGGAAAGTTTGCAGAGGCGACCCCCCCCCCCCACACCCCCACACCCCGCGCCCCCCGAAGCACTGCACTTTTATTAATCATTATCCGCTCCGGCTCTCGGGTCCACGGGTTTCGATGGCTTCTTTTTTTTTTAATTAGAAAAAAAAATTCTGAATGACCCGAGAGAGGGTACTCGGATCTGATTCGGTCGAAAGACAACTGGAAAGTTCAGAAACACCTGTTAAAAGGTTCCCCTTCTCTCGTCGAGCAGCTCCTCGCAGCCACAGCACAAAGTAATAGCACTCGCCCTTTGCAAATCATTCCCCCAAAGGTTTCTGGTGATGACTGGAGCTTCGCTCTGGTTAATGCACGAGTGTCCTTTGAAGGTTATTTTCTCTCTCTCTCTCTCTCTCTCTCTCCCTCCCCGAAACAAAATCTTGCAAAACTTGTTTGTTTGTCACTCTTCATATAAAAAAAAAGTTTTAAAAGTTTAAGCACTGACTTGACGGTCCACAGGCCAAGGCAAGTCACGGGTTTACTGTTCATGAGTGTAATGAAAAGAAAGTTTTAAAAGGTTTATTGTCTGTCGGTTGGACCTGTGGATACTGTATCACTCCAGAACTTCTCATTGAATCAAATAAGAAGCGGACAAGGTGTGTGCGTCCCTGGTGTTTAAAATAGGTGCCAAATGATCTGAGATTTTCAATATGTTTGGCATCAAAGCATTCGTTTAAAGAATACAAAATAATGTTTGAGTTTGACGCAGCGCTTTTCAAGTCCGGAGGACTTCTTAAGGCGCTTCATAAGATTCACTGCGAAGCGTGGTGACTGTGCATTCTGCAAGCAAACGCGGCGGCCAATTTGCGCTCAGCAATGCCCCGCGGTATGTTTTCACCGGAAAGTGGCCGTGGGTCTATAGGTTGTGATTCAAGGTGCAGACGGTTACTGAGCTGTAAAGCTTTGGATAGAAGCTTCCCGCAAGGTTTTGCCGGCATACTGGTCAAAATTCAAAATTGAATCTGGAATATATGTTGAAATATAATAATGCTTGCAGATATCCGCCCGCAATGTTTTGGCTGCAGGATATACAGTCAATTCGCTTACAGTGTATTCGGTGATGTGCTTTGAGACGTCTCGAAGAAGTGATAAGGCGCTATATCAAATGCAAGAATTATAATAATAATATAATAATCCTTGCATTTGATATAGTGCTTTTCACGTCGGGAGGACGTCCCAAAGCGCATCACGGAACACACTGTAAAGTGAATTGACTGTATATTTGTGGGCGAACGTGGCAGCCAATTGCGCACAGCAATGTCCCACAAACAGTCGTAGATTGAAAATAACCAATTTATTATTGTTTTTGGTTTTGGAGGGATTATTATTAGGCATGTGGAGTAAGGAAACTTGCCCAAGGTTTCGCCCTGACCTGCCTGGAAATGAACTCAGGTCTCTCGCTTGTAAAGCGAGTGCTCTAACCACTGAGCTACAAGACTCCACCAATAATTACTATTATTATTATAATTATTATAACAATGCTTGCAGATGTCAGTCGATTGAAATAAATCAAGGAAGACTTGAGTGGGTTTGAATTATCTGGGTGTACTAACACAAATCTTCAGACAATCACATGGCTATATTAAATAATTACCTGAACGGCAAAATGATTGCCCTTCAGTTCAGTTACAGAACCTTTTTAGTTATAATAGTCTTCAGCTCATTAATTCTCTTTTGTAAATCGTGATTAATATTTCAATAATAGCAGATTAGAACTTGGAATCTGTAATAAATTCCAGCACAGGACTCTGCTAAACGACAGCATAAAAACACAACCTCTTGCATCTAAAAATCTGCCTCTTTGACTGTGCCTAGAATCATCTTCCTCTTACAAGACAAGAATTTACATTTATATAGTGCCTTTGACATCATGAGGATGTCCCAAAGTGCTTACTACATTCCACTTCTTCCTTACTTGGCTTCCAACCCCGTCTTTGTGTAGCTACATGAGACATTATCCTATGTGAAGGGCGTACAAAATAATGTAATTAGTTGTTTCTGTTGTTGTATATAAATCATTTGAATAATGCACATTTTTAAATGATTTTAATGTCTCGTTAGTATTAGATTGATTAGGTATTGAATATATGCCTTTCATGGGAAATGGAATATTGGTTGGAATATTGCTACAGTCTTGGTATTTCTTTTCGTCCAACTCTCAATTTAGATGATTGACATTATTCCCTTATTGAAATAAAAAGTTCTTTTACAGCATTTGTTCCCATTTGCTTGTAAAGAATTGATGGATCAAACATTTCTCCACATCTGATTGTTTTAGGGTATCTGGGCAGTAAATTGCTTTTATGTCTCTTGCATTGTTTACACATAGTTGTTCATTAATGTAACTTTTGACACTTGACGATTACGTCTGGTGGGAAACTCAATAAAATATAAAGGATGAATTAATAATCAACTTTGTTGGACATTTAACCCCATGTTAGAGCAGAAAGTGCACTCACCTAGACTGATGCATGCAAACAAAATTACCTGCCAATGCATTAATATTTGACTTCTTTGGTCAGCAACCCAAGTTTGGGGTTTGGATTCTAGCCGGAATACAGGTTCAGTTTTGTACACAGAAAAGGCCATTGTGGTTCTCAGTCCTGGAGTGTAGGTTTGCAATACCTTACTCTTACTCAGGGAGTTGCTCTCTCTGCCTCCTCTTTCCCCTTGTGTGCACTGGAAGGTTAATATCAACACATCTCCTGGATAGCAGGTAGCTTGAATGAAAACTTGTCCCTAATCAATACTTCTCAGGAACTATTTCCAGAGCGCAAAACTGTTCACAAGTTCCAGCACATCATCACTCATAATATATTCCAATGACCTCAAGTAATCGAAATTGCATGCTGTTGACCAAGTGACTGTTAAGCGGCAAAGAGCAGAAGCTGAACTGCGACTGTAAGGTGACATGCATTTGGTTCATACTGGAAACCACTACAAAGCTTTTAAAATTGTACTTGACTCCTGAATGGTGATGCAGTAATTCAGCGTACTAGTGTTCCATGCTATGGATACAGAACTGTGCCCATAATTTGACCTATCTTATAATTGCTGCGTCATTGGGAGTCGCAAAATGCTTTCTCACATGTAGAGATGAAAACACATACACAAATCACATAACACAATATTTGCTCACACATACGTACACCCACACAAATTATATAATACCTTTCACGTCAGGAGGACATCTCAAAACAACACAAACACAACACACACAAACACAAGACAGACACAACATACACATGTTATTCCAGAATATCTAGCACCCACCTCCTCACAGGGAATTATGCTAGGAGAGTCATGGATTCATAGTCAGAGAACGATATATTGGCAAAGAGGAAAGACACAAATAAATTTATACTTTACAAAAAAAAATCCTGAAGTAATGAAATTGTACACATATGCCAAAACATTATCATCTGGTTCCATACCACTGAATACGTTGGCATTTCTTCCAGTGTCCTGGCCAACAATCCCCCAACTGTAGAGTCCGGTAGCTCAGTGGTTAGAGCACTCGCCTTGCAAGCAAGAGACCTGAGTTCGATTCCCGGCAGGGTGAAACCTTGGGCAAGTTTCCGTACCCAACATGCCTGATAATAATCCCTCAAGAAAAAAACAATAATAATTTGGTCACTCAATCCATGACTGTTTGTGGGACACTGCTGTGCGCAATTGACTGCCGGTTTCGCCCACAAATATACAGTCAATTCACTTTACAGTATATTCTGTGAAGCGCTTTGAGACGTCTCGAAGACGTGAAAAGCGCTATATCAAATGCAAGGATTATTATTATAACAAAAATTGGTCACTCACTCCATGGCCACTTGTGGGATATTGCTATGCGCAATTGGCTTCCATGTTTCGCCCACAGTCAATTCACTTTACAGTATATCCTGTGAAGCGCTTTGAGATGTCGCGATGATGTGATAAGGCGCTAAATCAAATGCAAAGATTATTTTATCTATTATTGATTTGTTGATAGGTTTAAAAAAAAGCATTCGGTTTATTAGCCCATTTACCTAAGAGCACATCATATCAATGTCAACAGTGCTTATCCTTTCATTGCAACATTACTTGAAAATGTTCTTATTCTGTCTCAATTCCAAATTCTATTCATTTTGATTCACTAAATTGCATCGATGTCCTCAGTTACCCTGCAACCTACCCCACCACCACCACTAGGTTGGGCTCCAACTTTGCCAGTGTATAGTGCTCCAAAATATTATACTACGTGAAGGATGCTGTATAAGTACAAGTTGTTGTTGTTTTGTGATATCCTCATGATGTGAAAGGCACTATGTAAGTGTAAATTGTTGGTGTTCATGTTAGCTAGAATTATAATTATCGGCCTTTGGTGATTCAAATCATTTTCCGTGATTTTATGGTTTGGTGACCAGCCTCGATTGGGAAGTACATTTTTCACTGCGTTTCCTCAGTGATTTCCTCAGGGACGTTCCTCAGGGACATCCTCCCGACGTGAAAGGCGCTCTATAAATGGAATCTTGTTGTTGTTGAGTTATTGCGACCCTACCACCTGAAATTGTTCTTTACTTAATATATTAATCAGAAATGATGATAGTGGCACATTACATCAAAAGCAATGGATCTGCAGTATAATCACGTCTTGTGCCATCTTTCATTTACAAAATAACTCGCATTCTTTTCATTGCTTATCATTTTTAAATATTTCAAAGCACTTTACAGGTAATGATTTCAAATGACATTATTTGTAGATGAACATCTACCCACAGCAAGCCCTCACAAAAAGGCCATGAAATGAATAATCAATTGTATTTGGGAGGATTGTTGGCCTGGACACTGGGAGAAACTCCCGTTTTTCTTTGAGTAGTATCATCGAATCTTTAACAACCACTTGAACAGGCAAATTGGACCTTGATTTACTGTGCCATGCCAAGGATGGCACTTCTGACAATACAGCACTTACCTAGCACTGCACTGGAATGTCATCTTAATGTGGCACAAAAATTCTGACCCAGAGAAGAAAGTGCTACCAACTGAGCCAAAGGGTGACACGTTCAGAGATAAGATGCATTTAAAGAATTACGTGAGAAATAGAGTGTGCACATGATGGACTAGTAGTTCATTCCTACCTGATATTGCATTGATACTAAATCTGTCAACAAGTCAACTAGTTCTGCTTGTTTAAGAATTGCATTTTAATTGTCTGGTAAATTGATTGGTCTTTGCTGCCATGAAACTTAACACTTCTTTCAGACAGATTGTAAGTTAGCCAGCTGTTTGAAAACAAGGGAACGATCCATTGTGTAAGGAAGATGATTTTGGATGATAAAAAAAACTAGCTTGCTGGAGAGTTACAGAAAACATGCTCTGCTTGTTGATTGTTTGAGCTTGCTTGAGTTAAAGGAGGATAAATCATATAAGAGTCCATTAGTAGGGTGAACCACTATTTATCAGACAAAATAGTCCTACAAAATAGATGGTAGCACTCTTGTTTTTTAGTTAGAATTGAAACAGAAGTGGAACTCTTGAGCTCACAGTCCAGGCTGACATGACAGTGCAATGCTAACGGAGCGCTACATTGTCAAAAGTGGCCATTCTTCAGATGAGACATTAAACTGAGGTTCCATTTGCCCTGTCAGTTGGGATGTTTAAGGTCCCAAGGCAAAGAGAAGAGAGTTTCTCCTGGTGTCCTAGCAAACAATCCCCAAATAAAATTGTTTATTCACTTCCATGTGGGTACACTGCTGTGTGGAAATTGGCTGCTACGTTTGTCTGCAAAAATACACTCACTACGACTTACAGTAATTTGAGATGTTCAGCAATATCGTAAGGTGCTATAGCAAATGCATGATTATATATATGTATATATGTTATTTATAGTATGTGCTGTAGAGACATAGGCTGTAGAAACATATGCTGCGATTATCTTGTTATTAGCAATGCATGTTCCTTGGTGGTGTTGGTTATAATAATGAAGAAACGACAAAAACACTTTTGATACATTTGAAAAGGATCATTTAACTGAAGCTTGAATCTGTGTACAGAAGGATTGAACTGTGTAAATGCTAATTTCCCTGTTAAGTGCCATTAAATTGATATTGTGATATATCATACTGATACAATTGTTAACAGTTCTATTTATTATCTCACTACCTTTACTATCTTGTTTTAATGTGTTAACCTCTGATCTGTGCTGTCATGAAAGGTGCTATAGAAAAAACAACTTATTCTTATTGGTCCTGTTCAAGGGATTTTAATGGTGTTGTAAGTGATCAGGTGTAATCCAGTATACAGAGCAATTACCAAGTCATCGTAAGGCTGACAAAGGTAAGTACAGGTTCCAGGTTGGAGACTATGATTGCCTGGTCAGTTGTTTTCCTTTACAAGAGTCAATGTGCAAAATAATCCCCAATCCTAACAGAGAGCAAACTTCCGAGCAACATGCATATATATAATATGTTTAGTATGTGCTGTAGAGACATATGCTGTTGATCCCTGTAGCTCAGTCATTAGAGCACTCGCTTCGCAAGCGAGAAACCGCGGTTCAATTCCCGACAGGACAAAATGTTGGGCAATTTGCTTACTCCACACGCCTCTGTTTACCTAGCAGCAAGTAGGAACCTGGTTGTTAGTTGATTGACGGATCACTTTTCCTGGGGCAATAATTCCTTCAAAATTATTTTTGAAAACAAATAATAAATTGGTCACTACAATCCGTGACTGTTTGTGAGGCACTGCTGTGTGCAATTGGCTGCCACGTTTTGCCCACAAATATACAGTCAATTCACTTTACATATTCTGTGAAGTGCTTTATGAGACGTCTTGAAGACCTGATAAGGCACTATACCAAATGCAAGGATTATTATTATTATTATAGCACTCCCTTCATGTAGGATAATGTCTCAGAGCACAATCCAGTAGAAAGTGGGGGGAACAAAATTGTTTAATGCCGATCTGAATTTGTGAAGGACCAGTTTTGCACACACTACTGTTCTGCCACTTAAGTAGAATGCTCACAGGTGGGCAAAGGTCTTCAGTCTGCTGTTGGCAATATGGAATGCTGTATCCATCTGGCACTGTCAACAACATCATTGTGAGAAATGGACTTCACAGTTTGGGGAAGCCCCAGAAATGAATTTATAAAAAGAAACATCAGGAAAATAAACTGCCTGAAATGTCTTTAAGTGCACTGACTAGGATGTCAGAATGTAACACTTCACAAAAAAGCTTGGTGTGGTCCCCTTCTTTAGTATTTGTGCCGATATGAGCAGTAACACTGCCTGGTTTCCACCACGGTGTAAAGATCTACCATGATGGTTCAGTGTACGTTACACCGAGTGCATAGTATTGTCAATCAGAAGGAAAATGCAACCAAAATAATGATGCACAGAAGTGAAATGTATTCCATATTCATATTCATGGAGAAATGATATTCTGCCGTGCTTCCTGTGCTGGAGCAAGAAGTTGACAGGAAAGAAATACCAAAGGGAAACTGACCAGAGATTAACAAGACAAATAAAGGAAACTTTCCCCTGCAGTTGGCCAAATATTTAGAATGAGGTCTTTCTACCCAAACTAAAAGTCAGATAGAAAGACAGAATTTCAGAAAAGAACCAATATCAAGCTCCCAACATCGCCATTGCATTATTGCAGATGCCACCCTTTGGATTAGACATGAAACCAAGATATCGTCTGCTTGTTCAGGTGGATGCAAAAGATTCCATGAAACTGCTCGAAAGGAGAAGGACATTGCACTCAATGGCCAGGTCAACAATCGCCCAGATAGAATTGGTGACTAACTTTATAACTATTAATGGCAAATTGCTATGTGAAAATTTGCTGCCGTGTTTATCAACAAATGCATAGTCACTATAATTGATAGCAATTGTAAATTTATGACATTTTGCCATGATAGGATACATATAAAATGCAAAATAATATTATTATTATTAAAGATTTTTTATTATCGCAACACAATTATCTGTAAGACTTTATGGCGTCTCACAGGTCAGAAAGCAAAGATTAGTGCAACTCTTTCAAGGACATCTGCAGGTGGTGCAAGGAGACGTTGTCCATCATTAAAACTATTGGATGGTGTAACGAGGCAGCAAAGACAGCAAATAAGTCGGGAGCGCTACCAGACTGCTAACCTCCCAACCCATTCAGTTGATTTCTGTAAGAGGATGTGAGGTACATATGCAAAAGCATTACAAAAGAGATCAAACTCCTCACCCAAATCTTGTACGAAGTACAGATCAGTTAACTTCAAGTAGACCACTACGTAATCCTTATGCTTGTGTGGAGGGCATTGTTTCTGGAAGCTCAAAAGAGGGGAGATTCAATGACATGATTCAAGTGTGACTGAGATGAAGGGTCTAGAAATGTTTGTAGTCAACATAAATAAACATTTTTATGTATAGTTTCTTAATTCCTCATTCAATTGCAACTTTCAAAGATTGCACTAGAGGACATGGCCCAAAACAGATACTTCCTTTACCCCTTAGCGATTATGAAAGCACATTGGCATTATTTTGAGGTTTACAATGGTCCCACAAATGTTAACGTTATGGAGGACACAACAGTATGCTTGCTGTCAGAAGAAGATTACATTTGATTGTACCTTTTTTTTAAAAAAATGGTTTAAAATCTTTCAGTTTTTGCTCAGTATACTTGGGTCACTCCAACCTACCCTGCACCTGCTGTGTGAAGGAGACTGTAGATCATCTGTCTCTGCCAATGTTTGTCTTAGCCAATGTCATGAGGCACCCTTAGGTATTTGTGACCAGGCATGAACACACCTTTCAGTTTATTCCCACAGTGAGGTGCCAGGCCTTAGTTGTACGACATGCCTAAGATGACAAGATTGGTTCAGATGAAGAAGACCATTTGGTCCATTTGAACTCAATCTTCCCGAATATCTACCTTACTGTTTTCCTATCACAACATTAAGCTATATGTTTAAATGAGTCCAGCATCCTGAACTCAACCACCCTTCCTGGCAACCTGTTCCAGTTATTAATTACTGACTGTTTATGGTGTCTGTGCAGAAATTGCCCTTTGCAACTCTAAACTCAGGTTGTCTCATTCTACTGTCTTGGTACCTCTAAAATATTGATCCAGATTTATTTTTTCAATCTGATTTAAAATTGTAATACACCTTGAGTTGTCTTCTCTCGAGACTGAAGAGCCCTAGCTAATTTGATTTAACCTAGTCTAATCGTTGTTCATAGCTCATTCCACTAGGCTGAGGATCATCTTCTTTGCTCTTCTCTACATTGCATCCAGTGTTTCGGCAGCTTTCCCTATGTCACACCGACCAAACTGTATGCAGTATTTTAGGTGCAGCCTGACTGAAGCATTGTAGCTTGAGCATCCGGGGATCATCATTCAATGGGTTAAACACATTAGCCAGTGTTTTGATATGGTGAGAGATGAGTCAACTCACAACCCAAGATCTCTTTCAGCTTACCCCTTGGTAAATTGGATTGTTTGTGGGACCCTGTGGAGTCCTGTAGCTTAGTGGTTAGAGCATTTGCCTCACAAGCTAGAGGATTTGGGTTTGTTTCCCTGGCACTCCGAAACATTGGACAAGTTTCCTTATTCCACATGCCTAAGTTCACCTAGCAGTAAGTAGGAACCTCGATTGGTGGATCATTTTTCCGGGGTTAATAATCCCTTCAAGAAAAATAATAATAATTTGCTCACTCAATCCACGACTGGTTGTGGGACACTGCTGTGTACAATTGGCTGCCACGTTTCGCCCACAAAGTATACAGTCAATTCACTTTACAGTATATTCTGTGAAACACTTTGATACGTCTCAAAGACGTGATAAGGTGCTATATCAAATGCAAGGATTATTATTTATTCTATCCTTCCCATCGAGCACATGTGTTTCCTATTCTTAGATCCCATATGTATGTATAATTTGTATTTATTTGTATTAAACTTTATTTGCCAGTTGTCAGCCCATATGCCTACACTGTCAAGTTCTCTTTGTATATAAAAAAATAAATAACTTGTGCTTTTATTGAGCCTCATCATGTTGAAATATTTTAAAGTCCATGGCAGGTAATTACTGTCGATTAAAGTGACTTTTTTGTTGGCAAATGCAGCAGCCGTTTGAATGAGTATGGTTGCCACAAACATCCGTGAGGTGAATAATATTAATAATCCTTGAATGGTCCGTTTATCTAGTGAGTTTACCTTTATGGTTGGCCCACAGAATACATTTTCGTGATTGAATATTTCTTGATATGCCATAAATCAAGAAATATTCAATCAAGAAAAAAATGAACACACTTGTATGTGGTTTTACTTAGACTCATGCAAATGTTTGTTGGGGGTATTCTTGATGGCCTCTTGGGCCTCTTCCGGCCCGAGGGCCACAGGTTGACCACCGCAGCTCTAAAGGATTGTTGACCGTGTCACTGGGAAAATATCCATGTCTCTTTTCCAATAATATCTTTCAAATCTATCTAACCAGGTTAACCAGACTTTGATTTAACGTTTAGTTCAAAAGACAACCCCTGTAAACAATGCAGAGCTCTCCCAGTGAAACATTATATTAGTGTGAACTTTTTAATGTTTGTATTCCACAGATGGCCAAAACCCATTTTAAAAAAAGGTTACAGACAAAAGTTGGAGCTGTCAGATATCTATCAGATTCCTTCTTCAGACTCTGCAGATGATCTTTCTGAGATGTTAGAAAAGTAAGTGATGAAATTGTTTAAACTAAGTCTTTTCAACTTAATATTGTTAAATAGTTTCGAATGATAAAAAAACAAAGCTCGAATAAGCAATTACACTTCACCATCAATGAATACACAATTTCATATTAAATAAATGGATACATGGGATGTTACTGTGGTATTGACCATTCTCCAAGGACTGGCATTGGAGTGGAAAATTTCCTAGCGGGATTCCTCTGGCTCCCTAGCCCATCATGGACACAATGTTCTATGTACCCATTTAATCAGAAGTTCAAGACAAGAACGTATTTGTAGCATAATCTCTGTGTGATTTAGAGAATGCTCTTTCACTGTTACAGAGCATTCTTATCAATATACTCTTAACACAAACTAATTACCAGAGTTTCTTTACAGCAACTTTTTGTTCCAATCATCTCACAGGTCTTCATAAAGTCAGTCTCCAGCCGATGAATGCCATTCCTTTGATCCTTTCCTTGGTGGCTCTGCCTTTCTTTTTGGTATCTCCTTTATTTCTCCCGACTTCAGGTTGGCAGGATACAACAGGCATAAAGTGAATGCCTGATTTATCTGGAGGAATATTAGTCAAGACACTGGGTAGAAATCTCTTCTCTTTCTGAATAGTCACAAGATCAGTTGTTGATGAAGAAAGCACTTCGGCCCATCTTTTCTCATACTTCTAGAATACCTACCCTACTGTCCTCCCATCACACCATCAAGCTTTTTTTTAATGAGTTCAATGTCCTGAACTCAGCCACTCTTCCTGGCAACCTGATCCAGTCATTAATTACTCTCTAAATAAAGCACAAACTCCTGATGTCTGGCCTGAAATTGCTTTTTACAACTTGAAACCTATGCCCTTTTGTCCTACCATATGTAAGAAAGGCAGATACAAGAGGTTGCATTAAAGTTCATGGGAGGGAGTGGGAAGGGGAAATTAACACAAAGCATGTCAGTTCAAGACTGGGAGAAGTATAGCAGTGCCCAGCATGGATTTATGAAAAGGAATTCGGGAGGTAAATCACTTGTACAATAAATGAGAGTGTGTCTGACAGACTGTGCCCCAGATCTCGCTATGGTCCTCTAACTTTCCTCCAAAACTTAAAGGTTGTCTTTTCACCGAGGCGTCAATTAATTCTTTGCACTGGTTTATTTATTATAGTTTCACTTTTTAATCCTAATTTCATGACAGCACATAACAGTCAGTAGGCAGTCAGTCAATAAGAACATTCATTTGTGGGAACATTTGCTCAGTCACCCATTAATTCTCAGCTAGATTCTGCAGCCTTTGCTTAACAAGAATGACCGGACAGAGACACAGGATACAATTTTTTTGCAAGAATGTTTTCAGTAAGAGGTGATTGCGATGTAACCATGAAGTTAGTGAAATATCAAACTTTGGGTGCTTGGCTTATGTTGTGAAGAGTCTGCTTTATGAACCCGCTTCCAGGTTGTAATCATATCACTGATGGGTCGTTGCCATTGACAAACAGCCTTTTAACAAGCGCACATAAAATTTCATCAATTCTTCATCTTGGCATTAAATAGCGAGGACCTGCCTTTATCACAGCACTTCAGCAATGAATACAGACACCGTGTCCAAAACAATCTAGGTTTCGGATTTGTTCGCTTTGATTTATTTTCGCAACTGACTGGAAAATCTCCAAAGCCTTTTATTTGCCTGTTAGTTTGTGCAGCACTCTTCAGCATTCTAAATAATCTCAGTATATGACCTTTCAATGTAATTAAATCATCCCTCCCCACGCCCCTACGGTGTGATATAGAGTTGGGCATCATTAATCCACGACAAATGTGGCCCAAATGGAATGTGAACTTTCTGTTCAAATCCAACTTTTGCGAAGGTTAGATCTTCAGGGGCTCTTTGTCCTGGTTTTAAATGGACACGGTTATTTTCTCCAAATCCCCTTGGTTAAGTTTAAGTGGAACAAAATATTCCAGAGGTATCTGAGGCTCCCTGTAAGCATTTGCACGGCCGATCTAATTGACACGTTGTTGTCGTCTTTTGCAGGGAATGGGACAGAGAGCTCGCAACCTCAAAGGACAACCCAAAACTTGTCAATGCACTGCGGCGATGCTTTTTCTGGAGATTTATGTTCTATGGAGTTCTGCTGTATTTTGTGGTGAGGTTTTGTCCAAAAAAGATGCTATCGGTTTTTCCCCCAAACCATCTTGTGGGTCAGATCAAAATATTTTGTGATGCAAAATACATTTGCAACGATTTGTATCATTTTAGGGCATTGCATTCAATTGCACAATTTTATTACTAGGAGACACAAGCAAAAGATTTTGCTAACATAGATTTTGTCTAGTACCCTGAACCCCAACAGAGTGTGCAAGCAACAGTTCAGTACTGTGTTGAAGATTTGTATTTAAAACTAATTTGATTTGACCTACAGTATAATGATCATTAAACTTGGGATCATTAATCCAGTGTGGGATAGCTAACAGTTGCAGAATGAACACTTCAGTATAGTGGCAGACTGCCAATTAACCTTGCGGACAGAGCTTCCCTCACCACTTTAACTTCAGATGAGATGATGGTAGCATTCAAATCCATCTGGTGATCAAGGTAATGAGCATGATACAACTTGAGGAATACCTAACAGACAACAGTGTTCAGTGACTGATCGCGTGAAACCCACAACACCTGCTCTTATCTGACAAGGATAGACTTATCCAAGTGATCTTCACACGTGAGGGTTTACACAACTGAGATCCTATAACAAACCCTCCTTCTTATAGAAACCATAAAGAAACTCAAGGTACTTATCTCTTAGACCTTCTGCAAGAAGGAACTTACAAGACAGGAGGACTACAATAAGCAAAAGATCAGAGCTCTGCTGTTATTAAGGAGGGACTCCCAACTGTTAAATGCGGGAAACTTATCATTTCCTAATCTAAGCTTTTAAAACATGCTAGTTGTATCACTGGAGCTCGGCAGTACATGTAAGGTGCTGAATAGTATCCAACTCTTCAACAATTCTCATATGCCATTTCTTAGCAATATTTGTTCTTTCCAACAGGAATTCACCAAAGCTGTACAGCCTCTCTGCCTCGGACGTATAATAGCATCATACAACAAGAGGAATACATACGAGCGTGAAATTGCATATTATCTAGCTCTTGGGCTCTGCTGTCTTTTCATAGTGAGGACACTTTTTCTGCACCCTGCTGTCTTTGGTCTCCAACATTTGGGAATGCAGATGAGGATAGCACTGTTCAGTTTAATTTATAAGAAGGTAATGACATGAGTTTGTATGTGCGTGAGTATAAATTACACTTAGTTCTAGGTTTACTCTTATTTATTTCAGAGCGGGCAGAATGTGGCAGATTCTTAAATACAGCTTTAATTTTGAAGCCGGTTTTCGGTAAGTGCTTCAAAGGGAAAACAGACTTCAAAGTAAAGATTGAATTCAACAATTTGTCAAATTTTGCACACACTAAAATGCATCGTAAATAGAGTATATCTTGACCCAGATGGAATTTCGTTCCAATCCTGTTGTAAGTAGGATGCCAATTCTGTTTATCTTGAAGGCATGATTTACATTGGCGAGTGGAGCACAGGCTGGGATGTTCTCCATCTCTCTCTATATATCACCAGAGCAACTTACCCAGACTCACCAACATTTTGTAAACTCATCGCAATAAGTGAAAATCAGATGGCTTTATGTACCTCTGCTTATTCTGCCTGTTATTTAATTCTTTTTTTCTTTGCAGTTGTTCCTGAGTTAAGCATCAAAATCTACCCTAGTCTTAGCTTGTGGGGCCATTTGCCTTAAAATTTAAGATTCTGCAGAATTTTTAAAAAATCGGTCTTAATTTGGAATCTATTTCTTTAAATCCTGTGGAAAATCAGCTACCAAAATTCAGACTGCAAATAAAGAATGTTCCATGATTATGCACAATCCTAAAGTTTAAGTCAAAATGGTCTTATGAATTGAGGATTTAAGTAAAATGTCATTTCGCTGCTTTCATTTTTTTCTTCTTTGCCCCATCCCACCCCAAAATAAAAACAGATCTTGAAAATGTCAAGCAGAGTCCTTGATAAAATTGACACTGGGCAGCTTGTCAGTCTTCTATCAAACAATCTCAACAAGTTTGATGAGGTATGTAAGTTCCTTGTGAATTCCACATCACAAGAGTGTGTCTTGTTACCTTCCCATCTTAAATATTTAATGTCACTCTGACTCTTACTTTGCTTTTGAGGTCAAATATACGATATTCACAACCTGAATTTGCAGAGGGTCATAAATACTGAATCTTACCAGTAACAGGGTGTGGCGTGCATCAACCCAAGCAGGATTTCAGTTCTCACATGATGCGTTTTTTTGTTGGTCATCCGGTTGTCTTGACACAAGCGGACACCAACCCATCATTGTGCTTAAGAGTATCCAAACCAGACTGAGAGTTCCACATAGTATATTTCCCAAGGGAGAGAATGGCGCATGTTCCAGTTTGTGGGAGGAGACCCCCCATTTGAGCAAATTGGATTCTTTAAAATTAAATCAGGTTAAAAAATACCGCAAATTAGAACCCAGTATTTCATTCGAAACAAGAAGTTTGTAACTTTCAAAACACCTGATTAAAAGCCGGTTCTTTCTGTAAGCTTTTATTTCTTTGTGGTATGGAGTATAAACACTGGCATGGAGTAGTTGGGCTGAATGGCCTGTTTCGATTTCTGTAGATTCTACTCCATGCTTCAACAGTTACTTATGTCAGTACATGACAAAAGACCTAATCGCAATCACTTTAACAAATACCCTAAAGTGGGGTTGGGGTGGGGGAGTAGGTAAGCAGGATCTCCTTAGAGCTAAGCTGGCTCCAAGGTGATATGCTTGGTAACCAAGTGACAGTCGAGCTAATCCTCTGGGCAGTCTCCGTGGTCTGGTTCCTGACCAATATTCCAGGGCACTGCTGATGACAGACCAGCAGCCAGCTCAGAGGCAGGACTTGGAGGAAAAGGCCGACACCTATTAACCCTGCAAGCCATAATAATAAATAATAAATATAATAATAATAATCCTTGCATTTGATATAGCGCTTTTCATGTCTTCGAGACGTCTCAAAGCGCTTCATAGAATATACTGTAAAGTGAATTAACTGTATATTTGTGGGCGAAACGGGGCAGCCGATTAATAGCCCTAATGGATAGGGTGGTCCTAGCTGGACCTGCAGCAGGAACCTTGCTAGATAGTGCAGTACCATGTGTGCCCCATACAGAGTGCCACGTCCTATTCATTTAACAGACGTTTCCTTCAGGTATTTAAACCAAATCATCTGCACATGATTACGCATTGTAACCTGCAGGATGCATTCATTCAGTGATATAAAGAGTATGACTTTCCACGCAGGGCTTGGCACTTGCTCACTACGTATGGATCGGACCAGTTCAAGTCGTCCTTTTAATGGGATTGCTGTGGAATGAATTAACTGAATTTGCATTTTGTGGACTGGGCTTCCTGATAATCCTTGCCCTGTTCCAAGCCTGGATTGGCAAAAAGATGATGCGATACAGGTAACAAATCTTTGTTTTTATTTAAGCGCTTCTGAGATGGTTCCCCATGTGAAGGCAACTTTTTGTTGTTGATCATTTAACTGTACAAAAAGCGTAATGTGTGTATGGGGGGAGGAGAAGGAGTACAGTATGGTATCATTGGTGCTTTCACTGATCCAAAATACATTCAATAGTTATCACTGCATGGAGGGAGGAGGTTCAGCATTGCTGCGAGGTGATACTATCATTTGCCACATTTCTTACTCCCATAGCAATGATTAATTGAATAGTTTCAGTAAACCTGGTGATAGGTTGCTCGTTTATATACATGTTTATCTTCCAACATATAAGGACTGTGTATGAACTGAAATGGATTATAGGGTATTTACATAAAACATAATGCGACAACAATTTACATTTATATAGCACCTTTCACAGCAGGAGGATGTCTCAAAGCTCTTTAAAGGATTTATTACAAAGATTACTGTATGTTTGGTAGGCAAAGAGAGTTACAGTAAGTAAATTGGATTGCGCATTCAAAGAGTCAGCACAGACTTAAGGGCTGAATAGCCTTTTTCTGTGGCTGTAAAGTTCTGTGGTTCTATGGTTCTGAGAATGAGCTCTCAATCTTACTGAGCTGTCATTGGAAACAGTGACATCAAGCCACTTTTCCAAATGAACCAAACAGTAGAAAAAGAGGACATAGGTTTAGGGCTGCAAACGGCATATTTGGGACAGACATCAGGAAGTATTTCTTTAATTAACAACTGGAACAGGGTGGTTGAGGTTAGGGCGCTGAACTCATTTAAAAAACAGCTTGATAGTGTGATGGGAGGACAGTAAGGTGGATATTGTGCGAGGATGAGAACCTATCTTATTCCGAACCAATCTTGTGACCTTGGGAGAGGACCACCACTTGACAGTGACTCACCCTGTATTGATCTTGCAGACCTCCTAGGAAGCGAAGCACTACTGCCTTAGGCTTAAGAGTAGCCTGGCTTTTTCTTCTCAGGCAGAGGTGGGGGCGAAAGGGAATAGAATAATAATCGTTGCATTTCACATAGTGCCATATCACATTGTCAAGATGTCTCAAAGCACTTCACAGGATTTAATATAAAGTGTGAGACTATATATTGTTGGCGAACACGTCAGACAACTTGTCCACAGTAATGGCCCAAAAACAGAATGACTGATTTTAGCTGAAGATGGGAAATGTTGGATTATGTGGAAGAGGAGCAAGCAGAATGATACAATGCCACAGTTTTAATTGTTTCTCCTTCTGAACACTAAAACTAGAGATAAACGTGCTGGAAAGATAAATGAACGACTTGCAATCACATCAGAAATTATCGACAACATTCAGTCAGTGAAGATGTACTGCTGGGAGGATGCCATGGAAAAGCTAATTGATAATATAAGGCAGTAAGTTCCATTTTGGTATGGATTCATTTTTAAACTGCAGCATTAAACTGCAGCAAGTAATAAAAATGTATTACGATATTTTGTGCAGGTCAACTATTCGTATTCTGCAACATAAATCCAATTAACCCTGGCATTGCTGGCAGGTCCTGGGAATTCAGACTCTAGTGCTGCCTAAGAGAAATGCAATGTCTGAGAAATAATTTCCAAGGAAGCCTTTTACGTTTTTAGTTGAAGATTATAGATGCCTGAATCTTTTGACATGTGCAAAAACCCATCAACATGCTTGAGAGTATCCAAACCAAACTGAGCATTCCATATATGTATGCTACCTAATCACGAATGGAATGTGTGTGCTTCCTACTCACCTAATTCCACAGAGGGTAAAGGCATAGATTGGCAAGAGCTAAATTTCTCCAATCCGCAATTAGATGTTAGACTGACATTTTCAACACTACAGTAACGTACAGTAACGTAAACCATTACCACGGTCCTGCAGATTATCAAAGTGTCACCAAAAGTCTTTATGGTCTCTATTTGCTATTTCACGAATGAGTCAATCGCTCTTTAGGGCCAAGTTTTTAACATTGCTGCATTTCCCACTGTGTGTGCAATTGCCTTATTGACAGAAAGGTCTTATAACGTCCAACACAACCAACACATTATCTTGCCTTATTTTGCTATGATTGATTGGGACAAAGGAAGGTGAATAAAATAGGATGATTTTTATTGATACAACAACAACTTGCATTTTTAAAGCGCCCTCCACATAAGATAGTGTCTCTGAGTGCTGCGCAATGGAGCGGTTGGTCCCTGAGCAAGGAGAAGGTCAAAGAGGTTCTTAACATGGGATTTAAAGGAAGCTAAAGCGGGGGCAAGGTGGAGAGATTGGTGCAGGGAGTTTTAGAGGTTGCAGGGGTAGTGACTGAAGGCAAAGCCACCAATGCAGGCCCTGTGTTAGCTGAGTGAAAAGGGCGAGCAGAGGAGACATCATATGATCTCCAAATGGATTCTATACACAACTAGTAGCCATTGTTCAGGTCAACCTTTTAAAAGCAAGTTTTTGTTAATGCTCCACTATTTGGCATGATTAGTTAAGATGGATGACCCTTTCGGAATGTATTCAACCAACCTCTGCTGTGTTTCTGACTGACAGGGCTGAACTAAAGCTGACTAGGAAAGTCGCCTACTGCAGATACTTCAATAGTTCGGCGTTCTTCTTCTCCGGCTTTTTTGTTGTGTTTCTCTCTGTGGTACCGTACGCTTTTGTGCATACTGTAAAACTGCGGAGGATCTTCACCACCATTTCATACAACATTGTCCTCCGAATGACAGTCACCAGACAGTTCCCATCCTCCATACAAACGTGGTACGATTCTTTGGCAACCATTCGTAAAATACAGGTGAGCGAGTAAAATATGAAAGACAGTTTCCACGTTCCAGATCCGAGGTCCAAAATCTCTCATGGTCTTACTCTTAAAACCAAAAGTCTCTTAAATTTTAAGGTCATCCAGTACTTTCTAATGCTTAAATTCACCCTCAATTAAATTAAACTAAATTTGAAAGCCTGTTTGTTTCTTTGGGCAGGGCAAAACCTTACTGAAGTTACCTTACTCCACGCAACTCCGTTTACCGAGTAGTAAGAGGAATCCAGTTGTTAGTCGATTAGTGGATCGCTTTTCCGGGGGTAATAATCCTTCAAAAAAATAATAAATTTGTCACTCAATCCATGACTGTTTATGAGACATTTCAACTACGTGATAAAGTGCTATATCAAATGCAAGGATATTATTATTATGCTTTATAAGAATAACCAAGCATTATTATTATATTGCCCCAATGATTTTGCCTTGCAGGACTTCCTACATAAAGATGAACACAAGACTGTGGAATATAACCTGACAACGAAAGATGTTGAGATGGTTAATGTGACTGCATCCTGGGATGAGGTCAGAATTCATTTTCTTACAAAATGTGGAGTTTTTTTATCAGCTTCCTTGTGTGTGTGCTCAAACATCCTTGTATGTCATTCAGTGTCTATAACGTAGAAAGAGCTCAGTTTAACATCTCATCTGAAAGATGATACCTCCCAACAATGCAGCACACCCCCAGAGTGTCAGCTTAGACTATTTGAAAGCCTGTTTGTTTCTTTGGGCAGGGCAAAACCTGTAGTCGTGGAGTCCTGTAGCTCAGTGGTTGAGCATTCGCTTTGCAAGCGAGAGACCTGAGTTCAATTCCAGGCAGGGCGAAACCTTGGGCAAGTTTCCTTACTCCACACGCCTAATAATAATCCCTCCAAAACCAAAAACAATAATAAATTGGTCATTTTCAATCCACGACTGTTTGTGGGACATTGCTGTGCGCAATTGGCTGCCGCGTTCGCCCACAAATATACAGTCAATTCACTTCACAGTGTGTTCTGTGAAGCACTTTGGGACGTCCTCCTGATGTGAAAAGTGCTATATCAAATGCAAGGATTATTATTATTATTATTATTTGAGTTCCAAGGGGCTTGGAGCTTGAACCCACAACCTGCGTGACTCAGAGGTGAGAGCTCTGCAAACTGAGCCGGGCAGACAGGACGGTGTGAGCAGTTACATTCTTTGCTTACTAATTAGCGAGTATGGCAGGTTTTGCCAAGATATTGTGTAATTCAGTGACCTCGCTGGTAAAACCTCAGAACTAATTGGCAAACCAGTCAAGAGTAAATGTTGATCCTCCACAAAGTCTTCCTGTAAGTGTTTTCATTGGACCTTTTATTACAGGAAGTGTAAAATACAAAAGATGAAGCTAAGATAACTGACCTCGCCTTCAATCTTTAACTGTAGTGTGACGCCAACAGGGTTAATTGCCGGTCCCAACTGACTTAATCTGATTTCAGGTAGTGTACTAACATTGGCCTTAATGTCCCTGGGCTACAGAGGGGGGAAAAAAAATCAGTCGGGGGGTTCTTGCTCCTCATTGGTATCCAGTGAAGTTTCCATCTACTCCTCCCCCTTTACTGGCCCATAAAAAATATGTATATAAATATAAAATATAAAAAATATAAAAATAAAAATTCTAGTTTATTATATATCATGTGAAGCGCTTTAAGACGTTCTTCTGAAGTGAAAGGCATTATGCCAAGTGTATGGACTATTATTTTACTGGAAAGTACACATACGAGGACAGTTAAAGTGTTCCTAGTTGGACAAATAGTGGGAAGCTCACCAAACAGTGTTCTCAATTTCAAACTATGCGGTTTTAGCTGATTAAACTCTGGCAATACCCCAACTCGCATTCTCAGGTCCCTACGCCTTGGCTCTTGCCAACCAGTGCCTTATATTCTCTAGAATTAGATAAACAGGGTGTGTCCCTCCAAGGAGAGAGTACACAATCCATTCCAAACACAAGGAAGTTTCCATGTGTAGGTGGCATACATCCATGGAGCTCTGTCTGGTTTGGATGCTCTTAGGCATGGTGATGGGTTTCCATGTGTGTCAGACACACAGCTGACTAAAAAGAAAGGACAACGTTGATCCTCCACACAGCTAAATGGTGTGTCAACATTTAACTTACATATGAAGAATAGTTTGAGCTGGGTGCAGAGAATAACCAGGGCTGGTGGAACTGCACCCTAGTGGGACTCAGGAAATAAAGAAGAAAGGGAAAGAAAATTCACCTGTAAACCAGACCGAGAGTTCCATAGATGTATGCCTCCTACACATCAACCTTTTGTATTAATGAAATCCATTCCACACATCTCTCCTTTTAATTGGATACATGCCCACAAAATATGCACAGTCACACAGGATACAGTACATCCTGGGAAGTGCTTTGAGATGTCTCGACGATGTGATAAGGTGCTATATTAAATGCAAGGATTACTGCTTATTTTACATCTGAAAGCTTGAATGTTACCTAACAAATAAAGCCTTATTTTTTGAAACAAGATGATTCTCACGAGTGCCATCCCCTTACACTACTTTACACTCCCTCGTCCTAACCCCATGATAAATGTAATCACTATCGGAAAACTGGTTACACACTTAAAAGGAAAGCATGGTGATGTTCAGCTGCCTTGGAGTAGAGTAGAGCAGTCTGGGGAGAGGGGGGCTGCTGATGTTTAAGATCAAAGAAAAGGCTGAAAAAGGTAAACTCAAATCTCACATACTTTACTGAACCGTTGACTGAACTGAGGCAGAACTGAAAACTGAGGTCAACTTGACCAGAAATCTGAGTTGTTCAAAAACAATTCTCTAAAGGTGCGATTTACTAAACCTCGTTCTGCGTTACAATTTTACAACATCTCATTGATATAGACATCGTTGGAGTTTTCTGAAGCACTTTTAAGCACATTTACTTAAAAAAAGGCAAAGCCATTGTTGTTTAACCCTCTCCCTTCTGGCAATTGTCCAGTGGAGAGCGCTTTGCTTCTGAGGCTAAGCGACACGTTCAGTGACCACCGTCATTGCTGACAGGAACTGAACAAAAGCTTGGCTGATTAACCAGTAACAAAGATTACATTTTATATTTCCTGCACACCTGCTGGTGGAAATTCAGCAAGCAAAGTTTCACAACTTGCAGATACTATCAGGCCTCGGGCTTGGATGCTATCAATAATTAAACGCCCTAACTGTCTTAGTCGTAGCTGGAAAGACCATTTTATCTTAATTTAAGAGAGTACAGAATTTTTTTGAAAATTCTTAAACTCAATCTTAATTTGGAAGCAGTTTTTCACAGTTTGTATTCGAAAGAAGCTGGCGTCCAAAGAAAAAGTGAGATTAAGAATTTTCCGCAATCTTACGCAATCTTAAACCTTAAAACAAAATGTTGTTACAGGTTAAGATCAGATGGCAATTCGAGTTTCTGTGAGGAAGGGGTTAATCAAATAATTGATGTTGCTTTTGTGACACTATTTTGAAGAATATCTAGCGGGAATACAAATGCTACCTCGTTGAAAATACCTATAACAAACTCCCTCTCAACCTTCCTCTCTTCTCCTCTCCCCTGCAACCTGCCCCTGTAAAGCCCTCCAAGACGTTACCCTACATGAAGGGTGCGATATAAATGCAAGTTGTTGTTGTCTTGTAACCAAACATTATTCTTTTTAAATTACAGGGGATCGGAGAGTTGTTTGAAAAAGTCAAACAGAATGACACAGAGTCTAAGATGGTGAATGGTGACGCTGGCCTGTTCTTCAGTAACTTCTCTCTGCATGTTACACCCGTCTTGAAAAACATCAGCTTCAGATTAGAGAAAGGGGAACTTATGGCTGTCGCTGGGTCTACAGGAGCTGGCAAGGTAGGAGTTCATACACAAGTACAAACTCTTGCAGTGATGGTCACCATATGAGCCAAGGATGCGAACATCCCATTGTAAGTCAACCTCAAAAACTCGTAATCCTATAGTGTCCTTCTCATAGAATAGAGTCTCGGAGCTCTGTACAGTGGCAGGATTGGACATTGAGGATTGAGCAAGAAGTGGGAATCAATCATTATCAGAGGCACTGAACCTATTACTGAATATGGGAGGGGGCTGCATTTATCACTGAGTGTAGGGTGGAGGCTGAGTCTATCACTGAGTGTGGGAAGGGAGTTGAGTTTATCACTACGTGTGGGACGGGGGGGGCGATCTTTGGATGATGCCCTTGTTTGATCTCACCACATTGGATGATTTACTGTTGCCAATTTCAGATTTAGACAAGATGTTTCAATTTACTTTCACACGAGTATAAAGAATATTTACTGCCTTCCTCACACAGCACGATCGCAGTCTGAGTTGGATGGTTCCTGTGGGTTCATATCTCCGCTCCCTCTGTGCAAATTATAGAGGAGAGCCATGACCCTTCTCCGCAAAAGGGAATTAACCTACTGGCTTGAAAGTCCCCACTGAAGTGGAAAAGCTTGAGGCTACTCACTGTGGTGCTGATGCTGCCCTGAGATTTATGGTTTGCTGGCTCTGAAGGAGAAGGATTCTCACTTGAATCAGGCCCGTAAAACCCGAGAACAAAATCCCGCAGAGAGTCCAGTGCAAGTTAATCAGTGGGCGCTCTCGTTCCCAGAGATCTGATACAATGAACAGCGCTTGACATTTGCAGGGCAGTTTCGACCCCGCGATTTATGTCTTCTGGATTACCTGGTGCAATTGATCTCACAAAGTTTAAGCATTTATCAAAAGGTAACGACACCTTTTCTAAGATACAGCCATTCAGCCATTGTGGAACTAACTCCAATTCTCAGCACAGCACTGTGGATCAGGACCCCCTCTCTCCCCCTACCCTGCGCACACCCACCCCTCCCGCAACAGTCACTAGCTAACAAGGAGAACAGAAGTTGAACTTTATATTCAAGCTTAAGTTTCATCTGGGAAACAAAATTTGCTCTGGATTTTAAAATAAATCTACTATCAATAATAATCTTTACATTTGATATGGTGCCTTTCATGTCTGGAGGACGTCTCAAAGCGCTTCACAGGATTTACTGTAAAGTGCAATGACTGCATTTTTAAGTCAACCCAGCAGTCAATTTGCATACAGCAATATCTCAGAAAAAGAGCCATGAAATCATGAAATGAATGACCAATTCTATCTTGAGAGAATGTTGTCCAAGACACTTGGAAAAAACTTCTGTCTCTTTGCGAATAGTTCCATGGGATCTTTAACACCCACCTGAACAGGCAGACTGGACATTGGTTTAACATTTCATCCAAATGACGACACCTCCAACAATACAACAACACCCCAGCACTACACTGGAGTGTCAGCCGAGACAATTTGAGTTCAAAGTCCAGTGTAGAGTGAATCCATTACTTTCTGACTCAGAGGCAAGAATGCGACCAACTTTGTAAGCTGACTCCTGAATACCAAATAAATCATTCTGCCTTTGTGCAGAGCAAAATCCACATGGAATAGTTTTACTTTATAATATAATAATCCTTGCATTTGATATAGCACCTTATCACGTTGTTGAGATGTCTCAAAGCACTTCACAGAATATATTGTAAAATAATTTGACTATTTTGTGGGCAACACTTTGAACATTGAATTCATGAACTCATGAACCTCGCCTGCGTATCTGCGCAACTTGGAATGCAAAAGCTCTAAATGGACTCAGAAGCACGAAGTGATGGGATTCTATATGACAGGCAATTTTGCTCTGACTATTTTTTCTCCTGTCACTTAGACCTCTCTGCTGATGATGATAATGGGAGAACTGGAGCCGACAGAGGGTAAAATTAAGCACAGCGGCAGAATTTCCTTCTCACCTCAGGTGCCCTGGATCATGCCAGGAACAATCAAAGAAAACATCATCTTTGGGCTTTCATATGACGAGTACAGATACACCAGTGTTATTCACGCTTGTCAGCTGGAGGAGGTGAGTCTACCCTTCGGCACCTTTGCAAAGCACCACATAATCCACATCCAGGTGTAGTCCATGTCAACAGCAGTGGACGTTATACATCCATCTTCTCAGCCAATTTTTCTGGCTCCATCCTTTGGATGAGATGTTATTATTGATAATTCTTGCATTTAATATTTCATCTTTCACGTCGGGAGGGCATCTCAAAATGCTTCACAGGATATACTGCGAAGTGTAGTGACAGTGCATTTTGTAGGTAGATGGTGCAGCTAATTTGCGCACAGCAATGTCCCGCAATCTGCGTGAAGTGAACGACAAATTGTATCTGGAGGATTGTTAGCCAGGACACTGGGGAAACTTCCTTCTCTTTTTGAGAAGTGCCATGGGATCCTTGATGTCCACCTGAACAAGTGGACAGGACCTTGGTTTAATGTCTCATCCAAAGCACAGAGCAATAAAGATTGATGGCTGGGAAGATGAATGAATAATTTGAACTCATTAACATGTTCTACACCTGGCTGTAGATGGATCATCAATTAGACTGCAATAATGATATGACATTTGTTAATTTTCCTGTGTCAACATCCTCAGCCACCAGCAGAGTACACAGTGGGGTTGTAAATGTAGTATTTGCTATCCAGATTTTCAAATAATGATTCAGTCACAAGATACATTGCTCATTGCAGTAAACCCTGTGAAGACATCGTCCTGATGTATTAGAAGCTATCGAAAACCAAGGATCATTATTACAATATGACAACTTTCTCTACCTTCCACATCTACTTCACACCAACTTATGAAATATCACTGGCCTCCAAAGCAAAGGACAATTAACTACTACTCATTAGTATTAATGGAAGGATGATTCCTGTGAGCAGCAAGCTCATGTCAAGAAAAAACACTCAATCTTAGACAGAACAATTAATAAAGAAGCTGTCCCTTTTGCCTGTGAGCATTTTCTTTTTATGTATTTCTTTTTACTGTAATCTACGCTACGCGTTGCAGTAATGTACAACTATCAGTTCAATCACCTTAAAATTTGAAAGGTCAAACGCAACCTAACAGTCTCATTAAATCTGCTCTCTGCTGCTAACAAATGAGCTCCAGCCTTGCAGGGGCTCGTATTATTGTACCCCATAATCCAAGCTTTATGACGCCATAAAGTACACTGGAAAAGGTCACCTATGCCTTAGGCAAAGACAATGCAAACTCTTCAGAGTTGGCAAGTGCACATTTTTTTGGAAGCACACAGGTCAAATGAATAAAACCATTCTGTGCAATGTGCAGGGGGCTCATGGATATCTTGGAATACCACTGGCAGGTCACAGATACTTGAACACGATCCCCCCACCCAAAAAATAGGCTCACAAAGTGTTTTTTTTTTACTCCATTGGCACGTTCCACTGACATTTAATTTTGGTATCAGACCGCAGAGCAACATCTTATCAACACATCACTAGAGATGTTGCTATGGTAAATGCACTGAGTTTATAGCAGTTACTAGCCTTGACCTCTTTCCACCAATCTCACCATTCTGAGGTCCATGGATATTTTCTGTTCTAGGCTTTGTAACCATGTAGAGAAAATTGCCTAGTGAAATGTAGTGCGGCATAAGGGGCCAGTAGTATATATTATTATAGTTCCAACAGTGAAGACATTTCATCCACAAATACACAATCCTTGCACATGTCAGCATAGGTTGTGAAATAATAAGACAAATCCTCCGTACAGCAATAAGCTGTCATTCAGAACTCTGCAGCTCATGTACTGTCCCGCACCAGGCTTCGCGACCACATCACTCCCACCCTCGCTCGCCTCCACTGGCTTCCCATCCCCCAGAGGATCGAATTGAAGATACTCATCCTCACCTACAAGGCCATTCACGGCCTTGCTCCCTCCTACCTCTCCGACCTACTATCCCCTTACTTACCTGCCCGTACCCTCCGTTCCTCTGGCTCCGGTCTGCTCCACATCCCCCGCCCCAACCGCCCTACCATCGGTGGCCGGGCCTTCAGCCTCTCAGCCCTTAGGCTCTGGAACTCCATCCCCCAGTGCCTTCACCTTGCTTCCTCCCTTTCCTCCTTCAAGGCGGTCTCAAGACATTTCTCTTTGACCGTGCTTTCAGCTCCCCTCTCGACTCTCTATCCCCTCCTCGCTCCCTCCCTTCCCTCCCCCTGACCATTTCCCCCCTGCTCGGGTCCTGACCCAACTGTCCAGCGCCTTGGGACGTCCTCCCGACGTGAAAGGCTCTCTATAAATGGAATCTTGTTGTTGTCATCCTGTCACGGCGATGCCCACCAACACAGAAATGCAGAGCCGTTACACTTTTGGAAATAGACAATGTTTCTGAACATCAATGGAAGAGAGTTCATGTGTAAAGTCCCAACTGGGGAGAAACTAAGGTCAGAGAATTGCAGAAAAGAATGACAGTAAGGAAGAGGTTATAAAATATTTAAATGTTAAAAGAATAATGTGATTATAATGCTTGCATTTGATATTGCCTCCAACATGTTGAAGTGCTTCACAAATAATTGCTGTGAAGTATAGTGACTGTGTACTTGTCAGCAAATGCAAGGTCATCTTTGCATTGTTCCACTAACAGCCATGAAGTGAACGATCAATTTATATGGAGGATTGTTGGCCAGGACACTGGGAAAAACTCTTCTCTCTTTGTATAGTGTCATAGGATCTTTAGCAGCTGGGACCTCAGTTTAATATCTCACCTAAAAGACGAGACTTTAACTAACAGTGGAGAACTCCCCAATATTGTACTGCAGTGTCAGCTTGGACTATGAACTCAAGTGTCCAGCTCATGTATTCAAGATCTGAAAGGGCATAGGAATAGGTAAAACTGAATCCTAATAAGATGTTGAACATGGTCAAAAAATCTAAAATGTAAGAGATATTACAGTTATTCACTCCCAATGCTATTTCCATTCTGTACTTGTGCAGATCTCTCAGAGAATGTAAGAGTGGCTACTTAAATTCAACTGACTGGCATCAGTATCAACCGGCACAATCTGTGGTGCATTGTTTCCAAGGCTACTTATAACATACATCACAATCTGCAGCCACACAGGCCTCCTGCCGTACAAATCTCCAGACTCCTTAAGGTAAAATGTTAGGTTTGATTTAAAAGCCTGAATTCAAAGATCAAAGATATTTAGTTTCCTCGCCCATAACTTTTAATATTGTGCTGATTTCAGTGAAATCATGATCATTTCAACCCATTGACAAGAAATCATTATACTTCTGAAGTTCGCGAATAAGGAAATAAAGCAACAGTGCAGTGCAGAGATGTTGATAATATAAAAATAAGCCTTGCATTTGATACTGTGCCTTACCACATCAGCAAAATGTTTCAAAGCGCTTCACGGGATTTACTGTAAGGTGCAATGACTACGTATTTGTAAGTTCCCTCTGCAGAAGATTTGTCCACATCAATGTCCCACAAACAGCCCTGAAGTGAGTGACCAATTTTTTACCTGGGGTTGAGGACACTGATAGAAACTCCCTTCTCTTTTTGTAATGATAATGTCACGCACACAATAAATACACACAAACAACGTAAGTACCTGTATTGTGTCAGTTTTGTGAAATTAGACAGCAATTATTCCCTTGGGTGAAATAAAAAATAATTCCTGTACATTTGGTCCCTTGCTGCTAATCAATGAATCCTATTCAATAAAACTAAACCCAAAGCTTAGAGAAAAAAGCAGAGCAATTCACTTGAGGTCACTCCATCCCATGGCATTCACTTCAGTGTAAACTTGTGACTTATGACTGTCAGAGACCTTCTATGCAAACGAGAAAAAAAAACATTGTATTCAACAGTCTCTGATGAATAATGTCCCATTTATATCACATGTTTGGCATCGAAAGCACACAATCTTTTTGCACTGCGTTGATGCCAAGGCGGCTGTGCCATGTGGCTGATTTCTGTTTCTTTCTGACAGTGGTGATACATTCACCTAATGTACAGAGTACTGCTTACTAGCCTCTGACTGATGACAATTCCACTTCTGCAACATGTCTAAACAGGATGGTTGGTCATTATTTACAAACTCCAAGGTTGGACAGTAGACAGGCTGTGTTTTTTTTAAAACATTGTGCTTTACGTTTTTTTAAAAAACCATTGGCTCTGCTCACTCTGGTGGTGCCTATATATGAAACTCAACTTCGCAACATAAGGAAAGAGACGAACCAATTTGGCCATTCAAGCTCACTACCCTCACAGTCCACGCAAAACCAATCTAATCATGAATTTCACCCCATCTACCCGTGGAAAACATTTTCATAAAGCTTTCATTGCTTGAACCCTGAAAGTCAAGCAATTAACTTTGTTTGATACCCCCACCCCTTTAATGGCAATTGCAAGTGTGAACCACCTTGAGTACATCTACGGTTAAATAGCCTGCCAACACATTACTGTCTATGTTCCCACATGAAGAATGGTCATTTAGTCCTGTAGCTCAGTGGTTAGAGCCCTCGCTTTGCAAGCGAGAGACCTGAGTTCAATTCCAGGCAGGTCGAAACCTTGGGCAAGTTTCCTTACTCCACATGCCTAATAATAATCCCTCCAAAAAACAAAAACAATAATAAATTGGTCACTTCAATCCACGACTGTTTGTGGGACATTGCTGTGCGCAATTGGCTGCCGCGTTCGTCCACAAATATACAGTCAATTCACTTTACAGTGTGCTCTGTGAAGCGCTTTGGGACATCCTCCCAACGTGAAAAGCGCTATATCAAATGCAAGGATTATTATTATTATTATTAAGCAAGGTAGTGGAGAACAGCTGGCATCTATTGAACTTTACCCTAGAACCACCACCTCCGGGGATTTGGAGGGAAGGGTAAAAAATGCAATCATTGGCAATCCAAGTCTCTCACCTTTTTACTCTCTCTTTTCTTTCTTGCTTTCTCTGTTGCTGTCTTATAATTATAATCATTCTTCAATGATTTGGAAGTTATAAATCAGCAAAATCAAGATAACACAGAATGAAAATTCACAGCTGTTCTTCAAATCAAGAACACAGAATGAGAATTTACAACTTTAACAATTGGTAAATAACGTACAACGTCTTTTATAGGTCAGAACTCTTCAGATAAATAGAATGACTGACATATAGTTACATGCATAGAGTTTAGTGCAGGTATGCAGTTTTGTGAAATACATAGTTTTGCATACATGTACACAGTTCTTTTTCTATGTACATAGTTTTGCGTAGCAAAACAAGGAGGAATATATATAAGGTAACCAGCAGCAGATGGAAAAGGGAGTTTAGGAGAAACCACTTTATGCAGAAGGTGGTGGCGGTAGTGAGATTGGCGAACTCAAAGCATCAACAATGTTTCAGTAGAAACCTGATGCGTATATAAGGGAGAAGTTTCTAGAGGAAACATGAGAGGGGAGAAGGAGGGATGGAGACTTATGTGGAGTATGAACACTAGCACACACAAGTTGGACCAAATGGCCAGTTTCTCTATTGTAAAGTTCTATATAATTCTACCTGCGTATGATTGCGTACCTGTGTACAATTTGGTGTACATGCGTAGTTTTCTTGTGGTGGACAGAGGTGAATATCATGACACACTCTAAAATCAGTCATGCAAATCTTATCTTCAGTAACATGTAATGGAGTCAATTTGATGGAAATTGAAGCGACAAGTTGTTCATTTTTATATCTGGCAAGTTCTTATTCCAAGTCTATGAGTGTAATCCTGCTTTGGTCTAACTTTCAATTTTATTACATAGAATAATATGGAATACTATAACATGGAAGCAATTATTCTCTATTCCCTGTTTGGGCCAACTAGTTAATGCTAGTGTTTATATTCTGCACAATCCTTCACGTCTCATAATTCCCGCTCCTTTCTTCAATTTCCTTCGCCCTCACATCACGTTTCCTCTTAAGTACGTTGAATTCTCTCCCCACTCAGCTCTTCCCATCAATGACATGGAAATGCTAGGTATGGACTAGTATAAGTAATAATTATTTTATTTGATACAACACCTTATCACATTATCGAGATGTCTCAAAGAACTTCACATGATTTTATTTTGTGTGTATTTTCTGTGTATTTTGTAAGGAAACGTGGCTGTAAATTTGTATGCAGCAAACAACCATGAAGTGAATGACAAAGCCTCGTGATCTTGTTTACGTTATAATAATAAAAATAATCCTTGCATTTGAATATAGCACTTTTCATATCTTCTAGATGTCTCAAAGCGCTTCACGGAATATACTGTAAAGTGAATTGACTGTATATTTGTGGCGAAACGTGGCAACCATGTCGTGGATTGAAGTGACCAATTTATTATTATTTTATTTTTCTTGGGAGATTATTATCAGGAGTAAGGAAACTTGTCCAAGGTTTTGCCTGCCGGGAATCAAACCCAAGTCTCTCGCTTGCGAGGCGGGTGCTCTAACCTCTAAGCTGTAGACTTTCATGTTGTCTCATAATGCTACCCCACTGCACCCACTAACCAATTGTTCCATCTCTCAAGAACTCTACATCATGTTGGAAAGACTCTTTAGAGTTTGACTAAAGTGAAAGTGACAAGAGCAGAAACCTATTGCATCCAATGCATCAACTTTCATTACTGTCAAAAGAAGAGTACTGATGTTTGACTTCTTCCCCCATACAGGACATTTCAATGCTGCCTAACAAGGATAAGACTGTTCTCGGAGATGGAGGAATCACTCTCAGTGGAGGCCAAAGAGCAAGAGTCTCGCTGGCAAGGTTTGTGTTACAAATTAATATTTTATCAGAATCTTTTAACCAAAGGAAATAGAATTTATCAAAATCATTACCACTGACAGCATTAGAGAGTGTTTGATTAGGAGATTCATTGTCAAGAGATTCTTTGCCACTGAATGTGCCTCCTTGTTCTTAGTACAATCATCCTTTCATAAATGTGCCCCATGCCGATGAATCATCTTTTCAACAACTAATATTTTAATGCTAAAAATAGCCAGTTCTTGACTAAAACCTCTCTCCTCAGGAAGTTAGGTCTTTCCTGCCCTAAATTAATCCAAAAGAATGCATAGGACAAGTACATCCGTTATATGACTCAAACATTAATGTTTGATTTAGGTTTCCAGATAAAGAGAAATTGAATACTGGAGCTTGTGGGAGCTATAATAGTAATAATAGTAACCTTGCATTCGATATAGCACCATTCAGTCTGGAGAATGTCTCAAAGCGCTTCACAGAATATGCTGTAAAGTGGAGTTACTGGGTGTTTTTTGAAACCCCCCAGAAAATGCCCCCATTCTTCTCCTCTTCTATTGTTCAATAATTAGTAGTTATCAGGTGGATCTGTGTCGTTTTTTCATTGCGATTATGACCAGTCTTTTATTTCCAATTCAAGAAAAAAAAACTGAAAATTCTGACCAAAAGTCCAAGAACAAAAAATCGCACAGCAAACAAAGCAAAAAATGAGAGAAAGCAAAAACACCGAACTCAAAGCTTCCTTTTGCCAGTCTGTAGGAATGTGATCTTTTACCTTCTACCGAACATTAAGGATTTCATAGCCAATCCTACCATTCACCTGATTTGTGAATACCTGATGTTGAATCCCAACGGTAAACACTATAGCTGTGTGGAGTTGCATTATTGACATTCACCACTGGCCTCTATAACATTACTTACACTGCATCATACTGATTCTTTGACTCCACACAGAGGCAATGAGGAACAATAGACTTGGTAGTAGTTCCCAAGTTCAAACACACATAATGTGTGAACGCCCGAGCAACTAATATTAACAGAGGCATTACTGAATGCTAATACTATAGACGTACCTAATGTATAATGATATATGCCTAGAGTTTTCATTAATTGAAATGAGTGAACATTTGGCTATTCTTTGACTAGTATTTGTAAAAACAGCGCCAGAGTTTGAGGTAACATGTTTACAACCTGCCAACTCAGTTTGATCCCAGAAATAGGAGGCCCGGAATTTCATCTTGTAAAACAATCATTTTATAAAGTTACTGAATTACTGAAAATTGTTAAATTCAGTCTTAATTTGGAAGATAGTTTCCTCACAGTTCTTAAAAGAAACATGTTCCAAATTAAGTTTGAATTTAACAATTTTCCACAATTCTGCTCATCCTAAAGTTTTAAGCAAAATTGCCTTACAGGCCAAGACTGGGCGAAAATTTGGGCCCACCAAAAAAAAGTATGCCTTTGGATATAGAAAGGGAATTTGTTTCTAAGATATAGCGACACAACCATTATTATTTATTTGCATATCACAGATAAAATCACTATGAATCATTCAATGCTACTAAAATGAGTAGAAGAGTGTGGTAAGAGGAGATGACAGTAACCAAGAGAAGCTAGGGTGTGAAGGGATTTGTAGGCGAGAGTGAGGGTCTGGGATAAAAAGATCCATTGGGAAAGAGGGAGAAAGTGAAACCTGGCGAAAACTGGAGTATTGAGCATGCAGAGTTTGGTGCGGGTGAGGATGCGGTTAACAGAGTTTTGTATAAGTTGGATCTTGGGGATGGTGAACAGGGAGGAATGCAATTGTCAAAGCAAGTCAGGAGGTAACAACGCCTTGAATGAGGGCTTTGCTGATATTCTATGTAAGATGTCAAAATTTAGTCTTGGTCAGCAACAGAACTTGAGAAAGGAAGGAGAGCTGAGGATTGAACTGAGACATTTACCGAACAGATCTTTTTATATTGTTTTCAGAATAAGAACTGTAATGATGAGCCGCCTTTTTGCTGTTTCTTTGTTCACAGAGCACTTTATAAAGATGCTGATCTGTACCTACTGGATTCACCTTTTAGTCACCTTGATATGTCCACAGAAAAGGAGATATTTGAAAGGTTTGTTTTAGAAGCCAAATTATGAATAAAATTACAGGTTTAGAATTCTCCTTAAATTAATAATATCTTATGCTTGATCCTTTTAAAAAAAGGCTATGTACTGAGATTGTAACTTGAAGCATTGAAGTTTATTGAAAGACTGACTGTTTTTTAGTAAAATCACTTACTACGCTTCACCCACTCTGCACATCTGTAATCAACATTCTGGCAATTGTACGAGAAAAAACTCTAAATGGCATCTTTCATAGTGAAAGGCATTCCAGTCTCACTCTGTTCTGAACTTGTTATTTAGAACTTGTTAGCAGGTAAAAGTTTAACACTTTAGCCTCTTAAAGCACTTAACAATCTCAGAGTTTGATGCAGAACTGGGGAAAAAGAGGCACAGCCAAAGAAGAAGGTCTTCACACGTGATCTGAAGACAGACAAAGAGGGGGAAAGTTGGAGGGATTGAGACAGAGTATTCTAGGATGTAGTGGCTGAAAGTATGGCCTCTGATGGTGGAGTAGAGGGGATGAGGGATGTGCAGAAACACGTAGTCAGCCAAGTGAAGGAGTGGATAGAGTGGGGTGTAAGCAGGTTCAAATGTTCACTCTTTTTTCCCTCTGATGCAGACATTCCAATTGATCGGACTGCAATGTATTGCAATTGATGATATCCAATACTGTATTTATAATGATAACAGCTTGCTTTGGGAAATTCTGTAGGAAAATTTTAATTTCCCCACAGAATTTAAGCTTCCATTTGCAAATTACCAAACCAAGTCTTCAAGGGATCTTACCTCAATAGCATAAATTCAGAAATCCATGCAACCTTCATTTCTGTTTGTATTGATCTTAACTGCCAAAGATGGACTACGCTTCTAAAGCATCAAGGCGAGCTGTGGAGCATCCTCCAAATCTGCATTGATCCACATTGGAACAATGCAGGTCCCATTAGATACTTCTCATAAAAGTTTTAGATTCAGTCTTAATTTCGAACTGGTTTTCTGCAGTTAGAGAGGCAAAGCCATTTTGGGCTTCTGATTCCAAATGATTAGGATCTAGATTCCCAGACCGGTTCAAGCAACGGCAATGTCCAAACTGCAGCCAGTGTAGCATGAGTTGATTGTAAACCAAATCTTTTCCTTTGGTCTCATCCTCCAGTGGTGTTTGTAAGCTGATGGTAAACAAGACTCGAATTCTGGTGACTTCCAAGCTGGAGCATTTAAAGAAGGCAGACAAGATTCTCCTCCTACACGAGGGCCACTGCTATTTCTACGGAACCTTTTCTGAGCTTCAAGGGGAGAAGCCAGACTTTAGCTCTCTGCTGCTGGGATCCGAGGGCTTTGATACCTTCAGCTCTGAAAGAAGGAACTCAATCCTCACCGAGACTCTGCGACGGTGTTCCATCTCCTCTGGGGATGGCAATAGTTTGGGAAACTGCGGAGAAGTTCGAAGGTCATCGTACAAACAGCCACCGACAGAGTTCAGCGAGAAGAGAAAATCATCTATTATTATTAATCCAATAATGTCAAACAAGAAGTTCTCCCTCATACAAACAGCTATGTCATACCCACAAGCAAATGGAACCGAGGATAACCTCAGTGAGCCGGGTGAAAGGCGTTTTTCTCTCGTTCCGGACACTGATCTAGGAGAATTAGCTCAGCCCCACAACAGAATATTCAGAAGCGAAGTTGGCTTTCACGCGCACAGGCGGCAGTCTGTACTGGCACTCATGACCAACTCTTCAACATCACAGAGCAGATTACACACACGGAAGAACACCGTGCACAAATTGTCCATGGCTCCTCAGACCAACTTCGCCTCAGAGATAGACATTTACTCCAGGCGCTTGTCCGAAGATGGCAAATTTGAAATTAGCGAAGAAATAAATGAAGAGGACCTAAAGGTAAGTTGAGATGCATCGGCATTCAGAATCATGATGTTGCATTGTCCATTAAACGACCAAAGGCTCCTCTTCCCACCAGTGTTTGAAGACACATTTGGCTCAGTTAGTACTGCTCTCCGTTCTGACTCAGAAAGTTGTAGATTTATTGTCTATAATAATAAGTATAAGCCCTGGAAGATGTGATGAGGTACTATATCAAATGCAAGGATTATTATTAATGATAATGATTTGATATGGTATAAATAATGATTATTATGAATGATATAATGATAATGATACTCATTATTAATACTATATCAAATGCAAGGATTATTATTATTAATAACAATCATAAATAATAATCCTTGTGTTTGGTATTGTGCCTTTCACATGAGGATATTTGAAAGGGCTTCACAAAATTTATAGTGAAGTCTAGTGACCGTGTATTTATAGGCAACGTTCCACACTACAGCATTATTTTACAGAATAGTGGGAAGATCTAGTGCCCTGGCCAATATTCCTCCCTCACCTTAAAATTCACCAGGAAACAACTTGCACATATATAGCGCCCTCCACGCATGGCAGGGTCTCAGAGGATCTCAAACAATTAATTTCACAATGCTGTTGATGGGAAAGCCTCTGTTTACAGATTAGTTGCCATATTTTACAGCATAAGAAACATTACTATAATTTCAAAGTAATAAATTTTACAACGTGCTTAGAGACCTTTCAAGTGTTAAGGCACCGCATCAAATGCAAAATGTCCATTGCTCCTCAGACCCAACGCAACAATTATTAATAATAATACTGGCATTTAATATAGCACTCAACATCCCAAAGCATTTGTCACCAGGTAGGGCAAGTGCAACAGATGTTAAACTACTCCTAGAAAATTGGAAAATTATAGTCATGCTTATTCATACACAATAAAGAAGCGTTAAGATGCCACCTCTGAAACTTAAGATGTGGCCACTCCAAGATAGTGCATAAATTGGACAAACTGAACACTTCACAAAACAGTCATGAACTTAGGACAGTCTTTGTAATCTCAACAAAAAACTTACTTAGTTTGGCCCAAGGCCTTCAAAGGTGCTTGCTCTCTTGTTCATTAAAAGGTTTAATGATACTCTGAGGATTGCTCTTTTGAAAGAGGCAGCAGAGACACAATGGGCCGAATGGTCTTTCCTGTTGTAAATTTCTGACTCCCTACTTGCCTGATCTAATTGTCAAAAACCTGCTTCCCTAAAATCCCTTAAAAGGGTTATTCTCTTAAAAAGGCTCAGCCATTCTGTTCCATGGGACCACCCTTTCACAGCATTTCAGAGTTCTTCTGGAAAGTGCAGTGACTGTGTTTGTTGGCAAACATCTATTTTAAAAGATAGAAAAGGGGAATTCTAGTTTTTATTAAAAATAATGTTTAAGTATTGAAGCTCAAGGATTTCATTGGAGGACATCAGAATTTTTTGTAAACAATTTAAGTCTAAGGTTACACAGCATTAGCATTGAAACCATTTGTACCATTTGCACCAAAGGAATTGGGATGGGAAAACAAAAACAGAAGTGGCTGGGACCACTCAGCACGTCAGGCAGCATCTATGGAGAAAGGAAAGTGAGTCAACATTTCAGGTCCAAGACCCTTCATCAGAACAGCATCTGCAGTATTTTGTGTTTTGTTTAATTGGGATGGGAAGATGGTCAGGGTAGGTATTCTGGAAGGATGAGATCAAATGAACCCAAGGGCAAACCAATCTTGTGATCTTGTGTTTCCTATCCACAAGACTTTAAGAGACGATTGAATAAAAAAGGACCTTTGACCCATTTAATAACAATAACATGGCACCTTACCACGTCAATTAAACGTCTCAAAGCACCTCACAAGAATTACTGGGAAGTGTAGGGACTGAATTTGTAGGTGAATATGGCAGTCAATTTACTCACAACAATGTCCCACAAATATAACCATTCCTATTAAACTGGGGATCATCCTCACTCTCCTCTGCACTACCTTGAGGGCCTCGGCAGCCCCCTCAAGCTGCGGTGACCAGAACTATGCCAGTACTCCAGGATCAGCTTGACCAGAGCACTATTCCCAACACTTTTAAGACGACTGAGTTGCTAAATTGTTGAATTAAGGTTCCAGCACAACCAGTGTTTAAAAAAGTGGAAATCAGCAGAAAACTTAGGAATGTTGCCATTAGCTACAACACATATTGTCTCCATGTATTGGAGACTGGCTTCAGTTCCCATTAGCATCAAAGCTGGACTTCTCTCATTTGGCTAGTTGGGTTTGCCAGTCTTGGGGAGAACACTTTAGGAGAGGAGGGTAGACTTGTTAAGGTCTCCCTTCCTTCCCTTCTGAGGCACACCTTCTGGCAGGTCAGTCAACCAGTAGCATTGACCCAACCATGTTCATGAAGCGCCCTCTCCCTCACATGGATGTAAAAGATCTCATGACACTACTTGGAAACAGAAGGACACTTCTCCTAGTGTCCCGGCCAGCAATCCCCCAGATAAAATCAGTCATTCATTGCATGGTGGAATATTGCATGCGCACATTAATGACTGCATTTGCCTACAGATACACACTTGAAAGCAGTTCCCTGCGATGCTCTTTGAGATGTTGACTTTATAGTGGTTATGTCTAAAGCAAGCATTAATATTACTCTTTTAAGTCCCCACCCCTCCCTCTCTAAGCGTATTTCCTCTACTTTTCTCTAGGAATGCTTTGTTGATGACGAGGAAGTACGAAATGTTACCACCACATGGAGCACGTACCTAAGATATGTGACAACCAATCGCAACTTAGTCATTGTCCTTATCCTGTGTCTGGTTATATTTATCATTGAGGTAAAGAGTTAAGCAGAAAAGTACCTTAATAATATTCATGTGTGGAATGGTTTATTTGTTCTGTTATGGCCCAATTTTATATTTATATATATATATGGGACGACACCAGTTGAGAAAATCTATGGCAAACCTTTGTGTGTTTCTGGGAGGGAGAAGAAACGCATAACGTTTTCACCGCAGTGAAGTTGTGCACAACTTATGCAGTGAGGCATTTTTCACACATCTCTGGAGGATATTGCATCCTCTAAATGCAACAAAATGTTTGTGAGAAATTTTTCATCAAATCTTCAGCGAAATCGCTGGAATGTTATTCTTGGAATTTCCAAGCAGCTCGCGGGATCCGTTCATCAACTTTATTAAACCTTCTTTACTTTTTACTGGAGCATTGCACCGATCGTTTGCTTTGGGTAGCATACGGGGAAGGGCTCCAGACCCAAGAGGTGGACAAACAGGTTTTAAGGAGTGATAGGTGTGAAGATTCCCTTCCACCCCATTAAACTACTGATAGGTTGGACGGTCAGGATGTATCTTGCACATCACTCATGCACAAGCCACAGGTTTGATGGCCTGGAGCAGTCAGTCCATTCCGTCTGTCCTCATTGTCCTGCCTCACTCACCAGCACATTTTTAATCATTTCTCACCTCTATCTCCCAATCCAGGTCCTAGTTGTCTGTTCAGGTGGGTGTTAAAGATCCCATGACACTGTTCGAAAAGAAAAAAGGAGTTTATCCTTAGTGGCCTGCTTAGCAATCCACTGGATAAAATTGGTCATTTACTTCATGATTGTTAGGGGGGCGTTATTACGAGCAAGTTGACTGCCTTGTTCGACTGTAACTGTAAATCCTGTGAAGCGCATTGAGACATCCTTCTGATGTGAAGTAAGCTGGATCAAATGCAAGGATTATTGGGAATATTATTTTTATTATTTTCTTTCCACCTGATTAAAGCACTGAAGCTGCTTCCAGCAATTTATCCCAGGAATTCCTTCAAAGCTGGTTAGCATTGTCTCATATTCTGCCTCTGCTGCCAGACACTCTTGAGTGCATTACAAATGAGAAGTTATTGATTAACAAACCCCTTTGAAATGTCGTTCCTCGCAAAATAAACATTACATTTTATTCCACGCTCAGTAGTTGCCTCGGACGTAGATAGATACAGTCTAGCAGCAAAACCCCTTGTTAAGGAAATCTGACTCTGTGCAAAGTGTGGGCGTGGGGAGACTGAGAATTTTATAGAGGTTATAAAGAATCAGATATCCAGAATGACAACAAAAGACTTATTGATGTTCTTAGCCAACAGTCCTCCAGATAATTTGGTCATTCACTTCATGTCCGTTTGTTGGACCTTGCTGTGTGCAGAATGACTCAAACCCCTACCCATAAATACACATGTTATTGGGGCAACATCAAATGGAAGGAATATGATTCTTATTAAATTCTTGAGCAAGGAGGGCCTGGTATAGAGGAGCTTTTTATTTTACTGGTTAAAAAAAACATTTATCTTGAAGGCCCCAGAAAATAGAAGCACACAATACCAATAATAATGCCTTCAAAGACAATAATAATTTGATCACTCAATTCACGACTGTTTGTGGGACACTGATGTGCGCAATTGGCTGCTGCATTTCGCCAACAAAATACACAGTCAATTCATTTTACACTTTAATCTTGTGAAGTGCTTTGATACGTCTCATTGATGTGATAAGGCACTATATGAAATGCAAGGATCATTATTATATCATTTGTTTGTTTATTTTGTTTGCTCATCCTGTATTTATAGAATTTATCACATCAAAAAATAATCGTAATAATAATCTTTATACTTGATATAGTGCCTTTCAGATCAAGAGAGGGATTCTCAAAATGCTTTGCATTAATTACTGTAAAGTATAGTGACTGTGTATTTTGTATGGTTTCCAGCAATATTTAGTTTCCCTTCTGGCCCTACCCCCTTTCAAGCCACCCAAACCCTCGCTACTCCTTATTCCTGACTCAGAGTGGACAAAGACACTGTTTCCGGGATTCATGTGTTGCTCTTAGCGTACACTAAGAGATGGTCAGGTGTCATCCAGACTGACTGATTTACACCAGTGCTTACATCTTCCAGTCTCTAACCCTGAGCTCTCTAACCCTGAGCTCTCTAACCCTGAGCTCTCTAACCCTGAGCTCTCTAACCCTGAGCTCTCTAACTCTAAGCTCTCTAAACCTGAGCTCTCTAACCAGAGCTAACCAAAAACAATAATAAATTGGTCATTTTCAATCTACGACTGTTTGTGGGACATTGCTGTGCGCAATTGGCTGCTGCGTTCGCCTACAAATATACAGTCAATTCACTTTACAGTATGTTCTGTGAAGCGCTTTGGGACGTCCTCCCGACGTGAAAAGCGCTATATCAAATGCAAGGATTATTATTATTATTATAGAGCTCTTTTAAAAGGAGTGCAATGTGCGATTGTGAGGGGATTAAAGGGAAAAGTCCTGTTTGTGGAAATGGAGATTACTTCCTTGAATTTTATAAAAAAAGCTCTGTATGGTTGTGTACTTGGATCCCATGGGTTGAGCATTTCTAAGTATATCATTCCATCTGCGTTGTTTCTCCTCAGGTGGGCGTTTCACTGTTTGGACTTTGGGTAATCACAGGGTGAGTAAAATTGAAGTCCTTCCACTAGTGCATTATTTCACTTGTCTCCTGTCTCAGTATATGACTCCTTGGTAATTCAAAGCATACTATTGATAGCAGCTCAGCAAGCTCGGCTCTTTACATCTCTGTGATTGGCAGCTAGGGATAATCGACCTCTGAGGATCACCTAATTCTTAAATCATTTACTGCCCTGTCAATCACCCAAACTGCTTTGAACCTAGCAAAAAGCTGGTGCACAGGGTTTTATATTATCTCTTAGATTGTGTTTGTATTTGTTTCAGGATACCGGATGCCACCAGCTCAGAAAATAACAGCACCTCAACAGAAGAGCTTTCTGTCTTTTCCAAATTCATTACAAATGGCAGCTATTATTATATATTCTACATCTACGTGGGGCTTGCGGATAGCTTCCTGGCACTCGGTGTAGTTCGAGGCCTGCCACTGGTCCACACCCTTGTTACTGTATCCAAAGACCTGCACAAACGAATGCTGAGCTCCATTCTGCGAGCCCCTATGACCACCTTCAACAGAATGAAACCAGGTACTTGATACCATTGAAAACAATAATAAACAATTTACATTCATGTACCACCTCTCGTGTCTGGAAGATGTCTCAAAACGCTTCACAAAGCCGGCTAGGAGCCTAAGCTGGGGTGACTCACAATAAAACGAATTTCACTGTGTAAAGTGGAGGAATTCTTAAAAAAAAATAAGGCAGATTCACGAACATAGGTTGGATTCATAGCCGCATTAATCCAACATATGTGTGTTGCTGTGTGTTGGCGTGCTGAAAGGGACAACAACAACAACTTGCATTTATATAGCATCCTTCATGTGCGGAGTCTGACACCCCATTATCCAGGTGTTTTTGCATTCAGTAGAATCGTAGAAAACACAGCACAGAGAGGAAGGCCATTCAGCCTGTCGAGCCTTCTTTTACTGGCTCTTTCACTGAAGTGAACTGCTATGCTAATTCCAAATCCCTGACTTCCTCTCCATACTCTTTAATATTGCTCAATAAGAATACTTACCAGCACCAAACAGTCTTACATCAAAGCATAGCTTACCTTGTCAACCTGACACACAACTCCATTCTCGAATAGACTCTTACAGGCAGTGCAAGAGGAGAGCAATGAGGATGATCCTCAGTGTTAGAGGAATGAGTTATGAGCAATGACTAGACAAATTAGGGCTTGTCTCAGAGGGAATCTCAAGGAGATGTATAACATTTTAAATGGGATTGGAAAAGTAAACCCAGAACAATAGGATACACCAAGAAGTAAAACAAGGGACATAGGTTTAGAATTGCAAAGGGCAATTTCAGGACAGACATCAGGAAGTTTTTCTTACCAGAGGGTAACTAACGACTAGAATAAGTTGCCAGGAAGGGTGATTGAGCTAGGTCCCTGGACTCATTTAAAAAACAGCTTGATCCTGTGATGGGAGGATGGTAGGGTGTGTATTCTTGAGGGATGAGGTCAGTTGGGCCGAAGAGGCTTCTTCATCCAAACTTGTGAATAGCGCCACCCACAGCACTAGAGCTTCTTGGCATGATCTTGCCTTTGATCTCAGAAATAAATAAACCATAGCAGCACAAAACATTTTAAAATGAAGTCTTTGCAATGTGAATTCTAATGGATTGGCTATACCCAACTTTAAAACGGCTCTTTGGCTATGCCTATGGCCATCTCCCACTTCCTTCTCTCTAACCCCTCTCAGCATCCAACCCCATGTTTGTAAAATGATTTGAGATGTTGTCATACGGGAAGGGAGCTTTATAAATGCAAGCTGTTGTTTGAATTGTTTGTTATATTAAGTAGTTTTAGCTGTGATGTGTACTTCATTCTTGGCATCAATCTACCAACAACTGGGTGGTGGAACATATGTCAGGGCAAAACCAAATGAAAAGGATATGGTGTATATATCAACAACAAATTACATTTGTATAGCGCCTTTCATGTTGGGAGGACGTCCCAAGGCGCTAGACATTCAGGGATTTGGACCTGAACAGGGAGTTAGGATCAGGAGCGGTGGAGGGCATGGGTAAGAGGGTGGCCAAAGGCACGGTCAAAGAGGAGGGTCTTGAGATGTTCCTTGAAGGAGGCAAAAGAGGGATCAAGACGAAGGGACTGTGGGATGGTGTTCTAAAGGGTGGTGGCAGAGAGGCTGAAGGCCCCACCAGCGATGGTGGGGCGGGCTGGGTGGGGGATGTGGATGGAGCAGGCCGTAGCCTGCTGAGTGAGGGAGCATACAGGTTAATATGGCAACCTTGTAATGGATTAGTCTGGCTATATGATATCATTATTATTACACAGCTAGGTTTACCCATTACAAAGCTTGGGGATACACTCATTCCCAATGATATTTTGCTTTTAAGATCTCTTAGCTGAGATGAATTGAAACAGCGAAGCCGAGGTTTGTTTCGGTTCAAGCTAGTGTAGAGTGACAGCCTGAAATATACATCTTTACGTGACAAGGAAGCATACCAGCAGTGGCAATGTAGTATGGCCTGTACTGCACTGCATGCAATGTTTGTCATGTCTCACCTGGACAAATTTGTCATTCCAGTCGAGCCCTGACAGACACAGGTTATCAACATGCATTGATAAGCTGCACCTTTCTTTAGGTTTTTATTGGCGTTGGGACTGATGTGATTTAAGCACCAGTGTGAGCAATCAGTCACTGGCTGCCTGCATGGTGTAAGCTTTCCACCATGTCTCTCTGTGTAACCATGTTATCGTGAAATAAATCCACAAGCTTCAGATCCAAATATTTAATGTGGGAAATATTTCCTTGTATCCAGCTTCCCATTGAATTATTTATTTGGCAACAGCAAATATACAGATAATCAGCAAAAGCTCATTCACTGCAAAATACAAAGTCACTACACTTTACAGTGAATCCTGTGTAGTGCTTTGAGATGTCCTCTCTATATAAGATGCAAGGATTATTATTAATATTTTTACTTCACGTGAACTTTTTAAGACTCAGAGGTGAGATAAAGTGTTTGTATTTCGGGGGAATTTTGCAATGTTTCCTACCAAGATTTCTAAATTAAGAAATCTCCTTCTAGTAACCTGAAGTGCATTACACACGTCACATGAGCAAACCCAATCGGAAGTAGATCAGCCGGGGAGTATTCTCATGAGTCGGCCTACGCACTTCTGGATTTCAGAATTTCTAAAACAAACTGTAAAAAAAATTAAAACATTTCACCTTGTTGTGCATTAGAATAAATAATCAACAGTAAGTAGATAACGTAAATGATAATAGGACATTTAGGGCATATTACAAAATATATAGTGAATTCACTTTACAGTATATTCTGTGAAGAGTATTGAGACATCTCAAAGACGTGATAAGGCACCATATCAAATCCAAGAATTATTGTTATTATTATTTATCTATGGATCAGGATTTTTTTGCACAATAGGAATGAATTGTAAATGGTGGTTGGAATCCTTACAGTTGCTGCTCTCTGTTAACTAGCCGTGAGGTACCAGCACTGGGGAAAGGTAAAGTACCTCATAAAAGATCCTTTGGCAAACGTCTAGCTTTGCTCTTTCAGGCATATGTCCCGCCATTGTAAATATTGGTTTGAAATGGTTGTGTACTCCATCTAAAAAGCAACTAAAGAATGATAGAGTTGTATTCCGGAACGATTATAACTACAGTCAGCTTGGGGTTAGATGGTATGGAAACATGTATAATTTAAACAAGCATTCATTTGTCTCAACCAGTACACCTGACCGAGAGGGAAACTTTTATGTGTTTGATAAATGTAACTAAAAAACCCGATAATAAGAACAGTTTTGCATTATGTAGGATCCCCCCCTCCCCCTGCACAAACTAATAGAAATATGATATAGGAGTGAGGGCAAATCGCCAAACTTGAAGTAAGTTTGAACACTTGGAGCAATGACCTGACAGTTGCATTGTTAAATTTACTCTCATTAACAAGGTTAGCTTATAACTGGACTTTCCCATGTTAACATGCTCACAATCACTACATTTATTTTAACGTTCTTAATAAAATATGGTCAGTCAGCAGCCTAAGCAACAGGCAGAAAGTCACCAACGCAAGCAAGGTCTTGAAAATTCATAGACTCTTTCCAAGGCTGCTGGATATCTTGACATCTGCGATGGGTTTAAAACAAGCTTTCCTCGAGCTCTAGCATGTTGAACCTCTGCCAGTGGCACTACATTGACATTAGGATGTTCAGGTGTAGTCAAGAGATCTACCATGTTATTTCTGCCCCAGACAAGGTACAGCTTTCCTGTGCTCTGACACACAGATGGGAATGTGTCTGCAAGATTCAGGGAGGAAACATTCCACCTATTTTCTAGATATTTCACGCTCTAGGCTGACAATCCAGCTCAATGCAAGACAGCACTGCCTTAGCAGAGGTACCTTTCTTGAAACGTTAATATAAGTCTCGGTCTACATGTTCAGTAGGACCTGAAGGGCCCTATAGTAGAAGAGAGTTTATCCCAGTGTCCTTGCCTGATCATATTCACCTACAAACACATGGTCACTTCACTTGACAGTAATTCCCTGTGAATCACTTTAAGACATTTTGATGTTGGACACTGTATGAAATGCAAGGTTTATTATTATTAATAAAATTTGGTAACAATCGTTTTCAGTTATGAAAAGTAGTTATGTGATATCCTTCTCTTTTTCTTATATTTTCAGGTAGAATTCTAAACCGGTTCATTAAAGATACAGCTATACTGGATGACATGCTGCCTCTCACTGTTTTTGACTTTGTACAGGTCAGAGAATTCAATGTGAATCTCTTCCCAAATTTGTATGATCGCCTTCAAATTTACGAAATGAAATTTCCCATAAAGCCTTGTACATAATAGTGTTTTTTAACCTGGTTGTTAGTCGATTGGCGGATTGCTTTTCCAGGTAATAAGCTCTTAAAAATATACATATATAATGTGGTCACTCAATCCACGACTGTTTGTGGGACACTGCTGTGCGCAATTGGCTGCCACGTTTCGTGCACAAAATAGAGTCAATTCACTTTACAGTATATTCTGTGAAGCACTTTGAGGCGTCTCGAAGGTGTGATAAGGCTCTCTATCAAATGCAAGGATTTTTTAAAAATATTATGTTAAATGTTGATATAGTTAGCCCCCTTTTGCCATTCAGATATTCGCATTTTAAAGGCAATCCTTGGTTTCCGAAGTGAAGGTTGGGGAGGGCATTTGATTTTGTTTTTCCTTTTGCTCCGACCAACAGTTTCCCAGAAACAATCAGTCACTCACTCTATGGCTGTTTGTGGCACATTGCTGTGCGAAAATTGGCAACCATATGATCCCTAATATAACTTAATGCCATCTCTTCGGGCCATACAGTGTTATGTGTGAAAAAGTTTTCTGCGTTAATGAAATGCTGGAGATGTTTAGTGGTCTTTGTTTTATTTGCAGTTGATACTGATTGTGGTGGGAGCTATCGGAGTGGTGTCTGTACTACAACCCTACACTCTTTTGGCTGCTATTCCTGTAGCAGTTATTTTCATCATGTTGAGGGCATACTTCCTCCGCACATCACAGCAGTTGAAGCAGCTGGAGTCAGAAGGTGAGCTCAGGCACGGACTTATACACATCCCACCAGATGTACTCAAGTGCTCGGGGACACTACATTCTTTGAGGGGGCGCTATATAAATGCAAGTCGCTGTTGTATTTTCCTAGAGTTTCAGAGCATGCCAGAATTTACCAAATGTCATCTTCATTTTGAAGTTGGTTCTCTTTAAAATTATTTTGGAGAAACAGACGAAAAGTTTAAGACCGAATTCAATAATTTCCCAAATTCTTAAGATCTACCACTTCCACCGCATTTATAGTTATCCCCATCCTCCCGCTTTTGTTACTCTTTGTCATTTTAGAGACTTCAACCTTAAAATATCCCATTTCCCATTTCCAATTGTCTTTTATTAATTAGTTGCTGGAGCCACATTGCAGCCTTGTATGGCAGTTTGGCTCAATAGGTGGCACTCTTGCCTTTAAGTTAGAGGATTGTGGGTTTATGCATAGCATAGGGAAAGCAGTGCTTTATCAGAGGAATTTCCATACATAGGTGGGATGCATGGAACGCTCAGTCTGGGTTGGATCCTCTTAAGCACGGTAATGGGTTTCTACATGTGTCAGGCACTCGGAAGACCAAAAACAAAATAGTTGGAGAAGATCACCTTAGGGGTACGATTTCAAAGCAAAGCCCTGTCCTTCTGTCTCAGGCTGGATGTTGAGATAAAAAAAAAGGGTGTTTTCTCTCCCAGTGTCCTGGCCAACAATCCCTCCAGATAAATGGTGACATTGTGCTGGCTGCCCAGCTTGCCCACAAAGATATAGCCATTTCAATGTGATAAGGTGCAGTAAAATTGCACATTCTTTCCTAACACTGAATTTAATAAAAACACCTGCATTTACTTCCATTTCTCCACAGCTCGCAGTCCTATTTTTAGCCATCTTATCACGTCGTTGAAAGGACTGTGGACCGTGAGAGCATTCGAACGCCAGTCGTATTTTGAGACACTTTTCCACAAAGCCTTGAACCTGCACACCGCAAACTGGTTTCTCTACCTCTCGACGCTCCGCTGGTTCCAGATGAGGATTGACATCGTATTTGTCATCTTCTTCATTGCCGTTACATTCATCTCCATAGCAACACATGGTAAAATCAGTTTTTTTTGATCAAAGGATGAATTTAGCTGGATTCTGGTTTTAGCTGGCCTGATACGAAATACTATCATCCTTTATGCAAACTTAATCAATGTTATAAGTCTCAGCAGATGCTCCATTGCAGTGCTAAGGGTGCATCCTTCAGATGAGGTGTTAAACCAAGGCTGTGTCTGCCTAGTTAGGTGGGCAATAAAGATTTTGTGGCACTATTCAAAAAGGCAAGAATTTCTCCCCAATGTCCTTGCCAAAAATCCCACAGATAAAATTTGTCATTCGTTTGATTGGTTATTTGTGGGCCAATGCTGTGCGCAAATTGGCTGCCTTTTTACTTACAAAATATACCATCATTGTAATTCACAAACAGTCGTGGAGCTTTGAAATGTTCAGTGTTTTAGGTGCAATATCAATGCAAGGATTATTATTATTTTTCTTCATCATAGTTATTCCCTCTTGTGTTATCTGGAAACTACTTAATTTGGTTCCTGCAAGCCCCTAATACCTGAATACACAAATTCTATGCCTTGCATTTTATATAGTGCATTACTATATCATCAAGACTTCTCAAGGTGCTTCACGGGATATATTGTAATGTGGTTTGATTTTATTTGAGAAATTTGTTGGCCAAGACACCAGGAGAAACTCTTTTTGAATAGTGTCAAGGGATCTTTAACATCCACCTCAACAGGCAGATGGGACCTTGGTTTAACATCTCATTCAAAGGACGGGTTACAAGTTTGTTAAGGAATACATTGCTCGTCAAAACATGCGTCCAATTCAACAAGGCATTGTTTTATTTAATTCTTACAAAATACTATCAAATTTAAGTCACCAACTTCAAATGTGAGGCTTTCAGCCACTTCCCCACTTTCAGGCACTGCATCCTGGAGTCCCTCCATCTTGCTCACTCCCTCACTCATTCAAGATCCATCTCAAGATCTACCTCTTTGACCACCCTTTCGGTCATCTTTCCCCTCTCAACCCCCTCTGCTCCCACCTCCATCTCGGCTGCCAAGCCAGGACTGTTAAGTGCCCTAGGACGTCCTCCTGCCATAAAACACATTGTAAATGTAAAATTGTATAATTGAATTCTATTGTGAGGTGTTTCTGTGCTTAAAACCTTTACCACAATACTGCATTTTAGTTCTTATTCTTCAGTCCTACATTTTACCATGACCCAATGTGATTATTTTAAGCTCAACTCTTGTCCTGTTAAATCAATTGAAATTACTTATTGCAGAGGACTTATTGCAGCAATTGCTTTGAGAAATAACATTATTTTCTCTTTCTAGATGTTGAAGAAGGAAAGGTTGGAATTATCCTCACGTTAGCCATGAATATCATGAGCACTTTGCAGTGGGCTGTAAATTCAAGCATTGATGTAGACAGTCTGGTAAGACCGATCGAAAACAATTCAGAATGTGCTGTAAATATCAACTATATGATAATAATAATAATATATTATTATTATAAATATCACTTGTGCCTAAGCATTTAAGGGGCAACCAGACGTGAGGCTCATCAACCTGTGGAAACTGCTCTGATCTGACCGCACGTCAGAAAGCCTAAATTTTGGTTAGTGCAAGGAATCACTATTTGAGATCACTATTCCTAATCACTACATATTAAACCCCGTTACGTGCTAAAACATAGGAGCTTACATCCAACGTTTTACAATGGTAATCATCCCACACAACATTTGTTCAGCTAGGTGCACCCTATCCATTAGTGCTTTGCTTGTAAGCATTGAGGAGATTGCACCTGTCTACACCTCCAGGTTTCCTTTGCAATACTGGGGACCTGCCTAGATTTCCCAGACATGTCTTCTCATAGCAGGTTTAGTCAAGGTAGTCCACTTACATTCCCCCCAACCCCCAGGTGTTTAAATTTACTCTAAAATATATAATAGCATCTCTTATAAATAAAAGTGCCAATTTACCTCAATGCCTCCACCTCACCTCCTCTTTATCTACTTTTAAATCCCACACTAAGATCTACTTCCTTCAACCGCCCTTACAGACCTACCCCACCCACACCCTCCTAATTTTTGGCATCCAAGCCTGCCACTGTGCAGCACTCCGAGATGGTAATCTGCATGAAAGGTGCTATATAACTGCAAGTTGCTGCAGTTGTTGTGCGTGTTCATGTGAGTTAAAACTTCTCAGGGCAAAAAAGTGATTGAATATAAGCTGATGGCAAAGCTTATACATTGCAATGATCTGAACATATTCTTGTCTCCAGATGCGGTCTGTGAGTAGAATCTTTAAATTCATCGACATACGCCAAGAAGGGGGTGAGACTGAGACCAGGCACAGTGACGGGGTACCCTCCAATATAGTTGTGATTGAAAACAAACACCTAACTGGTGAGTGGCCGTCCGGAGGCCAAATGATAGTGAGGAACCTCACAGCCAAGTACACCAATGATGGACAGCCAGTGCTGCAGAACCTCTCCTTCTCAGTAAACGCAGGACAAAGGGTAAGACAAACAGGAAGTGTGACTCAACATGCTACATGACATTCTACACTATATAAAAAGGTTAATTTAAAGCAGAGTGCCCAACCATCACTGTGAATGTGCTTTGGGACGTCCTCCTGATGTAAAAGGCACTCCATAAGTGTAAATTGTATTGTGTACTAACCAAACAAATTTTACACAAACTCACCATTAGAAAGCTCTTGGTTAAAAAAATAAGGTAGGATGATCCTAGCTGGGAAGCTTGCCAATCAGTGCTTTCAATGGCAAGCTCTGGGGTTTTAGCTGGTTAAACTCTAGCAGTACTCCCCCAAGGCAGACACTGGGTACCCCAAGCCTTGGCTCTTGCCAACGTATGCCTAATACTTTGCAGAATTAGGTAATAGGGTGTGGCGGTCCAGAGAAAGAGTGTGTATTCCACCCCAGACAATGAAGTTTCCATGTGTAGATGGCATACATATATGATACTCCTAAGCATTGTGATGGGATTCTGCATGTGTTAAGATTCACAGCTGACCAAAACAAATGTCTAGGAAGCAGGAACCGCTCATCAACAGCTTCATATCCCAATCCATTCCCCCAGGTCAATCACATGGTAACCTCCCAATAGGAGGGGGGAAGGCTCAAGCTGGTAAACAGGGTTGGACCATGAGTCAATTAGCCAGTTCACATTACTAGCAGCTTCCTCATCCCCGATAATGGCCTGAATGACTATCCATGGCTGTCAGCCAGGTCCCACTGTAGAATATGCAGGGTACAGGCCTACTATTGTATGACATTAGTGATGCATAATGGGTCAGATGTTTGTTACTTGGTTGAATGCTTGAATGTGAATGTGCTAAAAGCAGAATTCTTAGGTTAGATGCAACTGAAAGAATATGCATAACATTAATGGGGCCTCTGTATATTGAGTGTCCATGGTGCTGACAAAAGCATTGGATGCACAGGGGATGCATAATTCCTGTGAATTATGAAACTATATGTCTGTCAATTCTATAATTAAACACTGTGGTTGCACGTCCTAACCAGATTGGTCTGCTGGGAAGAACAGGTTCTGGGAAAAGCACCTTACTCTCTGCTCTGCTGCGTCTCTTGTCCACTGAAGGGGAAATACAGATCGATGGGATTTCCTGGAATTCAGTCTCTTTGGAAAAGTGGAGGAAAGCATTTGGGGTCATACCACAGGTAATGTAATGACTTCCAAAACAGGGGAATGGAAGACCAATGCTGGGCACACAAGTATAAGAATTGTCGCCTTGGGACATCCTCCCGACGTGAAAAGTGCAACACAAATGTAATTTTGTATTGTATTTTAAGTACCAAGCAAATGTTGAGATGCAAAGAGCCCCCATTAAAGCATAGGTTTCTTTATTAACTTCAGCAGAAGACAGCTGTTGTGGGATGAGGTGGAAATCAGTAAATCCAAAGATAGATGATGAATCAATAAACTGAAATATTTTAGTTGTGCTTTTTGTTAGTAAAGTTTTTCTCAAGATTTTTGTCATGTAATGTGGTCGGACCACATTGGGTTAGGACATGACAAGTCAAGCGAGTGGATTTGTAACTGGTGAATCCCAGCTTTGTCCGAGTGGAGAGTCAGAGGGTTGCCTGTGCTATTTCCGACTCAAACCAATGCCTGGTCTCACCAGTCTCGTTCATCAAACTGTTGGGGACAAATTGCAGTTGATGATATTTGTAGAATTCCTGAATAAGGAATCCCGTAGAATTCCTTTTCGACACAGGAATTCTGCCCTGGATGTTGGTTGTGTCGCAACAGATAGGTAACGTTTTTCTGGTTCACGCAAGGAGTCCCCATTTCTGTTAACTGGATTCTATTTGAAGGAATCATCGAAGACATATCACAAATTAAACCTGATGTTGCGACCTTCAATTCTGCTTTATATGTTCTAAAAAGTGCTTACTATATTATTAATATTTTTTATTATTATAGTGAGTTACAGCTTTAAGATGAAACACTAAACAAAAAAATAAGAGGACCTGTTAGCCTTTTTCCCCATTTATGAATATCCGCCAAACCTAGCGATTAAGATTTGCAAGGTATTGAGCACAACTGGTTGTAATTCTCATTTCAGTGTCCTATTGTCATTATGGTTTGTTAATTGTGTTGTGCTGTGCCTCGTTACCACACAAACACTCTGAATCTACTTCATTTTCCAATTCACACTGCATTGTATTTGCATTGTGGGAGGTGCCGTCCTTCAGATGATACATTAAAAAACAAGGCCCCATCTGCCTGCTCAAATGGACGTTAAAAATCCCATGGTACTATTTGAAAAGAGAAGGGAGTTTCTCCCTGATGCCCTAGCTAACAATCCAACAGATTAAAATTGGTCATTCACTTCATGGCTGTTTGTGGAACATTGCTGTGCGCAAAATTGGCTGCCACATTCACCTACAAAATACACAGTCACTAATCTTTATAGCAAGATCCTGCGAAACACTTTGAGACGCCCTCCTAACATGAGAGGCGCTCCATCAAATGCAAGGATATTATTGCTATTATCATTCAGTATACATTCTAAAGAATACACACACAATCAAATACTGGACTTATAACAACAACTTGCATTAATATAGTGCCCTTCACACAGGATAGTGTCTCAAAGTGCTCTGAGCAGGGCCTGTTATAATCAAGACCCGAATCTCGAAATGAACTCCGTGAGCCTAGTGTTACTTTCTTATCTTCTGCTGTGATGATATGTTGATGAAATTATCCATCAGAACAGTAGTAACCTGGGACAAAGCCACTCAGAAGAATCATTATCTTTCAATATCCCACCTTACAGAAGGTCTTTGTGTTCTCGGGAACCTTTCGGAGGAACCTGGATCCTTATGAGCAGTGGAGTGACGAGGAGATCTGGAAAGTCACTGAGGAGGTAACACATGAATTGCTTTGATTGTTGGCCGATATTTGTAAATACTGAGGATCATTTGTGATACTGGGCTAGCAGAAAAAACAGTTCTCTTACTATGTGCCAATAATAATTGGCTGCTGATGCATTTGCCTACAGACTACACAGTCATTGCACTACACCTTGTATCTTGTGAAACACTCCTCTCAATGTGATCACCGCTATAATCAAATGTAAAAACTTTAGAACCAAGGAAATTTATGACACAGAAGAAGGCCACTTGGCCGTTGTGTCTGTGCCAGCTCCCTCAGAGCAATCCTTTCAGTCCCATTTACCTGCCCTTTCCCCATACCCCTGTAGCTGGTTCTTGTTAATTCATCTGTCAAGTTCCTTCTTGAAGGCCAATTACCTCAATATTATCTCAACTACCAATGCTGGCAGGGCATTCCATATCCTAACTAGTGTGTTTGTGAAAAAATATCTCCTCATCTCCCCACAAGAACTTGCCAATCCACTCACATGACAATCAAAACACATTTGGAAAATCAACTCCAAAGTCCCTCACATCATTATCTGTGCTCTAGGTATATTCTGCAAAGTGCTTTGAGACGTCACGAAGACTTGATAAGGTGTTATATCAAACACAAGGATTTTTCTTTCAGAATAATCAAGGATAGTGTTGGTTCACGGGTTAGGACTGAGATTATAGGCAAATCTGACACCAATATAACCAGGCTATCACAATGCAGATAGTAATATATATCTGTCCATATTTCTATTGAAGTTCTTTGTTGTCTATCTTTCAGATAATAGTTTGTAGAAAATGTAATCTATTATGAATGGTCTGTTACTGTATAAAAACAACTTGGAGACTAAAAGCATTAGAGTGATAATTCCAATAAAAAAAATGATATATACATTGAGAAAACACAAAGGAGAAAGTGATTAAATTGATTCATTTGGATTGTATCCACTTGGTTTACTACAAAATATTTAATCAATCCTCCAGATAAGATTGGTCACTCATTTCATGGTTGCTTGTGGGACATTGATATGTGCAAGTTGGCAGCCACATTCACCTACAAAATATTAAGTCACTACACTTTACAGTAAATCTTGTGAAGCGCTTTGAGATATCTTGGCGCTGTGATAAGGAGCTATATAAAAGCAAGGTCATTATTATCATTTAGACTGTACATTGGTTTTCCTACAGACATTTAGAGTGTTGACATTGGTTTATTGCAGTTCCGGTTAGAGACAGATTGGGGGGGACGGGCAGAGATGAGTCAGAGGGTGGGGCAGTGATCAGTTAGGAGGGAAGCAATAACTGTACAGAGGGGCCAATGACTGTTCGGATGGGAGCAGTGACTGGTCGGGGAGTGCGGGGGCAGTGACCAGACAGAGGCAGTGGGACTTAGTCATGTTCTTTCTGTGATGAACATTGCAGGTCGGTTTGAAGTCAATGATTGAGCAGTTTCCCGACAAACTGAACTTCATTCTGGTGGATGGGGGTTACATCCTCAGCAACGGCCACAAGCAGCTGATGTGTTTGGCCCGATCCATTCTCAGTAAGGCCAAGATCCTGCTCCTGGATGAGCCGTCTGCACATCTCGATCCTGTGTAAGTCTCCTCGGAACAAACCGTGCGTGAACTGAGAGTTCAGTGTCAGAGTCCAAATCAAGTCCTAGCTCTTTGACCACGCTTTCGCAAAAACGGTGTCCCTCTAGGGAGGGAGTGCGCATTCCATTCCTGTCACTTAGACATGTGGATATTTCCATGTCTAAGTGACATACATAACGTATTGGTTAGAGCAATCGCCTTGCACACGAGAGGACCTGGGTTTGATTCCTGGGCAGGGCAAAGTCTCGGGCAAGTTTCCTTACTCCACACGACTCTGGTTAGCTAGCAGTAAGTAGGAACCCGGTTGTTAGACGATTGGCAGATTGTTTTCTGGGGTTAATAATCCCTTTGAAAAACAAATAATAATAATTTAGTCACTCAATCCATGGTTGTTTGTGAGACACTGCTGTGCGCAATTGGCTGCCATGTCCCCCACAAAAAAAACCTCACTTTACAGCATATCCTGTTCAGCGCTTTGAGACGTCTCAATGACACGATAAGTCGCTATATCAAATGCAAGGATTATTATTATTGCATATGTGAGCTCTCAAAATTAATTCTTGGTATTGTTTCTTTGCAACAGAACATTCCAGGTCATAAGAAAAACCCTGAAGTATGCATTCGCAGACTGCACGGTTATACTCTCAGAGCACAGAGTGGAAGCGCTCCTCGAGTGTCAGCAATTCCTAGTAAGTTTCCATTGTCTCACATCCCGTCAGTCCACGCAACAGTGTTCTGGGCTTCTGAGGGGTTGAATGGTAACCCCCCTGCCCCCTTTACAGATTGAGAGCACAAAAGATAAATGGATAAATAGGATCAACGACAAGTTCACTTAATTAAATTCTGGGCAGAAGTGGTCGTGACCAGACTGACGTGGGTTCAGATTTATGGAATTTGAAAGTCGATATTTTATACATTTGCTACATTTTGTTCTTAAGGTGAAGCACGTCAGTGCTGCGAATGGCATCAAGGACTCCCTGGTCAACTGTGGCACAGTTACACGCCGAGTACTGCTGCCTTTCTACTCTCCGTCGACACTGCCAGAGTATCCCACTATCTCCATCAGTTTTGAGATTTCTATTTCTCATGCTGGGGTGGACTGTGCCAAATTAGAGACACATTTGTGCGATGTGAATCAGCCTGTCAAACCCATTTGGTGTAACACACTTAGAGCTTGCTTCTCTTCTCATTGAAGCCAGGATGTCTTTACCCGTGTGTGTATGTGTGTGCATATATGGGTATGTGGAAGGGGGAGATTAGCATGTTGCAGGGAAAGCTTGTTCAGATGAAAATGAGAACAATGCAAAACCTTTTACAAGAAACTTTTGGCCAAGTATTGCTTATTTCAGACAATACAAGCAACTATTTTTTTCATCATCGGGGAAGATAGAGAGCCCATCATAAAATCTGTACTACATCTAAATCCATGCAATTAACACAATGAAACTATTGGGAGTGCCAGCAGTACAGTAGAATAGATGTTTGGAAACATAAAATATCTTTACGTTTGGAACAGGTGACAAAAAGTTTGTGGAAAAACAGATTTAGGGTAATTTTAAGCAATGTACAATTGAAAATGACCAGCAATGTTTCATAGCTAACTTGACACTAAAAGTTCATGACATTAACAAACAGCAAATTACATTTATATAGCGCTTTTCATATTGGAAGGATGTCCTGTACTGACCTGCAGGAAGTCAAGTTAGAGCTGACCTGAATTGGATGCCTCTTCTGGTTGTTAATTCTGTGTCCAATTTCTTCTTCCCAGGTAATCGAGGGCTGCTCGGTTAAGCAGTTTGATGCTCTTCAAAAACTACTGACTGAAGCCAGCCTTTTCAAGCAGGTCTTTGGACATTTGGACCGGGCAAAGCTATTTTCAGCTCACCGAAGGAATTCAAGCAAGAGGAAAACACGACCAAAAATAAGTGCCTTGCAGGAGGAGGCAGAGGAAGACCTCCAGGAGACGAGATTATGAGCTCTGCAGATTACTAAATGCATTCAACGTTCATGAAGATATCACAAGTAGTGGAGTTGTATGTGTGTATGTGTGTGTGTGGGGGGGGGGTGGGCTATGTGTGTGTATCAGCTGTATGTGTGTGAACTATGTGTGTGAGCTGTGTTAGTTTGTGTGAGCAAATGTGTGTGAGCTGTGTTTGTGTAAGCTGTATGCTGTGTATGTGTGTGAGCTATGTGTGTGAGCATCTGTGTTTCAAAAAAATGCAGAATATCCTGCTCAACACTTTCATCCAACACCTTAATGATGTCAAATTTATAATGACAAGAATGCATTTATATACACAAATGTGGATTGGATGTGATCCACATAGCACATAGGACTCTATGCAATAAGACTATTAGGCAAGGCTGCATCGAAGTTCTCACCAGTTTCTGTGGTGGACTTAATAATCCGATGACCTGGCTCTCCGTAGATGCCAATGGGGGTGGAAACCTTGTCAACCATTGCTGCAACCAAAATGGGTGTCTTGAAAGTTTCAGACCATAATATTCATCACTGTGATAACATGGAAGCCTGTGCACTTACAATGAGTAAGCAGGGTCAAAGGTTCACAGTCAGGAAGATACATTGTGAGACTGTTCTTGGCATAGATCCAAGCTCATATGTTCATAGTTGTTGAGGAAGAGGTGCACAGTGCTCTTGACACATTTGCACTTAAAAAAACATAATTCAAAATTATTAACTTAAAAGGCAAAGTTTTAATTTTTTAACATTCATTCAGGAACCTTAGTGTTTCCTCTTAGCCTCCTTCCTCTCCAAACACAGTTAAAAAGCCTAGAGTACATGACAGGAAATCATTCTGCATTGTGAGAAATAGGAGCATTACATTGAATTATATAGAACGATACTTGATTGAAACAGGCCGTTAGGCCCAACAAACAACAACTTGCATTTATATAGTGCCTTTCACACAGGGTAGTGTCTCAGAGTATGTAAACTAGTCTGTTCTGGTATTTATGCTTCATCCTTCCTTGTCCCCAATCTTATACCCCCCCCTATTCCCTTCTCCCTCAGGTATGCATCAAGGTTTCTCTTAAGATACATTGCTCCATTTTGCTTCAAGCACAGCTTCTGACAGTGAAGTTCCACATTCTCACCCCCTGAAGCATATTAATTTCACTGCTCAGTTTTATACTGAGTGATAGTTATTCTGTTTCAAGTTTTACATCAATCGGGATGTAGCAATTGTCCATGAGATGTAGACCAGAAATTGAGTAAGACAGCATTTGTGTTCTAAACCTTCAAATATCTCACGTGAGAGACAAAAAGTGTCAAATATCTCCAGCTTCTCACTTAAGAGTTTGTTTGCTTGTTTGAACATAATCATTAGATCAATAACTTTATTTTTTGTATTTTATTCATACAATTCCTTTGAACATGTAGAAACTTATGAGGCGTTCAGTATTTAAGAAAAGGACGGAAAACTTAATTTCTTGCACTGCAAACAAATGTATACTTTTATATAAATGTGATTACTATTTTAAAATATATCTTATATGGTTACAATTACAATGCTCAGAATTCTCTGCATGATGTTACCATTGGGGTCCAAATGGTACTGGATTTTTTTNAATGCAGAGATTATGGTTTGCTTGGAATAGTTCCATTAAGATTACGTTAGGTTTAGTGCAAATGTATTGGAAGCCAGCATATAGACACAATATTGCGTTCGTGCCCAACACAATCTGCAAAAAAAANCATTCACTTTGGGACTCAATCGTGTTATTTTAACATTTTTTTTTAGATCTGTATAGATCTGTTGAAACAAAGATTGTGGGTTTAATAAACAAATTCTTGTTCTAATTACACATTTTCATATCATTTACTTAATTTTTCATTCTGTAATACTGTGAAACTTTAGCAGAGCACCATTGCAGCCTAGTTAACTGGCTGGAATCACTTTGAACTACATTAAATAAAGAGCACAAAAATTTCAATCATGGAATGTCCATTCGTCCCAAGTAGTTCCATTGTACCCAATGAGTCTGATATATGTAGTGCTTATAATGTTGAAATATTAGTGTAGAAATATAGTCACTACTTTACCAAAAATTCTGGGAGCCCTTTGAGATATTTCAATATGTGATAAAGCGTTATGTCAAATAAAAGTATTGTATATTGTCATTAATGCCTCAAATGTCTCAATGTGTTTCACAGAGAACTGCTGTCAAGTATAGCAATGGTGTACTTGTAAGCAAATTAAATTGGATTATTGTTTCAAGAGAAAAACGTGAAAGAAAATGCAGCAATCGCAGGGGAATGGCATCAGAGATTCATCAAGGAACTGGTACCAACAGACAGGATGGGCCAAATGGCCTCTTACTGTGACATAAACATTCTAATTGGGATAGAAGGCAGGAAACAGAAAATTATAGGTTTAAACTAGTAGCTCAATGGTAAATGGTCCTTGGTTTCAGATTGTATATGAAGCAGTGAAGGAATTCAATGACACTTGAACGTGGAGATTCCACACAATCCAGGTGTGGGCACGTGTCCAGGAATCTTGCAGGCTGATCAATGAGGTGGAACTCCAAGTGTGTGATAAAGCATAGACGTTTTTAAACACTTAAAATATAACAATACACCTCCAATTTGATATGTCAGGAGGTCATCTCAAAGAGCTCCACAAAATTTACTGTAAAGTGTAGTATTTTGCAGGCCAAAGCAGCAGCCCATTTGTGCTAAGCAATGTCCAACAAACAGCCGTGAGGTGAGTGACCAATTTTATCAGGGGGATTGTTGGCTAGGATACCAGGGAGAAATTCTCTTCCCTTCTCAAATAGTACCATAGGACCTTTAACATCCACCGGAGCAGGCAGAAAGGGACATAGAGTTAATGTTTATCCGAAGGACAGCACCTCCAACAATACATTATCACAGCCTCCCACCTGAAGCACTGCACAGTAAGAGAGAAAAAAAAACTAAGAACGACAAGAAGCAGATAGAATTCAATTAAAACATTTAATATGGCTTCTTGTTTTGAAGGAAAGTCTTCTGAGATTCCAATAACACTTATTGCCACATTCTATTCACTGAATAAAATCCAATGAAAAGGAGGTTTTTATATTAAAAAAAGTAAATACATTTCCTTATACTGTACATATGAAGCCATGGGTATGATCTATGTCCCCCATGGTTCTAGTCACTTCATAATATATATACTTCTGTGGGAAAAATCCTGAATAATAACGATGCATCAACAATGATTCCAAAAGCTCTTTTATGTGCAACAACCAATTTGCATTTTATAAAATTGTTCTTCTTTTGGCAAAACCAGCTATTTTAGGTTTGCAACCCAAGAAATAAAAGGCAAAACTAAAAACAAAAACAGTGCATTGTCACAGCACTGTTAACAAACACTCAGTATTTAGTTAGTCACTGGTCCCAAATAAACATTGTATAGTAATAAAGTGGAACTTTACATTTCATGTAATATATTACATATCTATTGTATCTACCTAATGGATATTGGGGATCTATCACACTCTGATCACGAGAACAAATCAACTTATGGTCAGAATGGGAAAACCCATTGTAAAGCTATAATACAAAGATTTCTATTGTTGGTGATCAGCACATGGTGGGTCCCATTGGGAAATAGAAGACTTAGAAATAAAACCTTCAGACAGGATTGTATCCTTATTCATTGTTGTTGGCTTCATGTTTAGTTTTGTGTGGGTTCCACATCTCCTCGGTTGTATTGTTGTTCGTTTCTAAATGCCTTGTATTGCTGCTGCTGCTGTGGTGAATACGGTGCGTGTTGTTGTTCAGAGGCACAGGGAGATGCGACTTTGCTCTCGAGGTGCCACCTGATCGGTTCACCCTTCTAGTGCTGCTACTTGACGTGGGTGCACCAGTTTTTGTAGACTGGTCAACAACCTGAAAATCAAACACAATGCAATTCAACTCACATTGACACCTATCCTTGTCTTCATAGGCTCCAGACCCGCAGTAGAATCCACGGCAGCAGAGTTACAATACAATTCTATTTATACAGCGCTTTTCACTTTGGGAAAACATCTGGATGGACACCTGAGCAGGGTTTGGGAGTCGAGGTGTGTTCGGTGGAGATGACCAAAAGTGCGATCATAGGTACATTTTTTGCCTTGAATGAGGAGAAGGAGAAATAATGGGATTTACTACTACAATCACAGTGTAGAGAACCAGCGCACAAGCAAGGGCTAAAGGATTGTGCTGAGTATAGCATGCCGTGAACTCCTTTTTCCCCTCTTATGTCATTCACTACTTTTTTCCTTCTTTTATCACTGGTTAAAATCATGTGTAGTTTATCTTCCCTCCTTGTGGGTCTGGGGAGCACATTCTGCATAAGTTCCAAACATCACCAGGAGGACAAGTTGACTTGTCCTCCAGTATTTTCTCTTCCAACCAGCTTCCCAACCTATTGCCAGAGAGCACCTGATGGACCAACTAAGACTGGGACATGGCTGTGAATAGTGAAAATGAAGACAATCTACCATTCTACAGCACAGCAGTAACCAACTGAACCAACAGACCACCTTGGAACCTTTAAAAAGCATCTCCTGAATTCCCACACCCAATTCATGGTTTGTGGCCGGTATTTGCTCCACCTAGTTTGGAGCAGAGGAATTTTCAGGATGTTGTTTAACATTCATTACCTTTGGTGCTGGTGACTGAGCAGTGTGTTCTTTTGCCATCTTTAGGGCTGACTGGTCACTCTGAGAACCAGGGATCATAAAGAAAAGATCTTTTGACGTGTCGATCTGCAACCAATTTAGTTTCCAGTTTAGTTTCCAACATGTAAACCAAACAAAGCCCTTCATTCGATATGAAACCTTGCATTTGATATACCACCTTATCAAATTGATGAGACACCATAAAGGATATACTATATAGTGGTGTGACTGCATGTATTTTGTGAACGAATGTGACAACCAATTTGCTTACAGCAGCATCCCACAAACAAACAAACAGTGTGAGTGAGTGAGTGAGTGAGTGAGTGAGTGAGTGAGTGAGTGAGTGAGTGAGTGAGTGAGTGAGTGAGTGAGTGAGTGAGTGAGTGAGTGAGTGAGTGAGTGAGTGAGTGTTTATTGGCCGAGACACTGGGAGAAACTCCATTCTTTAATAGACAGCACTCAATCCAGGGAAAAACAACACACCATTTGGCTGAAAACTATTTCACCCATTCTAACTGTGTATGGCGCAAAGAAGCTGCAAATAAAGGCAACCGGAATGTCAATTCAGTTTAACATACAGTACTTGCATTCCAGAGTTACAATAATATACTCTCTCTATTTCAATAAGGTTAGAAACTTTCAATCAGTAACACAAAATCAATAAAGGCGGCCTAAAGTGTTTGTTCATTGGCTTCCTAAACACATAACCTAGACAAGTGGATCAGGTGAAGTACTTTGGTTTCAGTGTTGTATGCAAATCTTACGTTCAGTGCAAACATAGGCTTCACTTCAGAACATTAATACAATCACACCAAAAGTCTTCAAATACATGCTATTCAAACACATTTTGTATGACTTAACAATAACAACTTGTACATATATAGCACCCTTAAAGGATGGTGTCTCGGAGCACTTAATAATTCACTCCATGGCGCATTGGCTGACTAGACTGTCTGCTAAGATACTGAGCCACAGCCCATACACCTTTGCCTGCTCACACACTGGGGCAGCCTGAAAGATGTGCTTTTAAGGTAACCAACATAGTTTGGCAGTATCTCCGGCTATGTAGACAGTGTCCTTACCTTGCTAATATCAGACTCGGACCTGCTTAAGCACATGCTCTGGAGCTCTTCCATGAGGTCATCATCTTCATCGGCATAAAAAGCCATCCCTTGCTCTAGATCCGCAGCTTTCACTTGACCACCCTCCAGTGAACTGAATGTTAAGACAATTCAAAACCTTACTCTAGATTAGTTCTTTAGGCCTATATAAAGATTGTTACGCCACACCGACCTGCATTTATACAGTACCCTTCACACAGGATGGCATCTCGGAGTGCTGTACAGTGGCAGGATTGGCGCTGTGTCAGGCAGAGGTGACCATAGGTGCGGTCAAAGAGGTAAGTCTTAAGGAGGGTTTAAAGATAAATAATAATGGGATGAGGCAAAGCGATAGAGGGAGGAAGTTCCAAAGTTGGGGAGGTTTGAGAAGTGACTGTTAATAGTATTCAAAGTTACTCCGAAAACAAAATGATAAATGTAGTACCAAATACCAGCATCTCAGCACTCAGCATTCTAATGATCATTTGAGCGTAAACCATAATGCTCCAGTTATACCTATAGTTGTTTAAGACCAGTACAAACACAAAGGAACAAGTTATACAGCTACCTTTATCTTCAGTTTGGTAGAGCTGCAGTACAGTCACCCGCAGACCCTAATGATGGTTTGTGAATGATTTTTTAGGTTAGTAAAGAGCTTGCAAACACGACCTTTATTTACGAAGAAGCCTGCTTTGTACCGGGTGCAATTATCCTTTGGCCAGTGCGAAACCAAGTGATATGAGACTATTTCCCCAAGGTAGTTTCGCGTCATGTGCCAAACTTCAGACTGCTCAGATGGGTAACCTCAAACCACAAATAGGCTGCAGTTTCTGCGCAAATCACTTCACACTGACAGCTGCCCAAGCAAATGGACACAAATTGTCTTACACCGTAACTGGCCTGTGATTTTCAAGAAAAGACGAGGAACGAAAATGAGATACAGGAGGAACCCTTATCTCACGCAGTCAATCAAGTAGATACGCACTGTCCACCACCAAATTGATTAAGTACTATTATACCTTATTTTACATGAAAGCTATTCAATAAATGCAAGCTCATGTTATGGATGTTAAGTCTTCAGTATGTGCAGATGTAAACTCCATGTCTTTGGCTAAAACAAATACCATGCTGTTATAACATTTCTGCCCGTCAGTTTCAATTGCCTGAACCCTTGAATTGGCTGCTTATTAATATATTTTACAGATTATCACAACTTAACAAATTGCATGGTACAACCCACAAAGCACATGGTTATGTTTTATAACCTATATTTTTGTAGGCATTTGTTCCAGTTTCCCTTCAATACACTATGTCGGTCCTTTTTAAAAAATAAATGAATTCACATCCAGCAAACCGCTGGGAGCTTTTGCCTTTGGTGATTCCTTTCAATAAAGGAGTATTCAGCCAAAGCTGAACCATCATTAAGCAGTGGAGAGAACATATGGACAGAGCAGCAATATGTCTCAGCCTGCAGTGCAATCTCAGCTTCAAAGTCAGGCAACGATTGACCTGGAAAAACATCTTGCCCCCTTTGCCCCCAAATAAATTAAATTGCCTGTGTTCCTTGGCAGGGCAACCATGCTGGTTATTGGAACATTGCATTCCTCTATGTTACATTAACAATACATCCTTTTACCTGAAGGTCACATACATCCAAACTGCATCAAAAGATTTTTTTTTTTTTAATTTGCCTGCCCCACCTCTCCAAACCCACATCTCAATCCTTCACTGATGATAGCTGCAATTATCCAGTACGTCATTCATTAGACAAATGTGCTCAGTGGAACTTCAAAGGCAAAGCTGTCCACGTAATTTTGCTTGTGGCTATTTACAGACTCCAGTAAGAAGACATCTGGGTCGACTACCTTGGATTGAAATCCCCGTCCATCCAGAGAAGGGCATTACTCAATCGATTGTTCAGCAGGTATCTGGCTGCACTCATTATTAACACGGGCACCTCACAAATACCATGAATACCGGTGCTCCAATTGCAACACTGACTTGCATTGCTGTGAATATTAATAACTTCTTAGCTCATGAATTACTTCAATTCCTTTCCATTGAAAGGAATCACCAAAGGCAAAAGCTATATTTTCTAATATAGAAAATAACAAGCGGGCAGGAAATAAACTTTTTACAAATCGAAATGAGTTTTGTTTCAAAAGAAAAACTGTAATTAAACCATGTTAGCTCTCTTAGAATTTGCAACAATTTAACCACAGAAGGTCGATGTTAAGCAAGGGAGGGCGATAAATTAAATCAGATTGTAGTCGTATTCATGCAAAGAAACTTACTGCGGTCTAGTTTGCACGTTCAACTTGTTGAAGTCTTCAGGTGACTCTGGCATAAACTGAATTGCTGCTCGGAAACAAACACGAAACATGTAGTTAAAGTGGATGATGTGATTCATGTACCAAATAGCAACCTCTCAGTTATTTTACTCATTGATATATTCAGCATTACAACCTCAGCAAGCTTAACCCCAGAAAATACCCATGGGTTACTCTTTAGCTACCACTGGCACGGTTTGCTTTCCTTACTTACCACACTGTGCAGAGAGGCGTAACCCTGCAAGCCAAAGCCTTAATGGGTGGGGTAATCCTAGCAGTGGACTATTGCTTCAATGGCAAACTTTATGGTTTTAGCTGGTTCGACTCCAGCAGTTCCCCCAAAACACATTCTGGAGTCCCCAAGCCTTGGCTCTTGCCAACCTGCAACTAATATCCTCTGAATTTGGTAAGGGAAGAGCACACTTTCCAATCTAGACACATGGAAATATCCATGTATAGAGGGCATACATAAGTGGAACTTTCAGTGTGGTTTGGATATTCTGATGATGGATTTCCACGTGTGTCGAACACCCAGCTGATCAAAAACCAAATGCACTAAGAGATGACTTCTCTTTTATTCGCTCGCCTTGCCAACCATTTGGGAGATACACACACACACAATTTTCAGCACTGCGTACAGTTGGCAGAAACAGTAATGGAGCTGGGTTTAACTCACGACCAGAATCGATCAGTCCCTTGGAAATATAACACACAATGGTCGACTTAAAAAAAATACAATCAAACGCAAATTAAACAGAGCAGTAAAACTCTAATAAAACCGATGATGAATTTTATGTTTTTTAAATGTGTTGAGGATTTAGGTGAATAAAACAGTTAGAAGGCAGCTGGTGCTGAAAATGTTTTTATTTTCCTATTAACTTCCAATACCCATTGCTGTAGATGCATTTAAGAGGAAGCTAGAGTTTCACATGAGGGTGAAGGGAATAGAATCAGAGTGTGATAAGAGTGAATGAGTGAGTGAGCGAGTAGAGACTCGTGTGGATTATAAATACTGACACAGACTAGTTGAGCCAAATGGCCTGGTTCCGTGCTGTACATTCTATGTAAATCTATGTATTGTCATCAAAGTGAAGGAAGAGAGTACATTCCCAGGGCAATTGTGATGCATTGAGTGTCCTATAAATACTGAATTAAAGCTTCGGAAAAACCAAAGACTGCAAAGTTAATGATTAAGAATCTGATACAAACACCTTTCCAAATTTGTGCATTATGTGGAGTCTTGTAGCTCAGTGGTTAGAGCACTCGCTTTGCAAGCGAGAGACCTGAGTTGAATTCCAGGTAGGGCGAAACCTTGGGCAAGTTTCACACGCCTTACTCCACACGCCTAATAATAATCCCTCTAAAACCAAAAACAATAATAAATTGGTCATTTTCAATCTACGACTGTTTGTGGGACATTGCTGTGCGCAATTGGCTGCCGTGTTCGCCCACAAATATACAGTCAATTCACTTTACAGTGTGTTCTGGGAAGCGCTTTGGGACGTCCTCCCGACGTGAAAAGCGCTATATCAAATGCAAGGATTATTATTATTATTAATATCATTGATGCTGGCAACGTGGTTGATTTTTGAACATTTCAGCCTGGCTCAGTCGGTAGCTCTCTCACCTCCGAGGTAGTAAGATACGGGTTCAAGCCCCAAGTCTCTGTACGCTGAGCTCATAGCTGACATTTTAATTCAGTGCTGCATTGTTGGAGATGGCATCCATCAGACGAAACATTAAAGTGAAGCACATCGATCTGTTCAGCAGGACGTTAAAAGATTCCATGGTAACATATTTCAAAAGAGAAGGGAGTTTCTCCCATTGTCCTCCAGATAAAAAATTGTCATTCACTTTCTGTGTGTTTTGCCTGTTTGTGGGACTTTGCTGTGGGTAATTTGGCTGCTGAGTTTGTCTACAAATACACAACCCTTACATTTTAAGGTACAACCCTCTGAAGCGCTTTGAGATATTTCAATGTGATAAAGCAATCTATAATCCTTGCATTTGATAAGCGCCTCATCAGAAGACGCTTCAAAAGGGCTTCACAGGATATACTGCAAAGTGGGTCAACTGTATGTATTTTGTGGGCAAATGTTAAATACCAGAATCATTGTAGTACTGGGATTACTTTGACCTTCTAATGGGCCTTACCCTCTCTTTGTCCTTCAAGCTTGTTCCAGGTCTGGGACACCGAATGAGCAGATTTTTTGCGGGGACCAGTGCTCACTCGTCTCCACGAACTGCTGTCGATTTTCTTCTTGCTGATTTTGTAGCTGGTTATCATGGTCAGAGGAAAGCTCCATCCCTGGAATTCCGGCAGGTATTGGTCTAACTCTACAACCATAAATCTTCAGTTACCCACTGATTCCCATTACCAGTCTTCACACACTTCACACTGAGGGGATGGTGGAGTGGAGGGGGAGAAAGATAGTTCAGCCTCCCACACCCCATATATGGTTTGCACATTGTCTTTAGTTCCCCACCATTCTTTCAGCCATTCTGCCCTCGCTCTCTGGAAATCCATCCCAGAATCCATCCCGACTCTCTCCCTCCTCACCTCGTTCAAGGTCTGTCTCAAGACTTATTTCTTTGATCGTGCTTTCAGTCATCTTTCCCATTCCTCATCCCACCACTCCTCAGGTGCCCAATCAGCAGTGTCAAGCACGTTGAGGTGCCCACCAACTTGCAAGACACTGTATAAATGTAAATTGTTGTTGTTGTTCACACAGCACCTTTTACAGTGGTCCATGTGTTTTTTACATCATTCACTGAGTAAATGGAAGAAATGCAGCATTGTTTATTAAAAATGTACTCTTTGACCAGTTGCTTTGTCCAGTAACTCCTTGTAATTGAGCTTTTAAAAACCAGAGATATAAAGGGAAGGTTTCCAGCTGCCAAGTAGCAGAATACACAGTTTTTTTGAGATGGCACTTTCTGCACAGGACACCCAGTTTGGCATCTCAAGGTTTACACTCCTTAACGGGGCACTGTGCTGTGTGGTCGAGTAACCTGACAATTATATAATACAATACAATTGATATTTATACAGTGCCTTTCACCTCAGGACAGTGTCTCATAGGAGCTTAACAATGCTGGATGGGCACCTGAGCTAAGGGTGGGAATCGAGGGGTGGGGGAGGGAGGAGAGGGAAACAAGGCCGAAAGTCTGGTCAAAGAGGTAGGTTTTGAGACGTGCCTTGAACTAGGGTAAGCAAGTGAGCGATTATAATAAATTATAATTAGTGCCATGATGTATGCCAGTGCAGATTTTCCGCTGCTTATTTTACCTTGTCTAGAAAGTGAACAGCCGTGTAGTACAGCTTTGTTAAGCAAGATACTGAGGGCTGCCTTGACCACTGCTTGCTGGCTCTGGCTGAGGACCTTGGTGGCTGGCTGGCTCTGGCTGAGGACCTTGGTGGCTGGCTGGTTCTGGCTGAGGACCTTGGTGGCTGGCTGGCTCTGGCTGAGGACCTTGGTGGCTGGCTGCTCTTGCAGGCCTGGAGGCCTCTTCACCGAGGCTCTGGAAAGTATGGCTTCTTCTGCTCTCGGGCCACCACATTGTTCCACAGACTGGCCATCCACCTGAAAACAATAACAACAACTTGATTGTGCTAACTGCCGGGTTGCTGGACTTCCCAACTCTTGCCTCTGCAAGCTGCATATTATTCAGAAATCTGCAGCTCATGTCCTCTCCTGCACCAGGCTGAGCTGATCATCCTCTGGCTTCACTGGCTCCCCAACTCCCAGAGGATCGAGTTCAGAATCCTCATCTTCACTTTCAAAGCCCTCACTTTCAAATAACAATAATAATACAAGATCCAGATGAAGAATTCTAAAGAAACATAGTTCCTATAATTATGGGTGCAACTGGAATTGTTAATTTGATTATTCAGAAGTGGCTTGACAAAATACCTGGTGAATAAAAATTCCTGCAAATAATAACTTTACTGCAAAAGGTAGCTATTTTAGCAAATTCAAACATACTAAAAGTAACACCCATTAATATATAATGTGGCTGTTATTGGTCTGGCTGATCCATCACTGAAACCTACTTAGAAACTGCCTCTACAAAGTGATTTAAGCTGTAATAATCTAACCATAATAATAATAATCCTTGCATTTAATATGGTGCCTTTTAAGTTGGGAGGACGTCTCAAAGAGTATCACAGGAATTACTGTAAAGTGTAACGACTAAGTATTTTGTAGACAGAATATGCGATAAAATGAATCCTCCAGATGCACTCAGTCACTGCATTCTGCTGGCAGAATCATTCCCACTCACCACTTTGATTGCAAAGTCACCTTTGGGTACAGAAAAGTCCCTCGGCTCACTGACGTGACTGAGTTCCAGTTTATAATACAGCGTTTATCACCATTTCATGGCACGTCTCAAAATCTATGACCATGCTTTCAGTCATTCTTGCTCTCCCTCCCACCCCTCAGCTCTTTATCATGGGCAGGTTTCAATCGCAAATGCATGAAAAACATCATTTCAGAAGGATTGGAAGTCGTAAGAAGAAAAACTTAAAATGGTTAGTATTCCTCTCTCTGGACCCTCCCCCTAAAACAATCCATATAATGGGTAACGGAATAGCAGTAAAAACAAGCACAACCTCTCATACAGCAAATGGCACATATAACCTCAGGAACAGCAACCTACTTCATTATAGCTTGTATCTGGCCTGGTAAGACTGGGCAGGAAAAGAAATCTCTTGGTCCCATCAGTGCCTCAGGTGTTCCTAAGCGAGACAAGTAAGAATTCAGCTGTCGCCAGACGGCAGAAACCCACAGCACAGCCTTACGCATCGGGTCAGCTGGAGGTGGAAGCTCTCCTTGGAACTGCAGAGAGAGAGAAAAAAAAATCTTTATTACCATCTTTGACTCTTATTGTCCTACAATGCATCTCAATGGCCTCACAAAGAGACTCAGAGAGAAAAAAAGATTTATTTTTCTACAAACTCAGAGCTTCACAAAGACACTGGTACCTAAATGTGATGGTCACGAGCGAGATGGGAAGTATCAAATACAGCTCAGTCAGCCTGAGCAGACAGTTCAGGGTTCAGCGATTTCTGAACAGCAGTAAAGCAGAGAGTGAAACGGACGACTTGTGCAATGATGGCAATTTGTTCTCCAGTTTCTTTCTTTTCTTTGCACTTTGGTGTCTTTTGGAAGACACAATGAAGCCCCTGACATAAGTCAGTTATTCGATGGAATTTCATTGCAAGACAGGATTATGTTTGAAACCCGCGGCTCACATTGAGACACAGATGCAGTTTCAAAATAGCTCAACGTACTGAAGGGTTGGCACTCCACACTGCCCTTCTGATACTTAAAGTACAGCTTAAAACCTATTCTGACAGAGACTAATAAATCTGCATCTGATCGACACATAGACATTTCAAATAACTGTCACCTGTGCTGCCAGATAAAATACATTTTATTTTATTGCTGGAACCAAGTCTGAATTTAACACTTGGACAGCACATGTTTGATCACCAACAACCTATTGATATTCAACTGCTTTTTGTAGCCTGGTGAAATAGTAACTATTTACTGGCAACTTGACCCTGCTGACACAAAATGAGATTTCACCAGGCTACAAAAAACATACGTCCTGGTTCCATTTGCTCAGGTTTGAGATGTACAAATTATGTTAATTCCAGCTCATGTCCTCCTACAACTACATACAAGGCAGGCAAGGCTGACCCAGGCTATCAGAATGAACTCTCACCGCGTGAATCATTTTCCTTTTCAGGAACCTCTGAAGCAAACCACTGATAGGCTCCGCATCCCATCGCAGCTGCACCCAGCGGAAATGCTGCTGCACCACCAGGTCTGAGCTTTGCAGTCTCAACTTGGCCATTGTCCCGATCAGAAAACCGTTCTCTTGGAAGCAGTAGGCATCTGAGGTCCCATCACCTGGAGGTCAAAAGCACACACATGACGTCTCTACCAACAAGCAGTTTTTACTCAACAATTAACTATGAATATGGCTGCTAAACCAAACCTCACATGTTGCCTTCAGCATGCCAACAACAACAACAAGATTCCATTTATAGAGCGCCTTTCACGTCGGGAGGACGTCCCAAGATTTGGTCACTGGATGGGCCTGCCTGGTTATTTGGTACCAGTACTGTTTATTTGGAGCTCCTGTTTATTTTTTGGTTTCTTCTTTGCTAAAACCTGTTTTGGGTTGTGAAGCTTAGATATGTGGCAGCATTGCTTGGGTAAGTAAAGTGGGTTCCGCTCGGTGTCCTGGTTAACAATCCCCCAAATAAAATTGGTCACTCAGTTCATGGCTGTTTGTGGTATATTGCTGTGTACAAAATTGGCTGCCACATTCACCCACAAAATGCACGATCGCTACACTTTGCAATAAAATTCCGTAAAGTGCTTTGAGATGTCTTAAAGGTCTGATAAATGTGCTATATCAAATACAGTATCAGGATTATTAATGTTATATTCGTTGGTACGGCTGGTATTTGATATTTGGCAGCTCTGTTTGGTGTTGTTGTGCAAGACAGGGCAGAGGAAACGCAGCATCACACTTGATGCTTGATTTATTTAAGGATGGAAACAGACCCACATATTTGTCATTTACACATGAATGACCACCTCGGGATTCATTGGATCGGAACTCAGTTCAGCAGTGAATGTCATTTGCCCCATAAGATACCACACTACATTCACGGTTTTTGTTTCACACATAATTTACCTTTTTCATACTGGTAAAATCTCCTTTCCCTAGCCACAATAATAATCCCTGCACCAGATTCACCCATACAACATCATGCAGCAACAATAACTTGCATTTATACAGTACCCTTCATATAGGTAGGATCTCAGAGTGGAGGTGGCATAATATCATAGTGGTTACAGTTCATGGGGAAAGTTTGTGGTTCCTTTCAGCCCTCTTCTCAAATGGAGCATAAAAGACTCTTAATCTAGCGTCCAGTTTAGAACTCACTCAAAGACAACGGCAGCATGGAGATTGAACTCTCCTGTACTCTGTATAGATTTGAGTGGTCTACTGCTGCAGGCACTTGGCTACACTCTCTTTAACCCATATTTGTTCACTGAAGTGTACGTGCTTTTTACTTTGCTTGAGCAAGTTTTTGCTGTGCAATTGACCATATTTATGCACAGCAGGGGACCTTTTAATACTAAAATGCAAAGGTGCAAAAGACTAAATGTACAACTACACACAACAATGAACACAGGGAAAGGAGACTGGTGTTAAGGTTTAAACCTAGACTAACATATTTGCACCGTTTGCAGGACTTCTCATCTATGAGAATACATACAATACTTAAATTTATATCTCATGTGCCTATTTACACCCAGCAAGCACACAGAGTCCTATGAGTACTGAGAACACATTATTATGTTCCAAGGGAAAAAAAATTCACGTATTTTTAAATACAGTTAAACGCTGCTTATCCATTGGCCCATTATGTTTCCAGATCTGGAAATTAGCTGCACTGCGCGAAGTAAGGGAGTAAGCACTCTGAGACGCCGTCCACTGTGAAGGGCTCTATATCAATGAAAGTTGTTGTTGTTGTAATTAAACAATTTTATACAGCTTCGCTGTAGAGTTATAGGTGGGAGAAGGAAGGGGTGAGGGAAAGAGAAGGAAGAGAGAGATTTAATACAAGATCTCAAATCCTTTCACAGGTAATTGCTGTCAAGTGATGGGACTATTTATTTGTAGGTGGGCAGTTTGTGCACAGCAAGGCCTAATAATCATTAAAAAAAAGAATGACCAATTTATCTGGAGGATTGATGGCCGAGACACTGGAAAAAGCTCTCTTCTTTTAAATTGCATCTCAAAGGACATCTCAAAGTGTTTCACACGAATACACTGAAGTGTACTTTGTAGATAGCAATGCAAGGCTCCCCCAGCATTTGGCTGGAGGGTCTGTCTAGATTGTGAGCTGAAGACTTGGCAGGCTTGGTGATGGAACAACTTCTACTACATGTCCAATGTCAAACATGCATTTTTAAACACTGTACAAAATTAGAAGGTACCATTTGACAGAATGTAAACAGTTATTTCTGTACAGATTTGACCATCCTTTCACTGACGTAGAATGCAATACAAATTTACATTTATATAGCGTCCTTCATTTCGGGAGGATAAATTGTCTTCTCTGCTGAAGCCCATTCAAACACAAGTCCCGGCACCACTGGCAAACACCCCAGACACATGAAAAATGATGTGTTACAAAGTTGACACAGCACAAAATACTGTGGAACCTCATTTTCTTAACAGATACACTTGCCGGATCAGTCAGGTATATCCAGGTCTAATTTGCATGGTTTGCTAACAGGATTCTTTGCGTTGGTAGAATGATGGCAGTTCACAACTTTTGAGCTTAAAAAAAAAGAAAGAAAAGACTTCTGAATCTAGGCAAGAAGCACAAAAATCCTGGCTCTTTGTCTGACATTTTGGTTTCTTCCTCAGCTGGGAAAGAATAGCACTTTGGGACACGCTCCTGATGTGAAAAGCGTGTAATAATAAATAATAAGAAATAAATGTAAATTTCTATGTAAACAATGTAAATAATGGTTCTATTCCCAGCAGGGTGAAATGTTGGCCACACTTCTTCACTCTGTTTATCTAGCAGTAAGTGGGAACCGGTTGTTAGTTGATTGGCGGATCGCTTTTCCAGGAATAATATTCCTTAAAAAAAACAAATGATTTGGTCACTCAATCCAAAACTGTTTGTGGGACATTGCTGTGCACAATTGGCTGCCGCATTTCGCTCACAAATATACAGTCAATTCATTTTACAGTATATTCTGTGAAACGCTTTGAGTCGTCTCGAAGACGTGAAAAGCGCTATATCAAATGCAAGGGTTATTATTTTATTATTATTAAATTTGTATTGTATTGTTTCAAGCTGAAAGCAAACCGCTGACCATAATCTCTACCACAATCGGTATCTCTATCAATGCAACTTGTCCAATCTGTAAGTGGAGCAAGTTAGACCCCATTGTACAAATCAATAGTTGTGAAAGCTGTGACCGCACTCTCACCAGACCCAACTGAACCTTTTTGGCTTCTCAGGAATGTTTAATTACAACGCACGACTCTAAGGCAACTACAAATGGACCAGCAAATAATAATCTATAAATACGTCTTAATAAGTCATCATGAGCCCACTTGAAAAAGTACAGGACGTGCAACAGGAGAGTTCCAGTACAGGGACTTCTTGATTTATTTTCCAATGTGATAGAGTGGCGTTCACTCAACAGATATCAGATGTAGAACAGGCCAAGTGTTCCAAAGCTGAATTGTTACAAAGTTACAGTGCCTGCTCCATCCATTCGTTTGCAGTGGAGAGAAAATTAATTGAATCCAACAGAAGGTTCTTGTTTTTCTCTCCCTTCTTCAACTTAGAATCAACAGAAAAGAAGGCCATTCAGCCCATTGAATCTGCACCAGCTTTACACCTACTGAAAATTTCACTAAACATTCAAACGTTTTGTTGAGTCTACATTACAAATGGTAGAATAATAATAATAATGTTCATCTCAAAGTGCTTCACAGAATATACTATAAGTTGAGTCACTGTACACTTTTGGGTGACAATGGATAGAAACCCGAGGCAAAATAACAATAAAAGATATGGGGGGGAAAAAGGAGGGTAAATAAGTGAGAAGTGAAGCTCCAGTGAAGATGATGGTGCGGAGGAGGAGGAAGAATCAGCACCAGACCAGATATAATGGGTTGAATAACCAACGTATTCTTCCACTGTATTTTTTGTAGAATTCTATAATTTCCAAAACAAAATTGATGAAACTTATTTTCAGATTTCTGCCTAACTTCAAAATCTTCTGGCTTCCAAGTCCTGAAAAATACCTAAGGCGTGAGAGTCCTCACAACCAGCACTAATTACCTGTCCAAACCTCCGACTGCACTTTGGTGGGTATGTCTCCACATCAGTATACTGTATAATACTGGACATGACAGCAGTGCCAACATCACACAAAGGACTAACTGCTGTATTAGCACCTCTGCTTTATAAACTTTTTGTTTTGGTCAGTCAGGTGTCTGACACACATGGTTTACCAGCTAAAACCGTATGCTTGACTTTGAAAGTACACACTGCCTGGCAAGCTTCCAGCTAGGCCCATGTTACCCTTCAGGGCTTTGACTTGCATGGTTAACAGGAGCTGACTGGGAAAAATCCCTGTCCCCAGTGACTAGTTTGCCCTTCCAAGTCCTACCAATGAGCCTGCCTGGCTGGGAGGTTATCAGCAATGCCCTGGAGTACTGCAGGCCTCTCTGGCTCAGGAAGCAAATTACCAAGACCATCAGAGAGAGTTGACCCAATTCTTATATTCAGTAGCCAAGCACGTCACCTTGGTTGACGTAGAAAGGAAAGTTAACAGAGTGTAAGATGGACAGTGAGCTTTACCGTGCTGGAAGGTGAACGGGTTTCCTGCACCTCGGTTTTCCAGTGCATCGAGCAGCTCACCCAGAAACTCAGAAAGTGAGGCAGGTTTCTCCAGATTTCTCATGAGGACAACGGTAACTTGCTGACTGATAGAAGCCTGCTTCAAAGGGACCAAGACACCTGGAATAGAAATCGACAGGACTTGTTTCAAATCCAGCTCTATTCACTTTAAGAAAAGATTGCACTTCATGACATCCGTGTCTATAGCTTTTCTACCGACTAAAACAACCCCAAATGTATGAGAGAAATAACAATATTAATTCTTGCATTTGATATAGCATCTTAGCACATCGCCAAGATAAGAAAAAGTGTCAGCTAATTTGTGCAGAGCAATATCCTCAAACAGCCATGGAGTAAGTGATAGTTTTATTTGGGGATTTGTTGGCCAGGACACCAAACCACAAATAAGATGAAATTGTATGAAGATCACATAAATATATGGACAGGTGCTGGAATGTGCCATACACCAATTAGCCTGGCTCAGTTGGCAGCACTCTGGTCTCAGAGTCAGAAGGTTGTGGGGGCAAGCCCACAATATCTAGGCCGATATTCCAGTACAATGCTGGGGGGAGCACTGCATTGTCGAAGGTGTGTCCTTCGGATGTGATGGGAGGTTGCTAACAAGCCTCGTTTCTTAATCATTTGCAAACTCACCCAAGGAAACTGCCAACATTGTAATAAAGTGGTCAGATGAAATACACCCAGTGAGGGGGTGAAGGCACGAGCAATTGTGTACATGTCATCAGTGACTGCTCAGCACTTCTCACAAAACGACGATTTGATCAGGCTTTAGCAGTCTGCCAGACCTGATCAGTAATCTGGATATTGACGAGCACTGGGGTGCTGGTACCTACTGTAGGTAGAGATTTGATACGATACTAGAGACTAAGGGGGAAAATGATACAGAAGTGCATACCATTATGAGTGCAACAGGAAGCATTAATGAAACAATTGCTGCTGGTGGATAATTGAAGTGTAGCTGTTGAAAAGCATCAACAACATTATTGTAAAGACATGTACAAGTGTCCTTCAACATTTCTCTCCTCACTCCAGGTTTTGGCTTTCGACAATGAGTGTCAGGTGCAATTTAGCTCCAGTTGCAACTCAGCAAGAATTTGAAATTATGTATTAAAGCATTATTTTTTCACCTAGGGCAATGTCTCAAAGTACGTCACAGGGACCGCATGGAAACCTGGGCAAAGTGGGAGGAAGGTAACTGAAGGTCCGATCAAAGCAGGGTTATTTTACAGGGGGTACAGGGGGAGGAGAGCGAGGAAAGGAAACAGTTCCAGACAGCAGGAGCAATGTGATTGAAGGCTCTAATTCGGAGCCTTTCATTGTGATACTAATTGGCTCTAAATAAAACCAAACTGCAACAAAGGTTTTCCTTCAATTTAAGCCAAGAACATTTTGGTGGTGTATTCTGAGAATATAACAGCACTGCTTTAATACTATTAAAGCAGTAAAATAGAACCCACCGCTCACGCCCCCGCCCTCCCCCCCACCATCCACACTCACAAAATGTCAGAACAATCTCCATTTAATGTTCTGCTCTCATTCTGCAACACAAGCTAGACAGCTGCTCTCACACACCACACTGGGGCTCTCACAATTGAGATCCACAACTCTGAGGCTGCCAATACAAGGAGCCACCAGAGCTGGCACGAGATTTACTAGGATCTGGCAAAATAAGGAGAGAAGGAGCAGGCAAAGGGATTTTGGTAGTCCAAAGAGTGGTGGAATAATGTCTCAACACTTTCCACACCATCTATTTATGTGATGAGCATCTCCGCTATTGAACAAGCCTGCACTCACCATCTTTCAAGTGGCATTTCCCAACTTTGTAAATCGCACATTGGCATCTCATTAGTCTCTTACCACTTTGTATGAAGAACTCCACCAACTGGTCCTTTGAACAACTTCCATCAATTTCGATTTCAATGATCTCACAGTTGCTGCCGGCGGCTTCTTGTTTGTGCTGTTGAGAGATGAAGAGCATTTTTAGAACAAAGCAGACAATTTATATTTTAAAAATTAAATAAGGGAGCATATGCGCACTTGCCTACAAATGCACAGTAACTCCATTTCACAGTAATTCCTGTGGAGGACTTTGAGACATCCTTCCGACGTGATAAAATGTTATACCAAATTGCAAGGATTATTATTATTAGCTACAATGATTGATGTCCATCCCACGACTGACTCTCGTATCACTAGGCGGGTGTTGGGTACCAGTGGTGTAATTGTAACTTATAACTCCAGCTCCACATATTGCAGTGTAGAATATGGGCCCTTTGCCTGTCAATAAGTATCAAAACAGCTCGTAGTGCTGCACCTCTACAATCACCTGCACAAATACCATTTCAATGGGGCATTGTACAAAAGAAAGGAACTAAGGATAAAGCTCAATTCATCACTAAGGAAGACAAGTGAGCAACGGATTTCTATGCAAGGGGATTTCTCCATTACAATAGATTAAATTTGCACTTATAGTACCTTTAAAGTCAGCAGGACGTCCTAAAGAGTTTGGCAATTCTAGTTGGCCATTGGAGCTGGAAGGAAGGGGAGGGGGAGAAGAGGAAAGATGACAAAAAGCATTGTCAAAGAGGTACGTTTTGAGACACAATTGCGTGCAGAGGTGTGAAGCCGATGTAAAGCAACAAAGCGGAAAGGAAAAGAGGGTTGCAACCCAGAACAATTCAACTGGCACTGCCACTGTTTATCTCCTGGTGACCAGGTCAACAGCAGCTGAGCCCTGAGAACAGGGAACTTGTCCAGCATCACAGGGATGATTTACATGTTGTGCATGTGGCACAGCAAGCTTAAAGGGATGATTTACAGACAAACTGTACTTTCATAAAGCCAGTGTTATTTTTGTAAGTCTAACGAAAACAGAGAGAGAGAGGAGAGAGAGATGGGGAAAGGGGGAAATTAAGTTTTGAATACGTACGTCCCAGAAAATAGATATCTCTCTAGTGAGTGTCCTAATTCAAAGTCATTGCCAAATCTTGAGTGTTTCTTATGTTTCCCATGTTAATAATAATAATAATCCTTGCATTTGATATAGCGCTTTTCACGTCGGGAGGACGTCCCAAAGCGCTTCACAGAACACACTGTAAAGTGAATTGACTGTATATTTGTGGGCGAACGCGGCAGCCAATTGCGCACAGCAAATTCCCACTGACAGTCGTAGATTGAAAATGACCAATTTATTATTGTTTTGGGTTTTGGAGGGATTATTATTAGGCGTGTGGAGTAAGGAAACTTGCCCAAGGTTTCGCCCCCTGCCTGGAATTGAACTCAGGTGTCTCACTTGCAAAGCGAGTACTCTAACCACTGAGCTACAGGACTCCGTCATGTACTAATTTACTGTCAACTCATGTTGACAGTAAATTAGGAATTCAAGTTAGTTCTGAGATGCCATCAGCTGAAATAATGTCTGGTCAATAATTAGGAGTTCCGTTATAACCCACAACAGCTTCTGAATGGCATCACTGGGACACATTTGACCTTGAGCATTAAACCCCCAATTGCCACTCAAGTGTGCAACATTCTGAAACAATGAGCCTTGGAAGAGACCGAGAGAGAAAATATGCAAGTTTGGAAAACAGTCCAAGACAATAAAATAAATTTCTATATCATCTTTCATGTCAGGAGGATGTCATTAACATATTGTGAAGGAAAATGCAGATAGAAAGAATTGTACTGTGAATGAAAGAAAATCCTTGCATTTGACATAGCATCTTACCATGTCATTGAGATGGCTCATTAAAGCGTTTCACAGGATTTCACTGTAAAGTGTGGTGACTGTATATTTGTAGCCAAACACAGAGGACATTTGGGCAGAGCAATGTCCCATAAACAGCTGTATATTTATATATTTAGAAGGTATTATACTGTGAAGGAAAAAGTGAACAGACAGAAAATATCATAAGGAACAATTAGAGATACATTATCTAGGAGTTACCTTCATAACCTTTTACTTATGTTTACAGTATGTTTACATCACTTTAGAAAACATCCTGTGAAGAGCTTTGAGACACCTTCAAGTGATATCAAATGTAAGAATTTTCTTGCTTTTACAGTACAATTCTTTCGGGTGATAACTCGACCCTGGCTTAATCAGCATCTACCACTTAAGTCATCAGGCTGTCAATATCCCGGCCGTATTTATTTATGTACTTATACATATGCCAAACTCGTTACTCTGGATAACTTGTCATTGAGCCCTTCCACCATTGGCGGAAGAGCCTTCAGCCACTCTGCCCCCAACCTCTAGAATTCCATCTCCCAGTCACTCCGCCTCGCCCCCACTCCTTAGCCTCCTTCTGCCTCAAGAACCTCCTCTTTAACCATGCCATCGGCCATCCCCCTTCCCTCCCTTCCCCCCCACCCAACCCCAGCTCGGGTCTGAAATGCTGTACTCTGTCCAGCACTTTGGGACATCCTCCCAATGTGAAAGGCACTATACAAATGTAATCTTGTTGTTGTTGTTGTTCAGTGAGGGAGATTGATGTGGGAAAGGTGCTGATGTGTGCGTCGTTCAAAACAAGTGTCACATGATTAAGACATGGGTCAGGGATTTAATGAGGAGAATGGGTAAAAAAAATAGATCTGGTTCCATTACAGTTACACTGTGGTCCTGAGACCTTGTATTTAATGGGTTATAAAGTGAGCTCCAGGGCTTATCATAACACATGAACAAACAATAAAGGCTCCGGGGTTTTGAAAGGTTTGCCATGTAGTGAATAATGGGTATTTGGGAGCAATTACAAAGGCCATGATCAATCAAAGGGCTCCGGTGGTATCAGAAATTGCACAGAGCAAAGTGACTCACACCATTCTGAAAGCAGAGAGTGAACATCATTGTCGTGCACCAGTCAGTCGTGGGCTGGTTGTAGTCAGTGTTTTTTGCCTTTGTGATAGATGCCAGTGCCCGAGGGGAGCCATCCAGTTGGAAGGCCTTTGCTACCCACCAATGTCATACAGGAGGAGGAATGGCTGCGGACCTTCCTGAGCCGCCTGGTAATAATCTGCAGCTCAGTACAGGCTCAGTACTCCCTCCGTGTCCAGCACTCGTTCCAAGTGGATTGTGACAAAAACTGATAGGGTGATAAGTGGCCACATTGTGACCTGGTACTTTGTGTGAGCAACTAAACAACTTGAACTCGACTTTGAAAAAAGCCCAAAACGTCAGATTCCTGCTCAACTGTTCCATTACCCGAAATAAATGCTTTATTCATTGCGAGATGCAGAGAAACGTGATTGTAATGCATTTATGGAACCAATTTACCTTAATACTCTTTGCTATTTGATGTGCTATATGCTCTTGGCAACTCCCTTCCGGCCCATGAAAGATAACATTGTGATACTGTTCGACCTGTGAAAGACAAAAAGTACAGAAAAAAATCGCAACAGTGAATGCATTACAAAGACAGCAAGCTTGAGCCTGCTGCACATCCCCCCACACCCTCACCTCTCCCTCTGCACCTTCGGCAACCACACCCTCACCCTTTGCAACTCCCTCCTTCTGTCCCTCAGTTTTGGCCCTTTCTATCAGTCTTTAAATCCTATCTAAAAACCTACCACATTGATCATGCCTTTGGTCAACTTCCCTTTCTCCCCTCCCCCACCCCGGTTTGGCATCTAACACTGTCTCCGCAAAACTCTCCGAGGCTTTGTCCCAAGTGAAGGTCACTATATAAAAGCAAGTTGTTGCGCACAGCACGGGAAGGTCGGCAATTAACATGCACAATATAACAACATTAGGTTGACATTCGGTGCAACAAAAGGATAACAGGTTTTTGGAAAGGTTCCATGAAAACTCATTAATTCATTAAACACGCTGAACAGGCACAGTGGGAATAGACCTTTCTCACACTGATATCCGAATGTCACGGTGAAGCAGTTTCCTCAAGAGAGAACGCAGCTTCACAAATAACTAAGATATAATCCACTGCACCATATGGGAATTTTTCAAGACAGAACACGAGCAATAGCTTTGGTACATACTGTAGTGAATATCCAAAGGACCACATGTATTAAGGGGCAAGATTTCCAAAATTGCATTGAACGTTATTATTCTGCATGATCCCCATCACGGGAAATATATAAAGGATTTGTCAAAACTTCATTAAAGCTTTAAACACCCGGTCAGTATGCATTTCTACTGGGGACAAAGTAATTTCTGCATTACTCTCTGCTGGCACTCAGCACTGAAGTGTTAGGTACAGGGTGAGTTGAAATGTCAAAGAGGTAACGATTTAATGCTGAGCTATTGACAGAGATGAATAAATCATCACTTATGGTTAGCTTTTTGGAAGAGTGTTGTGGATGTTGAGGGATGAGAACAAGACAGATATCAGTAGGGTGCGGAAACTATATAATCTGATTGATGCATCTAGAACCAGCTGTTTCTTGTTGCTCTGCCTTCTGATATGCCATTATTTTTCATGATTTTTAAAAATCAGACTATCAGAATATCCAAGGTAGCTTTTCTCATCATAACCAATAGTAAAGCAACACACTGCAGCCTATAACATCCCTTTGTGACGAGGCCAGAAATCTCATGAAACAGTCATTGGACAAAACAAGAGTTATTTGTTATGTATCCCCAATTGCTTCTAGTTTTGGAAAGGGCAGGTAACAGGGAGGAATGTTAGTGTAACAGCATTAAGTTTATGGCAAATTCTAGTTTTGGTTGTTTCTTTTTGGGGCCAGATAGCCAATGACTCTTGTGAGTAATCTACAGTCAGGCAAAGGAAGCTTCATATTGTTGTGTGTAAATTGACAGCCCGTTTGTCTATAAATCACACAATTACTCCACTTTGCTGAATATCCTGTTAAATGAGACGTCCTCCTATAGCAAAAGTAAAGATTATTATTAATCTTATTGTTGCTTCCAAACAGAAATTGAATTTCTAAGAGTTTTCCTGAATTCTGCATGACATTTAATTTTAAGATGATAGTCTTAAGGCTAAAAAAAACAGAAATTTCAGAACTTAAATCTTCCAGAAGAGAATCTCTGCAGGTCATGCAATAACTGGATCGACATTGCTGCTGTTGTTGATGACTGTGCAATGTAATGGTCCTGCCAGAAGAGGGCAATGCTGAATCTTTTTTACCAAGCGCTCATGTGAGGAAGACCCACAAAGCAGTGCACCACCAAGGCTGAAGAGAACAAGCAAATAAAACAAGGTAGCTCAAGCGAAGGTGGTTTGTGCCACTAACCTTGGATTCTCAAGGTCTTCAAATTGTCAGTGCAGGGGAAAGCAATTGCAAATAAAATACGTGCTGGTTCAAGATTACTGTGGTACATAATACACTATGGTCATGCAATGAGGCTACACAATTGCCAACAAAGGTGTCTGAATGATAGAGAATCATAGACTGGTCCAGAGCCCAATTTTCCATAAGTGACAAAGGTGAGCGTTACCAATAATAATAATCCTTATATTTCGTTACGCCTGTGAAATGCTTTCATATCAGGAGGCCGACTCAAAGTGCTTCACAGAGTTTTACTGCAAAATATAGTGACTGTCTGAGGCAGAACACAGAAGCCAATTTTGTACACAGTAATATCCTACAAATAGCCTTGAAGTGAATTTCCATTTTTAAATTGCGGGATTGTTGGCCAGGACAGCCTGCTCTTTTTGAATAGTGCCATGCAGCTCCTGTACCACAAAACTGAACGTCTCATACACCGATCACTGGACTTTTATTTTGTAAATTATCTGCATTTTCTTAAAAGATAATCAATTTTTTAAAAAATTGATAAACTTCTGTAATTAACGCAACTACTCCACCCAGTGGCCACAGTATGAGCAGCACGTTCACGTCCCTATGATGCTCCCAGCACATTGCATGAGTTACAGAAAGCTCTCTGAATAAATAAATGATTGATATAAATTATTATTTGAGCAAGCTTAAATATGCTTAGCCTAATTACATGGGACAAATGGCTGAAATTGAATTTAAGATTGCAATTCAGTACATGGGCTTCAATCATTCTTTTATCCAGTTTCCTGGCCTCAACCATCCTTCCTGACAACCTGTTCCAAATGACTAAAAAGCACAGTCAAAGATATACGTCTTGAAACAAACCCTGACTAAGGGTTAGGCGAGGGAGAGCGCGAGGCAAGGAGGGAGGTGATGCATGGGCTGGCCTTTCAGGTTGGAAGATAATGATATGAGATGTGTTTACAATGGATAGAAAGTGCCATTTATAGAGAATAATGGCTACCTGGGAGGGAGTAAGAAGGCTGCAATTTCACAGGGGGTCAGGAGGAGTCAAACTGTGAGAGTAGCTTGATGGAGATGAGATTCCACACCAAATAAATCAGTGATCAGATTGCCCTCTGTGCAATCACAACCCTTTATTTCTCTCGTTCTATCTCTTTCGTTCTCTCTCTCTTAGATCGGTTTCACAAACAAGGATTTGCTGTTAGTTACATGTTATGAATCAGCGTGGGAGAAGCTGTTGTTAACCTCCTGCTGCAGAAATACTGCAACTCAGTGATTAGCATTTCCAAACTGTGACCCAGATTTGAGGGGATTAAGAGACAAGTTTATACTGTATGTCAGGTACTTGGCCCTTCCTGAAAGATGAAAGATTCCAGCTCCACCATCTCCCAGGCTTCACCCTGGATTCCTGCAGCTCTCAGTTTATTTAGATATCTTTCATGCATCAACCATATGAAAACAAAGGTCTAAACCCATTGACAGTGATCTGCACTGACTTCGAACGCAAATAAGATGTATGGTTTACTCTTAACATACCAGCCTGAGGTAGTTCTGCAACGTATGAAGAGGGATGAGAGAACCATAAGCGACACTGTCAAGACAGCCGTCCTGTACACCTGTTAAAGACACAGCAGTGTTTATACAGCAAACATACATCTTGAACCATGTACACAAGCTTTAGGCCATGGCATGTTCATGGCAATTGCCAAGCAAGCTGATTTCTACTCTATCTGCCTGAGTATGTGAGGACCAGGATCACATACAAAGCCGTCCATGGCCTCGCCCCACCCTACCTCTGCGACCTCCTAACCCCCTACCAACCCGCCCATTCCCTCCGCTCAGCCGGCTCTGGCCTGTTCCACGTCCCCCGACCCACCCGCCCCACCCGCCCCACCATTGGCGGGATAGCTTTCAGCCACTCTGCCCCCAACCTCTGGAATTCCATCCCCCAGTCACTCCGCCTCGTCCCCTCCTTAGCCTCCTTCAAGTCCCGCCTCAAGATCCTCCTCTTCGACCATCCAATCGGCCAACCCCCTTTCCCTCCCCTCCCTTCACTCCCCTGACCCCAGTTCAGGTCTGAAATGCTGAAATGGGACGTTCTCCCGACGTGAAAGGTGCTATACAAATGTAATCTGGTTGTTGTTGTTGTAATAGGATGAAAAGTAGCAATACAAACACACCCACATGTGTGTGCACACACAATTTACACTTAGATATTGCTTTTCACACCAGAAAGGAACCTCAAAGGGCTTTAAGCAGATGGTTAGGCACCCGACTAGGGGAGGGAGAGGAAAGCTGAAGGGGGTGTGTGTGGGGTGGTAGAAAGATGACCGAAAGTACGGTCAAAGAGGTAAGTCTCCATGCGAGCTTTGAAAGTAGGAAGGGAGAGGTGAGCCAGAGGGACTTCGGGATGGAATGCCAGAGAACTGGCACCAGCTCAAAAACTACAAATTGCATCTTGATGAAGTTCCTGTCTAAATATTGCAAGCGAAAATCACAGGCATTCAATTACATCCAATGTGCCCACACAGGGTAGGATAATAAGAAAACAGGCCTTCTGCAATTGCTAACAAGAATTCTGCCCTAAAAAGAAGGATAAAACTGCCACAACAGCAGCAGGGACTTACCACTTAAGAACACTGTGATGTAACTATTTTGGCTCCAATCAATCAGTGACCATGGGGAGGCTGTTAACGACTGTCCTGGCATCCAAAATTCATTTCCTGTTAAATAGATTGTTGCTTGTTAACACAGCTCCTTTATGCCTGCGCCTCTTTACGTTCGTAGCAGAATGTAAAAAGGACGGACTGATTCAGTTAGAAGCAGTTCTGCTACAATCTGGCTTTCTGGCTGTGTAGAATTTGCCCTGCGATCTCACTACCTTGAAGCAACACACAAAAGCACAGGGTACCCTACCCAGCAGTCAGGCTAGTGGCTCTCAGCTCACTCAGGCATAAGTTGGCATTTCTATTGAGTTTGATACAAAACATGCGCTTATTTGCTGCTGAAAACAGTTACACGAAATGAGAAGCCAGAAAAAAAGTCGTTTGAAGTTAAATTGTGGGGAAAGTCATTTGCTTTAACTTAGCTTGTTTAAGAAAAAAAAGAAACAATTTCTAATTCACTCGGGTTAGGGAAAACAAAAGAAAATATAATCTCGTAAAGTCTGGGAATAAGTGGTGTTTCAATTATCCGCCAATATTCTGGTGTATAATCAAGGTTTCACTGTACATGGAGGCTGGTTATAAAGAAGCCAAATGAGTAAGTTTACAAATTAAACTGGAAACCATGCAAAATTCACACTATATGTTTTCTAAGTGTAAACATTCAATGCTTTCCTGTGCTATTAAAGAGATGGTTGTATTTCTGGCTCCGTGAACACATTTTACAAAGGGAATCAGCTCCAGGTGTCAATAACACAGAGATCATCATGACCCTTGGCTAGAACCAATGTAGAACGGGAAATATAAATCCAGTTCCTGCTCCAAATCCCACCGCTACTGGGAGCAAACATGAATTGTTCCAGCAGAATAAGTGAGGCTCATGTCTCCCTTCTCTAATTCCATGGCATTTATTGTACACTGGAGTCCAACAATTGTAACCCATCTGGAATACTTTACATTCAGCAGCGTTACATATCAATTGCTCTACATCGAATACAATTTCCTTTTTATAAAGAGGCATCTCAAAGCACTTCACGCTGCTTGCTGGAGATCCGAGCTGAGAGGAGGAGCCATAGAGAGTGGGGAGGGGAAAGATGAACGAAAGTGCAGACAAAGAGATGCATTTTGAGATGCTAATTCAAGAAACAGAGGGAGTGAGGGAGTCAGAGGGATCCTGGGATGGAGTTCCAGAGAACTGGGGCAGAATGGCTGTAAGCTTTCCCCACTCCTGACAATTTGCATTGATATAGGTCGATATACAACAATCATAAGATAACCTAAAACCATTCACTGCACCTTGCATCTATACCGCTATGATAAATATGAACAGATTACTTCTGGTTTCAGTATCCAGGTCACTCATGCAGCGTACACAAAATGAGCAAAAGCATCATCGCTTTATGGACAACTCAACACCTTTCCTCCAATATGACACTACATCTCTCACCAGCCCTCTCGGCTTCCTATTTTTAACTAGGTTCCTATGAGGTGCCATGCTTCAAACTGGATTCCAGTGGCTTCTAGCTTAATTAGTCATCTTTCATGTGGAGCTCTTGGCAAAAAGCTTTTTGAACATCTAAATCAGCCGCATCTCAGGGAGTGTGTCTTAGATGAGGCTGATTTAGACCTATAACATTATCAAATATCAAATGCAAGTATTATTATTATTATTAAGGAGACTTCCCTTTCTGAACCTTCCTGGCTGTTTTCTAAGTTACTGCTTTGCAGTTACATCCCAAGCTGTCTTTGGAATAAATGATACAATTTAGACTTATATATCGCCTTTCATGTCAGAAAGCTATCTCAAAGCATTTAAATTACAGCATTCTACACGTTATTGATATTAGGCTAATAACTTGCAATTGGTTGAGTCAGTTTGGCTGCCCCTATCAAATGCAGGTCCCAACACAGCTATACCATGACTTTTCTGACCCCAAATTCCACCTCTTCTTAGCCAGAAAGACCATTTGTCTTAAAACTTAAAACAAGATCGGGCAAAATTGTGAAAATATTGTTCTGTTTGGTCTCAGTTTACACGACAGGTCTTTTAAAAACTACGGAAGACAGTCTTCCAAACCGAACCTAATTTGGGAATTTTCCACAATTCGATAGTATTGGCTTTTAAGACAAAATGGTCTTGCAGGAAAACTAGTTGAAATTTCAGACATATCGTTTGGGTTTCCCAACTGAAAAAGCAGATTCTTCTACCTTCCAACCCAATGAATAATCCTTACGCTCATCTGGGTTGTCAATGTATGATACAATTTGCACTCACTGCCGTAGTGAAATTAAAGTTATTGCTCTAACTTGTCTTGTGGTTCGTCAGTGACATCCCTAGAAAATAAGAACATAAGAACGTAAGAATTAGGAGCAGGAGTAGGCCATTCGGCCTCTCGAGCCTGCCCTGCCATTCGATAAGATCATGGCTGATCTTCAGACCTAACTCTAATTACCTGCCCTATCCCAATATCCCCTAATCCCTCTGTTTTTTAAAAATCTATCAGTCTCAGCCTTGAAGATGTTCAAGGACTGAGCATCTACAGTCTTCTGGGGTAGTGAATTCCATAAATTCACTACCCTCTGAGTGAAGAAATGTTTCCTCAACTCTATTCTAAAAGGCTGACCCTTAATTTTAAGACTGTGACCCCTGGTTATAGATTCTCCTACCAGGGGAAACAGACCCCCAGTGTCTACTTTATCCAGCCCTTTAAGAATCTTATATGTTTCAATAAGATGCAGCCATTTGGGTCATAACATGCAAAAACAATTTAAGTCTATATCGATTTCGTTCTCTCTTTATGGTTTGTCTTTTAATGGTGTTCTTTAGGGTTCTGTCCTTGGTCCTCTCCTCTTCACCTGGTACATGCGGCCGTGCACAATTGGCTATGTGTTTTGTCCACAAATATACAGTAATTCAGTTTACAGTATATTTTGCGAAGTGCTTTGAAATGTCTAGAGGACGTGAAAAGCGTTATATCAAATGCAAGGATTATTATTATTTTATCATTATCATCCACAGACATGGGGTCTCCAGCCTCGACTCCAGGACCACTGCTGTCTTGACAGAATGTCTGTCAGACATCAAGTCCTGGATGAGAGCTAACTTTCTCCAGTTGAACATCAACGAGACCGAGGCTCTGCTGATTGGCTCCCGTCAGCACCTCCGGCGCTGACAGCATCACCATCCAAAGATGCACACTCCACCTTACTAAGCCAGTCTGGAACCTTGGTGTCTGGTTTGACCCTCAACTGTCCTTTCTACCCCACATCCATGCCATGTCCCGTTCTGCCTTCCCCCACCTCCGCAACATCGCCCGGCTCTGCCACTGCTTCTCCCCTCAGGCTGCCGAAACTCTCATCCACACATTTATTACACACAGGCTTGACTACGCCAACTCCCAGCTTGTCGGCTTTCCCAACTCTTCTCTCCACAAGCTGCAGATCATCGAGAACTCTGCAGCTCATGTCCTCTCCTACTCCAGGCTCTGTGACCCTATCGCCCTCACCATCGCCCAGCCCTGCTGGCTGCCCATCCATCAGAGGATAGAGTTCAAAATCCTCATCCTCGCCTTCAAAGCTCTCCATGACCTTGTTACTTTCTACCTCTGTGACCTTCTAACCACATATCAACCTGTCCGCTCCTTCTGCTCAGCAGGCTCCAGTCTGCGTCACGTCCCCCACCCAGCCTGCCAGACCATCAGCGGTGAGCCCTTCAGCCTCTCTGCCTCCACCTTTTGGAACTCCAACCCACAGGCCCTTCGCCTTGCTCTCTCGCTTGCCTCCTTCAAGGCATATCTCAAGACGCTTCTCTTCGACCGTGCATTTTGGCCACCTTCCTACCCCTACCTTTCCTTCCCTCCACCCCACCTGATCCCAACCCCCAGCTGGGGTCCAAATCCTTAACCGTGCAGCAACTTGGGACCCACTCCTGACGTGAAGATACAATACAAATGTAATTTGCTGTTGTTGTTGTTTCTAGCAAGGCAATTGAATCGTCCATACATTCAGTACCTCCCTACTCGACTTTTCAAATGCCCTCTTCGCAGGTCTCCCTTGCTCCACCATGCACATCCAGATGATTCAAAACTCCGCCGCCCGCGTACTCACCCGCACTAAACTCCGCACCCCCATCACACCAGTTCTAGCCAGGCTCTATTAGCTCCCAATCGTTGAACAAATTGATTTCAAGACCCTCACACTCGTTTTCAAATCCTTTCATGCCCTGGCACCTCCCTAACATTCCGATCTGCTTACCCCTAACTCGCTAGCTCCGCTCGACTGGCTCCGGCCTTCTGCATGTCCCTCATAGCCTCCATTGCATCAACGGTGGTTGCTCTTTCAGCCACTATGCCCCGAAACTCTGGAACACTCTTCCTCTATCCCTCCACCTTGCCCCCTCCTTCCCCATCTTCAGGATGCACCTGTAAACCTTCCTCTTCGACTGTGCTTATGGTCAACTAACCCTCCTCCTGGCTTGGTGTCGTGCACCGCCACTGGCAAGCGCTCTGGGATGTTACCGTGCGTGAGGAGCACTATATGAATGAAATTTGTTGTTGTCGTATGGGATGCCAGTAGACAAAAAATACAAACCAGCAGATCAATTGGTGAATGGAAGGAGGCACAGTAAGTCTACTTCAACTGGAATCAAAGAAACATAAATAGTCACGAGATCAAGATTCGTTTGGATGAAAATGGCCCTTTGATCCATACCATCTCATCCTCCCAGAGGATCCTACCTTCCCACCAACACAGCATAAAGTTGCTGTTCAAATGAATATCACACAAAAGCAATGGCTTGACCTAAATAAACACCATCATCCACTGACTTCAAGCAACAGAGGTCACAAAACTAGAAATGCCAGTTGGTGATCCAGGGCACTCTATATCTTCACAAGTTGTTCCAATTAGCAGCACAATTCATGCAAATGTAGAAGGAACTTGTTGAGCAGACTTCAAATGCAACCAGAAAGCAATGAATCCTTCAGAAGGTCAGCTGTGGGACAATTGTCCAGCGCGTATTTATTCATCACAAGCCTATACAAGGACAGGATTCATTCACAAACTTCATTTTATGCTCTGTATTTATCTTAAGACTTGTAAATAAAGCTGAATAAACATGCTAGAAATAAATGAACAGCCTCAGTCAGTCTGAGGGATGGCACTCTCTACCTGTGCACTGTTGGGGTAAAATTCCACTTGGGTTTCAATTCATTCCATTAATGTAAGAGTTTGCCAACAAAACACACTACACTTTACAGTAAATCCAATAAAGTGCTTTAAGAGGTCCTCCCATACCAAATGTAAGGATTATTATTGTATGAATATTAATTATTATCAGCAGTAGTATTATTTCACAATTCCAGAAGTTGGCAAATTCTTAAACATGGCCTTAAATTTAAAGCAAGTTCTTTTAAGAAGTAAGGAACACTGGCTTCAGAATTCAGGTTGTAGTTGAGAATTTACGAAATTGTAGCTGCTTTAAAATACTGTTCGACATTAATAATAAAAAGAATAAATCTAGACGATGGTGGAATTTTACCTATTGTGTTCATAAAACCCCAGAACCACAATAGCTTGCAGTTGAACTCCTTTATCTGTTTTGGAAGTATTTCGAATTAAGTTCTTTTTCATATAAAAAAATTATGGAAGTAAGGAATGCCTTAGATATAGATATACAATCAAATTTTGAAAAGCTGGGAATGATGAGACAAATCAATCCTTGGAGGCCAGATGGCATTATAGCCACGAGAGGCAAATTTTAATGGTTTATAGCTGTCATGTTAATCTTAAAATTCAATTCAAGCCTAATTCTTTTCTGCACCATCTCTCATTATTTTCTGCAGTACTTGCTTGCGGGGCAGCTGAAATGACATTGAAGACTGAGAGGCTACGGTGTTATTACTGCAGATACTGCTTACAAGGGTTTAGGAAAAGGAGGGTTTGCAGTTCTGCAGCAGGATTTCTAAGCAATTTAGAGGCCAGAACACACATTAATTCACATCACAGTGCATCTGTATAGTTACACATGCACCACATAACATTTTCATCTAGTTGCATACACTCTGCTGCAATCCTAAGGGAATGACAACAGTTTTTCAATCTTGCTTTGATCAGAAACTATTCCACAAACGTCTGGATGTAATGCTTTCATAGTATCTCCATATTGTGCTGACCTTTCCCCTAGTCTAACGGTTGGTCAGGCAGTTTGCAACAGATTAAGGACCGGTCCAGATCTTACCCTGGTTTGCATGTGACATTGCCAAGTTTGTTCTGTGCTAAGGTGACTAAAGGGACAATCGCGATGAGATGATAAGACAATTGATATAATTTTGGTACAGTTCATCCCTGGTGACATTCCTCTTCCTGACAGCTGTGAACTCTTCACTGTCTCAATGAGTCTACTCACCTACATTTTAACAGAAGCCATGTGAGACAAAGCTGTTGCATCCTGCAGCCTATTTAAAACTTATGGGTAACAATCCTTGCACTTGATACAGCACCTTATCACATTGTCAAGATACGTCAAAGCGCTTCACAGGATTTTACTGTACAATTTTGCACACATCCATACCCCAAAACACCTTTGAAATGAACAACCAATTTTACCTGGGGGATTGTTGGTCAGGACACCGGGAGAGAGAAACTCCCTTGGTCAGGAGAGTAAGGAAACATTTCAAACTATTTAGTCTCAGTGTGTTTCAGAAAGTGGAACATGCTGATGTTTTGTTTTATAACCGTGACTGTGATGAGAATAGGTTGACTCTTATCACGCAAAACAATACTTCACAATGCGGGTGGCGGAGAGTAAAAGAGGCATCCACACACTACACGTTTCTATGCAAACACACACCTATTTCCACAGCAGACACATCGCTTGAACTAAAACTGTGTTCAGTATTGCTCACAAGCGCCGGATCCTCAGCTCCCCATCCATCCATGACCGTTCTGAAATGGTTAGTGACTGCAGCTGTTACAGCTCTCGATAAGTCCGCCCAAGTAGTCAGTTTCCGGATGGTCAGGCTGCCAATGGCTATGTTGTTTTCAGCATGTTCTGTACTGCTGCAGATCTGTTCACTGGGATCCACAGAAATCTGCAGCAGTACCTTATGAGCGTCTGGAGGACAAGAGGGCATGTTAGTCAGAAAGAAAATTGGGTTAAACTTGCACAATTATATTAAAAGCCAACACCAATTCATTGCTGCTATCACAATGACCTTTTGCGGTCTCCACCAAAGGTGAATTGGTTTGAGTAATTGGGTCAGCGGAGTGCATGATACATGCCACTACCCATCACCATGCTTACGATAATCCAAGCCAGACTGAGAGTACCACATATGTATGCCACCTATACATGAAAATTATTGCATTTGGAATGGAATCAGCACTCTCTCCCTGGAGGGATGCACCTTGCTTACCTGATTGCAGAGAGTATTAGGTGCACTTTGGAAAGAGCCAAGGCTTGGGTACCCCAGAGTGTGAGTTGAGGTACTGCTGGAGTTTAATGAACTAAAACTGCATAGTTTGCGAATCAGAGCTAGGGCTGTCCTACCCGTTAGGGCTTTGGCTTACAGGGATAACAGGAACTGAGTGGGAAGTTTCCCTGCCTCAGTGATCGGCCTGCCCCTCCCAAGTCTTGCTGATGAGCCAGGACTGCTGTGCTTTCATCAGCAGTGTCCTAGAATTCCTTCCTGGCAAGGAACCCGACTACTGAGACCACCACAGAAGATTGACTCAATTCCAATATTTTGTTGCAAAGCACGTTGCCTTGGGGCCAATTCAGCTCCAAGGAGTCCCTGCTTACAGGGAGTAACTCAACAAAGGCAGATCTGAATAAAAACATCTGAAACTATACGGTGTGATGAAATGTGGCTTCCAAAAACAAAGCAAGTCAATCTCAAACCAGCTCCTGGCACACAGTGACCCTGTCCCATTTTCCTTCAGCTATAACCCAGAATGTGGTGTATTACGAACATCCCTATATGAAATCGATAAATAATGGAAAGAAATGGACTAAAAATATCTCCAATTCAATGCTGTACCCACTTTGGACAACGTCAGGAATTCGTCATGAAGCATAAAATTTGATGTCCTCATCAATAATATGGACAACAAAACTGAAAAGCTGCCAAAAATCCCTGGGAGCTGGGCAGACAGAGCTTTGCTCATGCTTCCAGGGAAAAATAAAAAATGACTTTGATTTTAAGGTTGTTGCACCAGTTTTGAACTAACTCTAAGGATTGAAATTCAGATTTCACCTCCCACACAACCCCCCCTACACTCTACGACTTATGTTTCACTAATAATGCAAACACAAAAACTTTAGAGAAAGTGATTTTGAGATCTGTTTGTGGGACATTGCTGTGTGCATATTGGCTGTCACAGTCGTTAGTTTGTAGGATCTGTAAGTGTATTTGAGATAGCGAATCTGGAGGTAGAGGACGGTTTCAAAGACTTGACATTCTGGAATCTCGCTGGGAAACACATTTCACCTTCGACTCCCATAAAGCTGAACTGCAGCAATCTCTGGGCCCTGGCACACAATCAGAGGGTCGGTCCGAGACAAAGCCAGGCAACGTTCAGTTTCCGCTGTTCACAAATTCTTTACGAGTCTCATAAATTAGGTTTCAAGTGAGCTCAGGCACACCTCTGGCCAGCCACCAAGTGAGGCTTGTAACTGTGTAGTGTCACAGCCCTGTCACAGTGCACCTCTGGGGTCAGGGCTAGGCCAGAGTTCCCTTAATCTCACGTAACATTGATGTTTTAGAAGTAAATCAACTAATAGTACAGGAGGTGGAAGCGGGAGATTTTCTTCCGTGTACACAAAAAAGAAAGGCTGCCAAAGAAATAAACCTGAAACAGCACCATGCTTTGTAGCTTGTCTTACGAAGTATGTTACAGGCAGTCAGGCTGTGTGTGCGTGCGAGTGTGTTTCACAGCACACACACCACAACTGTATTCTGCACATGCAGGGCCTTGGCAATGAAAAGTATTCTGAGGCCCCGGTTTCCGCACCACAAATACAGTAAAAGCAGAGCTGCAGTAGCACCGCAAAGATCATTGCAGAAAAAACAGGTTATTATGTTTCTAAATAGTCGGTCTCACCTCAAATGACTGGGAATTTAACTGGCATTTAAAGAAGGAGCTCTCACCCTAAATTATAGATCCAAAGGCCACGCTGAAACTACTCTCTATTACTCCTGCCAGGCAGACCCTCCCTGCATTCTGAATTGTACCCAAACTATTACAGTAGTATTAAAACTAATTCAATAGCAAAATTGCCTCAATTATTTTGGAAATGTGGGATTTATCACAGTTCCAATTACCTTAAGAATTCCAGAGAGCCTTTTGTTTAATAAATATAAAGATTTTTCTTCCTTAAGTGTGTGCTAACTGTTGTCGGCTCTCACTGGCTTGCACCCTCCAGTCGCATTTGAGACATGCTAAATCAGGATGTTTCCTCAACGTTTAGCCACATTTGAAGTAAAACACAATAAACTGCAACTTGTTTTTCTCCCCGCCACCCAAGTTTTCCACCTCTCCCAAAGTTGAACCTGGGGTATGATTTCAGACACTAAACATTCTCTCGTGTGTACGTCCCATATGTTAGATCATGGTCAGTCCATTTGGCTATGTATCAAAGCCAATCCCAAACCTGTCTTCATCCGAAGCCTACGCTTACATACTTTCCAACAGGGATTAATTACTGAAGTGACAAGGAAGGATAACTCTGGCTGATTCCTCACTCGTCTCCCACTGACTCAGGTGCTAAGGCTAATTGAAGTCTAGGATTAAAACTGGCATCTGCTCTCTATGGCCCAGTGCTATATCGAGTGGCACCTTTACCCTCGCGGCCATCAGGAGGGTCAACACAACACTCAATCCTAAGTGAAAACCAATCTGCAAACAATCAAACAATAACAAGTACATCAATCACATCTTTGACACAGTAAAGAATAGCAGTTCAGCGACGTATATCTCACGGAAATCACTAAGCACAGTCTCACATCTAGAAGATTAAACCCGACAGGTCAACATCATTCCTTTCACAGTAAATAAACAAGGACTTGCATCTACTATGGTATGACACATGCACAATTCAACACAAATCAGACACTGGAGTTTCATAGAGGAATAGAGTTGAAAGGCTGACCGTCTTCTTTGCACAGCTCGATTTGTATGAATGTATAGGTAGAAATTGGACTTTCAATGCCTTAGACCAGATCCAATGATGAGTAGTTCACCCGTTCAGCATCAACAACCTCTAGGAAAGACCATCCACACGTCAAACACAGGACCAATCTATTGCACAGACTACACAGCACGCAGGAGGCTCCTGGAGACGAAATGAGCATGCAACAACAGAAGCTGAATTACCAAAATATGGTGAAATCATTTGGTTTGCTGTGGTTCATCCTTTTCAAAACAACAGAAACTGCATCAATACATTTATTTACGACATATGCAACAGTGACAATGCATAGCTCTAGGTGGGAATCTCTGAGCAGCTTTCAGGTAGTGCTGAAGTTAACCATGGCTACAATCCTCACTACGCATAACCTTAAAAACACCAGAAGGGGATAAGTGTACATTCTGGGGCTCCCTGCAGGAGTGAATTGTGGCATTTTCAGCATCACATTTCCCCATGTTACGCATCATGCAATGCGATGGATGGTTCCTCAGTCTCCAAAGAGTTATATAAAAATGGGTTAAAATGAGTGAGACCCTTTTTTTCTGGGCAACGATTTCTGCGCAAATAAAAAAAGGGGGTAAGGATTCGCTTGTTATTTTATACCAACAAGCAAGGAAATCCTTCACCAGCAAGCGTCGTTTAATTGCGGCAGTGGGTAGGTAACTCAACACAGATAGTTCAGTTGGATAAGAAAGACAAAGCTTGAGATAACTATTTTTGCAGTATCTGGGCTACACTCCTACACCACATTCTTGGTGCTCACGGTCTACATTAAATAAGCGATACTCACTCCAGTTCTCCAGTAAATGCTTGCAGTCATCTGTGGCCACATCATGCACTGTTCGGTGACATTTATCTTTCTTGTCTGGTTCTAAGCAACTGTGCCAGCAGAGCACGTCTAAGCAGTTCTAAAGTAGAGAAGAGTGGGGGTGGGGGGAGAGAGAGAAAACAAGTCAGTACAAAATAAAACTCCAATCCTAGCAGTGTGTGTGCATTTTCTCTGCAAGCTAGTTGGGTGAGTAGCCAAGCCATGAAAACCAGGAGAGCCCAAGCTCAGTCAGCAGTCTGTACTAAGGTGATGTCTGACAGGGATGCAATTTCCCAGGTAAGTAAAGGGTCAATCAGCCAGTTGCACAGCTGATCACTCTCCATTGAGCCCTTGTAGAGAAGTACAGGAACAAACTGACAGCAATGATCCCTTTGGTTGAAAAATCCAATGATGCTCACTGACAAAATTCACATATGAGAAATGGCCAATTGCTTTGCCCAGCACCAGAGAGAACATTTGGAACTCCTTGTTTGGGAACCTTGGATGCAACCTGCTTCCCAAGACTGTGACACATTATTGTCTTTTCATTCATTTAATTTCCACCCTTCAATTGGCTTAACAAGTGGAAACTAGATTTGGTTGAATTCTTTTTACCATCCCAGTTGTTGGTTATCCTTTGTGTAAAGATATAGTACTCAATGGCTGTCCTAAATGTTCCCATCATAACCCTGAACTTGTCCTACTGACTTGGTATGCCTAAATAAAATTGTTCTTTATTTACTTTCTTTGTCCCACTTAGCATTGTCTATACTTTAATATGGTCCTCTTTCATATCCCTCTTTTCAAGACTGAAGTGCCTTAGTTTCTCTAATCATTTATCGTATCTCATAGCCTCTCTGCTCTGATATAACAACACTTAAAACCGTGCTTTCAGTCATTGTTCCCCTCCTCACCCCTCCCTCCCACTCAGCTTCCATCCTCTGCACCAGAGTCCGGCCAGAACTGTCAAGCACTTGGGGTGTTCTCCCTACATGAAAGGCGCCAATGTAAATGTAAACTGCATCGTATTAAAATTCCAGCAAAACTGACACCAATTACAATAACAGAGTAATTGTAATTGTAATTGACACCAATTACAAAAGAATCAGATTCAAGATGGAAAATGGCTTGAACATTTCCATTTGTGCTTCCTTATGGAATTGTTAAAAGGGTTACTTTTTAATTCTAATTCTTTCTTTGGCACTTGGAAGAATTTATGACATTTTCGAATTCTGTAATTTTGAATGAGAAACAAAAAGCAGCCAATTCATCAAGAACCTTCCGTCTTACTGAAACACAGGTTAATAAATTAATACTCTCCGAGGTGTGCACTTTTTGTTGCATGTTTTCAGAAGAGTTTTCTCCTGCAACCATAGATTTATGTTAGCTAATTTTTACGCGATAAAGCAGTCCAAATGTAGGTCGAGAAACACATTTAATATACTGCAGATTTTGACACATTAAGTTAGCTACACATTTCTAAAGCTCACCATATGTGAAATTTAATAATTCAGCAAAGGGCATTTATCAGAGTGAAAAGAACAAAAAGATGAGGACAAATCGGTCCTGGGTAAACAGTTGTGGGTTCAAGCCCCACATCGGGACTTCGAGACATAGTCTTGGCTGACACTCTGATGCAACCCTGGAGAAAACACTGTATTGTCGGAGTTGTTGTCCTTCAGATGAGACATTAAAACAAATCCCGTCTGTTTGATTGAATGGATGTTAAAAATCCCATGGCACTATTCAAAAAGAGAAGGATGTTTCTTCCCTGTTTTCTAGTTAACAATCCCCCAAATAGATTTGGTCATTCACTTCTTGGCTGTTTGGTGCGAGGAAATTGGCTGCCTTGTTCAAAATACAGTCATTACACTTCATGGTAAACCCCATGAAGCGTTTTGAAATGTTTTGACAATGTGATAAGGTGCCATAAATATTGTAGACATTAATTATTTATTATTATACCCTACTTATTAGCAAAATTCATAAGAAGGAGGCTGTCTTGTGTTGCACAAGCCAGCATCTGTCGGTAAAGGTTCACCGATCTCATAAGGTCATTGAAAGTGCCAATCATATCAGGCACACAGCAAGAGTTAACCTGTGCTGTTCTAGTATGTATCCCTGCTCCAGGCAAAGGAAGTACAGCAGTTCACCTGTTCACTTATTATGCTGGAGAAGGGGGTGGGGGGGGGGGGGAGAACACAAAAGAGGTAGCACACCATTGTTTAAAATGTGACCATTAGAGAAAGAACGTGGATAAGGAACAACTGACTGAATTCTTTAAGGGAGCATTTCCAAACACACTGGAGTAAAACGATAGTCAAGTTGAATTGTGAACTGAAAAAGTCTTTTGGGTTCAAATCATCAACTGCCAGGTGGCCGTTAATAAAGGTAAAATGTTAGCCACACAATCCTGCTCTCTTCTCACCCACACAGCACAACTAGCAATTGTTAACAAGAGAGGGCTGCTTGTAAAACTCAATCGAACTGATGTGGAATTGTGCCATTGCGTAGTTTGTACAGGGTGCTGTGACACTCTTAGTGCTTTGGCTGTAAATAAATTGAAAGCACTTACACGGGTACACGTGCTTGTCAGTAAGGACATGCCTGTGACATTTAAAACATGATCTAAATGAGTTGCCAGAATAATGCTGTAAGCTGAACTGTGGCATTCAGTTAGATTTTCCTCCTGTTTGTTTTCAAAGCTCCTGTTTTATGAGTAAGCTAACCTTTCGGCTAGAAACAGACGGATGGTCTGATGCCCCAATGCCTTGCAGTACACTTGGTGCTTCCTCATCAATGTGTTCTGTCTTATCAAGGCACCACTCGGGAGCCATATGGTGTTCTCTATGTATGATCGCCAGTTACACTGTGAAAGGATGACAGTTCCAATGGTGCAGTGGAAACAGCTGCAGCTCCCAGCCTGGGAGCTCGCTGGTTAGAGCGAGGGTTCCTTGTTCGAACGAGCGAGTATGGATTAGTGAGGAGAAAACTAGCTTCAAGTCCCTCAATTGGTTGCACATATGTGTTTGGGGGAGGGGAACAGCTGGGTGAGAAGATGTCAGACTTTGCTGTGACGCCCACCACAATTGAATGACTTGCCGACACTCACTGCCAAGGCTCACATATTGAACAATGGCCACTTGAGCAGGACACCAGAGAGCAACCAGTTTCCAAGTATAAACACACTTCAGCCTTGAGGTGGTTGGGGACCAAGAGTAGAAATATATGCTCAGTATATCACTAAATAACTCTCAATTTAACAATAATAAAGACAAAAAAAGTGAAAGGTTTTGTTAACAAATGACGAGGAAGAAAATGAATACAACATGTGACTTATATTAACCCAACCTTCAGAGGAAAATACTGCCATACCCAGTCACTGTGCAGAGTTTCAAATGCCGTACTTTTCTTACAGATACTTACTTAGCATTTCCATACAATTATCTTTAATGAACTGTTTGGATTAAGACCATTCATTTTATCACCATTGGAGGGTTGGGGAATGGGTTGGAGGAGAAAGCAGCTTTTGGGACCTAGTCATGTGGTGCAGTCCCCACCACTGATAACAAGATTGGAATCACATCAGTGTCATTAGTTGCAGTGAATTTTATAAGCAGTCCTCTCTGAACAAACCTGCACTGCACTGTGTGGGTGGAAAAAGGGTAGGATTTTGTTGCTCACATTTTACTTTCACAAACATGCGATCGAAAGTCACGATTTTGTACTGCTGAAGAGGGCTCAGTCACTGTTCATCACTTAATTTTTTTAAAAAAAGGCCGACTGTTTTTTAAGGGAACAATACATTGTTTATACACAGAGTTATTTATCCATCAGAATATATTTCTGGCACTAGTACCAGAAAAAATTCCTTCCTCTTCCTTCTCTCCCCCTGCCCACAGTATAGAGATGCTAAGAATTAAAAAGAACAGGGGGTTATTTATAATAATCCTTGCGTTAGATACAGAACTTTACCACATCACTGAAATGTCCAAAGAGCTTCCCAGGATTTTAATGTAAAGTGCGGTGACTGTGTGTTTGAAGTGAATGACTGATTTTGTATGGAAGGTTGTTGGCCAGGAAGAAAGGGGTAAGAGAAGTTTACAAAAACATCAGCATAGATCAAGCCTTTAAATTATAAAGCATACCCATTAATGAGGGCAATTGTTAGCATCCACAGTGTGAGCCAGCGCCTGTTACAGAGGAGGACTGCTTGTAAAATTCACTTCAATTCATACTGGAATTATGCCATTGTCTATTTCAGATGAGCTGCTTTTGCAGTGTTAAAATTAAGTGGTTGTAGTGCAAATTGAAAGCACTTATCCGTGTATCAGCATCAATGTTTACACTACAAACACTTAATTTTAATGCTGCAAAAGCAGCATATAGAAGATAGACAACAGAATTAATTCAATCGTGAAATGTGGTGAGTTTTACGAGTTGTACTTGCCTGTAACAGTCACTGGCTAGCACTGTGGGCGGGAGAATGTTAGCATACATGTACAAACTAATGATCCCAGCCGCATTTGATTATTGCCACTCATTATACGAGAAGTGAAGCCATAAAGCAAAATTGTAAGCACCCTATCCACTGATAGCAAAGACTTGTCAGCTTCCACGCTCTCCCTCCCACATCAGAAGCTGGATGTCAACCAGCACGAAAGGCTGTGCAGCTCTTCAGAGCAAGGCGTTTGAGAGTGGCTGTGACTTGAACATGGGTCTCCCTTCCCCCATGAGGAGGCAACTTCCAAACTGCAACGCAATGCCTCCGCAGAACACAAAGCCAAGACAGCGCAGTCACTACGTAATGGCAATGGTGAGTCCCTGAGAGACTGCATACCAAAGTACACCGTCCTTCACTGTAACATAACATCACTGTTGTATTATTCAGCATCAACCGAGCAGAGAAGCTTCAAATTTTAATGGGTTTGAATCTTCATTCGTTGGTAAATCCACTGACCTAGTCGTCAAGGGAATCTGAATCTTACTTCGACAGGACATTTATCAGAAGCATAATTTTGGATGCCCTGAGACAGCAAAACAAGAGGACACATGCATTGACACATGCACTCCATTGGCTCCCTAACCTTCAGAGAATCCACTTCAAGATCCTGGTCCTCACCTACAAAGCCCTCCATGGCCTCGCCCCACCCTACCTCTGCAACCTTCTAACCCACTACCAACCCACCCACTCCCTCCCCTCAGCCGGCTCCGGCCTGCTCCACGTCCCAAGACCCACCCATCCCACCATTGGCGGGAGAGCCTTCAGCCACTCTGCCCCCAACCTCTGGAATTCCAATCACTCCGCCTCGCCCCCTCCTTTCCCTTCTCCCTCCCTGACCCCAGGTCGTGTCTGAAATGCTGTACACTGTCCAGCGCCTTGGGAAGTCCTCCCAACGTGAAAGACGTTATACAAATGTAATCTTCTTGTTGTTGTTGCTGGGTTGCAAAGGACAACTTCAAGATAGATAACAAGAAATATATCTTTACTCAAAGGAACACACCCCCAAATAAAATGAATCAATTCATTTCATGGCTGTCTGTGGGATATTGCTGTGTGCAAATTGGCTGCTGTGTTTGCCTACAAAATAGACAGTAACTGGCTTTAAAATATATCATGCAAAGCACTTTAAGATGTCCTGGAAGGAAAGTAGCCAGTTGCACATAGCAATGTCCTACAAACAGCCATGAAGTGAGTGACAAATTTTATTTTGGGGGATTGTTGGCAGGACACCGGGAGGGAGAAACTCCCTTCTCTTTTTGAATAGTGCCGCGGGATCTTTAACATCCACCTGAACAGGCAGACAGGATCTCGGTTTAACGTCTCATCGGAAAGACAGCACCTCCAACAATGCAACAATTCCCCAGCACTGCATTGGAGTATAATCTTAAATGATGTGATTCCAAGTCCCGACGCGGGGCTTGAACTCATAACCTTCTGACTCAGAGGCGAGAGTGCTACCTGACACACATGGAGGCATGATGTTTTCTTTTTAAAGGAACTTTATCAGAGTTGCTCTGCCACAATATAACATTACCAACAGACCTTAAACCCTTTAGAAGCGGCGATGTGGGCAGCGGTCCAGCCTTCTTTGTCAGCATGGTTTATTAAGTCGGCTGAAACCATAGGTTCTGCTCTGGATTTATAGCTCCCTTCTGCACATTCAGGGGTAATGGAGCCCAATTTGTGCTCTGAATCATCCACCAACCTTCTGTCCCCAGATACTTGGTGATACATGAGAAGCTTCAGGCAATCTATGTGATCAGAATTCACAGCTGCATGGAAGGGTGTCCAGCCATCCTGAAGGAGAAACAGAGAGAGAGAAAAAACGGAAATCTTTGATTTTAGTTCAGCGAGTTTGTTATCTCAATGTCATGTTGCATTATCATTTAAACAAGAAATGGCCCACGTGCATTATAAGGCTAAATAACAAGTTTAATTGGATTCACATGCACAATTTCCAAATATCTTCATTATCTCATAGCTGCTAATTTAACCTCAAATGTGTAGAAAGCCACGTTGAGTGTAAGATCCTAAATGGGAGAATTCAGCAACAGGCACTACATAGGTAGACACTAAATAGCAACCCTGGACAAGTTATGGTCTTGCAAAAGACAAGTAAGTCTTGACTAACAGGCAAAATTAAAAATTTAAAAATTAAATTTGTCGAACAGTTTAATCTTCCCTTAGAATCAAGGCCTCTGTGACCCAAAATGTCACCTCGTCTGAGCCTGCAGCCTGCTTTGGATTGATGGAAAATTCGCGAATTTAATCTCAATTTGGATGCCAGATTCTTTTTTTGAAAGAAGCGAACTACGGAAAAACAGCTTCCAATTTAGGAATAAATCAAAGAATTGCCCATAATTATGCAAATGTCTTCAATTTTACGATGAAAATAATCTTTAAAACTGAGACAGGATGGAGTTTCGAGCCTGTGAGATTACAGGGATGAAAAAAAGAATGAATGTATCTGAGAGAAGGTGGTGAGTAAACCGCATCCTTTTCCTGTATCACATTTCTCTTACAGGGACAATGAATCGAACTTCCAGGAAGCAAATCCCTGCTCCCCAAGTCACTTAAGGTAGTTGCCTCAGGAGTGGCTGAAGTACAATTATAATTTAATTTCCAATTTAAAATAAAGCATTTCACAAGATACTGAATTGGAATTATGATTGAAGATTTAAATGGTTTTTCAAGCACGGCTGGCTTACACCACAGCACTTCCTAATGACATTTTCAATTGCCTGGAGGATATACATCTTGAAAACACTGTATATTGAAATAGGATAGCTGCAAAAAAACTAATGTAAACAATATTTAGTCAGCATTTTACACTGCACCAAAGATATGGTGTTGATAGTTGGCCAATTATTTAGCAATTGATGTAGACTGCAAACAGCTGCTCTACTGAGAAGCAACATTACACAAAGCTCCGAGCAAGGCAGTCAAATCGCACTTTCTGTACATGAGCAGCTCATCCCTACAGATTTGCCTTCTACACTTTTCATGGAAAAAGTACTCAGAGCAACGCTGAGCAACTCCCAAAGTAGCTCATGCTTGGAGTGACCAACACTGGTTAGGTGACTCTGGGTGCTGTTTACTTTGGCAGATATTTCCTTGGCAACTTGATCTTTAAGGAGCTGGAACTCAAATATCCCCTTTGAGGTACATAACATAACATGTAGGAACAGAAGTAGGCCATTCGGCCCTTCGAGCCTGCCCCACCATTCAATCATGGCTGATCTTCTAATCTAACTCCAGCTAATAACTTAACCCTGCCGTATCCCCATATCCCTTAATCCCTTTTGCAATAAGAAATCTATCTATCTCAGTCTTGAATATGTTCAAGGACTGAGCATCAACAGCCCTTTGGGGTAGTGAGTACCATACATTCACCACCCTTTGAGTGAAGAAGTTCTTCCTCTGATTTTAAGGTTGTGACCCCTGGTTTTAGTTTCTCCGACCAGGGGAAACAATCTCCCACTATCTACTCTATCATGCCCTTTGATAATCTTATAAGTTTCTATAAGATCCCCTCTAATTCGTCTATATTCTAGAAAATATAGGCCCAAATTGGTCAGCCTATCCTCGTAACTCATCCCCTTCATCCCTGGTGCTAACCTAGTAAATCTACGCTGCACCCCCTCCAAGGCAAGTACATCCTTCCTTAAATAAGGAGACCAAAACTGCACACAGTATTCCAGGTGTGGTCTCACCAGGACCCTATATAGTTGAAGCAAGACTTCCCTACCCTTATACTCTAATCCTTTCATAATGAATGCTAACATACTGTTCGCCTTCCTGATTGCTTGCTGCACTTGCAGACTAACTTTCTGTGATTGGTGTACAAGGACACCCAAGTCCCTCTGGACTCTAACACATTCCAATCTCTCCCCTTCTAAAAAATAACCCGCTCTACTGTTTTTGCTACCTAGGTGGATGACTTCGCACTTCCCTACATTATACTTCATCTGCCACCTACCTGCCCAATCACCTAACCTATCTATGTCTCGCTGCATTTTTTAATGTCGTCCTCTGTGTTGACACTTCCTCCTAGTTTTGTGTCATCCGCAAATTTAGATATATTAATTTGATCGTTGATGTAGATGGTAAATAGCTGAGGCCCAAGGACTGATCCTTGTGGCACTCCATTAGTCACATCCCGCCAATCTGAAAAGGACTCGTTTATCCCTACTCTTTGTTTCCTACCCGTTAACTATTCCCCAATCCAAGTTAATAATTCCATGGGCCCTTATCTTTTGGACTAACCTTTTATGCGGTACCTTATTGAATGCCTTCTGGAAGTCCAAATAGACCACATCCACTGATTCACCCTTATCTAGTTTAATCGAAATATCCTCAAAAAACTCTATGAGATTTGTCAAACATGACTTCCTTTTTGTAAAGCCATGTTGACTTGGCCTAATTATATTGTGCTCCCCTAAATACCGCACTACCACATCCTTAATCAATGATTCTAAAATGTTAGCTTCAGAGAACACACTTAGCTTGTGGAGTTGCAGTCCACATTAATGTCTCCATCACACATGCACTCTCTCTCTCGCACTGTACCAAATCCCCCCCCACACCCAATCTCCCCTTCTGCAGATGGAAATACTTGAAACTATTAAATCACCATTGCAACAGTGTCCTTGATCTCTTACAACCGACAGATGCTGTTCACATGGGATGCTTAGCGTCCTAACTTAGCAGCGTTGTCAACCAGAGTTTTGAATTCGATCAGAAGCGCGGTGTGGCCTTTGTGATACAGAGAAAAAAAACGCCCTGAAGCCGATAATCACTGCACTAGAGCAGCAGAACGAGGTCCCTTCCTCACCAATGCTGACCTACATTATACAGCTGCTTTTCATCATTTCATTGCCTGTTCGCTGCCGCCGTATGTTGGATGGTTTGCTTGCCTGTGTAATGGAGATGGCGACGAAGAATTCTGGATATTGTAAGCAGGTCATTCCCTCCCGCACTGTCATTAGCTGTGACAAAGCTGCACCAACTGTTCAAACAGCCGAAAAATCTATATTTAGCGCCTTTTGCAACCACCTACCCCTTGTCACTAGAAAATGATTTTGACGCTTGAGCTCCAGGTGAACTGTGTCAACAGGAGTGTCAGGAATCCGCCGTGAGATTCACACGGCAGCATATTAAAGGAAGCGATGCAGCACTGAACAGTGTGTGGTGCTAAAGGATCTAAAATGAGCAACGGGTCAAACACAATTCCAATTCTTGTTGGGAATTTCACTTCTCCCACCGGCGATCACCATATTCACTTAGTTGTTTACCAGCAACTGTCTAACAGCTGATCCCTGGGGGCTAATGCTCCTGATTCTTGTACATTCTCTTTCCTGTCTTGTCTTCTCCGAGGCCTAGTTCTCTTATTAGATCTACTCTGTTTCTTCTTTCCTTGCTATCCCCGGGCTCTCAATGGATCTCTCTTCTCCTGATATGCTCCTCTTGACAGCTGTTCGCATTTTAAAGTGAGTCGTATGCTGTGTCATCAAAAAATGAATCAATGTACCTGCTTCTATGGCCTATAGTTCCTGTACTTACACTGGTCACTGTGTTACGATCAGCTCCAGCTTCCAGTAAGGTAAAAGTACATTCAGTGTGTCCATTTACACACGACAGATACAGAGGAGTCAGGCCTTCTTCACCAGCATGGTTTATGCTTGCACCGTAAGTAGTAAGCACCTTAGTGCACCTACAAAGGTGAAGGTGGGAAATAAACAACATTAAATCACATGCCAGAATTGATAATAATAATAATAAATAATACTTGCATTTGATATAGCGCTTTTTACGTCTTCTAGACGTCTCAAAGCGTTTCACAGAATATACTGTAAAGTGAATTAACTGTATATTTGTGGGTGAAACGCGGCAGCCAATTGTGTACAGCAGTGTCCCGCAAACAGTCGTGAATTGAGTGACCAAATTATTATCGCTTTTTTTGTTTGAGAGATTATTATCCCTGGAAAAGCGATCTGCCAATCAACTAACAACTGGGTTCCTACTTACTGCCAGGTAAACAGAGGCATGTGGAGTAAGGAAACTTGACCAACATTTCGCCCTGCTGGGAAACAAACCCAGATCACTTGCTTGCGAGGCGAGTGCTCTAACCACTGAGCTACAGGACTCCAAACAGGTTGTGTAAGTTTAACAACAATTCCTTTCTCTGCTCGCCAGAAATACTGCTACAGTATGAGATGGTTCTGCGGTGATAGAATCCCTAAACACTGTGCAATAGTGGAAGGATGTGGGTTTAGATCCACAAATCTCCACATATAGAGCTCTCAACCTCACGGCATGTCACCACAGGGAGGTAGTGTGTGGCTGCCAGATGGTTTCCCACAAACTAGACGGATTGGGGTGGGGGTGAGGGGAAGAGAAAGTGAGTCATCCTAGTGTTCAGGCATCTCCCGAGACTTAGTACTGAGCAGTTCTGGCACAAGTCCATCAGAGTCATCACACACCTCCTGCTCACTTGTGGGATGTCAAGAGGTGAGATTAGAAAATAACTTAGATTTAGGAAAAAAATACCATTGTTAACTAAAACAACTCACGTTTATATAGGGTTTATTTTTGCGGGGGGTGGGGGAGAAATCGATTATAGAAGAAAAGCCTCTACAGAATGAGGTTAATTAGAAATAAAGTGAATGCTGTTATGAGGGTAAACATGGCACCTAATTTAAAATTATACATTCATCATCCAAATTTATTTTACAATAAAAAAATCAAGTTGCAGAGATGCTAAAAGACATGGTCATTGAAATTTAGAAGTAAAATGAACTATTTCAAACACTGAAATAGAACCATTGAGTGTAACTCACTGGGTACATGTTTGGATCTTAAACATGAAGCTGTGAGTGAGGAAAGGGCATTCAGTCCATTATGCCCACTCCTTCCACAAGCTATACAGGTAGCTTATCGTGGACTGCATTCCATTCGTTCCATCTCCAAAGTCAACGACAACCGGCCACTTCCTTTAGTACTTTGGATCTGATTGGCAATGGAGAAAATCCTCTAAATGTTAAACCTTTGCCCTCCAGTTTGGGGCTCTCAGATTAAGCCAGATAACCCATTGACATCCATGTCCCCCTGTACTTTCTCCATTGAAAAATTCAGCTATGCCCTAGGTTCCACTCCTCTGAACTCTTGCCAATGCATCAATGTCCTTCAGACGAAAGGGTGTTCAATACCGTACTCAATCCAAATATTGCCCTATCAGTGATCTGATAAGATCAGTCTGAATGAAGAAGGCCTTTTGGCCCATCCCATCCGATCCCTCCTGAACACCCATCCTGTCATCCTCCCACTCACTGCATCAAGATGCTTTTTAAATGAGTCCACTGTCCAGGCCTCTACCACCTTTCCTGGCAACATGTTCCAGTCATTGATTAACTTCTGCATAAAGAATAACAACAACAACATTACATTTGTATAGCGCCTTCCTACTATCTGCCCTGAAATGACCCTTTACAACCCCGAACCTATGTCCACCTGTTCTACTGTCGTGTTGCATCCTAAGTATTACTCTGGGTTTACTTTTTCAATCCTATTTAAATTTTTATACACCTCCTATGAGGTCCCCTCTGAATCATCATCTCTCAAGACTGAAGAGCCCTAGCTTGTCTAATCTGTGCAGAGTTTGGATACTTTCTTTTAACTTATGGTAAAATGCTCTCGAGACCAGAGAGATAAGGAGGTACCAATGGGTGGATGGATAGATTTATAGGTATTGAGTGTGAGGTGGGGACTGAGGAGGGTGATGTTGCATAAGTGAAGGAAGGCGATCTTGGTGAGAAACCAGCTGTGAGGGAGAAAGGAAAGCTGGGAATAGAACCAGGCACCAAGGTTTGGGGAGTTTGAGAGAGAGGGAGAGGGCCGTTGAAGAGGTCAGAGCCACAAGAGGAGAGACATAGGTTGGGTTCATCGGCACACTGAAAAACTATTACAAGAAGTACTTGCCCAACATGTCCGTTTGCAGCAGCTGCACACAATGGCGTGAATCCATTATTCTCAGCAGCATCAATCTGTGCTCCTGAGGACAGCAGCAATGTTACACAGTCTGTAGGGAAATGGGTTGAAGAAAATTAAAGAGACATATATCAGTGCTAGCTTCAGCAGACATTATTACACATGTAACAATAAGGCCTTGCAATAAGCTTCAGGCAGGTTTTCAATACAGCACGAGGCATGTCAGGCTTCGAAAATGGTGAATGCAAAGCAAGAATTTCTCTCCCTCGTACCTCCCAATTTATTTTGTACTCTAACCCATGAGCAAAAAAAATAAAACAGCATGTTGCCAGTGTACATAAAGATAAATTATATTAACAACCTGAAATTGCCTTGCAAGTTGGTTACAATTGCAAAAGCCCTTTATAGAATGCCAGAAATACATTGTATTATTCAGTCAATATTGCTGAAACATGTAATTGCATTAATACGGATGTTGATTGAAAGCGTTCTTAACTACGAAATACGCAGACGCTACACTTTATGGTAAATCCTGTGAGGTGCCCTGAGGCAATATCCAATGCCAGATATATAATTACTACTAATAATGATGATTTAAAAAAGGCATTTTGTCATGACAAGTTTGAAAAACTGGTGGTCTTTTATAGTTATGCACTGTGCTGACAGATTCCCAATCACCAAAGTAAGGGAACTAAAAATCTTGAGCAGAAATTACCATTAGTGCTGGCTGGTAACAGTACAAAAGGCAAATTAAAATCTATGTTAAATTAATCTAAATGGTGTGTTTACCTCACTTGGAGCTACGCAAACGCCTGATTGGGATCTCGGTGGTGGGGGTGGTGGGAGGGGGGGGCGGGGGGAGACTGCAGACACAGTGGGCTGAATGTACTACTTCTGCTTTGTAATTTTTTTATGATTTAAAAATAAATCAACTACCTGTGACCCAATCAATATCACACTGCTCTGTAGTTGATAAGAGATGAATTTGCACTGGTGAACAGCTCGAGACTGCAGTGATTGAAACCTTCATGATTTTTCTTTCCGTCTGATTAATATTCCTTTCTGTTCACACAATACAATTTTACAATTTACATTTATTCAGTGCCTTTCATGTCCTGAGGATGTCTCAAAATGCTTTGTAGGTGCGTGTGGGGGAGGAAAGCTGACCGAATGCACGGTTTGAAGAGGTGAATCTTAAGATGGCCTTTTAAAGTGGGGAGTGAAGGGACGAGCTGGAAGGACTCCAGGATGGAATTCCAGAGAGCAGGGTGGAGGTATGTAGATTGGCTGCTCACCAGTGGTGGGACAGATCCGGTGGGGGACATGAAACAGGCCAATGTTTGCTGAGCAGAGGGAGTGGCCAGGTCGGTAGAGTTACAGGAGGTCACAGAAGGATGGGGTGAGGCAATGAAGGGATCTGAACGTAAGAACCTCAATCTTGAATTTTATGTACCAGACTCGACGAGTTAACCAACCATCCTTCACATTTCAGGTTACAAACATAGTTATTGTTTACGCTTTTGCTTGTCATAGAAGCATGAAAGTAATCCATGTTTACCTCAAGTCGCGCCCACACAGGTCAGTGAGTACAACTTCACCAGCTTCTAAAAAGTGTTTGCAAAGCTATTCAGAAATGGACAAGTACCACCATCACAGCATATTCAAATACTTCACTAGTTCGGACCAGTGTATTGTTATGATGAATGATGAAATTGATATCGAGAGAGAAAGAGAGACAGAGATAGAGAGAGAGAACTGTGAAAATGATCCAGATTCTCAGTTTATAGCAAACAGTTTGAAAAGGATCAGCAAATGATTTTTTTTCAGACAGAGACTAGTTTCCAACAAAATCACGTGACTGATCCAACAACAGCACAGCAAGAGCGGATCCTGAAAGCTACGGAAACAGCGTTGTGCTAAAGGATTAACATCCACTCGAATGAGTCTGCTTAAACGAGCAACATTCATCACAATCACCAAATCTTTGACCGACCCTTTTGTTTTAAATGTGCAGTAGAAATTGAACAAAGGAGGTGGGAGAGCAATGTGTGGCATTTAGACACTGGTGGCCAATCCTACATGGTGTGAATTATTAATGCCAATAGTCAGTGACCCAGCATGACTGAATAAAGGACAAAGAACTAATTAAAGCACAAGGCAAAGAACTGAACGCTTCAATTAGCTTGAGGCTCCTTATCCTGAAGCTACTGGATCAATCCCTATGTCAATCCACAGCTGAAGAGGAGCCATCTTTAACTTTGATTTGTACAGTGCCCTTCATATAGAATAACATCTCAAAGCGCTTACAGTGGAGAGGGGGTGACCATAGTTAGGTTTTAAGACAGGACTTGAAGACAGATATACAGGGACCGACGGAAAGGTCGAGCTAGACAGTTACAGAGGTTAACGGCATAGAATCAGAAAGCTTTACATTTATTTCATGCAAATGTTCCTTTTTCAAAGAAATGTTCAATTCAGAAAATATTTTGTGGACAACCCATTTCGATCAGGAATATTTAATGAATGCTCTGGCATTTGGTTTTTGCTCCAAATGCCTCTGGAACTACAACACCAACAAGATTCCATTTATAGAGCGCCTTTAACGTCGGGAGGACGTCCCAAGGTGCTGTACAGTTGGGTCAGGAGCAAAGGGGAAATGGTCAGGGTGAGGGGAGGGAAGGAAGGGAGCGAGGAGGGGGTAGAGAGTCGAGAGGGAAGCTGAAGGCACGGTCAAAGAGAAAACTAACAATAATAATACTGATAATCTTTGCATTTAATATAGTGCCTCATCACATCGTTGAGATGTCTCAAAGCACTTCACAGGATATACTGTAAATGGATTGGCAGTGTATTTTGTGGGTGCAACATGGCAGCCAGTGCACATAGCAATGTCCCACAAACAATCAGGGAGTGAGTGACCAATTTTATTTTCGGGAACTGTTGGCTAGAACATTGGTTAAAAAACTTTTCTCCTTTCAAATATTGCAATAGGATCTTTAACATACTTGCATGGGACCTCTATTTAACATCTCATCCGAAGGACGGCCTCTCCAACAATGCAACACACCCCCAGGACTGCATTGACGTGTCAGCTTGGACTAATTGATTCCAAGTCCCAACATGGATTTATCAAGAGTTACCATCAAATTTAAGACAGGAATTTTTAAGCTAAGAATAAATTATTTTATTTTATTCCTACCTGCTCCTTTCTTCATTCAAGGCACGTATCAAAATATACCACTTTGTCTGTGTTTTCGATCATCTTTCCCACCCCAAATTCAGGTGTCCTGCCAGCAGTGTAAAGTGTGTTGAGATGTCTTTCCTACATGAAAGGAGCTATATAAATGTAAATTGTATTGCACATTTATTTTAAGCCAGGAATAGATGACCTCAACCGTCAAAGTAGCCCGAATACTATACTCAGTGAATTAATGACCTTAAAATTTCTACACTGAAAAATATAGGAAATATGTTGGCCACAAAGAAACTTTCTATTCCTAGATGAAAAACCATGCTAGGAGTAGTGAGTGAAGGCAGATTGAACTGCTTTCAGAACTCCTCAGTGTTCAGTAACACAGAGATTATCTAGAAAATGGTTGGTGCACATCGGGGAACTTTTTGGGTCAGCTGAGTACCTCAAACATCACCATGCTTAAAGAGCATCCAAACCAGATGGAGAATTCCACATATGTAGGCCACTGACAAATGGAAATCTCCCTGTGTCTGGAATAGAATATGCAGTCTCTCCCTCGGGAGAACACATCCCGTTTACCGAATTACGGTAAATATTCGGGTCAAGTTTGCGAGTGTCAAGGCTTGGGGAGCCCACATTGTGCTTTGGGGCAATGTGGAGTTTAATCAATTAAAACTGCATAGATTGTCACTGAGAGCACCGTCCAGCAGGTTTTCCCACTACTTGTCCAGCCTACAGGTACCTCGAAAAGTGCAGCACTCACCCCACTTAATTGGGGTGACATCACTAGACTTTGAGTTCAAAGTCTCAGTGTTTAGTAACACTTACACACATGCACGAACTAAGCAGGTCATTACTTATCAGAAAGAGAACATCAATTCCAAAGTTAACTGCAAATTGGAAATGGTGAAGATTTGGAAATAAGCCCCTATATATAGTGAGGTGCTGACAATGGTGTTTAATCTGTTGCCGCACAGGACAAATTCAAACTCCAAGTGTTTCCTCAGCCATTGCTTTTGTCCCAGTTGTCTACAAATGAAAGGTTGCAATAAATCTTTTACTAGTTTTATGACAGAACCAGGACTTCAAACGCACTCATAATTGGAGCAGTAACAATGAACTGTAAAGTGTGATTCCTCCTGGAAACCAGGAGTCTGTCACACTGACATGTAGAAAGTCCACCAGAAATTCCACGTTGTCTTAGCCTGCACGGTCTTTTTTACCTTAAAATATTAGATTGCGCAGAATTATGGAAAACTCTTCAATCCTGTTTGGAAAGTTGGAGTTTGGTTCTTTTTAAGATCTGTAGAAAAATAGCTTCCCAAATCAGGATCGAGTTTAAAAATTTTCCACAACTCCACGCACGCAATTTTAAGGTAAAGTGGGCTTACAGGCTATGACTAGATCGGCCCCTCCAAGTCCTGCTGATGAGCCAGGCTGGCTGAAGACCTGGCGTACTGCAGACCTGCCTGGCTCAGGAACCTGCTTGACTACCCTCCTCCCACCCCAAAATTCTTAACTTCGGCTCATTAGCCAGTCTCAAACTAAGAGATCAGCTGATATAATTATAGGTGTGTAAATTGTTTAAAACACAATGCTTGTTTAAGTCAGCGATTTTAGGTTGTAGGAGCGTGTGAGCCTGACACCATCAAGGAGCTCAAGGAAAGGGAAAGGACAAAATTAGAGCCAAGCATGGTTTGAAGGAAGATCAGAGAATATTCAAGCTAAGGACTTGGTGAGTGTGCAATGCACCATCCCAGAAGACTCTAGATGCAGAATGAGACATTTAAAAGGGTGTTAAATACAGAGATAGATGGGAAACGAGGGTGTTTAGGGATATGGAGAAAAGAGGTACCAGAAAGTGCCTACATTACTATGCATGAGTCATGGGGATAGAGAGAGGATTATAACCTCTGAAAGGATGTTTAGAGAACTTTTTGTTCTTTGGCATTCTCCATTAAAACATTTTAACATTTAGCTGGACTGCAAGCATAACGCACAGCACGATACAAAGGCTTAGATTCGACCCCGAGGCCAACGTTCAACTCCCACAGTTGACCGAACAGAATCAGTATTTTTACAGATGGCGCTGACTGTGCAAAATTGTGTAAAACTCTTCAATTGTGTTTGGGGGCAGCTGTTGGTTTTACGCACAGCGCTGACCTCGCAAACCTATGCAATCGTGGATTTATTTATTTATTTGGCATATGTTGCACCTAGGTCACACACCCCTGTTCAGGTGGACGTTAAAGATCCCAAGGCACAATTTAAAATGAAAAGTGAGTTTCTCCTGGTTTTCTGGTCAACAATCTCCCCTGCCCCCCACTACTCCCCGCCAACAAAAGTGATCATTCACTTCATGACTGCTTGTGGGACATTGCTGTTTGGCAAATGGGTTGTCGTGTTCACCCCGCAGTCACTACACTTTATATGTGTATCCTGTGAAGCACTTGGAGACATCCACCTGATTCAAACGCACAATACCAAATGCAAGGATTATTATTGTTATTATTATTTCAAGAAATAGCCAAGTATATTTAAGTTTGCAATTTGGAAACTGAACACTGAACAACGCAATTTACCTGTATATCCATTTTTAGCAGCAGAATACAAGGCAGAGGAACCGTCCTGGTCAAGGTGATTCATATCAATTCCATCTTCATTCAGCAGCATTGACAATAAAGTGACATTTCCCTGGGCAGCAGCTTGAAGCAGAGTGGACCTGGCACCCAGGGGGACAGGACCACCAGACATTGACGGGGGGGTTAGGGAGGGAGACCTGCCTGTGAGTTAAAGTGACAAAGTGATAAGGGGGAAGGAACAAGTGAATACCATCTGTTTTCATGCACTGATGCTGCAGCACAAGGTGCAAAGGAAAAAGCACACGACCTTCATTTTAAGCATCAAACAGATATCAAGCATTTAGAGGTCAATGGAGTATTTCTGCTGGGAATTTCAATGTGCTTCTCAATCCCGCTGGGACACACATTGTGCTTTTTTATTTCTGTTGGCAATTTGCAAGTGCTTGCTTACAAAAATACAGTCACTACACTCCACAGTATACCCTGTGAAGTGCTTTGAGACATCTTCCCAACGTGAAAGGCTCTATATCAAATGTAAGAATTGCTTATCATTATTATTAATTCCATTCCGTTTTTAAAACAGATAGTTTGATTGTATGTTCATTGGAAAAGTTTAACCAAAAGCCTAAACCGGAATTAGAAGCATTCCGAGTGAAAAAAATATATATTCCAAACTGGTTTAGCAATGATTTTCACTTGAACTGTTCCTTCAGGGAGAAGCACAATGATGAAAGATCTAAACTTTCATTATTTTCAATGAAACCAAAAATATAGCTTCTCTTGAAATAAGATCAAAAGCTTCCACAGAGAGACACAATCTAAATGCATGTTATTGTTTTGGTCAATTAACTTTTCACATAAAAGTGAAATGAAACGTATCTAATGACATTGTTCATACTAGATTGTAAAGCTTTGGCTGATCCTTAGTACTTAAATGAAGTCTCAACGGTGTAAAAATCATGAATAAATATAAATTATGAAGGCCAAAATAATCCTTTGTTTTTGTAAGGTGATCTACTTTCAGACCAGGATTGATATGTTTAAAATGACAGCAGTTATGGTGCTAGATCTTCAATACATTAAAAAAACGGTGCTCAATAATGTCCACACCGAGGTTAATAACAAGATTAATAGCACATTACTTTACTCTGCCATTATCTCTATAGACAAATGGACAGGTTGGTTTATTCACACCATTAATTTGGTGATTTAGAGGTTTAGCTCATGAAGTGAGTAGTCTATTACGAAGTGTACGGAAGGCTTTGTATATCCTTCCTTGAACAAAAGGCTGCAAAGACAAGACAAAAACATAAAGGAAAAAGGAACAGGGTTTCGTTTTTGGACAACCCGCCCATCACATAGCGTCTTAATGTACTTCAGCAATAAAACAATCACACACCAAAGTCTACAACAGATTGTTAGATGAATGAATTGAGAGAAGCAAGTGAGGTGAAGACAGTGCACTTTTGGTGTAACCCTTTGTGTACAATGGTTCTATATAGGTATATAACGTAGCGATGCTTAAATAAAAGGATCATTCGTGAATCCCAGTTAGATTTAGGTATGTACACTTTTTTTTCTGAGGCCTTGGCATAATAGCCATCATCCCTATCTTTCGCAATAATAATATCTTCACAATATTTGGTAGCATAACATAGCAAGCACCATCTCAGGAAATTTTAAGTGCACGTGGTCAAGTGCAAGTGTAGTACTCAAAGGGTTAAACCAGTACACGTGAGCACATGGCAGCTACTCATTAGCGAAAAGAAGCAAACAAAAAAGCAACCATCTTACATCCATTAACTCTTCAGCAACATGCAGGAAAAAAGAAAGCTGTGGTGATAGATAGTAAAGTGCTGTCATTTTTGTTAGTGATTGAGATGTAAGTTTTTCTTAAAGCATTCCATGCCATGCCATGCACTGATCACCAGGTCCCAGGGATAGAAATACAACTGCTGGCATCAGCATCAGGGAGTGATAGAGCCAGTTAATTTCAGACCCAGTCATTGCTTTGTTTAAAAAAAATCCTCTCAATGCCAACATTCAAAGTGGATGCAGAACGCTATTAACTTGAAGACCGATCAAGTGTTTTGTAGCAAGATTTGCGAAGCAAAGAAAAGAGAATTCAGAAGGTTTTTTTTTGAATAAAAACAAAATGCAAAAAAAAACACAATTCCCCAAATCGTCAGTCTATAGCTAAAAAAAAGCCAGTTTAAAAAATTTTTCAGAACTATTTTAATAAAGCTCCCATAACGTGTGCATCCTTTCCTAGATCTGTGGATGCCTTGCATTCCTTTATCACCTCCAGAAGATTAGTAGGTGATTCAAACTGCAGACACCTGCACAGGTCGGAGGACTTTGCTGCTGGTGAATCTGGAGGAGGTTTAACTGATGCACAGTCATTGCTCAGGCATCAATTTCGAGAAGTACAAGACACCAAACCACACCTTAACTTGTCCTTTTGGTCCGCAAAAGGTACAAACAAACAATGTAGCTTTTTTTTTCCGCAGTGAGAGAAAAAAAGTTCAGCTTTTGTTTGTTTTGAAATATTTCGCACTTATGAAGCGTGCTTTTTTTATATATATATATATAAAAAAATTTAAAAACTGAGAATGTTAGCTTTATTGTACACAGGTGACCGCCAACAATTCAAAATCGCCATCAATTCAAAACAATGTTCAGAACCAAATAGTTAGAAGATCCTGAGATCGAACTTTTCACCATTAAGCTTTACGCGATTGATTTTTTTTGGTGTCATGGTTTAGATGGTGCTTTACGTGGGTGAGCGAAAGCAGCAAGAACGCAAGAAAGAAAGGCGTTTTGCACGTGTGCCATGGAGCGAGGAGACAGCAAGGCAGTATTTCAATCCCTTTACCTGATGCTGTGACCAGTAGATTGTCTGTGTCACATGTTCTAGAGGATGAGGTTCTTTTGGTTTCACTAGCAAGGTCTACGGAGGTGCTAGAGGAGATGGTGGTGATGATGAGGGAACATTCTGAGCATGCTGTTGGGTTCAGCCCAGGGGAGGGGGGAGGCCTAGGACCCACCTGAGATGTAGCCACGGCAGGGACAGCACAGCTGGCAGATACTACATCCACCGTTGGTTTGGGTGGCAGCTGCGGAGATGCTGTCTTTGGGAGAACCTCCTCGTGAGGTCCCCTATTTCCCAGAGACGGGCTGGAGGAGGGCGAGGCCACAGTTCGACCTTCAATCCGAGCGTTAAATCCAACCGCTGGGGAGCGGCTCCCATCCGCAAAGACTTTTAAAGGCGGGTGGGGGGACGCCGGGGTCTGCGACAATCCCGGCTTTTTTGGAGGGATGGGCGGAGGATTCCCTCGGTCAACTCTCGTCCCCGTGGGAGATTTTAACCCTGTAGGGGAATGAGTCAAAGAACTAGTCATTTTACCGACAGTCTGCGGATAAGACGGTGCCTCACCTGACGGTGGATGTGCCAGCCCAGGTTTTAAGTTACTAACGGTGAGATTTCGGTGTTCTGCGCCGAGCAGCGGCGGGTTGTTGGCACAAGGCGGCTTCAGCGTGCTCGGGGGGCCTGTGAAGCGGGAGAGGACGTGGCTGACGGTGTTCCGGGCAAGCTGCTTAGCCGGCGAATTGTCCCGGTTGGTGGGCGACAGGTCCCGGGAGGGAGACCCCACTCCGGCGCTGCCGTGCTTTTCCTGATCCACCGCCTGGGCTTGGAACTTAAAGCGAGCGGCCTGAATGCGGGGACTCAGTCCTGGCTGCAGCGGGGTGCACGGTGTGGGTGAGCTCAGACCAATCATTTGGACAATCAATCCGGGCGAGGAGCAAGGCGAGGGTGTCCCTGAGAGCGGAGGGGAAGTGCCTGCTGTGACGCTCTGCAACAGGGGGACTCCGGGCACCAAGTGCGGCCCAGCCCCTGGCCCAGGGCTGCTGCTGGCGCTGATGGCTGAGGGTCCGTTCTCCATCCCAGAGGAAATGACTTTGGTTTGTGTTGTGGACACAACATCCTCCGAATTGGACAGCAGTCTATCACCACTAGGCTTCCCCAGCCCAGCACTGCCGGGCAGGTTTAGTTTGGTACCTCCCGCTGAGAGAGGAGTCATGGCGGCAGGCTTGGTGGGCAGCGCTACGTTCGCCTTCTTGGTGTGACTTTCGCCGGCGTTGTCCACCAGAGTCCCCGTTTGGGAGCCGACGGTGAGGGTTGTGGGCTTCTTTGGCACACCAGCCGTATCTTTAGTCACACCGCTGGCCACCGAAGTTGCCCTGTTTTCTTTCGCGCGCTTAAGCTCCTCAATCGTCCTCTTGAAGTTCTCCACCTCCAACCTCAGATCTTTGGTACGATTCTCCTCGCGGTTTAGCTTGGCCCGCAGCTGTTCCCTTTCGATATCAAACTCGGAGAGTTGCTTCTCCATCTTGGCCTCCATCTGCAAGCTCTTCTTCCTCTCGGCGGCCAGCTCCTCCTGCAACTGGCCGGTCTTCTTCCGCTCCTCGTCGAGGGCTGCGGTGATCTCGTCCACTTTCTGGCTTTCGTCCACCACCTTGCCAGCCAGCTGCTTGCACTCCCTCACCAGCATCATCACCAGTGGCTTGGCTTTCGTCCGTTCCTCTTCAAGCTGCGAGGTCAACTTTTTGTTCTCCGCCTCGAATTGCTTCAGCTGGCATTTTTCAAGCTCCACCTGCAAGAGTGCGCATAAAGCGGTGAGTGCCCGAGAATCAAACCTTACTGTATATTTCAGACGCACCGATTTTAAGAAAGAAGCTGAGTTTTTTTTTAGCACTTCACCGCATCGAAGGATCCTCAAGCTCCTCGCAAGGCATTGTCAAATGCGGTGACTGCATTTGTGGGGAAATCGAGGCAGCCATTTGCACAAAGCCATGAAATATTGCGCTTTTAAAGAACCAGAGGAAGAATGGCCTTCTTCTGTGCTGTAAATTTCTATGGTTTCTGTGGTAAGTGAATAATTATTTCAAAGAGTCATCTCTGCAAATAAAGAGGCAATTTACTTATTCCGCGACACATTATTCAATTTATAATTATATCTGAGATTCGAAATCCATCGTTCATGTATTGTTTCACTATTGGTGTTAATCTATTGGGATTTGAAATCTTCCGTATACAAAGACTTGTAAGAATATGGACTGCACTGTCCCAGAAGACCATTAATGCAGAATCAATTGGATTATTCAAAAAAGAAATTGGATAGATACTATTACAGAAATAATAATAATCCTTGCATTTGATATAGCGCCTTATCACGTCTTCAAGACATCTCAAAGAGCTTCACAGAATATACTGTAATTGAATTGACTGTATATTGTGTGACAAAATGGAGAAAAGGTGGAGAAATGGGATTAAAAGATCTGCCATTATCCAATAATACAAACTCAAAGGGCCAAATAACCTGCTTCTGGAAGTTTTTAACCTCGGCGCTTCAGACAAAACATTAAGAAGCCCAAATAGTTTGGAGGGGAAAGAAAAATTACTCAAGTTTCCACATGCGGAGACCTGAATGAACATTTGTCTTAAGAGTTCAGGAAATGAGAAATTCAGAGTTAGCACAATTGACCTCGCAAATTGTTGATGTAACTTAGAAATGCAAATTTTTAAAATGAGCTTGAAGCTCTATTTATAATAGTTATCCTTGCATTTCATATAGCACCTTTCATTTTGGAAGGACGTCTCAAAGTGCTTCTCAGGATTTACAACAACAAGAAGATTATGTTTGTATAGCGCCTTTCATGTCGGGAGGATGTCCCAAGGCGCTGTACTGTAAAGTGTAGTGACTGTTTTTACAGGCGAAGGCTGCAGTCAATTTTGAGCTCAGCAATATCCCACAAACAGCCATGAAGTGAATGACCAATTTTATGTGGGGGATTGTTGTTCAGGACACTGGAAGAAACTAATGCCATCCTTTTATAAAATAGTGTCTTCACATCTTTAACATTGGTCTATATAGGCAGATGAAACCTTGGTTTACTGGCACAGTTAACATTGAAATGGCGTTTATCGTGCAGTATAAATCAATTTGATCCCCAGTCCCATCTCTGGGTGACAACTGGCACTGCTGCCCTACATTGTCCACGAAGGTCTATTGCAGCCAAATGCAAATGAATTCTAAAAATGTGAAATAAACGTGCTGATCCCATTCACCACTAACCAGCAGTAGTTCCACATGTCGAGCTCTTCTCCGTTCCCAGCAAAGGATTCGGATATCCCTGCTCCAAATCTCTACTTTTGCAAACAATATCAAATTGCACCAGCAATACATAAGGCTTATTAGTAGTCAAGTCATGCTTGTTGCATAGTTAATGCAGTATACATGTGTTTCTAATTGAATTTAGCAGTCTGCTGGTCTGATATGGAGATAACAAATGAATCCAATGTGGAGCTTGAACCCACAATCTTCTTACTCAGAGGCAGGAGTGCACCCGTTTATTACAAAATGAGAAAGTATTGGTTATAAAGCATTGTCACTCGACACACACACACTAAAAACAACACAACAACATCTTGCATTTACACAGACCCCTTCATGCGGTGTTGTATCTCAAAGCTCTTAACAGCTCTTAGCAGCTCTTCACAGCCGAGCCAGGGAAAAGGGGGGAAGGTAACTGTTGGCACAGTCGAAGAGGAAGGTTTTCAGGTATGATTTGAATGTAATGGAAAATTACACACGAATGTAATGGAAAACAGAGCAAAAAGAGTGGTAGCAAATTTGAGTTCTGGCAGCAAATCGTCAATTTGCTGCCAAACGTGGTCAAAGTTGAGAGACATGATAATAAAATGACATAGGGATGACCAGACTCCTTGCTCTGTATTACTCCGTTTTATGGTCAACCTAAAAGCATTGTTGCTGCATGAAAGACTGACTATTTGAAGCCAATAATGGATAGCAGAATGCACCAGCCAACCAATTTGAGTGGGATAAGTGGAGTCAGACAGCATTACAGCAACGGCTATTATAGACTCAAACTAGACCTGTCGTGTCGTTCATCAAAAATGTTTTCGTGAAAGGAAAGAAACAGTGGCAGACTAATTTTAAAGACTGTTTAAAATCTGAATAATCATTATGATAAATCATTGCTAAAGGTTTCTTTCATTCCTTCTCTCCCCCCACCCTACCCATGAAGAAGTCAAAACAACAATAATTATTGTTGTTTACTAGCTGATAGTAAACTCTTTGTACTTTGGAATCTTTTCTATAGCAAAATAAGCTGATTATTTACCTACATTTTCTAATAAAAGTGCATTAGAGAAGCACATACTGAATGATTAGAATGCGCAACCAACAATGTTACATAAAATGAATTGTCTGATCAGTGAATCAGTTCACATATCTGATTCTATAATAGGATCTTGCACTGCAGAAGACCCCTGGCTTCAGTTTCACTGATAAAATATACAGTCAAATCACTTTAGAGTTTATTCTGTGAAGTGCTTTGACACGTCTCGAAGACTTGATAAGACTCTATATCAAATGCAAGTATTATTATTATTAATATTATTATTACAAATATCAGAGCATCTCTAAGGTGGGAATTTTACTCTGTACTTTAATCGCGAGGCAATACAAAAATAATGTCTGGAACATAAAACCAGAGTAGTATGATATAGAAACATGGGAATATCCAGGGCCAACTGACCAGTCTCAGTGTAAAACAAATAAAATGTAAAAATGAATTCAAATCAACTTGCCCGTTCATACTCTTCACTGCAATCTTTCAGAGATTTCACAGATATCCAATTCCCTCTTGAATCTGTCTCTATCCCCCTCCAGGTGATCCATTCCACATAGTAATTCTGTGCAAAATAATTAAATTGGAGCCATCTGTTCACCTTCCTTCTTATGAGCTTGAGCCCAAGTCTCGCCTACAAAACACAGTCCCTGCACTTCTGCGAAGCTCTTTGGCACATCCTCCCAATGTGAAAGGCACTATACCAAATGTAATGATTATTATTTATTGTTATTATTGTTATTATTAATTATTATTATAAGTCTCCTTGTTCCAGACTGTTTGACCCTGTTAAACACATTATTTGGGTTCAATGTATCCATATTATTTAGGATCCTGCATTATTCAAAAAGCCCTTAATACAATATAATTAAATTTGCACTTTTATCGTACCTTTGAAGTTGGGAGGATATTAGCCTTCTTTTCTTTAATGTGAACATTCCCAGTTTCTGTAGCCTCTCCATTCAACTCAATTCCCTAATTCCAGCTATCAATCTTATTGCTCTTTGTTGTACCTTTCCCAATGCCAAGATATCCTTATTGTAACAGACCAACCAGAATGGGTGTGGGTGGGACCAGGACACAAGGGAATGTAGTATGAATTGTTAATACACTAGAGCTGGGCAGAGCTTTTATAAGAGAGATTTAGAGTAAGTTTTTAACCTCAGTTGGCCCATCATCAAATAGTTCCTACAGAGATCCTTTCTCACAGAGAGTAGTCAGATTGAATAATTACAGCACCTTTTGTGATTAAGCTGCTACTGACAATGCTCTGTGAGCAGCCACCTTTAGCCTTTTTGGGGGGGAGGGGGAAGAGAGAACTTAACATTTGGAGAATTTTTTTTACACAAACAAGAGTTCGTTCAGCATGCCATCGCACACACAAACTGCAGAACATTTAATCCTAGGAATGTAGGGGGGAAATGCATCTGAAACCTTCTGAAAGCCTGTTTTGATAATCAATAGCATATCTTATCAAAACAAATTAGTTAGTGCATGGCAACGTACATTCTCAGAACATCTGCTCCTGGACGCACTGCCTGGGAAATTACGGGTTGCCAGAGCAAAATACAGTCATTCTGTATCCCCTCGTGAAGTCTACTCGTGCCTAGCAGACGAAGCACATGGTGTGCGAATGATGTGAAGAAAACAGTTTCAGATATCAAGTAGCTGATCGGGTTCTGCTGAGCTTTCAGCTAGGTGCAGCGATGTCTGGCATTTCATCGCTGTTGTAAATTACCATCACTGCGGTGAAGAACGTTCTCTCGTTCGGCTTTTCATCAACAACAAATGGCTTGGAGGACAACCCTGAATGTTTCGCTACCTTCTCACCAAAAGACTTCAATACCCTCCCTTCTGCTATCCCAGCCAGCAACCACATTAGTTCAGAGTCACTGGCTCTGAGCACCATAAATTCAAGCAAGTCTTATATTCACACCTGCTGTAAAAGACGCTCACGCTCTTTCTCCAGCATGTATGTAACATCATCCCCCTGGGCTGCATCTTGGGCATGTTTATGCCTCTCCTCTTCAAGGTCCAAGATGACCTAACAAATGAGAAAGTAATGACAAACTCCGTGAAAACCCTTTCTTGGATTCTCGACTCAACTTAATCAGTCACATATTCAGGTCCAATTAGTAACAACGTGGCTGAGTTTTATTCCCTTCCCCACCCTCTCCAAAAAAGTACGTCACCGTCCAAATCCGTTTTGAGATTCCATGCTTGACATTTAAGATTTCTGGCTGGTGCTGAGTAAAGTAACACAAGGGTTAACTTCGCACTGTAGCTCAGTGCCCTCAACAATCACTGAGTTTCTAATTGGCGCTAAGAACTGGCTGGAAATTAGAAACGTTTAGGTAAATCCTACCACCTACCTTTCGGTGTCGGACTTCAGCAGCAGCTAGCTGTGCCGACATTCTCTCCTGCATTTTTTTGCAGTGGGCCATGACGATTTCCAATATGGAGAGCGGGCTGCTGCAGATGGGCTGCTTATCTCGGTTGCCATCTCCACCACCTGCCTCATAGTCCCTCTGCAGGGCTAGGAAAGGATCGCTGAGATTAAACCTCCCATACCGCTCCTGGATAAAGACATCCTTTCGACGAGCCTGAAATGACAGCAAATTAAACAGCATTAGCAAACGTCCAGTTTTTAAAAGATTTATTCCGTGCTTCAGTGCATGAAACATGGACAGCAGCATCACCCATCCTCCTCTGTGGGAGATACCTTCATTGTTTATTTGTAGAATCTATAGTAGCAACTGTCTTATCAGCAAATAATTTAGAGAGAATCTGCAAACGGTGTCTGTAGACAAACAGACTTGTACTGAAGTTCAGCTGTCATCGTTTGACGTCTTCATACTTTTCAACATATAGAACGTTTACTGATTCAATGCTTAATGTTTCTGCCTTTCAGATTGCTCTGACAGAGGAAATCAGTTGTGTCAACTTCTTTCTAGATGTAGACTAATATATTTATTAACAGTCATTTTCTATCCAGACGATTTGCTCACTCCATTTGGCTCCTCAAAGGTGTGCCATCACATCTCACAATGTGACTGAATAATTCATTGATTCCCCATGATAGTTAGGAAGTTACAAATAGCAATAGTTAACATTTGCTCCAATTAAATGTTGTGAATTGTCAACATAATACAAACAAAGAAAGCCTTTCTTCAAAATTGCTACTTACTGAGCAAAGATCTGGACTGGATCTAAATCATGATGTGGACCAGGTTCAAGAATGGGTGAAGATCTTTGTTTGAACCAGGTTCAGGACTGGGTGATGAGTGTCTGGAGCAGGGTCAGGATTGGGTGAAGAACTGGTTGGCACTGTAATATTGAGACCACCATCTGCAATCACTTTGTTTAATAATCATAATCCTTGCATTTGATATAGCGCCTTATCACGTCTTCAAGACGTCTGAAAGCGCTTCACAGAATATACTGCAAAGTGAATTGACTGTATATTTTGTAGGCCAAAAGCAACAGCCAATTGCACACAACAGTGTCCCACAAACAGTCGTGGATTAATTGAACCGCTGAATTATGCTTTGGAATGCCAAAGTGAGCCTGGGGCTGAACACAACTCTGCACAATGATGTTGAAATAGGATTCGTATAACAGAACTATGACTTTGATAGGTTTAGACAGGTTGACTGAGGTACCACAAAAGTACATAGCCATGACACTTGACAGGGGAATGCTCTTCCCCAGAAGGCTGTGGAGGCCAAAATCAATAATGTTTAAAAGAGAGCCAGACAATTACTTGGGTAGAAGAAGAGTTAAGGTATGTGATGGGGATGGGGTATTGGGATTAAAATACCTGTCAAGATTTAAAATTTCACAATTACTTGTAAGGTGATTTAAAACATTCCACTGTTTATGGGCGTTATATTAAACTGCAGGAGTTACACATTATTAAAACCAATAATGCTGCACGTAGGCAAGATGTGGGTTTACATTTGCCATTTTGTTTCTTATCTTGAACATTGAAAGACTGACAAGCAAAGGGAAGGCAATGCTCCATAGTGGGGTTAAGGGAAGAAAATACTCTGTGATTGATTCTTCAGAAACTGGGCAGGGCCCATCGACTATAAAGTACCAATGATTTTTTGAGCAACTATCTGCTTAATGTCTGACATTTTGCCTGCAGAGCCTCAGCTAGAACACACAGGACCAAACAATTCCTCGTATTTGCTTTTCATGCTTCAGCCTTTCCTTCTCAGCTGAGTTCACGCTTGACAATGCAATCCCACCATAACCAAATGTAATTTGAGGACAGCAGTGAGCAGGGGAAGTTACTCATGCTTCGGATCTGCTCAGATTCTACTCATCTCACTTTGATTTCAAGTTGCTTGCGTGGTTTCCATGGCTGATGCGGGGAAGATGCAAAAATCGGCGAGACTTGAAATAGCCCAGGTTATGTCACGAGTAAGACCTCAAAATCTCATCGGTGACAAAACCAGAAAATGCAAATGTTAAAGCCCACACACCACCCACCCCCACACACACAGGATATTTTTCTCTGCCAATTTTTTCGTCTTTCCTAAATAATAAAGTATAATAATAAAGATTTGTCCTAAAAGTACCCTATCTTGCCCCAACATCTACTCACAAAATCTTTACAGCCATACTCGTCAGAAGGCTATGGGTCAAGCCCCAAATTGGGACTTGGAATATACAGTAAAGTCTTTTGACACTCCACTCCAGTGCTAGGGTGTGCTGCATTGTCAGAGGTGCTGTACTTCAATTTTTTTTGGGGGGTGGGAATCAGCCGGGTGTCTGTCACATGCGGAAATCTATCACCATGCTTAAAAGTATCCAACCCAAGCTGAGATTTGCATGCATCCCTCCTACACATGGAAATCCCAGAGATAGATTGTTTGAATGGAATGTGCACTCTCTCCCTGGAAGGACGTATCCTGCTTATCTAATTCCAGAAAGTATTAGGTGCAGGTTGGCGAGAGCCAAGATTTGAGGACCCAAGAATGTGCGTTGGAATCTAACTGCATAGCTTGCCGTTGATATTGCTGTCTGGCAAGCTTTCCCGCTGCTTGTCCAGCTAGGACCACCCTACCTGTTAGGGGTTTGGCTTGCAGGGTTAACAGGAACTGAATGGGATGCCCCCAGTGATTGGTCTGCCCTTCCAGCTCCTGCCGATGAACCAGGCTGGCTGTGCCATCATCAGCAACGTCTTGAAATATTGCGGACCCACCTGGCTCAGCAACTGGACTATTGAGACCGCCAGAGAGGGCTGGCTCGACTCCGACATTCTATTGCCAGGCATGTCACTTTGGAGTCAGCTCGGCTCCAAGGAGACCCCGCTTACCTCCTCCCCAAGGAGGATACTTCAGATGGGACGATAAACCGAGTCCCCATCTGCCTGTTCAGGTAGATGTTAAAGATTCCAGGGCACTGTTTGAAAAAGGGAATGGAGTTTCTTCCCAGAGTCCTAGTCAACAATCCCTCAGTACATGTAATTATTCATTTCATGGCTATTTGTGGGAAATTGCTGCCCTGTTCACATCACTACACTTCACAGTAAAATCTTATGAAGAGCTTTGAGATGTCTTGAAGATTAGATAAGGCTCTTTGTCAAATGCAAGCATTATTATTATTAGAAGTACAGAAACATAGAAAATAAAACAGTCAATATAGAGATGAAAAAAGCTAAGAGTCCCTCTTCCCTTTGATATGAAATACTGTAGCCTATTCTTAAACACAAAACCATAGCCTTTTGGTGAACAAAACTAATAGATTAAACAAGATATTTTCCTATTGCAGACACTGTTTGGCAGCAATAGCTGCAGCTCGGACACTTGAGCCACTTATACTCTGACCCTGTCTGTGAAATGAGTGCGAAGCCAGACATCAGATAGCAGTGAGGAGTGGGAAGAGCTGTGACGTAGCTTGCTGGGAAGTGATGGCTCGGTTAATCAATTGCGCGGCTAGCGTGATCGGAAAGCAAGGCAGCAATATGCCACAGCCGTTACCATCATCGATAAGTCACCAGAAAACCACAAGAGAACCAGGCTTAGAAAATGCTTTGGTCAACTTTCAAAGGGAGCTTACAGTGAAAAGTTGTACAATAAAGGAACAGACTGATTGTAGGTGAACATGAGCCGCACTAACCCCTTCAGCTTTCTCAGTTTAAAAACTCTTCTGCAGTGGCAAAAACTTGCTGGAAGAACATAACCGAGACTTAATTTCGTGCCACACGACTCATTAGTTCCACTTCCCAATCAATATAAAAACCCATTTGTATTGCATTCAGCTCTGCTCGAGTTACAGAACTTCCATCCTTGCGGTTAGCAGCCTGTCCTACCAAGATTGCTTTGCGAGCAACAACTCACTTCATCCCAGCTTGAAAGCGTGGATAAGGAAGGTAAGAAAGATCAGATTAGAGATAAAGCACAGTGAGGTACCGCTCTTGTGAAATAAGAGGCGCCATCCCAGGCCTGAGAGGCAGTGCTGAGGAGAGCTAGGCGGATACCCTGTGATGGTTAGCATTAGCTGTGAGCACGGACTAGATAAAATAGGGCTCTTCAATCTTGAAATAAGACATCCTAGATGAGACATTGTACAGATAAAGTAGGTGCTAAATGGGAGAGAGAATGTAATCACAGCAGAATACTTTCAGATTTGCCAAAGATAAGTGCTCGGACACGATGCCCTGCATGAAGGACACTATAAATGCAAGATTAGAGATCACTGTGAACACTCAGCAGGTCAGGCAGCATCTATGGAGAAAGGAAAGTGGGTCAATGTTTCGGGTCCATGACCCTTTGTCAGAACTCTGACCCACTTTCCTTTCTCCATAGATGCTGCCTGACCTGCTGAGTGTTCACAGCGATCTCCGTTTTTATTTCAGATTTCCAGCATCTGCAGTATTTTGCGTTTTATAAATGCAAAGTGTTGTTCTTTACGAGAAGGAACATTTTCAAGACCAGAAAACATTTCATTACACAAAAGGAAGCTAATAACCATGTTACCTAATGCAGGGGTAGAGGCCACTGGGCTCATCTGAGAAACAGCTAGATGCTGTAAATGCCGGAAGGATAGGTTGGTAATCTGGAAGGATAAATGGGCCAAAATGCTTTCTTCATTCAAATCGCTGAGGATCTGGATCTACAATTCTATTCAAATACTTTGAAAACAATCTTATGCTTCCCTCCGTTTCCATTCCCCAAATGCATAAAAAGGACATGGAAAATAATAAGGACATGGAAAATTAAAAGCCTCTCTGGTATAATTTATAACCATCCACTCAGGTGCCAGAAGGCACTGTGTCTTAGAAGGTTTTAATCATAGTTGAGAGAAATATCATCAAAGAAATGGCATACAAAGGTGAACTGGATTCCTGCTCCCCTCACCTCCTCTACCCCCAATTTTGTTTTCAATTCCAGAACAATTTCTGTGAAAACAAAATAGATTGATCCCTTTATCTTATTTTCATCCAGAATCTGAAGAAAACGATCATTCTTGACAGCACCAACAATAAAAGAAGCAGATTACATTTCAGTGTGATCATCAGCAACCCCCGTTCCTTGGTTACTGCCCAACGTGGTAAAGGTGAACCACTCAGCGGATGCTAACCTATTCTTCCCTGTTCTGTACTTTGGCCATTTACTTTGGCTGCCAGGGCTCTGCAGCTCAGCTCAGAGGCATCTGGTGTTTCAATGGTTGTTGGCTGAATCCTAGGTTTATAATCTCTGCCCGACACTCTGCAGACTTCCCTCCTGACATCATTATGGAACAAAGAGGCCAGTCAACCAGCTCGATCCAGATGTTCAAACACAGCCTCCACAGACTGGAGAGGCCAAGAAACTCAGTCTTCACCGGCTTCTGATTAGATTTGGGATCTTGGAACCAATGTGTCGATAGCACTGTAAAAACATCACTACAAATTATTGGTATTGAATGATACACCTAGACACAGATGTGGGGAGTCATTTTTTTATTCACCACAAATGGATAAAGGGTATTTAGGTTTTTAGCACTGAACCCAAATGTCTAGCCCTCAGTCACGTTTTGTTTTCTGCACCGCGGTGGCAAGCTGTAAGACTGCTGTTATGCCGTTGGTTGCTCCTGAATTACTTGCATTTAGCCCAAGCTAAAGTTTCTCTATTTAAAAAAATGAACTGTGCACAAACTGGCTGCTGTGTTTGCCTACAACTACACAGTCACTACAGTAAAATATAGTGAAGTTCCACTAGACTTCTTGACTATGTGATAAGGCGGTATATCAAATGCAAAGATTATAAGGATCATTTTATGTTATTCCAACCTCCGGCACCTCACAAAATTGATCATTACTCACACGGGAGTCTTGACAGTAAGTGATGGCAGGATAGGAAGCAGGAGTGGGAAATTTGACTGATACTTGCCCACAATAACCCAGAGGTGCTGGGTGAGGCCTGTGACAAGAGTAAACTTGAGTGAGAGCTCCTTTAAGTTAAATGTCCACAATGGCAGTTGAATGAAAGAAAACTGCAATGTCCTGCAAAGCTGCATCATACTTGCTATCATCGATATACAAGGAAAAATAACCTTTTCAATTAATGAATTATTTGTGCATACTCTATAACTAAAAAAGGTTACAGGGCTTTGCAAACGCATGTTGCTATGCAAGTTCAGGAAATGCTTCAGGCAGAAGGAGTTAGGCACAGACAGGGATGCACTCAATAGAGGAATGGAAGGTCCCATCTTTATGTTATTAAAGCTTGCTCATTTGTTACATGCTCCACATGACTGAGTTTTAATCGAAGAACATCAATGATACCCCTGTTAACACATGGCTTACAGTACAAAGTGCTTGTGAATAAAACTCAAAGAGAGCAAATAGAGCGATATAGATGACAGCAATAAGAGGGAAGGGAGGTGCAAACTTGATGGGCCTGTGTCTTTTTTGTTCATTCTTTCCCGTGTGTGTATCGATGTGTCCCATGAGACCAGTTTTGAGACCTGAAATTTACGGCATGGATCAAAATAATCCTTTCATTTGAACAGGCCCAGTAATGTGACAGCAGAATTCATTCAGCAAATCCCTGGGGGTAAATTTAAAAAAATTGTGAAATAACTCAGTATAAAATACAGCGTAGCTATATAACATCTAGAATATGATTGCCAATCTACCCTGAGGCCCGAGCTAGTCACAGCACTTGGCTGTACTAGACTTAGGAGATCCCAGTTTCATATCCTTGCACTGATTGTGTTGATCTACATTGGGGCAGCAGCGGGAATGCTACAACTGGCCTCAACACCCCTAGGTTAGTGGGGGCAAGTATCAGTCAAATTTCCTACTCGTGATTCCTATCCAGCTAACGTGAATCTTTTTTATCACTCCATTTACTGATTTTTTTTAAAAAAAAGAAAGATGAGTTACGCACTGAGTATTATTATATAAAGTAAGAAGAAGGACTTAATAGGTCTGAGTTTTTTCTAGTCAAAGTTTAATCCTCCACCGCAGAGCTGGGAGTGGGAGGGCTGCATTGTTGGAACTTAAGGATGAGACCCTAACCAACCCTGTTAAGATACAACAACACAACAACAACAAGATTCCATTTATAAAGCGCCTTTCACGTCAGGAGGACGTCCCAAGGCGCTGCACAGTTGGGTCATGACCCGAGCAGGGGGGAAATGGTCAGGGTGAGGGGAGGGGAGGGAAGGGAGGGAGCGAGGAGGGGGGGAAATGGTCAGGGTGATGGGAGGGAAGGGAGGGAGCGAGGAGGGGGAAGAGAGTCGAGAGGGGAGCTGAAGGCTCGGTCAAAGAGAATGGTTTTGAGACCAGCCTTGAAGGAGGAGAGGGAGGAAGCAAGGCGAAGGCACTGGGGGATGGAGTTCCACAGCCTAGGGGCTGAGAGGCTGAAGGCCCGACCACCGATGGTAGGGCGATTGGGGCGGGGGATGTGGAGCAGACCGGAGCCGGAGGAACGGAGGGTACGGGCAGGTAGGTAGGGGGATAGTAGGTCAGAGAGGTAGGAGGGAGCAAGGACGTGGATGGCCTTATAGGTGAGGATGAGGATCTTGAAATCAATCCTCTGGGGGATGGGGAGCCAGTGGAGGCGAGCGAGGGTGGGTGTGATGTGGTCCCGAAGCCTCAAGATAGCCGTTGAAGACCATACAACATGGTTTGAAAACAACGGAGGGGACAACTTGTATTTATACAACGCCCTCCGAACAGGATAACATCTCAGAGCACTGAAAAGAAGAGTGTGCACTTATACAGCTTCTTTCAGAAGAATAATGTCTCGAAGTTTTATACAAGGAATGATGTTATATCTCTATTCCCTGGCCAACATTCCTTCAGACTATTTGGTTGATCACCTCATGGCTGTCTGCTGTTGGCACAAGTAGCTTCCACGTTTACCTAAGATGTCACTCGACAGTTATTACCTGTGAAATGCTTTGACATGATAAGCCTCTATGAAAAGTCGATAAAAATACAGTATAAATTCTCTTATTTTAAAAAGAGGTTTTCAGATTAAATTCCCATCAGTAGATTCTGACTTTTTTTTTAAAAAATGGTTAAAAATAGCATGCCGTCCAGAAACTAAATGTTCTCTGCACAGTACCTTAGTGTAAAACCCAATTTTCGAGAACCATTACGAAATAAATTCCAGCGGATTAACTTTGCGCCCAAGCCATCTATTTTGGAGAAACTGTTTGCAAGTGTTTCTGAGGTGCACAGTCCCAGCACAATCCAACCATCCAAGTCAGATGCTGCAGAATGCGTACTGTGCATCCTCTGAGTAATACAATGCAGCCCCCTTAGATTGCGCTTCAGTTTAACACGAGTTCAGATATAATGTGCTAAAACCTTGGATCCGCACTTCCTGGTGCAGGACATCTTATTGCCCCTTACCTTGGAAAGAATCTAACCTATCGTGTTTTTCTTGGGAGAGAAACCTACAAAATCACTCCCCGATCTAGCAAAAATAAAAGCCGCAGACACAAAACATCCAATCAAATTATTGACTCTCTTCATGGACATGGTTGAGAATTCTGGAAGCAAGACATATCACTCTGTTACGATCTGGGCTTCCCAACACGGAGAAATTCCAGAGGTAAATCGGAGTCTTTTCCGCCCTGTAGCACGGGGATTGGAAAGCAAACATTTTGCTTTTCTCGAATGCGGTGTTGCAGAGTTATCTCATTATTTCCAACATCCAGCTCTGAGTCCATCTGAGCTGGAGCCAAGTGATCTCACATCGGTTTAGTTCCTAATTCCATGTGAAAAATGTTGGGCGCTGTGGGATTGACAAGTTCTGAATTGCCATTATTGATTTTTCTCATCCGTATTCGTCTTCTACAGTGGAATCTCATCATCCAGACACATCAGTGTTGTAAGCAACTTACTACTGTTACAGTAAATAAAATGATCCTTGCATTTATTGTAAAGTTGAAATGTCTCAAATCCCTTTAAGGGGAACTGCTGTTAAGTGCAGCGACTGTGTATTTTTAGGGATCCAATTTGCGCACAGCAATGCCCCACAATCAATTACAAAGTGAATGATTCATATATCCAGAGGATTGTTGGCCAGGGCACTGGGATAAACTCCCTTCTCTGTTCAGGGCATTTCAGTTTTTATTTCATTGGAAACCATTCCTGCCTGAAATCCTAAGATCACTATTGATTGACCTTAATACCCAGTTTAACAGCGTGTTTCTGCTGGTTATATCTCTCTTCCCCAATCATTTTCACTGTGTTTTGAAAGAGTTTAATTGAAAATTTGTATCAAATGATATACCAGTGCAGAAGATATCTACAGCAATCATCCAGTATAACTCTTACAAAAGGACCTAATGACCCATGAAATTTCTGCACTGCATGGCAGGCGTTGACAGCAAATTCATAATAGCGTTGAGGCGACAAGGTTCCTTTCAATTCAATATATTTCTCAAAGGGATTTCAAATTGTGTTAAGAAGTGCTAATTTCCTTTCATGAATTCTATACACTGTTCTTATCCGGCAAGTTTCTGAGGCTTCCTGAACGATGTTTCGGTGCGAAGCTTAAAGCACCTGTGCAGTTCACAATGCACCAAAAAATAGGGGATTTCATCATCCATTAGGATCAGGCAATCAGCATCACGTGCATTTGGATCGAGGCCCAGAATTTCAAGCAAGACACCCACTCAAAGTCTCTTTTCAATTTTTAGATGAATGTAACTTATCCTCAGCAGCCAATTTAGTTTTATATACAACAGCCAAAGCCCTAAACTGGAGCTCCTGGTATATTACTGTGCTTTTTCCATCCTGTTGCCATCGGGTTTCTGCACAGTAGAAGCAATCCAGTCACTTTGGAGTAAACCATGCATATTTGAACATTTGTGCACATGTGCAGGATCTCACTCTCAATTCCATCTAGACTTTGACATTCAGCTGCAACAGACCAGATTAGGCTTGTGCAACTCGAAATTCGAGGAACACTTGCCTCCACTGCAGTCCGAATAAAATGTGGCATCCCTACATCCAGTGGAAGATTAATCATGCATCAGTACCTGGGTGAACTCTACACCACCTATCAGACATGAGCAGATCGATGCAATTGGCCACGAGAGTATCCAGGCTTCCACTTCAAAGGCTGAGTTCACCACGTGTCCATCATGAACCCTCCTTCCGGCCAGCACTCTGCCCCACCAAGATTCCCAGAAGAATAACAGTTTAATGATTCCAAGCCATGGAGACTCCTTATCCTGCTGAATTAAGTGCAACTTTTTAATATTGTATGCCTCTCTGTCTGCTTTGGTTGGCATTTGCAAGGTTGTCTTAATTACATTTTGCTAAAATCTCTGTTAAAACTTGGGAGGGGGTGAAAGCAAATTATAGAGCAATAGTTTCTAATACTCCACAGAATGGGCCCAACACATTTAACTGTTAACAGTAATATTATAAATGAAGGACTGCATCCCCAGTCACTGAACTCTCCCACTCCCATTCAAAGTGTAGAACGCTCTCACTTACTGCGCTACCCCCCGCTCCCCATCCACCGGTCACTGAACAGCTCCCCCCCACCTTCGGTCACTGAACACTTGCAATCACCGAACACCCCAGTCAGGATGCTCAGGAATTAAGTTAAGTGGACACACCAGTTACGTAGAGTCCTGTAGCTTAGTGGGTAGAGCACTTGCCTTGCAAGCGAGCGACCTGGGTTCAACTCCCGGCAGGATGAAACCTTGGGCAAGTTTCCTTACTCCACACGCCTGATAATAATCCCTCAAGAAAAAAACAATAATAAATTAATCACTTCAATCCACGACTGTTTGTGGGACATGGCTGTGCGTAATTGGCTGCCACGTTTCTTCCACAAAATATACAGTCAATTCTCTTTACAATATATTCTAGCGCCTTATCATGTCTTTGAGACAACAACAAAAAAATTAATTTCCGTCGAAAGCGCTTCACAGACTATACTGTCTAGTGAATTTGCCGTACATTTTGTGGGCGAAACACGGCAGTCAATTGTGCACAGCAGTGTCCCACAAACAGTCGTGGATTGAGTTACCAAATGTTTTTAATACATACTAAGTTGTATCAGCATTTCTTTTTAAACATGTTCTTTCAAGATACCATGCATTGCAATGGGTCTATGAATGGAGTGGGGCACTCACATTATGGGAGTTCATTTTTCCACCAACTAAATATAGTTGACTGACATTTCATTTGACTCAGCACTTCAGCTGAGAAGCAATATAAAGCTCATTCATTATGTAAAGAAAAGTCTCTTCTCACTCCAACGATGCATCAGCCTTGCAGTCAGTCACTTCTGGTAACATATCCATGCACAACAAGTGTTGAAATCTGAATACAGAACCTACACGAAAGCGATCGCATTGCGGGAGTGACAAAGTTCATTCCAAAAGGTCAGTTTCACAGTAGACAAGAGGGTAACGTATGAAACGAATACCAGCTAATACATAGCACCCAAAGCCTGTGACAAGTCAAACCACTCTATTCACTCCCACCTATATCAACCCACAGCTTCCACAAACTGCGGAAAAAAATATCCACCCAGGCACTGCATCTCCAAGGGAGAGGTGGGACGGAGGGTAAAGTTCTTCATATTGATGTAATAAAGTAACAGAACAAACATATTCTGCCATCTCTACTGCAGAAACCATTCCCCTTTCAGCCCACAGACATTATCCTGTGCTTCTGCCTTCACGGTACAAGTCAGAGAGCCTGCTGATAAGATATCTACGTCTCCCATTAACAATAATCCTTACATTTGCTGTAAAGTGTAGTGACTGTGTATTTGTAGGCAAACACGGCAGTCAATTTACTCACAGCAATGTCCCACAAGCAGCCATGAAGTGGATGAGCAATTTTATCCTGGGGATTGCTGGTGCGATATATAGGGAGATATTTCCTTTTCAAATAATGCCATGGAACGTTTAAACTGAATCCTAAACAAACAGACAGGACCTCGTCTGAAGTCTCATCAAATGGACATCACCTCCAACAATGTAGAACTCCTGCAATGCTGCACGAAAGCATCAGCCTGGAGCATGAGCTCAAAGTCATTATGTGGGCTTGAAGTCAGAACCTCTGACTCAAGAGGTGAGCGTGCTACCAACTGAGCCAGGCTGATACCGAATTGCCTGCAGTTAGCTGTTCATAACTATTTCAGTAATACAATAGTTGTAATATGTCAAAGAAACTTATTAATGTTTTGTGTTCCACAATGTGCGGATGGGAAGGACTTTATGGTATAGAAACCTAAATGTTTCTACTTAAAGTTGAGCGAGCGTGAGAGAATCTGAGATAGCAGGTTGTGAAGGAGCTGCAATACTTCGCAAAGAATTAAACGCCAGAGGGTTTCAAGTTGGTACAACTGTAGCAATTTATTTATTCTGTTGCACAAACTTGTATAAGCGACGGATCATTGGAATCAGTTACTTACTTCTGCCGCACAGGAGTCACAGCAATTGTCTGTTCTATTATTATTGGATCGACAGAGCTTTGATTTAGTAATTACACTTCAGTTAAACTCATTCATGTCCAATTGGGACTTGATCAGAGCTTCATTAAAGTGATCAGAGTCTAATTAACTTTGCAAAATGAAATTTATTATTAGGAACGACAGGTCTTTGTGTTCCTGATGTTAGCGCAGCAGATGAAAAGGATCAGCTGGAATGAGTTTCAAGCCAGCAACACAACCGAAGGAAAGATCGAATGGTGTTGTAAGCTACAAGGACTCATGCATATCACTAACAAACCAAGCTTCATTACTTCCTCTAACTCCCACCATTCCCTTTATTTTCATTTCCTTTGCAAATTACACTGCTGATGACCTCCAACGCGAACCATTTGTGTAGGCAAAGTCAAGAGAGAATTAGAAAGCTATTTAGTGAAGAAATCCATCGAGGGCTATTAGAAAATATAGTGCAGCATTATTTGTTGTTACTTTGAGACTGCCCAGACCAATCATCATGGTCTTTTCCGGTCCCTGTACATTACATAGACACTTACAGTAGCACATAAGTGAACACATATCACAATTTACAACTCTGGGCCACAGTGTGTACAAGTCAACACCCTGTCGCTGTGTGCGGAGTAAACCTGCGCTCCAATCCGAAGGATGGTACCTCCTCCGTCACTGCACTGGAGTGTCAACCCAAACTATGCTAAAAATCCCAACATGGAAGTTGAACACACAACCGTCTGATTCAGTGGCGAGAGTGCTACCAACTGAGCAAGACTGATACCTAATGACCCATTGTTAGCTGCTATAATCATTTCAATATACAGTAAAAACAATTTACATAGGAGGATGTCTCAAAGCACTTCCCTGTGCTAGATGGGTACTTGGAGGTGGGGTGGGAGAGGGAGGGAGTCGAGAATGGTAGGAGAAGGGAAAGATGACAAAAAGTGCAGTCAAAGAGGTACATTTTGAGATGTGCCTTGAAAAGAGGGAAGGGAAGGAGCGAGTCAGAGGGACTCTGGGATAGAGCTACAACATGTCAAATAAATAATTATTGTTTTGTGCCACAAGTGTATGTATAGGAACAAAAAGCACTTGATTAAATAAATGCCATCAATTCAGTGATCGATGGGGATGTGTTATAAGATTAAAATTTGAAGTGAGATGATACTTATGACTGTCCTAGATATGGTTATGCATTCCAAGTAAGCCACGTGAAAGCTAAACGGCTTCCCTTAGAAAGATACTTCTCTTAAGAACACCACTCAACTCTGCTCTGCTTGGCACTGGGCACAGATTCCTTTTCTCAGAACTCATTCCCTAATAACTCAGGTATTTATAAAGTTTGGCCTTCTGTGTATGATTCATCCATCCCTAATTCTGGTTGGAGTGCAGTACTGTCACAGTGAGCTAACTTTCACCCATTCACTTCAGTTAAATTGAAATTGAAAATATCTTCAATGCTTTATTTTCTTCCCCCTAAAATCACTCCTCACATAGCTTCACATAACATCGCTAAGAAAATTCATGCTGTGCTTTGTCACCAGAAGAGGTATTCAGCCAGACACTTTATTCTTTGACAACAATAACAAATTATTCACAGCAGATGGGCCATACACAAATGTATATACCTATTTCACACATTTTGTCAATCACGTCCTAAAATTTATAATAATAATCCTTGAAATTTAATATATCAATTCTGTTTATCAATTCGTTCAGATATCTCAAAAGTGCTTCGCAAGATTTTTCCTGTAAATTACAATATTTGTAGGCAAATGTGGCAGTCAATTTGTACATAGCAATGTCCCCAAAATAATTGTGAATGAGCGACCAATTTTATTTGGGGGGATTGTTGGCCAGGATATTATAAATAAAAATTTCTAGGAATACTTATGGTTTGAAAGAAGACCAGAAACCTTCACAGATCTACTACTACACCAGCTCTATTATCCCAGCACTCGGCATGCATTGAAAGGTCAGTGGACCAATTTTCAAAGAAAGTCAAGCTCCATTACCACATTTAAAACCGTAGTGGTACACAGTGCGCCATTTGGACATTTGCGATGTTATAATAAAATTCTAACAACAATCTTAGATTTGGTATAGCACCTTACCCGTCATGAAGACGTTTCAAAGTGCTTCTCAGAATATACTATGAAGTGCAGTGACTGTGTGTTTTGTAGGCAAATGCGGCAGCCAATTTGTGCAGAGCAATGTTCCACAAATGGCCATGAAGTGATTAACTGATTTTATTGCGGGATTGTTGGCTAGCACACCAGAGATTAGATTTAACCTTGTGTGTGATTCTGTTCACACTTAGTGACTGAGAGATTGCCAATACAAATCAGTTAGAAATCTGCCAAACTGTTGAGAGTCACCGATTTTTTAAAAAAAAACTTTTCAACTTGAAACTGACTTGAAACAAAACAAAACAGCAGAGGTTGAAAATGAAATCAAATTCAGATAATTGCTGCATTCCCCACTGAACAGTTTCAAACAGCTGAGCTGGCTCCAAGATTACAAACTTGGCAATGGAATGTCAGATCAAGTCAACTCTCTGTGATGGTTTAGGTAGTCTAGTTCCTGAACCAGCAAGTCCTCAGTACTCCAAGGTATTGGTGATGACAGATCGATCAGCCAGCTTGTAAGCAGAACTTGGAGGGACGGAACTGTCACTGGGAGCAAGGACTCTCCCCACTCAGCTCCTGTTAACCATGTAAGCCCAAATCCTAATGGGTAGGGAGGTCCTAGCTGGACTAGCAGCAGAAGCTTGCCAGAGAGTGCTCTCAATAATAATAATAATAATAATAATAATAATAATAATCCTTGCATTTGATATAGCGCTTTTCACGTCGGGAGGACGTCCCAAAGCGCTTCACAGAATATACTGTAAAGTGAATTGACTGTATATTTGTGGGCGAACGCGGCAGCCAATTGCGCACAGCAATGTCCCACAAACAGTCGTAGATTGAAAATGACCAATTTATTATTGTTTTGGGTTTTTTGGAGGGATTATTATTAGGCGTGTGGAGTAAGGAAACTTGCCCAAGGTTTCGCCCTGACTGGAATTGAACTCAGGTCTCTCACTTGCAAAGCGAGTGCTCTAACCACTGAGCTACAGGACTCCTGTAGCAATGGCAAGCTATGTGGTTTTAGCTGGTTAAACTCCAGCAATTATCCCAGTGCAGGCTCTAGGGTGGCCAAGCCTTGACTCTTGACCATTTCTGCCTAATACTCTCTTGACTTAAGCAAACAGGGTGCATCCCTCTAGGGAGAGAGCGCGCATTCCATTCCAGACATAGGTTAATGGGTTTCTGCATGTGTCAGACACCCAGCTGACCCCCAAAAAAAGCCGACCAACACAGTACTCACTGCAACCTCCTACTTTCAAGAAGATACTTCTCTGGGTAAATGTAAAAGAATTAATCAATGCAGCAATGACCACTTTTATTGGAGTCTGTTCTACTTACAGGGAAAAGTTCTTCCAATCTTTAGTCTCACTTCAGGTCTTTTCCTTTTTAATCCTATGTCCTCTAGTTGTGCCCTCACAGTCTAAGTCTAATCTCCTTGTTTAAATCTACAAGTCTCATTGCAATAAAGGCCTGTATCGTGATCCATGTCCTTAATCTTTTTCTCCCCAACACAATGAAAATTGAAGTGCAGATATCCAACCATTGTTAGGATCTGAAAGTCTATTGATTATAAACGTGCTCAGAGTGTGTTTTTATTACTTTTAGAAACATCACATGAAATGATCTAATGTGTATTCAGACAAAAAGCAAATAAGAATCATCAACTTGGTGACAAAGAAAACATTATGTGGTTTTAATCAGCGTTTACACTAGAATTTTTTCAGTGCTTAGAAATAAACATAGTTTCACCAGTGTAGTTCAAATAATGCTCTCCAATATTTACTCTTGCTCTGTACTCCAGTTAAAAATAACATCTAATGCTCTCAGAGCCTAGAAGCCAGTCTTTACATTTCTTCTCTCCTAACTCCCCTGTTCCAGTTAACACAATCTTTATAGAAATCGGATCAAGGTATTAGCCACCTCAGGAGTGTGCTTGACTACCTGTACACATCTCTGCTACACATTAATATTGTTAATGATTGCATTCAGGAGGACGGCTCAAAGCACTTCACACCATATACTATAAAGTTTAGTGACTGTGTATTGCATAGGCTCAATTGCTAAAAACATAGAACCATAGAAATTTACATGACCGAAGAAGGCTATTTGGCCCATCATGTTCTCTGAAAGAGATTGTCCATTTATAATTTACAATACAATACACACTTATATAGCAGCTTTAGCGTTGGGACGATGTCCCAAAATCATTAGTCCTATTCTTGTGTCTTTTCTCCACATCCTTTTATATGTCTTCTTTTCAGTCAATTATCTAATTCCCTCTTAAAAGCTAATATGAATTCTGCCTCAATTACCACACTAAGTAGGGAATTCTATATTCAAGCAACCCTCTGAGTTAAAAATAAAGTTCTCCTAACTTTGCCCTTTTGGTAATTATCTTAAAACTTTGCCTCTAGTTGCTGACTCATCAACCAGTGGAAATAATTTGCTCTGCACAACTGCATAACTGCACAATTTAAGCATCACTGAAAGCAGTGGATCCCCTGCTTATTTTGGAAACGGAGCCTATCATTTTCCAGCGTGGCCTTTTATCGAAATGTACCCACTGTCTATTGAGATTGCCATATACAGTGTTTAAAATCCTGTTCTTGCAATCAAATCAAGAAAAAACTAGAAACAAAACATTGATTTAAAAAGGACTCACCCCAACTAGTGCGAATATTCAGCGGGCCATTTCTTAATAGCTCTGTGGGCCACTTCCGGCTCGCGGGCCACAGGTTGGCCACCATTGTCAAGAGTCATTAGAAATTTACAACACATGTGGAGGCCAATCAGTCCACCGAGTCTGCACTCCATTTATAGAGTGCTTTTCCAAGTACAATAAATACCTAAGGGCTTCACAAAATAAAATTGATTGGAAATTAATATGCATATTATGTAGGTAAATATAATAATCTTGGCATTTTACCTACAAAAAATAGTCACTTCACCTTACAGTATATCCTGTGAAGCTTTTTGAGCTGCCCTCATGACGTGGAGTGCGCTATACGAAATGTAAGGATTATTATTATTATATTTGATATAACACCTTTCATGTCAGAAGGACGTCCTAAAGTACTTGACAGTAAAGTGTAGTTAATGTGTAACTTGTATGCGAACATTTGTAGCATAAGAAATGTTGACGCTGATGTCAAAAAGTCAAAATCTACCAGGTGGCAAAGGTCAAATTCCAGCAGAGTTCAGGGTACGTATTCAAACAGGAGAGTTGTCCCTCAAAAATACACTCATAATAAAGCGCTTAAAAGACTACAATTCGACTACCATGCTCTCTCCCCCCCGCCGCCCCCAAACCCAATATCTGTCCTAATAGATCAAGAGTAATAAAGACAATGGTGATTCTTTGATATAAAGGGCGAATGCAGTTTCACACCAAAAATTCATAAATCATGCAGTAATAGAACGCTACAACCTGGAATATTTAGAAATTCCTAATATCTCACTAAGCTGAATGGCACGAAAATAATAATAATCCTTACATTTGGTGTAGGGCTTTTCAGGTCGGGAGGATGTCTTAAAGCACTTCGTAGGATATACTGTAAAATGAAGTTACTGTGTGTATTTCATGGGCGAACGCAGTTTGAGACATGGCATTTATTTGAGTGAGATTGTTCTGGGTGTACTGCTTGCTTACAGCTCCAATGATGGGTGGGGGGGAAGGTTGAGGGGGGATGGTGGCAGAATTCCAAGCTCAAACATTTATATTGCTCAGCCACCTCTGACTGCCATGACGTTACTCAGACAGAGAAGGGAGATATGCCTGTGTGTTTGACATTGCTATGTGCAAATTGTGTGCTGTGGTCACCTTCAAAATACAGTCATTTACTCTTTACAATAAATTCTTCTGAAGCCCTTTGAAGTGTTCTTGCCGACGTGCAAGGCACTTTATGATCTGCAGGGATTTTTTAAAATTATAATTTTAATTACACTATTGCTGCTGGAATTCTATTCGGATTTCTCACCATAACAAAATGGAACGATATATATGTGCAGTGCTACCTGTAAAGACCCCACGTTAGTGAAACCATAATGCAATAAATCCCGTGCTGAGTCATGCACATTCTGTCAACATGTCAAAACTACATTAGCACAAAACGTGACATGCTCCTTCGTAGTCAAGGGAACACAGTATTGCAAACGCCAACACAGAGCACGGCACATTGTGTGCACACCCACACACGTTCATGCACACATATGTGCACAAATACAAAATCACGGAGTGACAAGTGCCGTCTTTTAAAGAGCATTTAAAAGTGAGAACACTTAGGGAACCAGGGTCTGAATTAACTGCCTCATCGGAAGGTGAACAGAGAGCCAAATCGCTTCTGTTGAGAAATCAAAACACTGGAAATTCACAGCAGGTTGGTTCAACGTCTGAGGAAGAACCACGGGGCAACATTGCAACTCTTCATTAGAACTGAAACGTCACAAGCAAAACATTTTTCTCTCTCAGAAGTTAATCAATCTCCTGTGGATTTACAACCAGTTTCTGTTTTTAGTCCAGTTTCCGCATTCGCAGGTACCTCGCCCGCCTTAGGATTCAAAATCAAAATGAACGGGAATGTCCTGACGCACAAATCAATATTTTACACTAAATAAAAAGTGAAGAGTAGATGAAACCTACATTAAGCAGTTACTTATGACTGTATTTACTGAGGCATCCGAAGCACTTACTACTTCGCAGTAAGAGCAAAGTCTTCCATAACTGGAGACTTTTTCTTACCTAGAAGTGAAAAGCACTCGGGATCATCAGCTTGCACAGTAAGGCAGTAAGGACGATTTTGAAGTGCACTATTCATGAAATATGGTTCAGCCCAATTTTCTAACTGTAATCAAGATGCACCTTTGATCACAAGCACACAGTCAATGTCATATTTCAACTCACAGTCTAGACTGACACTCCCATGCAGTGCTGGGGGTGCATGGCATTGTTAAAGGTGCATCCTTCAGAGGAGGACTCCACATCTTTCAGTTGTGGAGTCCTGTAGCTCAGTGGTTAGAGCACTCGCTTTGCAAGTGAGAGACCTGGGTTCGATTCCTGGCAGGGTGAAACCTTGGACAAGTTTCCTTACTCCACACGCCTGATAATAATCCCTTAAGAAAAAAAAACAATAATAAATTGGTCACTTCAATCCATGACTGTTTGTGGTACACTGCTGTGTGCAATTCGCTGCCGCGTTTCGCCCACAAATATACAGTCAATTCACTTTACAGCATATTATGTGAAGCGCTTTGAGATGTCTAGAAGACGTGAAAGGCGCTATATCAAATGCAAGGATTATTATTATTAAACAGTCGTGGATTGAGTGACCAAATTATTTATTTATTTTGAAGGAATTATTACTCCCTTCAGCCACCCTCCTGCCCTCCATCCTCACTCCCCCCGACTCCCCCCACCGAGCACACTCATGTCCAAATCCCTGTCCAGCGCCTTGGGACATCCTCCCGACATGAAAGGGGTTATACAAATGTAAATTTATATTGTATGGTAGTGGATTGTCAGCCCAGATAATGAGCTCCAGGGCTGGTAAGTGAAAGTTAGCAAGGACAGGATCAATCCCATTCTAATTCCTCCACAATGGAATTGTTTGCCAAACCCTACTCTCCATATTTACAAGTGAAACACTCTGAGACGCCATCTGGTGTGGAGGGCACTATATAAATCCAAGTTGTTGTTGTTGTTGAAACGTTACAATTTGGATGAGGAACTGGAGAGCAGGAGCTGTGTGATATTCCAGTATATGCTCGAACCTGTAGGAAAAATCTGACGATTGGTGAAGAGGTAAATAATTCATTTAATAATAATAATCCTTGCATTTGATATGGCGCTTTTCACATCTTCTAGACGTCTCAAAGCGCTTCACAGAATATACTGTAAAGTGAATTGACTGTATATTTGTGGGTGAACGCAAATATTTCACCACACTGAGGATTTGTTCATAGTCAAACCACTTTGTTAGTCAAGGGAAGGAGTTAACAATGACTATTTTTTAAAACTCACGTTGGATATGTCAACAAAGTCAGGAGACAGCAGGGAACAAGGAAGAGAAAAAAATGCAGTATTTTAAGACGTGCAAGTTTAACCAGCCTGGGAGTGTCTGAGATGGCTTCTTTGGTCTGAAGCCCAGTTCCACATCATTCAAGACAAGTATAATGAAAGACATCTAGTTTTATTGTCTTCCAGCTCCGGCTGGTGCCAACAGTCGCAACAATGGAAGGAACAGAGTCTCAAGAGGCTGTGACCTTTGAGAACTCTTCAGTTTACTGGCTCATAAAAGTGTAATTTAGCGCTCGCCTCACAAGCACGAGACCTGAGTTTGATTCCCGGGCAGGGTGAAACGTTAGCCAAGTTTCCTTACTCCACCCGCCTCTGTTTACCTAGCAGTAAGTAGGAACATGATTGTTAGTCGATCAGCAAATTGCTTTTCCAGGGGTAATAATTCCTTCAAAATAAAAATAATTTTGTCACTCAATCCACGAATGTTTGTGGGACAGTGCTGTGCGCAATTGGTTGCCGCATATCGCCCACAAAATATACAGTCAATTCACTTTACAGTATATTCTGTGAAGCGCTTTGAGACGTCTCGAAGACGTGATAAGGCGCTATATCAAATGCAAGGATTATTCTTTTTATTATTACAAAGGCCACATTTTAAGTTTGAGCTGCACATTTCTTTGGACCGCGTGTTCTTTTCGCAAATCTCTCCTACCAGTGAACAGTAGCAAACACTGCACTCCCCAAATTGAAGAGCAGAACCAGTGGGAAAGGGCATTGCCATTGCAGCAAATAACCAGACCAGGACACTGCCACCATTTGGTTTGTGCTAAGATTGCTCTTCTCAGCCAGAGAAACATTATCTCGCCTCCCCCTCCATCCCAGACTAGGGAGGGGATCAAAAATCAGCCAGGTCTTATCACCTCCTGATCACTGTTCAACGATTGGAGAAAGCACATTGGATGGTGAAAGGATCAGACTGGGCTAAGATGTCCTCTGTGGTCATGGTCGAAAACTAGGCTCATACTATGAAGGCAGTAACTTGGGTGAGATTTGGGAGGGTGATTGACACCCCTATGACTAACACCCATGTACTCTGCATGACTACATGTCTTCAGAAAACGAATGAGAAAAGGGAGAATAAGGAACTGTAGAAAAGACAGGCCTTTGGAAAAGAGATCCAAGCATGCAAAAGAAACTTACCTCTTAAATTACCAACCTGTGGTCTTCTATCTTAAACACAATCATTTTTGCAAAAACTCATTCTTTCAAATTATAGCTAAGGATATGAAAGTCACCAGAGGTTTTGATGATTTAGCTGCAACCCGCCTACAAAAAAACTGCTGCACAGCTGGAGGGAAAGAAACTAAATAACACGTATTAGGGGGAATTAGGCCGATTTCTCAGCTTTGTTTCAAGTGCTTTCATCTTGCCTTAACTGCATGGATTTATAAGCTCTGTGTAATTATTTTTTACTTGCAAATTTTGTGCTTGCTAGAGATTACTTTTCCTTCTTTGCATTTACTTTATGAGTTTGAACTCACATAGTCTAGGCTGACATTCCAATGAAGTGCTTGGGGTGCGCTGCATTAATGGGAGTGTTGTCCTTCAGATGAGACGTCCAGTTTCCGTCTGCCTGTTCAGATGAGTGCTAAAAATCCTTGCCAACAATCCTGGCCCACTAAAATTGGTCATTCGCTTCATGGCTGTTTGTGCAACCTTACGATGTGCAAACTGGCATTCACTTACACATAGTCACTATACTTTACAGTATATTCTGTAAAGCATTTTGAGACATCCTCCTAACGTGAAAGGCGCTATATCAAATGTAAGGATCATCATTTTATTTATTATTGTATCTATCTACATGGCTCCTCAAGTCAAACCTTGCCTTCTTCCATCTGTAGAGAACATTTCCTCCCTTCCCACCAGCAGCACAGAAATTATGGCATCCTAGGGAGTATTTTGTTGATCCCAAAGCTGCCTTTATGTTTGAAAAAGTCTGAGACAGGGAGCTTTTGTGTGCCAGGGGAAGGAAGGGTTGAAGGCCAGTGAAGAGTATCCCAAAGAGGTGTAAGTCAGTACAATGAACTATTGCATTAACTGAACTAGGGCCCCAAGTAACAACAAAAACTAAGGTTGAACAAAATCTACCAGAACTGCAGAGTTTAAACACTTCTGTTCAAATAAAACCTCACACGTCCTTCAGGCTCATCAGGGATTCACCTCACTGCATGTTAAACAACATTTGTGGCAGGATTTCAAGATTAACACAGCAAGTTATGCAGAAAGACTTGTAAAGAAAACATATTTTCTAACACACAACCTAATGAACTTGGCAGAGGTTTGACAAAGTATCACAGAACTATTGTTAATCAAATTTTTAGTGGACACATTATCTCAAGAGATCGTTTGGCTCTAAAACTGGTGAGGTTTTATTCAATAAATATTAGAATATGATAATGCATTTTTTAAAAATGTAAATAGGAGATTGAACCCACTCCCCTCTCGTAAAAGTGAAGCCCAAGGTTTTTTGCAGAATTCAACAGCTAACGGAATATTGAATTTAATGGGCTTTGCATCTGAATCTAGCATTTAAATTGCTGCCATTTGCAAGACGACCCCGTTATAACCCAGTGTTTCAGATCCCATAAAATTAGACCCTGTGCAATAATGGATCCACAACAAAAATGGCTGTCAGTCTTGTTCCGGGGACGTCAAGTCGCCGGTGGCATTAATTTTCCTGCATGCGTACAGGATGCCAGCTGTCAGCTGTGACTACTCACGTGAGTGTTTCTAGCAATAGAAGGAAGTTGGCCAGTCAACCACACTTCCTCAGAGCCATAAGGCGCCTGTGTTACAAGTGGACTCACAGTCTATTGTAGCTTACAAGTCAGCAAGTGAAACGACATTCACCAAAGGGCTGGTTAGTACCAAATCGGCTGGTTTGTTGAGCATCCAGCCAAATCTAGCATAGGTTTTGAGCACTCCCACACCAAGTATTGTAGAATCAGTAAAATAGTCTTGGTCCCCTCATGACAGAACTGCAGAAACTAAATGATACTCTGCAGAGCATCATCCAGAGAGCATCAAACCTCTCAGACAAAGGCTGATGAACTGAGTCCAAACTGTGGAGCAGTTTTGTGGTTCAGACTGGATCTATTCTGAGGCTTATCAAAACGTGATTGATTTTTCTGGTGACTATGAAAGAGTGCAAATAAATCATCTCCAATCCCAGGGCTGACAGGGACTCCTTTCCCATCCCCATATTAAACAAAAAGTTCCCTCATTGGTGTTCAAATGCTTCATGAGTTTAACTTTGAAACTCATTTTATTTATTGACTGCCTGCTGTTTTCCAACATGGCAAAGTTAGCAGCAGTTCATATTGGACGATATTGAGCTACGTTCAAGGTGGAGCGAAGACTTATTCTGGGGACACAACTGTTTCAGAACCGAAGGCGGGAGGGGAGGGGGGAAAGCAAAAGAGGAAGGTGTCACGGTGAGGTAACAACAACAACTTGCATTTGTGTAATGCCCTTCACGTAGGATAAGAGTCTCAGTGGACTACACCGTGGTGGGCTTGGATTCGGAGTGAGATAGAAGGGGTGAGGGTGATCATAGTGCGGTTAAAGAATTAGGTCTTAAATTGGATTTAAAGATAAAAAGGGGTTGACAGATTGAGGCAGAGGAATTGAGACAGGAAGTTCCAGAGGTTAGGAGTGTGGACTAGATATGTTGGTGGAGAGAATGAGGCCAGCTTTAGTTACGTACAGTGATAAGGCACAAAAATGGACCAGTCAGCCCATCTAGTCTGCACCAGTGTTTAAACTCCACGCTCCTCTTTGAAGGGGTTGAAAAGTGTAGACATGGGGAAGGATGAATATTATGGGGTTTTTGTTCTTTTTGGGGGGGGATTAAAAGGTAGTTTTACAGAACGTTTCCCCAGAGGCTACAGTGGGTTGTGCAGATTCTTCAAAGGGGTGGGTAGGTGGTGCGTGGAAGAGTGATCCCCACGAGCCAAACGCCATTTCTTCATTCCACGCTTTAAGTCCTACTGCATAACTGACAGCCTGTGGGTCCGTTTGACAAGAAAACAAGTTAAAATGCATTTGCCTTTTCCTCGTGTACCAAAGTTCATATCATTACTCAGCCTCAAATCAAAAAGCTCAGTTGCAGTTTAATTCGGTTAGTTACATTATATAACGAAAGCTCTAAAAATACTCCAAGCACCCTGGTAATGTCTTATCAGTTTAGTTTTGTTTTAATTGGAGTTGTCAGCCTGTTGTATTCTGCTTAGTCACTCACTCGTTGACCCGAGGCATTAAGCAAACCCATTTGCACAGTGCAATGTTACCTAGTTAAGATACACTGTACCACTTTCAATCACAAGATTTCTGTTCCTGAAGAAATATCCTCAGTTACACGATGTTGAAAACATCAGGAGATACAAGATATGTCAAACCAATCTATTGGCAGCCCCAGATGTGTTCCCCAATTATGGAAACACCTAGATCCACCAACAAATGTGAGGAAAGCAAAACTGGGAGATTGCTCTCTCAACCGGAGCTGGGAAAATATCAATGGGCCTTTGCCCCCTTTCTGCAGATGGCAGACCCAGGACAGCTGTCTTATTGTGGATTACTCTCCTTCTCTCGGAAAGGCTAATCCAGACTCACGGCACCCTGATCCACTTGATCCTGCAACATAAGAAACGAGGGGGGTTGGGTGGAAGGGAATGAGGCTCTTTGTTTACAGACACCGTTGTTTTCTTTCCCCTTCCGCACAACCCCACCCCAAGTCCTTGTCCTCCTCTGGAGTAAAGCCCTCCCACCATCCATCTCACCCTGTCTTGACTATCGTAGTTTACCAGAACTCATTACTCCTCTGACAACAGTAACACATGGCAGACAATATATTGGATATACAGCAGAACCACAGAATAACTCGCTTCCTTGCAACACAACCTCGCTTGTACAATCGGTGCATTATATGGACCCAAACACTAAAAAAAAGGCCGACTTCTAGGGCAACAGTGCCAATGTCACGATCAGCACAGGAAATGGCGTCAGCGATGATGACCCAGATGTTGGCCATTTCCTTCAGCACGGGAGGCCAAACAGACTTCACCGTCGACCAGGCCCAGTTATAAGACAGACTGAAATATTATGGATCCCATACCACCACCTTATAACGGGACTCTACTGCAATAAAATCACTGCATAGTTGCCATCCACTCTGTACACAAGAAGCCCGTAAATAAGAAACCACGCACCGTTTTGTGTGAACAGTTGCTTTGACTTCTGTTTTGCGGTTGATTGTTATAAATAAAAATCCCTGTGGTTAGGGATTAGATCGGTGATAGTAGTCCTCTGAAAAGCTCAAGCTACAGCCAACACGTCATATATTCACAGCTCTTGCAGCAGACTTCAAGCCTGACTCAAGGGAACTGACTTACAGAGGTATAATCTGAATTTAGCTAACATTCCCTGATATCGAGCCATAGGATTACATTTATTGTTTTTTTTTCGCCCCATGAATTTTAATTATGGACTCAGTTAAATTATGCAAACAGTGACTGGAAGTACAGATCGAAGGATGGATCTGAAACTCAAGCCCTGGATTATTTTTCTTGAAGAATGCGCATTCTAACTGCTCTACCAATTATTGTACCTGCTGTATGTATTTATAGAGCTCTTCCATCCTGGGAGATGTGTGGATGCCTGGGTATTGTCAAAAAGGTCTGACATGCTCGTTGGTTATTAAACTCACTGCAAGTTTCTTTTCAATGGCACGTCACTGTGTTGAAAAGCAATATGCCACTTATATTAATAACGACATAACAATACCTGCATTAGATATAGCACCTTTTACTTGGGCCGCACATCTCAAAGCGCTTCACAGAATTTACCTCATATTAAAAAGGCATAAATTACAGTAAAAGGCAGGAAAATGGGACTGAAAGGATCACTCTGTAAAAGAGCCTGCACAGACACAAATGATCTTCTTCTGTGCCATGCATTTCTATGGTTATATAAAGTGTAGTGACTGAGTATTTTGCAGGCAAATGTGTTCTTATGCCTTGATTGCAGCACCATATATTTAATTTTACAATTTAGATAGTGTGGCACCTGCAGGAGAGAAAATAGTAGAATACGGGTTCTGAATAAAACATCGCATTCAAATCCCTGAAAATTAATCATTTTCTACAGTCTTAGCTACGATCATGGAAATATTTCATTTACATGAATATCTGAAGGAAAACAACTTTTTTCTAAAAAGTAAAAAGTCTCAGAGCATTAATATGATGCAAATTATATTTATACAGCGCCTTTCATGTCAGCAGGACACCTCAAAGCACTTGATACTGTTGGCTGGGAGTTGGAACATAAGTCTAGTTCATGAGCCTTCCAATTATTAGAGGGACCAAACTTCTCTTCTGTTCCATGAACTAATTGTTCAAAGCTGACTATTTCCACACAATGGACAGCTAAATATTATTTTTTACAATAACGATAACTTGCTTATAACAACATAGCTTATAATAACGCTTATGTATGTAGCGTAACGTCACAGAGCACTTCGCAGTGACAAGGTTGGACATTTAGCCAGGAAGTGGGCGGAGGGAGGAATATGGCCATCAGCACACTCACTCAAAGAGGTAAGATTTGAAGTGTGTGGGGGTGGTGGTGGGGGGGGGATAGAGAGGGGGAGTTCCAGAGGATAGGGGAAAAGGAACTGAAGGCTCGGCCACAGTGGTGGTAGGGAAAGGATGAGGAACCTGCAACAAACCAGAGTTACCTTTTTCTATGCTTGTTTTTTCTTAAAAATTTTCTCCACCTCCTTCACTTCATTCACTGCCCATGAAGGTGCACTGATGGCCATATTCCTCCCTTCCCCCCTTCCTGGCTAAGTGTCCAACTCCTGCCAGGTCTCTTCCCTGGTGTCGCTCACTCTCTCTATGGGAAAGCTCTAGGATTTGGCAAACATGGCCCATTCTCTCATTAGTCCAGCCAAGAAAGATCAAGTCCTGGTCATCGTTTCAATACAAACAAAGGCAGCAATTTAAAATTCTGGATCCTTATTTAGTGTACATTTCAGACTAAAGCGAAATAAATAATTAAAACCTATTACAAAGGATAATGCTTATAAATAGCTTATAAAAGCATTGAAGTTTTAATCTTAGCATTTGGAATTCAAACAGTTACTTGAGATATCAAATTTGCTTCACACAATGCACAAATACAGTCCTGATCCTACACTGCAATGCTGTTTCTCTCTGGCATCTTTAAACAGTGGGATTAACTGAACAGTTTTCTATGCAAAACACGTGTAAAAACAGAATATGTATCCCACGGTACACAACTAGAATGTTAACTTGAAATAGGATATTAATTTTCTTTTGTTAAGTTTCACTTCAAATTTGCATCCCAAATTCATCATGACTCACGTTATGGCCAATGTACCACCAACAAAACTGATAACATTGAAACACTGCAAAGAATAACTTTCTTCTCTCAGTTGGTTTAATATACACACACATTCACCACACACACACACACACAAAGTTCTCGCCCAGTGATGATTTGTAGCATAGGGGAAACCCAAGAAGAGAAAATGAAGATTTATTTTATGGAAGAAAGCGCGAACTTGCAAAGAAAAATTTTGGAACTTTTTGATATAACAAAATATCAGACATGTAAGTGTGACATTGAAATATCAAGATAGCATTCATTTTAAAGACATGACAACAACAACAACAACAAAATGACACTTATAGAGCGCCTTTCACGTGCCTTTCAAAGTGCTGAACAGTCAGGTACATAGGGGAGGGGTGGTGTAGGGGTGAGGGAAGGCAGAGAGGTGGGAGGGAGACCAAAGGCACGGTCGAAGAGAAGGGTCTTGAGACCAGCCTTGAAGGAGGCAAGGGAGGCGAGGCGAAGGGATCGTGGGATGGAGTTCCAGAGGCTGAAAGCCCAGCCACCAATGGTAGGGTGGGTTGGGTGGGAGACATGGAGCAGGTCGGAGCCCGCTGAACGGGGGGAGCGACAGCTTGGTTGGGAGTCAGCAGGTCAGAGAGATAGGAGGGGGCAAGGCCATGGATTTTATGTATAAATAATAAATTTACTGTAAAGTGTAACAACTGTGTAATTGTAGGTAAATAGGGCAGCTGATTTGTGCATTGCAATGTCCAACAAGCAGCTGTAAAGTGAGCGACCAATTTTATTTGGGAGAATGTTGGGGGGGGGGACATCGGAAGAAACACTCTTCTCTTTTTGAACAACGTCATGGGATCTTTAACATCCACCTGAACAGCAAAACGGAGCCTCAGTTTAACATCTCATCTTGATAGACAGCACCTCCAACAATGCAGCGCAGCCCCAGCACGACATTCGAGTGGCCTGAATTCAAAGTCCCAAGTTGGGGCTGGAACCCACAGGCCTCTGACTCAGAAGTGAGAGTGCTACCACCCCAGCCAGGCTGTCAGCTACGTTTTTGTAATAGCGCAGAATGGTCTGGAAGTGAAGCTCCAGCACCTTGGAGACAGGGAGTCAGTCAGCTCAGACAGGCAATGTGCTCCCCCACATGTAGCATGATGAGCTGCCCTCTCTCTATCCACAACCTGTTCCAAACAATGTGTAAACGTATACGTATAAAAAAGTCGGAGCCGAGAGGGCAAACGGGTTTAAAAAAAAGAACCTGCTCAGACTGCTCAGCTGCTGGGAGCATATGCAATGTCTTTCATTGGGTCAGAGACAACAAACAGAAAGTCCGACTTCTCCAAGCTGCAGGGCCCTAAATCAACTTCCGAATGCTTATTAGATCTGGAAATATTCACCATCTGACAGCATGCACCACTGGCTCTGCAGTTTATTAATCCTGCAAACACTAAGAGGCTTGCCAAAAAAATTATTATACACAGATCATTGTTTCCATATGCTGGTTGCAAACAGACAGTTTGCAGGCCAAATCTTTGTTTGGCATCCCCCCTGCCCCCCAATATTCACAGTCTCGAGGCTGGCTGGTATGTGTAATTCAAGACATCTCAAAGCACTTCATAGAATATACTATAAAGTGAGTTGACTGGATATTTTGTGGGCAAAACGCAGCAGCCAATTGCGCACAGCAGTGTCCCAGAAGCAGTTGTGGACTGAGTGACCACAATTTTTTTTTAAATTATTACCCCCGGAAAAGCAATCCTGCGATCCTCCAATCAATTAACAATCGGGTTCCTACTTACTGCTAGGTAAACAGAGGCATGTGGAGTAAAGAAAGTCGCCTAACCTTTTACCCTGCCGTGTATCGAACACAGGTCTTGTCACTTGCCAGGTGGCACTTTGCAGGACTCCACTAGTGGTGTGGTGCTGAAGCTGGCTGGCGCGGGTGGTGTGGTGCTGAAGCTGGCTGGCGCGGGTGGTGTGGTGCTGAAGCTGGCTGGCGCGGGTGGTGTGGTGCTGAAGCTGGCTGGCGCGGGTGGTGTGGTGCTGAAGCTGGCTGGCACGGGTGGTGTGGTGCTGAAGCTGGCTGGCGCGGGTGGTGGTGGTGCTGAAGCTGGCGTGTGTGGTGGTGAAGCTGGCGTGTGTGCTGGTGAAGCTGGCGTGTGTGGTGGTGAAGCTGGCGTGTGTGGTGGTGGTGAAGCTGGCGTGTGTGGTGGTGGTGAAGCTGGCGTGTGTGTGGTGGTGAAGCTGGTGTGTGTGGTGGTGGTGAAGCTGGTGTGTGTGGTGGTGGTGAAGCTGGTGTGTGTGGTGGTGGTGAAGCTGGTGTGTGTGTGTGGTGGTGAAGCTGGTGTGTGTGTGTGGTGGTGAAGCTGGTGTGTGTGGTGGTGAAGCTGGTGTGTGTGTGTGGTGGTGAAGCTGGTGTGTGTGTGGTGGTGAAGCTGGTGTGTGTGTGTGGTGGTGAAGCTGGTGTGTGTGTGTGGTGGTGAAGCTGGTGTGTGTGTGTGGTGGTGAAGCTGGTGTGTGTGTGTGGTGGTGAAGCTGGTGTGTGTGTGTGGTGGTGAAGCTGGTGTGTGTGTGTGGTGGTGAAGCTGGTGCGTGTGGTGGTGAAGCTGGTGCGTGTGGTGGTGAAGCTGGTGCGTGTGGTGGTGAAGCTGGTGCGTGTGGTGGTGAAGCTGGTGCGTGTGGTGGTGAAGCTGGTGTGTGTGGTGGTGAAGCTGGTGTGTGTGGTGGTGAAGCTGGTGTGTGTGGTGGTGAAGCTGGTGTGTGTGGTGGTGAAGCTGGTGTGTGTGGTGGTGAAGCTGGTGTGTGTGGTGGTGAAGCTGGTGTGTGTGGTGGTGAAGCTGGTGCGTGTGGTGGTGAAGCTGGTGTGTGTGGTGGTGAAGCTGGTGTGTGTGGTGGTGAAGCTGGTGCGTGTGGTGGTGAAGCTGGTGTGTGTGGTGGTGAAGCTGGTGTGTGTGGTGGTGAAGCTGGTGTGTGTGGTGGTGAAGCTGGTGTGTGTGGTGGTGAAGCTGGTGTGTGTGGTGGTGAAGCTGGCTGGTATGTTCACTGCCTTGTTTTTGAAGTTCTCTTCCACGAGATGAGAAGCTGATTGTCAGCAGGGTCCAATTTGCCAGAATTTTCAATCTCAGCGCCTGGTTCACAGAAACCCTCTGATCCAACCCAAAATGTCAGTGGGATAGTTATGAATACTTGTGGATGAAAACGGAGCTCTTGTGTACAGAATTGCTGAATCCTTATTTGATGCTATGCTATTCTCGTCTCTGAGTTAAGTTGTAGATTCAAGCTCCATGATGGGACTTTGAACTCACATAGTTTAGGCTGACGCTCCAATGCAGTGCTTGAAGTGTGCTGCATTGCTGGAGGTAGCATGCTTTGGATGAAACTTTAAAATGGACATCCTGTCTACCTATTTGGGTGGATCCCATGGCACTATTTGAAAAGAGAAGGGAGTGTCCCCCAGTGTCCTGACCAAAAATCCCCCAAATAAAACCAGTCACTCACTTCATGTCTGTTTGTGGGACATTGCTGTGCGCAGATTAGCTCCCACATTTGCCTACAAAGTACACAGTCACTACACTTCACAGAAGAAAAAAACATTCAGATATCATCAGTGCTGTGTCTGAAATATTCTTTCACCTTTAACGCAAGTTTTCAATCGGCAAAAAGTTCTATTTACATCGAAGTAACAAGCACTCAACTTCAAGGTGGTTTTTGGCAATCCTGGTTGTGGTTTGGTTAAACATTTTCTGCATGTCTTTACTCAATTGAAATTGATGGTCCCAAAACACTGCCACCACCAAAATCAGACTCAACTAGAAATGCTTACCTGGCGCGTGCGTTCTGTTATCTCTCAGCTCCACCTCCTTGCCCCACTTATCACAGACATCATCAACCTGTCCCTCTCCTCTGGCTCTGTTCCCATTCCCCTAAAAACCTCCATCATCACTCCCACTTTGAAAAAAACACTCCCTTGATGCGTCGCAGCTATCAAGCTACCGGCCCATCTCCAACCTCCCCTTCCTGTCCAAGGTGCTTGAAAGAGTTGTCGCCTCCCAGCTGCGCTCATTCCTCTCCACCCATGCATTAGTCGAACCCCTTCAGTCGGGCTTCCGTGCTGCCCATAGCACAGAAACCGCCCTGGTCAAGGTCGCCAATGACATCTTGACCATCTGCGACCAGGGCTCCCTCTGCCTCCTTGACCTATCAGCAGCATTCGATATGGTCGACCACACTATCCTCCTCCACAGCTTGTCCTCCCACCTCAACCTTCAAGGCCCTGTCCTTGAGTGGTTTAGGTCGTACCTCTCCCACCATCTTCATTTTTTTTCCACAAACGGCTTTTCCTCCACCCCCCGCACTGTCTCGTGTGATGTCCCTCAGGGCTCTGTCCTCGGTCCCCTCTTCTTCACCCTCTATATGCTCCCCCTTGGTGACATCATCCGCAGACATGGGGTTAACTTCCACATGTATGTGGATGACACCCAACTCTACCTTTCCTCCTCTACCCTCAACTCCATGACCACCGATGTCCTGACAGCTGCCTGTCTGACATCGAGTCCTGGACGAGAGACAACTTTCTTCAGCTCAACGTGCGCAAAACTGAGGCCCTCCTGATTGGCTCACGTCAGCGCCTCCGCACCTCAGGCGCTGACAGCATCAGCATCCAAGGCTGCACTCTCCACCTCTCAAAGCCAGTCAGGAACCTCGGCGTTCTGTTCGACCCTGAGCTGTCCTTTCTCCCTCATATCCACACTATAACTGGCACTGCCTTCCATCACCTCCGAAACATCGCCAGACTACGGCACTACCTCACCCCTCACGCTGCTGAAACTCTGGTCCACACCTTTATCACCTCAAGGCTGGACTATGGGAACTCTCTCCTCGCCGGCCTTCCCGGCACCTCCCTCCACAAGCTGCAGGTCATTCAGAACTCTGCAGCTCGTGTACTGTCCCGCACCAGGCTTCGGGACCACATCACTCCCACCCTCGCTCGCCTCCACTGGCTCCCCATCCCCCAGAGGATCGAATTCAAGATCCTCATCCTCACCTACAAGGCCATTCACGGCCTTGCTCCCTCCTACCTCTCCGACCTACTATCCCCCTACTTACCTGCCCGTACCCTCCGTTCCTCTGGCTCCGGTCTGCTCCACATCCCCCGGCCCAACCGCCCTACCATCGGTGGCCGGGCCTTCAGCCTCTCAGCTTCTAGTCTCTGGAACTCCATCCCCCAGTGCCTTCGCCTTGCCTCCTCCCTTTCCTCCTTCAAGGCCAGTCTCAAGCCCTTTCTCTTTGACCGTGCTTTCAGCTCCCCTCTCGACTCTCTACCCCCTCCTCGCTCCTTCCCTTCCCTCCCCTCACCCTGACCATTTTCCCCCTGCTCAGGTCCTAACCCAACTGTCCAGTGCCTTGGGACATCCTCCCGACATGAAAGGCGCTCTATAAATGAAGTCTTGTTGTTGTTGTTGTTTTCTCCCATCAGTGAGTTTGAACACACAGAGGACATGCATTCACCCCCGTCCCCCTTTCAGCATTGCAAACATCAAAACAGATGGTTCCTCAGCAGTGTTGGCAGAGCAACTAAGAACTGGTGGTCTGCCCACCCTCTTTACAGAGAAATGGTGCACAACACTGAGAGAGAAAATGCGGGAAACCAAGTGTGGCCAGGAAATTTTGCTACATAAATGCTGATGCGTTATGAGATAGAGAAACATTACAAATTGGTTGCCGCTTTTGGCTATGAATTATTATTATTAAAATTCTAAAATAACCTCTTGCTTCTCTTTCCCCCCAACCCCCACCCCTCCTAACGCACACACACAAGGGTATAGCCATTCTATTTTGCTGCCTGCTTTTTAGAGTCTGAATAATATAATAATGCTTGAGTGACATAGTACCTTATCACATCTTCGAGACGTTTAAAAACACTTCACAGAATATACTGTACAGTGAATTGACTGTATATTTTGTGGGCGAAATGCAGCAGCCAACTGCGCACAGCAGTGTCCCACAAACAGTCATGAATTGAGTTACCAAATTATTATTATTATTTTCTTTTTTCTTTTTTTGAAGGGATCATTACGCCCAGATAAGCGATTCGGCAATCGACTAACAACAGTGTTCCTGCTTACTGCTAGGCAGACAGAGGCGTGTGGGGTAAGGAAACGTGTCCAACTTGTTGCCTTGCCGGGAATCAAGCCACTGAGCTACAGGCCAGAATGGCCTGCTCCTGCTTCCTGAGAGGACAACACCAGTCACAGGGCGGTAGGTAAAATCAGCCCCATGAAGACTCTCCATCAGACCTGTTGCCCTGGCAACAGTGACCCTCCACCTCCCCCAGCAGATATCAGAAACACATGCAAGTGGGAGATGAGAGGTGGATTCCAGGACTGGGAGTGGACAGTGTGGTCCCAGGTCTGTGAGTGGGAGATTTAATCACTGAATTGTGAGTGGGAGAAGGAAGTTGTGATCCCAAGACTGTTGTTCTACGTACATTTTGTAACTGCATGAAAACATATCTTTTTGCAAGAGACTGTGAAGATGTAGAAAGCCCTGCCCGAGAAGACCACAGGTAGAGAATTGGTTGGACAGTTTAAATGTTTAAAAGACAGATTGACAGATACTTGAAAAGCAAGCATGTAAGCCAAAAAGCAGAGAAAAGGCAGGGAAATTGGATGAACAGAATTGCCACGATCTAATAACATGCTCAATTCGCCATTCCTGTTCCTGTGACTGATGTACTGAGAGCCAGCTTCTCAATTACAAACCAGCTGGCTAGACAGAAATTAATTAAGAGGGCAGAGTAAGTTTATTAACCCAAATCTTAAAAAGCACATTTACATTTAGCAGCCATCCACATTCCCCATTATTGAATAGATTTACATTATATATTTTATAGAACAGAAGATGAGGTCAGATTTCTCAAGGAATAATGTCCATCGAGTCATTAAAAAAAGCCTTCAGACACGTCACTCAGCTTCGATGTCCATTGGTAAGTGATTAATAATATCGATCAGTCATAAATGACTAGTACTGCTTGCCCTGGTACGATAACAACAATTAAAATGATGTTCTACTTTAAAAATGTACAACAGCTGAGCTTGTTTCTGACGATTTTTCAGGCAGACGTTAAAGAACACATGATACTATTTGAGACACCACGAGTGTTTGTGTTCGAGCCAACAATCTTCCAGATTAATGGGTCATTCACCTCATGGCTCTTTGTAGGATCTTGTCAGTTTGCTTACAAAAACAGTCACTATACTTGTCAGTCATTACTGCAACTCCTTTGAGATGTTTCAACATGATAAGACATTCTAAAAATTAAAGTTTTCGCTCTCTCACTCTCTCTCTCTCCTTTGTTCGTGACCAACTTCTGCACGCTGCTGCACTGTCTAAATGACAAGTTAAATTACAGATGTCAGATGTAAAACCTTGTGTTTACGCCAAGAAAAATAAAGCCTTGGGAGGCTGAAAGACACCAAGTGCAAAAATGGATGGTGCACATCATTGCTGACATTTGGACGAGTGCACAGAGATAGTGTAGAACAAAGAAAATCGGCAACATAATCTGAGAAAATGAATACAAAATAAAGACTAGTTGAAACCTTGAGTGTGAATAAGCAATCCATCTTAACACCTGGATGAGCCTGTCAAATGTTACCTTCAAATTTCAATGATGTTCAATTGTGTTGCTCCTTTTGTGGTGGACTGTAAGGCGATTTAATAATCATTTGATACTGTTGTCTGTTCTTGAATGCTGTTCAGAAATAATGGAAACATATTCTCTTTCAAAGAAAATACTCTTCGCATATGATATAGCGCCTACAACCTTGAGAACGTCCCAAAATGTTTCTTTTCTGTGAAGTGCAGTGACTGTATTTGTAGTCAAATGCAGCGGCGAATTTTCATAAAGCAATGTTCCACAAACAGCCATAAAGTGAGTGAATGACCAATTTTATTTGGGGGATTGAAGGCTTGGACACTGGGTGAAATTCCCTTCTCTTTTTGAATTGTACGACGAGATCTTTAACGATCACCTAAATAAGAGCCTTGTCCATCTAAACAGGACAGCTCCTTGGTTTAACTTCTCATCCAAAGGACAGCTCCTCCAATCATGAGGCAGCATCCCCAGCACCTCAATGGAGTTCAAAGGCCTGAAGTGTGGCTTGAACCCACAATCTTCTGAATCAGAAGCTAGAGTGATACCTATATAAGAAAAAGTTACCTAGAGAGCACAACTGCCAGCGGTTTTCAGGATAAAGTCTTGAACTTCAGTCATTGTGTTAAAATGTACATGATAAACTTTGATCTCCTCCAAACGCTTCAGTGGTGTAGATCAGCTCTGAACCTGAGAATAAATGTGCAGAGAGCCTGTCGGCTGCTGTTCCCCACACCAAATACCTTAATCACACACAAAACAGGTATGTTCTTATTGGTAAAAGTGCCTGCAGCAAAACCATTTCACATTTAAAAAAAATTCAATCAAAGGTTTCTTTATAACCGCTCAACATGCCTTGATCTGTCTGCAGAACCAAAATGTCAACATGATTTAACCTAAAAACAGATATAGATTCTGGTTTCTCAAGGCTTTGCCTATGGGCAAATCTACACAACAGAGAGTAAAAAATAACGATTGAGACTTTCAATGCCTTACACTGAGATGCAAAATGTAAGTGAAAGGCTTATTCCTCTTCTAGCTCCAGTCTCACTGGAGCTTTGCATTCTCTTGCACTCTGTTCTGCTATCAGATTCGGAATAGTTAACTAACAGACTCAAAATAGCATCTCCATACCTCTCAATATTTTCACCCTCTAGATTATATCCCACCCTTTTTCGTGAATCAAACTGAGTTCTCTTTATAATATCAAGTCCTAAGGCTCAAAACCCCCTGACTGCTCCTCTCTGAATCTTTCCCTAGTCCACAATGACAGACCATGTAGTGACGTTTACTGTAGCAATGCTTTTCACATGGTATGGGACGTTCTTAATTTCCATTCCAACTTTTCCATAAATTAATGAGATTAGAGTAGAAGTCTTACAACAGTCAGTGAGATGATCGTTCATATAATCTTGGTTGCAGATGAATGCCGTTTCAAAATTAATAGCTTTACTTGTCAACTGACTGCTACATCTCAATCAGCCTTTCCGTTAGTGACAAGGAGCCCAGCAATGATCAGGGACTGTCTCTCTGATGGGGAGACTGGTTGCCTCTAGTGACGGGAAGACTGTTTCTCTCCAGATCACTTTCTATTCTATGCTGCCCTTCGAGGCTTCCTATGCCAAGCACTGCGGCAGGACTGGAGATGATGATGCGGGGGTTGTGACGTGTAGTTTGCTCACGAATGTTGGCCAGTGGTGCTCCGTCACTTGGAGCTGGTCAGCACGAGAAAAGGACCATTTATCCTGGACATCCCCCATCCGCCAATTTGTGCTTACAGATTAAGGGCCCACAGTGTGGGGAATCGCCAGTGCTGACCCACATCCTAAACTGTCACAGTGTGTTGGAGAACGAACACGCTATGCCACCATCTGCCAGCTGCTAGGTTAGCAGTTACTAGGCGGGGGAGTGGGAAGAGTGGGAAACAGCTTTGCTGCTCTTTGCATATTCTGCTGTAAACCCAAATGTGCCTCCTCGCAAATTATTACAGGTCTCATTTTGGTACCAAAGGAAAGAAATCAATGCAACACCATGCACCGACACAAAATGGAATTAGATTCTCAAAATGCTTCACTCCAGTGAATTTGAAGTGCAGAGTGAAAATACATTGGCTCAAAAGCAGAGTTATAAAACTCATTCCTGGTGGCAGGGCACGGGAGGATTATTAGCAGTCATCTTTCCAGCAGAAACACTTTGGGCTGCAAAAGGAGTGACCCTAGGCACAATCACAGTATTTTATGCGCAGACACGAAGCATCCTCTTCTAAATCGACCAACTAATTTAGTCACTTAATGTACTAAAGCGGCTTTTGCCTCTCATTAACCTGCTACGCAGCTCTGGCAATCACTGAGGCACAAGTCCAATGCCACACTTCCTCCAATTCTGTCAAAAGTGTCTGTCAAAACCGCTCACTTTTAATCACATTCGATCACACTTTGTCAAACACAGATGTCTACCTTAAACGATGGTAGCCTTTTTAGAGATAACAACATCAGTCACAACAAGACTACAAAGTAACTGAGGCCAACTGTTTGATTCTTCATTGGTCGTACAACTTTTACTGCGTGATTTATAATAATTATAATCCTTGCCTTAGGTATAGCAACTTATCACGCAGTCAAGATATCTCAAAACACTTCACAGATGGAGATGGTGATGGAGAGAGAGGAACAAACAAACACAATGAGAAATATATAATAATCCTTGCATCTGATGTAGTGCCAAGAAAGAAAGAGAGAGAGAGGAGAGAAAGAGAGAAAGAGACAGAGAGAGACAGAGAGAGACAGAGAAAGAGAGGGAGAAAGAGAGAGAGAGAGAGAGAGAGAGAGAGAGGAGAGAGAAAGAGAGAAAGAGAGAAAGAAAGAGAGAAAGAGAGAAAGAGAGAGAGAAAGAAAGAGAGAAAGAAAGAGAGAGAGAAAGAGAGAAAGAAAGAGAGAAAGAAAGAGAGAAAGAAAGAGAGAAAGAAAGAAAGAAAGAAAGAAAGAAAGAAAGAAAGAAAGAAAGAAAGAAAGAAAGAAAGAAAGAAAGAAAGAAAGAAAGAAAGAAAGAAAGAAAGAAAGAAAGAAAGAAAAGAAAGAAAGAAAGAAAGAAAGAAAGAAAGAAAGAAAGAAAGAAAGAAAGAAAGAAAGAAAGAAAGAAAGAAAGAAAGAAAGAAAGAAAGAAAGAAAGAAAGAAAGAAAGAAAGAAAGAAAGAAAGAAAGAAAGAAAGGCTCAAATTAAGGTTCCATTCTCCACGTTTCCTTTGAATGGTGATTGTTACCAGCTCTCATCCAGACCACTCAACCTACGGGAGAAGAATGCATCGCAACCCAACCAATTGAAGAATGGCATTGAAGAAAGTAGTCATTCAGAGAGTTTGATGCCTCAAATGTTTCTCATCCTGTGAGTTAATAGTCAATTTATCTACAAATACATAGTCACTAAACTTCAGATGTGATATACCACAGGAGATAAGATCAAAGTAGGGATTTCAGATAAAAACTAAAAAACACATTCTTAGCTGTGAATTACACAGCTTTATTAATACTATAAATAAGGTTTAATAATTTAAAGCTGTATAATGCTTGGGTTAGTTTCCAACAGCATGCTTAACATTGCACTGTTATTTCAACCAGCTGAAATTTGATTTGCTCCTCAGCTTGATTTGCAAATCCTTGCTGTTTTTGGCCGCCAATCCTTTGCAGTAGAAATTCACTGAACACTCAGAAGTGTAAAAGAAGGCATTCATTGAAAGTGCAAAAACACCACACCACAGACAACTCAGCAACATTTAAGGCTTGATACCATGAACACAATGAGGAGTCTCACAGATATCACCGACAGTATTAATCTATATATAATGTCCATTGAGAGCTTGATTGAGAGTATGCTTTCTTTTTTAATTCAATCTAACTCTCAACACACAATATTGTCAACATAACAGATGAAGATATTACTGTGTTACTTGTTCCTAAAACTGCATTAGTTGCATAACTTTGCAATTGAAGTATAAAAAATCTGAAACAAGGTCATTTATGCTCATTACAATTAACCCTCTGACAAACGTTCTCTATTTAAAATCCTAGAGAAAATGAAAAACTACATGAAAACCTTTAAAATGATAAAACTGAAATTTCTCACGAATCCCAAATCCATAACTTACGAATTTAAGCATTTCAATCCACATTTTCCAACTTCCAACATTTTCAAACCCTTTACTAACTAGATATTGCCCCAGTTTTCTTTGTAAAGAAGGTAAAAAAGATTAAATGAACTACGTTTGATGGAAGTCAATTCCACACATTCACTAGCCTATTATGGAAAGTGGCTAAGTATCTCGGCTGTTTCATGAGGCTTGCCAATTAAATCAAGAGTGCCATGGGCTTTGGTGCCCACAGACTAGCTAAATTCTCAATGCCCATTCCATAAAAACTAGTGATGGAGAGACATACAGTACTCTGCTAGAAACCGGCTCAGTTAGACATCTAAAACTGGATCCTGAGATCTTACTAATTGGATAAGAGCTGAGCCTCTCCACACTAGAGACTAGTAAGAACTTTGCATTGCTTTTGAAGAAAAAAATATATGTATACTGCACCCTTCACAAAAGAGATTGACATAAATCCAATGTGCCGTCCTCATCTGTGTTTGGATTCCTATTTAAAGTATTGATCTACAGCTATGGGCTCCCATGTTCTAAAGCTAGCATTGACCTTGTCCAATATTGCCAAGGCACTACCAGACTTTGGCTGGTGAACGGTATATTTCATTACAAGAGCACAAACTGCCACGATTATATTATTTCATTAAAAAGGTTGCCTCTTTCCTTGCTCTGCACAAAAAAAACTTTCTCCTGAGCTAAACAACTTGCACTCCAATATCATCTCTCACATAGGATATTGTCTGGAATAGTATATATAAATGGAGTATGTCTTAACATCATCAAGAAGCCCCACCCTACCCATACACACAGTTATATTTTGATTCATAATACTTATAAGACAGCACAAGGCAATTTCTTGAGCTACAAAAAATACTCACGCTGATTTTCCAGTGAAAAATCTATGTCCTGTCCTTGCCTTGCCAGCGAGATGAAAGGTCCAATCAATCTCCCCACTCAAGACATGCCTGATCTGCCTCACTCAGAGATATTGGTCACATTGCACGGTTAGACAGAACATGATGTGTAATCATCATTCCCCACACCAGCTGTTCTTTAGGTCTTTTGAGTTTACCAGTTCAAGGACAATTATGAACAGTTCCAAACACTGGACTCCATTCTGGTGCAAACTCGAATTCCATATGTGAAAAACCTACTGTATTTCAAAGCTATATGTTTACTATATTGGTATATTGGAAGGCAATGCATTCCAGACCATAACAACTCTCTGTGTAAAAAAAAATTTCTCCTCATCACTCCTCTGGTACTTTTGCCAATTATCTTGAATCTATATCCCCTGGTTACCGACCCGACTGCCAATGGAAATAGTTTCTGCCTATCTACTCTATCAAAACCCCTCATAATTTTGAACAACTCTATTGAATCTCCACTTAACCTTCTCTGCTCTAAGGAGAATTGCTGATGTCCACGTTGAAAATTGGCTGCTGTGATAACCTACAAATACAGTCACCAATTTACAGTAAATCCTGTGAAGTACTTGGTGATATCCTCTCAACGTGATAAGACTCTATATGAAATGCTAAGATTATTATTATTACTACATTCCCCACCTGATCCAAATTCACTCCCACATTTTGTATGAATTGGCTGCTCATCTCATTGTTGGTTACAGGATGATGTTGGCGCTTACTGTTTGGTAATGAAAGCTGAAGATACATTACACTTTAAAACAAATTGCCATTATTATTTAGCCTTACAATAATTCTTGTATTGGTTATAGCTCTTGTCACGTTGTTGGAACATCTTGAAGCAATTCAGAGGAATTTACTATAAAGTGCAGCAACTGGGTATCTGCAGGCAAATTTTCTAATTTACATGCAAGCTTTGGTGTTAAGATAAAGCAACAAAATTATATAGTAAATACCATGGAGCGCTTTGAAAAGTCTTCCCGATTTCAAAGGCAGTTTGTCAAATGCAAGGATTACTTTTATTCTTTAATTAAAACAACAACTTGAATTTATATAGCGGCCTTCATGTAGGATAACTTCTATTGCGCAAATCCTTATTCAACAAACTCTATAATAAAGGATGCCCACCAGAGGAAATTACAAGTGAATGGATGAATGTACAAACAACAGTTTAATCCCTTTATAATCCACTCCATGATCAACTGAAGCCTTGGCACCTCTACGAATGCCTGCTCTAGCATTATGTGGGTAAGTTAGCCCACTGGGATTTTGTTCAGACCCAAAACTAACACCAGTACTCAAACCAAACAGGCCCTCAGAATTACTGCAACATTCAAATGAAATATCAACATGTTAATGCTTTCTAAAGCTTTTTTTAGATTGTGTATAGATTTAATCATGTATGCCCTATGCCTGATCTCTGAGGCTAAAGGATAGACACATCAGCAACATTCACAGGGATTTTAAACAACTTGGTCTGTTATTTCAATGCAATGTCTCTTTCGCTGGAACTGGAGAAAAAGAAATGAGACAAAAGAATATCAGTCAATACCCAATGGATCAACGTGTAATTTATTTATAATCTTTCATAACCTAATGTGTAATAACTGGAATATTTTTATGGTATCTGGGAGACTCATACCACCCATTAGCAGTTTCCGAGCACAGTGTCAGCACATATTACCAATGGGTAGGCAAGAATATTTTGCCTCAAGACCTGAACATTTTGACACTATCAGATCATATGTCCAATCCAAAGCGTTCCATCCCCGATACATTACACTAACTGGCTCATCTTGGAAAATGATGTTATGTTGAAGCTTGCTGACAGGTGATGCTTAGTCATAGTTAAGTTTAGTGCTGTGTTCCCTTCTTTTTTTAAAAAACACTTAATATAGTTGCAGGTTCACACCAATGGCATCTTGCAGAGCCATGAGTGCAGCATTTTTTCAGTCTTAACTGAAATTTCTCTTTGGAGGCAGTATTATGATCAGGCTGCTTGTCTTGTTAGAATGATTCCGCAGTGTGCATGCGTGTATGTGTTATAAGATAGATAGCAAAGTATTTTAGACCCATTCCTTTGGAAATTTCTGCACAGGGGGGAAAAAAACACGCACACACCCGTTTAAAAGTACCTTCTGCCCTCTGTACCATGATGCATTCCTCAAACGAAATGTGTGGTTACGCGATCAGTTCGCAGGCTTCATATAACGGCACTCGAGCCATCTGCTAAGAAGAGAACATTACTCCTGTTGGTTTTATTTTCCTAGCGTCGTTCCAAGAAGATCTCTCCTTTAGGATGCTCCAGTTGATACTGAGGACTCACCCAATGCCCACCTCTCACCAGCCTGTTGTGGCTCTGTGTATTTGCACACCCAAAGACTCAACACTTTTGAACAAATTACAGAAAAAAATCTTCACTTTGGTACAATCTTAAGTCACAGCCAAGTCATGTCATGGTAAATTACTCTGATGAAAGGCTCGGTTGGTAGCACTCTTGCCTCTGGGTCAGAAGATTGAGAGTTCAAGCTCCATGTCCGACCTTAAATTCATAATGCAAGCTGGCAGTCCTAAGTGTGTGTGGGTGAAACCAATGAAATTATTAAAGATGCTGTCTTTTTAGCTGAGAAATCAAACCGAGGTCAGCATTAAAGACTCCAGGACACTATTCAAAAAAGAAAAGTGAGTTTCCCTTCTAGTCCTGCCACCTCTTAACCCCCCACCACCCTTGATTAAGTAACTATATCCAATGAGTACTTGAGTAATACAAAATTGCAGAGTCAAATCCCAGGTTCAAATCCCGGTTTGTGCTGAGTTAGCCAAACGATGGGAGCAGTAAGTGTGCTACATTTGCCCTCAGCACCCCAGGTTTGAGAAAGGGAAACCAGTCATGGTTCCCAGTCTTGCTGTTTATCCAGAGACACACATTAGAAGCTAATTGGATATAGGGTAGGAGCAAGATCGGGTTCACCCTGTGCTCAGTCGTGATTATCACTGGATTTATAAAGCAAGTCTGGAGGGATTAAATGACATGGTTTACTATTATATTGTCCTTAAACAGCCTGCCAATGCTCACTGCCAAGGCCCACAAATGCACAACTTGGTTAACTTAAGTTAACAGCACTTTCAGTCATCTCTCCCCTCCCCATCCGCTCCCATCCCCAGCTCGATGCCAGCCAGCAGTGTCAAGCACCTAGAGACGTCTTCCCGACATGAAAGGCGCTGTATAAATGTAAATTATTTTGTATCGAGGGATGAAGAGAGTGATCATGGAAAAGAAACAAACGTGAAACAGATTAAAAAAAGGGTAAAATGATGCCATGTAATTCACTGTTCATCTTTAAAAATCAGAACAGCTGATGTTTAAACCTGCAAACTAAAATTTACTCCGCCACAAAAAAAGAGACTCCTTCAGCCCTGGTGTAAATTATTGCAATTGTAGGAAATAGAGCAATAGCTGCAACCGTCATTGTATTAGCATGTGTAGAGAGGGCAGCTACTAATGTTCAGTCAATAAACACACAACACTTTGTTGTTCGATCTGCTGTTGCACTTCAGCTGAAATCATTAAGGCAATCTGCACTATATATTACAATGTAATTGAAGTCATATGGTGCCTCTTCCCCTATTGGTAATATCCTTGGAATGTGTAATGTCCTATATTTTGGGAAATATCACTTCCTTTGAATAAAGTATATGGTGACAGTAACGTCAGGGAGTTAACATATCTACCGTAGCACCAGATGCCTTAGGCTGGCCCCCTTCTGCTTTGCCTCAACCCTCAGCTTGGACTTTCAAATTGCTAATACACTGATTATCTGCCCCAACCCAGTGCTCAGTTATGATCATCACTAGGATTTATAAAGCAAGTCTGCAGGGATTTAACAACATGGTTATCATTATATTGTCCTTAATTTTAACATTACTCATAGAAGTTTATCTTATTTTAGCTTCGAAGCACTGGAAGGCTCTTCTGTGCACACATCATCCACATTAGCATGTTGCGTTCTTACTTCTCAGAAGCATGCAGACATCTGTACTTAAAATAAGATTAGTTAAATCTGCAAGCGTCCGTCTCCCTGCTCCAGATAAAAGCGGACAAAATTAATCTACAGCTTCCAGTTGAGAGGAACACACTTCGCCAACCCATGCAAAATGCTGCCCGGCCGAGCTTTAAATTACAGCGGGCCACCTCTGATCTACCATCACCTGTACATCCTCTCCTTTCGGCGTCAAACTAAGTCATTGTTCAGCACCCCAAGACACAATATAAATGTAAGTTGTTGATCTTTCTGCCCGTTTATTTTAGTGTATCCTGTTGCCCTTGCACAGGCTGCCGATTTCTGTTGTGTCTGCACATTGCAAAAGAATGAAGAATCGATATATCGAATAGCCTCTTTCTGCGCTGTAACTTTCTACGATTCTATGAAATACTGGTTTCTTTCCTCCGATTACCCAGAGGTAAGTCTTAGAGACCAGAGGTCTGAAGCCTGGTGCTGAGCTAGCTCATCATTGCCGCAGCTGTGCCAGCAATTGGGAATGCTACAACTGACCTCTGCGGCCCCGGTTACAAAGGGGGAACTGGTTTTGTGGAGTGAAAAATAATATCAGCCAAGGTTCCTGCTCCAGCTCGGAATGCGAAGGTATAATCCATGTGGACATGTGGATTCCCGTAGAGTAGTGGTTAACAGGCTCGCCTCACAAGCAAGAGGTCCCGGGTTTGATTTCCAGGCAGGACGCAACCTTAGGCAAGTTTCCTTCTTCCACACATCTCTTTTTATCTAGCAGTAAGTAGGAACCCAGTTGTTAGTCGATTGGCAGATCTCTTTCTGGGAATAATTATCCATTCAAATAAATACTAATTTGGTCACTCAATCCACGACTGTTTGTGGGACACTGCTGTGCACAATTGGCTGCTGCGTATAGCCCACAAAATACATAATCCATTCACTTTACAATATATTCTGTGAAGCGCATTGAGATGTCTCAATGACATGATAATGTGATATATCAAATACAAGGATTATTATATTATTATAATGGACAGTGCTCATGTGGGGACAGGATTAGGCTGGGCTGTGATTTCACCCCTGCTATCAAACACCTCACCAACATTCATTGGCACAGTTCATACATGAGGAATATCTACTTGAGCGAGATACCAGAGGGTGTTCGGTTCCTGGAGTACCATGCCTCAGTCTGACAAGATGCAGCTGCCATGAATCCCCCAAAACTTGAGCAATTTACCAACAGCAACAAGGGTGGCAGCAGGTATTTAATTAAATTCCAAGGAGTTGAAAGATAAACACAATTCTTTCAGCAAACACACACACAAACACAGGCACTCATGGGCAGACTCAAATAGAAACTTAAACCTAAATTGCATTTTCATGATACACACACACACACAGATGCACAGAGATGCAGACCACTCACACACATAATAATATTAATAATAAACCCTGCATTTGATATAGCGCTTTTCACATCAGGAGCACATCTTAAAGATCTTCATGGGATTTCCTGTAAAAAGTAGTGACCATATATTGTAAGCGAACATATGCCACTGAACCAAAACTCAATCATCAATCATGCTGAAGCATTAAACTGACAGACAGTGTATGCAATCATGCTTATTCACTCATCCACACATACTCACATACACAAATATTAACTATATTAATGTCAATCCTTCTGCAGTAATGAGGAAATTGTGTCATTGTAAAGGAGAAAGCTGTGTGCCATTCACGCCAAACAGCACCAGAGTACAATGTCAGGAAAAGAAAGGGTTGCTGTTTGTGGAAATATTTCCTTTCAAACATTTTCCAGTGCTGTAGATAGTCTTGGTGAACTAAAATCTCACCTCATCACAATTTCTTTTTTGAAATTTTTTTAAATAAAACTAAACCAACAATTATTGAGACCCACTGATCAGGCAATTGGTTTGCTTTTTAGTTGCTAATTGAGAAGAGAAGTAAGTAACTGTCTAAAATGGTGCGTTACTCACAGAAGGGTTTCTAAAGTCCACTTGAGCTGTGCAGGAGGTCTATGTTCTATTTAAGCTGTGTAGAGGGGAGTCTGCGATCAATTTAAGTTGTATAGATGCAAATCTATGATCAATTTGATTTGTGTAAAATTAAATCTGCAATTATACTTGTTGCAGGAATGTAAACTCCACGTAAGCCATTCAAGACTGAAAGCTGTGAGAAGGGAAAATTTTAGATGGGAAATATTTTTCAATCACTCTCGCTGAGAATGCCTAATGTCATCTGACCTATCTGGAGCAAGTTGCCATATGAAAACATGTTCCCCAGAAAACTCATTCAAAGTTAGGCACACAACTGATGGCTTTCCCCCCTACCAATTTTGTCCACTCCCTTCCTCTGGTACAGGCATTTGATTCTTTTCCTTCTATTGTAGCACACTTCCCCGGATGACACGCACCCTCTCCCAAGTGGCCATCCTTCATTATGATCTGTGATTGCACATGTTAGCACAGGGGCCATTACTAACAGTGTGATCCAGTCCTCACTCAAAGCCAAACCCACGCACTTTCCAGCAGGGGATCACTTCATAACAATCGTGATCAGAAACCTGGGCTGATCTACCACTCCCTCAGCAGGGTTGAACCCAATTGTAATTAATACTAATAATAATAATCCTTGCATTTGCTATAGCGCCTATTGTACCACTATACTGCTACCTTGACTGAGATCAGGAAACAGCACAGACCGGGGGAATGAACAAGGGGCATTCTCGGTCTGAACGGCTCAGCTACCCGCTTAATAAACTTGCTAAACTAGGTTAAGTTACAATTAATTTTTATAATTGGAGTCCTGTAGCATGTTGGTTACAGCATTCCCTTCGCAAGCGAGGGACTTCTCGAGGACGTGATAAGACCCTATATCAAATGCAAGGATTACATTATTATTATAATTTATCCTGACCCACTGCACATGGCTAGATCACACCCCAACAACTGAAAAAGTCAAAACAGAACACCCCAGTACAACGTGCGGTATTTACCATCGTGACACAGAATGCTCGCTCTGCTTTGCCAGGAAATCACAGCCCATTAGAGGAGATCAGATACCAAATTGTATAGTGTCCCTCCTGTGAATGTAATGCAGTGGAAACCCATGATAACCAATTCATTGCAATGCTGGTTCATTTACTGGACGACTGCAATGCGGAACTGACATTTACCCACCAAACAACAAACCTAAATTATGTGCAAAATGCCGGCTGACCTCGCTTCTGATGCTTTTTGTGCCCTAAACAATGGCCAGTGTCCAGGTCACCAGTCATTCCCAATCTACCTCCGGAATTCTGAAATTTCCATGTGTGGGTGGGATGCATGGAATTCTCAGTTTGGTATGGATATTCTTATGCAGGGTGATGGGTTTCTGCATGTGTCAGATACCCGCTTACCAAAAACAAATGGGCGAGAGAACCCGAAAGAAATTTTGAAACGAGATGGCTTTCTGCGCGCATATGTACTGACATCAGAAGTGGTGACTGGTGATAGCGCTCCATTACAGGAGTCCTGTATCTCAGTGGTTAGAGCACTTGCCTCACAAGCGAGAGACAAGGGTTCGATTCCCAGCAGGGCGAAATGTTGGGCAAGTTCCCTTACTTCACACACCTCTGTTTACCTAGCAGTAAGTAGGATCGCGGTTGTTAGTCGATTGGTGGATCACTTTTCCGGGGATAATAATCCTTAAAAAACTAATAATTTGGTCACTCAATCCACGACTGTTTGTGGGACACTGCTGTGCGGAAACGGCTGCCGCGGTTTGCCCACAAATATACAGTCAATTCATTTTACAGTATGTTCTGTGAAGTACATCGAGACATCTAGAAGACGTGAAAAGCGCTATATCAAATGCAAGGATTGTTATTATATTACATCACAGATTGGTATTTTGTGGCCTTTTCTCCCTTCCCCAACTATTGTAGCCGTTTCTCCTTTCCCCTACTACTCCAACGCCCTCCTCGCCGGTCTCCCATCCACTACCATCCATAAAATCCAACTAATTCAGAACTCTGTCGCCCGCATTCTCACCCGCACGAAACTCCGCTGCCTGATCACCCCAGTGCTTGCTAGACTGCACTGGCTGCCTATCCCAGAGAGCTTCAACTTCAAGATCCTCACCCTTGTATTCAAGTCCCTACACTCCTCTGCACCCCCCTACCTCTCTGACCTCTCTCCTCAAAACAGCACCCGTTGCCTTCGTTCCTCCGTGTCTAGCCTCCTCCTTGTCCTCCTGAGTCCTCCGCTCCACCCTCGGCGGCCGTGCCTTCAGCCACTATGCCCCGAGGCTCTGAAACTGCCTTCCTCACTCCCTTTGTCTCACTCCCTCCCTTCCCATTTCCAGGTCTCTGCTGAAGACCTTTCTTTTTGACTGCACCTTTGGTCACCTTCCCCCCACTCCCCCAGGCTTGATCCTGGGATCCGAAACTGTAAAGTGCTCTGAGACCCCGTCCGGCATGGAGGGCGCTATATAAATCCAAGTTGTTGTTGTTGTTATAACGTGTTATATGTGGTAGTAGCACACAGTAATAAAAAGCCAGGCTGAGCAACAACACATGATAAGAATCCTGGGCTGGAAATAAAGCAATCTCCCATCCAAACTTTGTTTATCTATAAAGGCTACAGTTTTGAAAATAAACTGCTACACAAATCTAACTTGTAGAACACACCAAGGATTTGCCACATTAAGTAGTTATTAGCATTGCAAATTGCTACAAGATAACAATCAAGTCCATCCCTTGAGTGGAAAGAAAAGCATCCATCATCTAAACTCCTAATAAGATCCACTGAATGAGTCAGAGACTATAAAGGATTTATCAATGTATCACACTTATCGATAACACTTCTCTCAATCTATTTCAGCAGAGGAATTTTTTCATTAAGACTTAAAAACATAGCACAGTGGGTTACCTTATTATCTTAGAAGTAAAATTGGTTTGGTCATCCCAACCCAGTTCCTAAAAGTCATGGTTTCACTGGTAGCATAAAGCCTTTCATGATTCTGCATTTGTTCGGAAAGACCACAGGATGGCATCTGTTAAATTGCCCAGTTCCCCTTAGAGGTACTCAACTGAGGTCACATTAAAGGCTCATTGTTGGGGCAGAAAAGTGAGAACTTTATTGTGCCTTTGGGTCTGTGTTATACTGTACTTGACTTGGTAAGTGCCAAGTAGCACACATTTGCCAATACAATTACACCCCTCACTATGAGCATAAAAGGGTTATTAAAACACATTTACAACTTTAAATGGTCCCAAATGAGGAAACTGTGCTCATAAGATTATTTTTCAGAGAGGGAGGGCAGGGGGTGGGGGATAAGTCTGGAGGAAACAAAACCATGGCAGCTTTTCATTTGAGTGAAAGGTGTGAATTATGAAAGTGCATTTTACCTTGTAAATCACCAGTAAACCATGCCCCAGTTCCAACAATAGAATCGCTAATAGGGACACTTAAATAATGTATTTTCACAAGTAATAAAGGTAATCTATTTTTCTAAATACTGCTGGAAGTTATTTAGCCTTCTATTTTGTTTCCATTCGCTTACAAAATACATAGCCACTACAAGTTAATTCCTATGAAGCAAATTGTAGGATTTATTATTAATTATTATTATTACTAAAAGCTCCTACATATAATTGGAACATGGACCTCATGAATGGCGCACAATTTTACGTAACAATTCAGTCAAAATTCACCCTGTCTTATTGGTCCTATCTTTGAGAACATAAAATATGAAAAGAGAAAAGACCATTCAGTCCATTGAGCCAATTCGTTCCACAGCTGGGCAAAAGCTACCCTATCGTAGACTTCACCTGACCCGCCATCACTTGGGGAAAGTTCTACAAAGATAGTCCCTGAACCCACAAGGGATTTTTGTTTCGCTCAGCCGGGTATCTGACTCATGCGGAAATCCGTCAACATGCTTAAGAGTATTCAAATCAGACTCAGAGTTCCACAAAGGTATGTAATCTACACATGGAAATAAAAACAGTCCTTGCGGTTGATATAGTGCCTTATCACATCTCTAAGACATCTCAAAGGGCTTTACAGAATACACTGTAAAATGAATCGACTGTATATTTTGTGGGCAAAATTTCCCTATGTCTGGAACAAATGGCGCACTCACTCTCTCCCCGAAGGGTCACACCTGCTACCGAATTCAGGAGAGTATTCGGTGCAGGTGGTGAGAGCCAAAACTTGGGGACCCCAAGGTGTGTGCTGATTGACATTAACCAGCTAAAACTGCATAGCAAACGACATAGATTGTCAAAATTCAGACAATCAAATCAAATCCAGAATATTCAATGACTCCATTAGGATGAGAAACACCAAAAACATTGCACCAATGCCTCCCATACTGACCCTAAAAAATGTTATGCAAAATCTATCCAATTACGCTACTGTGTCATCTGACAATGACTCCACTGACTTAACCGTCCCTCACTGTAATCTGTGCTCCACTCTCAGGATTTCTTCCAAGATTGAACACTATACTTTCTGTGAAGTCATCAACAGACTTTAGTCTGAGGAGCCTGAAGCAAAAACTGCAGAGGCCTCTAAACCTTTTCATGACACACTTTCAACTGTTTATCTCAATCTAAAGCTGCAATAACAGGCTTTACAAACGGTTAAAGGAACGAATCCAGAAACTGTAAAAAGCAGTCACAAAACTACCAGCACAGCTCATGTTCTGAATTTAATAGCTTCTCCCTAAATGTCAGCATTCCTCAAAATTCATGCAAACAATGAACCCACATTCAGAATTACCAAGCATTGTACCCAGCGGCACAATGGTGTAAAACTCTCAAGAAAATGCACACATAGACGCACACACACAGGAATTGTCCCTGTGGTTATTACACACCTCAGTAACATTAGCTCCACTTTCAAAGGTGCCTTACAAATGAGTTGCTATGTTCGAGAAGAGTAGGCACTTAGTGAAGAAATTTATGTCCCCAATCAACCAAAGTTGGCTTCAGAAGTGCTATAATGTTTCACGAGAGCCAGCACAGAAGGTTACTACACTGAACTCACCAGCGAGCAGCCTCCCAACAGGAATTCTAAGAACAATGCACCATTTAGCACCACTGCATGAAAATGCTCTCTGATCACAAATTAAAGCATTTGCAGCAGAAAGAGCCCAAACACAGCAAGACAGCAACTTGAGAAGTATGAGAGAGAGAGAATAGTGCAAAACTTTCTTGTACATTGGGACCAGGAAGATGGATTGCAATGGCCTGTAGCTTTCTATGGTCTAAATCCTGCTCCCAAATACACTATAGGTTGGGCATACTTGTAAGTTTGCCATCTGCACTAGAATACTTTGGAATATATAATTCACTAACCACACAAGACTTAACTGACAAGGGACATACATTTCTTTCTCTCTCTCTCTCTCTCACTTTCAGCTACCTTGAGGCATTATGTTGAACATTAGAAATTTCTGACACTGATCCCAGATCAAAAAAATGTTTTACGTGACATTAACACTAAATCACGGTCTTTTCCCCCAATGTATTGTAAATGTTCCTTTCCTTGAGATGCAGAGTTGCAGTTCTACAGGTAGCAACCACTTTGAAGTATCTCATCCAGGTTATCATTCTTCAATTGTGTTGGCGAACCATGCACTGTGGGAGATATACAGTATACCCAAGCCCAATCCTCTCCTCGCCTGATGGCCACACATGCCCACTTTCCTTGAATGTGTGTGTGTGTTTGGGGGGGGGAGGGGGTGGGGGGGTGCACGTCACAACCAGAAGTGGGAAACTTGCATGGCTACAGTAGAAACCCAGCTTGTGGTCACCTCAGTAATCCAGCCACCTCATAATTTCGAGTACATTTTCAGTCTCTTTCATTGTCAATGCTAAAAGCTAGACTGTCTGTCGAATTCAGTAAACCGGGCATCTCATTATGCAGGATAACGGTCACTGAATGCGGTGGCTACACCGTCCCCCTCCACTTCAAACGCGGTACAAACATCCCCTCCACTGCTAACCTGTACAGTACACAGTGCGCTAGGCCTCGGGCTTCTCGCGCTGTTTCCTCGATGCTGCTACTGTAGGTGGAGTGGGTTTCGGTCGCGCATGCACGGTGTGGGGGCGTGTTGGGAACACGGAAGCAGCGCGAGCGGAAAACTTACCTTTGCCTGGCGCCCACGGCCTAACCTGTGCTCCTGAAGCCAACTCTTGGTAAGAGCTGTATTCAGAGCACATGGTTTGTGTGTACATTGTTTTGATTTAGTGACTGTTGACAAGTGTAAGACATGCCACCACGGAAGGACTTGTCCTTACGTGAGAGAGGGGACTTAATCAAAAACAGTGAGGACAAAAATCATTGACAGCTAGCTGTGACCTATGGCACTGGCACAACACAAGTTGGATGGATTCTCAAAAGGAAGGCTAAATACATGACAGCTTTTATTTTAAATGTGACAATGCCTTTATTTTAATGAGATTGCAAAGCATGGCTGTTGAATGTTCATCACCCTTGCCCATTACCAATGCCCTTAACATTACATCAGTGACCTGAATCACCCGACCTGTTTCAGTAATCAGGTCACCTCACTAAGTAGGTCATTTTTGTCCAGTCCCTTGAGTGACCGGATTTAGTGAGGTTCTACTGTATTTGCTTCCCAGCTCAGGCAATGAAGTCAATTGTGAATCTCCTACTGCTGCCTATAGCTGAGATCATCTAACTCGAAGCACAGACCAAGGATAAAACCTGGAACTGTCCTAGTCTGTGTAGTTCAATTCCATGTTCACGCCACCAAATGGGCATGAGGATAGCATTTCCTCCCCTCCTCGCCACCGAACCATTTATAAAGGATTTACCAAAACAATCTGAAACTATTAAATTAGATTCCAAATTTCTTTACAATTTACAACAAAAATGTATCTTTAAAATTTTCAATCATGCACACACACAACTCCCAGGCAAATTCCCACATAATTGGGGTGGGGGGAGAATAAAATTGAAAGTTTTAACAGAAGATTCAAGTAACTGAAGTAACTGGTGACCCCATGTTTACAAGTCGGTTATTTTAGGAAGGTCATTGAGGTTAAACACTGGATACGCCAGCTTCAAATAGCAGCTCCTGAGGTAGTGATAATGTCAAGCCCTGACTCTATGGCAAAAGCCCAAAAGACACTGGCATTGCTACCAAGGAAGAAATACCAATTAAAATGCTTTAACGCACTAAAAGACAAGAGTGTTAGTGTCAATGTTACAGCTCATTTTAACATGCAGGTGGGTAGAAATTCCACCTGTGTCTAACTTCACTCTATTTCCTTAGGATTTTAGAGTGCCCAACTCAGGCAAATTGTTAAATTCAGCCTCAACTTCAAAGCCTTTTTTTGTTATTTCTCAATACAAACATACAGGAAAATGGCTTTTTAAGGTAGAATTAGGACTGTATTTAAGAATTTGCCAATTTCTTGGGCGTTCTGAAGAAATCCAGACCCAGATTGTATTTCTACTCCCCTCGATGGCAGGAATATTAGGTCACAGCGCAGTGAGAACCACAGTGAAAATAGGGCATCCATAGTCGTCCTACATTTGGGAGGTTTGTTTCAATGTGGGTCACCAACATGAACCACCTTGGCTTGTTAACCTAACTGTACACAGCTTGCATTACATCACTTCCCAAGATACATCAAAACACCAACTACATACGCTCTTGACCTAGTACATAGAATAGCTGTCTCAAAAAGCACAGTACACATCCCCTTAGATATTTAGTGCGTCAATTCTGGGTATCAGACACCTAAGTGGTTCATTAGTACCCTCGCCCCCTGACCTCAAAAAAGAGGGGAAGGTTATTTTTTACTGGATCGGAATGCACTGACCTCAACATACTGAAATGTTAAGGTAAAACCAGGAATGCGTTATACAAGGACCAGACTCACCCCATCAGGCTTTTAATCAATATTACCCAGGGTGGGTCTTGTATTCCATATATGCAGCAGAAACAAATGATTATAAAGACTGCAGGGCTGCAGTGGGAGTGAGCATGGGTTTGAAACTGAAATTTCGGACAGTTCTTTTGTACAAATATTGGGCCATCAACAATCACATATTATTTTATTCAACATGTCCCATTCTAGATTCACAGATGGTTGAAAGCATCAAACAAAAGGACAGTCTCATCAATGCCTGCAATCCCAAGCCAACAGAATAGACACTTCCAAAGCATTTTATTATACTTTATAATTCATCTCCAGGTCCAGCAACCCTGAGATTCTTAACAATCTAGAAAAAGCAATGCAATGGCTCTGATTTGTTAGGAGCCTGACTTAACTGTAAGCTTCGCACATTGTACTGAAGCGACACCTCACAAAGTTTTGCAGTAAAAGCAATCACATTTCAGTGCTGCACAGTTCAAGTCGTGACACCGTGACTTCATCGCTTAAGCCATCAGAGTGTCAGAGAGCAAACCAAGGAACATTAATCATTAACTTGTTATCTGCCAATCTGAACGGGTGGGAGCAGGTGGGTGGGAATCGTACAAACATCCCCTCACTTGTTATTTTTTTACTGGGGGTGTGTGGGAGAGAGGAAACGTAGCAGTGTGAGGGACTGATGTGCAGAACAAAGGGTGTTCTTTGTAAGCATTTTTATCAAGTGCTACAAAGGGAAAACAGCAGCAGCAGAGAGAGAGAGAGAGGATGGGGGGTGGGGGGAGTGAAACCATCTGACCTACCCTTAAAGCTTCGATCACCAGATCCCTGGCTTCCAGTTCCCCCTCGAGGATGCTGAGGAGCGTCAGTTGGTCGGGTTTGCTGAGGTTGTCCATATCAAAGTCCGGCTTCTGCAACACAGGAACACAGTCAGTATTGGTTTACACCTCTTCCCCCCCCAAAAAAAACCCACACACCCACCCACACACCGTCCAGCTGAAATAGCACATTAAATAAAACTTTACACAGACAAAGAGCAGCTCCACCCGCAATGAACCGCGACCACAATGAACCGCAGCCACTGGCGATGGACAGACAGACACAGACAGACAGACACAGACAGACAGACAGAAACATCTCCCCCCGACGTGAAGGAATAAAAAGTTGGGTCAGGAGTTTTAAGCTACAGAATGAATAACCTCGGCCCCATTTGGGAGAGAGAGAGAGAGAGAGAGAGAAAATAAATAAATCAATGCCTTTTAAGGTGGACCCTATTTGTTGCTTCCATGATGTTACAGTGATACCGAGCGTCCGGCAGAGCAAACCTCGCCGGGTGTGGGTGTGTGTGTGTGTGTTTTTTTTTTAAAAAAAAATGGTATTTTGTTTGGTTTATTTATATTATACATATAAATAAAAAACACACACACACACACGAGATCAATTTGTGACTGTAGCAAAACGAAAGCGAGGGGAGAGGAGAGGTGGGGTGCGGGGTGGCGGGTTCCCTAATAAAACAACAGCTTTTTTTCCTTATGGAAACTGACAATAGATATAAATGGGATCTGGTTATATTTCAGCCTCAAATCGCTCCCACACCCCTCGGGACGTTTCTTAGAGAGAGAGAGAAAGAGAGAGAGAGGTGGTGGTGGGGGGAGAAACGAACAGTCAGTGCAACCAACAACTCTTCGATTTTATGACATGCATTTCAAATGTACATTTTGCTACCGATGATTCCCGATGTAACGCTGACTGACTCGGGCTCTCCTCCACCCTTAAGGGGAATTTTTTTTTAAAAAAAATCCCGGTCTCCCAGCAAAAGTGGTGGTGGGCGCCGCGGTGGGTGGGGTGGGGGGGGGGCGGCGGCGGGGGGTTAGAGCAGAGACAGAGCAAAGCAAAGGCAGAGACAGAGCAAAGCAAAGGCAGAGACAGAGAAAAGCAAAGGCAGAGACAGAGAAAAGCAAAGGCAGAGACAGAGAAAAGCAAAGGGAGAGACAGAGAAAAGCAAAGGGAGAGACAGAGAAAAGCAAAGGCAGAGCAAAGCAGAGAGAGAAAAGCAGAGACCGAGCAAAGCAAAGGCAGAGACAGAGAAAAGCAGAGACAGAGCAAAGGCAAGAGACAGAGAAAAGCAAAGGCAGAGACAGAGAAAAGCAAAGACAGAGAAAAGCAAAGGCAGAGACAGAGAAAAGCAAAGGCAGAGACAGAGCAAAGACAGAGCACAGACAGAGCAAAGCAGAGACAGAGGAGCCTTTAAAGGGGGAGAAAATAGATGGAAACCACACATACAAATACAATGATCAGTTTAATATCCCCCCCCACACACACACACACACACAAAGACCAGGGACCACACAGGGAATGAGTTGTTCCTTAACATTTGAAAGTGGGAAGGGAAGGGCTGGGAATGGGAGGCGGTGTTGATGTTGGTGTGACTTTGTGCAGAGGCGCCGATATACACTGTAACCAGAGCCCCAGTCACTGCTGATTCAATGCCACCGCAGCCTGTGGCAGAGGGGCAGCCGCCGCTCACACTCACTCCCTCCCTCTCACACACTCACTCCCTCCCTCCCTCTCACACACTCACTCCCTCTCACACACTCACTCCCTCCCTCCCTCTCACACACTCACTCCCTCTCACACACTCACTCCCCCTCCCTCCCTCTCACACTCTCTCCCTCCCTCTCACACTCTCTCCCCCTTCCTCTCACACTCTCACTCCCTCCCTCCCTCTCACACACTCACTCCCTCCCTCTCACACACTCACTCCCCCTCCCTCTCACACACTCACTCCCCCTTCCTCTCACACTCTCTCCCCCTTCCTCTCACACTCTCACTCCCCCTCCCTCTCACACTCTCACTCCCCCTCCCTCCCTCCCTCTCTCTCCCCCTTCCTCTCACACTCTCACTCCCTCCCTCCCTCTCACACACTCACTCCCTCCCTCTCACACACTCACTCCCCCTCCCTCTCACACACTCACTCCCTCCCTTTCACACACTCACTCCCTCCCTTTCACACACTCACTCCCTCCCTTTCACACACTCACTCCCCCTCCCTCTCACACTCTCACTCCCCCTCCCTCTCACACTCTCACTCCCCCTCCCTCCCTCTCACACTCTCACTCCCCCTCCCTCTCACACTCTCACTCCCCCTCCCTCTCACTCTCTCTCCCCCTCCCTCTCACACTCTCACTCCCCCTACCTCCCTCCCTCTCACTCTCCCTCTCACTCCCCCTCCCTCCCTCTCACACTCCCTCCCTCCCTCTCACACTCCCTCCCTCCCTCTCACACTCTCCCTCCCTCTCACACTCCCTCCCTCCCTCTCACTCCCCCCCCCTCCCTCTCACTCCCCCTCCCTCCCTCTCACACTCTCCCTCCCTCTCACACTCTCCATCCCTCTCACTCCCTCTCACACTCCCTCCCTCCCTCTCACTCCCTCTCACTCCCCCTCCCTCCCTCTCACTCCCCCTCACTCCCCCTCACTCCCTCTCACTCCCCCTCCCTCCCCTCCCTCCCTCTCACTCCCCTCCCTCCCTCTCACTCCCCCTCCCTCCCTCTCACTCCCCCTCCCTCCCTCTCACACACTCACCCCTCCCTCCCTCCCTCTCACACACTCACCCCTCCCTCTCACACTCTCCCTCCCTCCCTCTCTCACACTCACTCCCTCCCCCCCTCTCTCACTCCCTCTCACTCCCCCCTCTCACACGCTCTCCCTCCCTCTAACACTCTCCCTCTCTCTCTCTCTCTCCCTCCCTCCCTCTAACACTCTCTCTCCCTCCCTCTCTCTCTCTCCCTCACTCCCTCTCCCCCTCTCACACACTCACACACAGCTCCTCACCTGCCCGCTCTCAGCCTCTCGCTCCTCTCCCGGGGGGTCCCCGCTCCCCGGCTCCCGCCGCCTCTCGCTCTCCGTCGCCATTTTTGTTTTCTCTCTCTCTCTCTCTGTCTCTCTCTCTCTCTTGTGACCAAAGGCGACCGGTATCCGAATGAGAAGAGCAGGAAAACCTGACCAGAGAGGGAGGGGGGAGAGGGGAGAGAGAGAGAGAGGGAGGGAGGGGAGCACCACACTGTGCAGCCAAGAGAGGGGGCTGTGAGCAGCACTGCCCTCCCCTGCCCTGCCCTGCACTGCCCTCCCCTGCCTTCCCCTGCCCTGCCCTGCCCTGCACTGCCCTCCCCTGCCTTCCCCTGCCCTGCCTTCCCCTGCCCTGCCCTCCCCTGCCCTGCACTGCCAGCAGCTGCTGCCAGTCAGTGCATGACTGGGCAGTGAGTGGGCAGTAGGGGCTCGTGAGCACCACTGACTCACTGACTCACTGAGAGCATCTCCAGCAGAATTGTCTAATCAGCTGTGGGTCGGTCCCACTGTGGCACAGGAGACACTGTTGCCTCTGGCGGTGGTGGGAAGGGGTTGGGCATCATCTCCCACTGACAGCTAACCCCCCCCACCCCCTCCCCCCCCACACCCCCTCCCCACCTCCTGTAGGAGTGAAATCAGGAGGCAGTTTTTTTTCCACCCCAGAGGGGCATTGGAAATCTGGAACTCACTCCCCACCTCCCTCCCGCGGAAAAAAAGAAAAGGCTGTGGCTGCTCAATGCATTCACATTTTCAAGACGGGGGGGGGGTAGATATTCGTTTGGTAAAGGGTATCAAGGGGTACGGTGCCAGGGTGGGTAATTGGACTTGAGGTACAGATCAGCTATGATCGTATAGGACGGCGGAACAGGCTCAAGAGGCTCTTAAAACACTATAAATTGTTGAAGGTGTTTAATAATCTACTTCTTTGATCAGTGGATCCTTGAAAGTGAATCCACAATTAGCACAGCAACTGGACTGTGCATATCCAGGAGGAGGAATGGTCTCCTCCTATGTTCCTTATGTTCCTATATTCCTATGTTCCTTATGTTCCTATTTTGTCTTTATAAGAAAGGCACTATACAAATGTCATTTGTTGTTGTTGTTTATGTGGCTTGTTCTGCATGCAGTATATATTGTTTGTTTAGACACATTAGATAGATATGCATCTTATTACAAATTCCTAATATTTTAGACAACATTGACCTAAGTCCTTTTTATTATGTGTTGGTTATACTGCTGTTGTGAGTTCCCACTGATTTTTTTTGTGGCATTACAGAACCGCAATTGATTTTCAATACCATTCTTTCATGTAAAGGCTTTCCACAAGAGAAAAAGAATATCTTAAAACTGATCTTGATATGCACAGTCCAGTTGCTGTGTTAATTGTGGATTCACTTTCAAGGATCCACTAATCAAAGAAGTAGATTATTAAACATCTTCAACAATTTATAATGTTTTGCTAACTTGGAATAACATACAATTAATGCTCATTATTAATTACCTTAAAATTGCACTCTCCCATTTTCATATTAAGGCTCAGCAAAGTAAATATTGCCCACAGTTGTTTAATAAAGGTAAAACAATGTAGCAATATTATCTTTCACACAGTTAACATCTCAAAAACATTTACTATTTGTAACAATAGTTATGTGGTGCATATTAAGTAGCAGAATTGATGGTTAACCATTTTCAAATGTATGCGTATTCCAAAACAGTCTTTATATATACACTATGTATAGAAATCCTAATCCAGGTATAATTCTGATCAAACAGAAGATTTCTTGGAAAATGTGGTTATGCGATTACCAAGACTGAATGTTTGACAGCTTCAGCCTTCATTCTATATTACACTTGAACTCTGCTGTCTTTGTATCCGAGCTTTGCAGTTGTGGTATGGCCTCTGCCCTTCAAACTGTCTGAGATGCTAAAATTGTAGTGACTTACAGAGCTCAGTGAGGTGTCTTGAGCTCTGATGTTGTCAGAAGGATCATAAGTCAGGTTCCTGTGCACCCGTCTGCCAACTAGCTTGTAAGATCATTGCCATTTGTGGCTCTTTAGCATTCATTGCTACATTTCTATCTCACTGAAGAAACTCTTTCCCTTTTCTCAGCTCTTGGGATTCCAGGAATAGTACAGATCCCTTTCAATCTTCCTTATTTTTCAAATTCCATCTAGTTAGCACATTCAATTGTTTTTGTGTGAAGCTTTAAAGCTATGAGCTGAATTTACACTTTTACTAATAATTAATATGAACCAAATTTAGCAAAACCTATTGTTCTGGCAGATCTGAATTTAGAAGAGGATGAGTAAAGTCTGTGCCTCTGGTGTGGTCTTTTTGTCTGCTCCCACAGTGGAAAACGTCACCCGATAATGCAACCATCTGCACAAGCAGTGAGAAGATCAGCTTGCATTACTACTGATGCAAATCTACTTCCCACCCCACGAGACGCTCAGTCAGTCCAATAAAACCTGATTGATAATGGTTGAGAACTGGGCCAAGGAGTTCTTTCAAAATCACTGGAAATCAAAGAACTTCACAGGAAAGGAGGAAACCATTTGAACCCAATAAACATGTGCTGGTCTTCCTAAGAGTTATCCATCGAGTCCTCCTCCCCTGCACTTTTCCTTACCCTTTCATGCCTTCCCCTTTTCAAATATTTCTTCACAATTTATAGTGATTAAATACTATTCCTTTCAGACTATTACAATGTTGTAAATAAGAAGCATTGTTGCGATTTTATCTGACATCTTAATTTGGATATTTAAATGCAAAGCTTCGATAAATTTTCTGGTTAAATTAAGATTGACAGCTGTGCTCTTTTCCTTTTCTATTGACTCACCTCTAAGTTATTTTCTAAACGATCTTGCTAAAGTTTCCCATCATTATGACCATGAACCTTGTGGAAGGCTCACATCCATTTAGATATGGTATCCTTTAACATTTTTAATGGTTTCAGAAACTATTCCCCACCTTTTCAAACTCCCTACCTCTACCCTCTATCTTCCCTATTTTTATTTAGTTATTGAATTTACTATCTTTTCAATCAGATTATCTTATAAAATATTAATCCTTGCATTTAACATAGCACTCTACCACGTCAAAGTCTCAAATTGCTTCATTGGATTTACTTCTACAATAATGTGTAGTGACTGTGTATTTGCAGGCAAAAGGCAAGAAAGAAGCATCTTTTTTAAAAAAAATTCCCTCTCCAATTCAGTCAATTTTCAAGTTTATACCCAAGATAATTTCTGCTCAACAACTCTACAGTTACCTTTGGTTAGGAACGTCTGGAGAAAAAAAATCTTTGCAAACATTCCCAATAAGTTTCCACAGTCACCTGACAGGCCATGTGTCCATTGTGATAAGCTTAATAAAAATGTCAGGAGCTCCTCTGAGGTGGAATACTTTACTGTCATTAAGCACGATGTCCAGAAATCTGGACAGGCGCTGACAAGACTCATCCCAGCTCTGGCAGATGAATCCAGTAGACAGACAGCGCTGAGACAAACCTTCACTCATTGAGTTGAAAAGCCAGGATCCCAACCAATAAACCAATAGACTGTCCAGCAGGAGGCCTAAGTTAATGCCAGCCCTTCATCTTTATCAACATAACAGCAGCCAGCCATCTGGTACCAAGTTGACAACTTGGTAAAGATTTTTTTTAACAAGGCTCTTTCAAATTTTGTTTGATGCAGAGCTCTTAAATCTGCAGGGATTTTTCTTGCAGAAGAGGCTAAGATTACCATACTAATTCTGTTACAATACCAATTTGTCAATCCAAATTGAGAATGCTTTCCTTGGAAATGCTGAATTCTTTGCATTCAAAAACTATCTTGTTGAAGGTCACTGATCCATAAGAAGTGATAACTAATATTTGAATTGCAAAGCACAAACTCTGGTTTTAGTGCAGCAGAACCACCAAGACATTCAGCATCTATAATTCGAATGAATTCCTGCTCTGACATAAGTAGGGCAGGACGCAATCTACACACAGCAAGGATAGTTTTGAATAGTTAAAAGCTGTTAATGATAGCACACCACATGTTCATTTTCAGTGGTGAGCGAGCTTCAAGAAGATTTTTCATCAATAGATAGTAAAGATAATAATCTTTGCACTTCATACAGCGCATTTCACGTTGGAAAGATGTATCAAGTGCAGTGACTGGGTATTTTGTAGGGGAATAGATACTGATTTATGGAACCAATAAAGAGTTTCTGCATTCCAGTGGTTTAATATGCATTTTAAAGAGAAAAATAGGCCATACCTAAAGTAGTCATAGTCATACTTTAGGTATGACTTCTCTTTCAGTTCCCAGTTGATCTAATGTGTATTTCAAACATTGTGTTTTTCTTTTATTTCTTCTTTAGAACTGAGCACAATTCTATTTTAGATACATTGTTTGCATCGTATCTAACATATGTGGAATACAATGCTATCATCACCATAGAACAAACAGTACCTTTATAGGCTAATAATATTATAACAATAGATTTGTTTTCAAAAGGTACCTAATAAGTAACTGCAGCCCTATTCCAAATGGTTACCTTTTAACTTTTTCAATTTTATGGTGCAGTGTTGTTACAATGATTTAAAGTAATTGGGTAAACCTGGCTACAGTTCCAAAATACTAAAACAGCGCTGTGAGGTTCCCATTCAAAGGGGCATAGAAATGGAACTGTAAGTGGGACAGGATGGTTAATCCTTGCATCTGATTTGGAGCCTTATAACATCATGAAATGTTTCAAAGCGCTTCAAAAGATACACTGTAAAGTGTAGTGACTGTATTTGTAGACAAATATTGCGACCTATTTACGCACAGCAATGTCCCACAAACAGCCATGAAGTGAGTGACCAATTTGTATCTGGGGGATTGTTGGCCAGGGCATTGGAACAAACTCCCTTCTCTTTTCCAATAGTGGCATGGCATCTTTAATGTCCATCTGAACAGGCAGACAGGACTTTAGTTTTAACAATTCATCCGAAGGACGACGTCTATGAAAATGCAGCTCACCCCTAGCACTGTATTGTAGTGTCAGCCTAAACCGTAAACTGAAGTCCACTGTTTGTGTTAACAGAAAATATATTTTTTTTGCCAAGGGATTCTGAAAATTAATTAAAAATGTCCTGAACTCACTATCCACATAATTATTAACTATTTTCAAGAAAATCATCAGCCATGATTTCAGATATTGAGTTTAAAATAAGAGTACTGGCGTGACCAGCAAACCATTAAAAGTAGTCCATTGCAAGTTATACAAATCCTATGGGAATATGTTTATGCAGCAGGATAAGGATTAAAGTCATTTCACGGTACATCACATTATTACAACAGGATGTTGAAATAAAAGAACAGAGAGAACTGGCCATAATAACAATAAATCAGAATGATATTAACAATAATAGATAAAAGTGAACAATATAACTTACATCTTTAAACAACTGCAAATCTTTACTCTTTCCTGAATGCAGTCTTAAGGTTTTTTTTAATCTGAAAGAATCCATTAAGAAAAACCCACTTCTTTTTCCCCATTATAACTTGTCAACATAAAATATAGAACCGAGCACAAGATGTCTCAGTTACAACACAGCATTTAGAAAGTACATTCAGTTTACTTGAAACAGAAGACAATACTGTAAAGTAACTAGTAAAATATTCTATGTTACACTCTAAAATCCATGGAATGATTAGAATTCTGAGATGGCTTTTGTACGTCTGAATGTCAGAACAGTGAGGGTCCATTTTTTCACAGTAATATATTGAGAGGCATGGAAAACTATTCTGATCTGTGCAAGAGATTACATTTAACGCATTCATTCCAAATTCTATTTTCCTTAGACGTAGAAAATGAATTATTTTAATGAGAACAAATCTATTTGCCTTTTGTTAAAATCTTTCGATTGAATCATTTTAAGTCAATTTAATCTTTCAGAAGGAAGGGAAGAGAGAAAGAGAGAGAGGGAGGGAGCGATAAATGAAAGCAATTACCCTTTTGTGTGTACAATTCACTGAGTTTGGTTTGAAATGACCATATTCAATTTATTTTCATTGTAGTCAATGACAAAGAACTTTGAAAGAACTTGATACAACCAAGTCTAGGAAATATTATTGTAAATATTCAAAACTACAAAACATAAAAAAATTCAGACAGCAACTGAATTGTCCACTCTGCAGACAGCAGACTGCGTCCATAGTTGTTCAGGATTGTGATAGCATCCACCTTCCATTCTCTCCACATGCAATGGCAGCAATGCATTCACAAAGTCCAAATGGCTTGCACCACTTTCAGTGAACCACAGAATTTAAAGGCTCAGCTCGGATGTTTCCCAAATCCAGAGCTGAATCCGTTTCTTCATCTATTTCACCTATCACTGCCCTGGAATACAAGAAAGATCAACAGTGATTACATTGAATCTTAATATTGGTGCTAATGGCACTGTTACCAATTCAATAATTATGCTTGGATTTGAAATTGGGCCTTATCACGTCATTGAGATGTCTCAAAGCGCCTTCACAGGATTTACTGTGATGTGTAAGGGTCAGTGTATCTTGTTGCCGAAAGTGGCAACCAATTTGCATACAGCAACATCCCATGATGTGAAGGATTAATTTTATTTGGAGGAATGTTGGCCAGGACACCAGGAGAATACTCTCTTCTCTCTTCATATAGTGCCAAGGGATATTCAATGTCCACCTGAACAGGTAGACAGGACCTCGATTTAACAACAGAATAGATCATTGGTGAAACTTTCAGCGGGTTAACTTACACATTGTCTCCTCTCACTATGTACAAGCCCAGTACAACTTGCTCCACACCTTGTTGTGAACTAAATACGCGCTCATGACTTTCATCTAGGATTAGGTTGATAGTCTGGTCAAATCCCTTCAGGGTTCCCTTTGGAAACAAATAAAAAAGAGTTAAGTTTGTATATATACTGTATTTTTATGTATGAATGCAATGACTAAGACCATTTGGAGTTTTTATGGTTGACCTGACTCACAGGAAGCTCAGCAGTCATTCACATCTTCTGCAGGATTCTATATTTTTGAGCTAACTACAGTATTTTAGTGTATCCTAAATTGACAACATAATTGTCAATTAAGAAAGTAATCCAAGTTAGTATTGCTGCACGAAGAGGAGCAGCTAAGCAGTACTAACAGTTATACAGCCCTCCAGAACACAATCTTCCTTCCCTGTCCCAGTAAATTGAAGTCACATCCCATCTCATCCTTTGTGAGTGCGCGTGTGAGTGTGTGCGTGTTAGAGTGTGTGCTTGTGTGAGAGTACGTGTGTGTGTATGAGTGAGTGTGTTTGTGTGTGTCCAGCACCTTGGGATGTCCTCCCGACATGAAAGGCAGCATGCAAATGTAATCTTGTTGTTGTTGAGATGTCTCAAAAACGTGAGAGGGCGCTATATCAAATGTAAGTATTATTATTATTATTATCATCATATGAATGAAAGACCACCCACAGAATGAGTTTGCCCAGTTACTTGCCAGACTCTGAGATGCAACGGGGTGTGTGTGTGTGTGTGTGAAGACCAATCCTAGTTTGTTGAAGTGCACTAACTGCCTATTATCCAATCACTGAACAACAATGTCAACAGCTCTTAGTCCACAAACCAAAATTAGTTGCTGGGAATGATCAAAAGTAGTCAACTTTTGACGTAAACAAAAAAGAACAGTTTACAAAGCATAACTTATTTAAGTGATCAATTCCCTCACAAATCCAGAGAGTAAAATAATTTCTTGCACTCCCTTAAGAGGACTTCAGACTATCCCAGAACTGTACAGTGCATAAGAAGCACATGGTTTTTATATTAGTTATTTAGCACAAGGTTTATATACTAGTTGTTTAGCAACATCATTAATGTGTTTATTCACAGAACATGAACTTACCCAAGGATAATATATTGAACTTTATTTTATTGAATCAAAGGTCAATACAGTTTAAAGAGGTCACAGGTCAACTACAGTAGTTCCCAATCAAATACCCTGGCAGTATTTACAATAGGATAGTAAGGACAGATGATTATATTGATACCTATAGATCCTCTACTAGCTTAACATGGTACGTATGAAATTATGTGCAACTTTTCAAACCCCATTCTGTTGCAACATTTAACATCAAGTCAATCAATCCACGATCAAAATAACTAAAAATACATGAGTCATTCACACTCAGTTTTGTTAATTCTTATGAAAAAAGTCATTAAGAATAGTGGATTGGAAAGGTTATTGCACCTGACAGTATGAGGGAGCTAAATCACTGATGCCAAATCCTCTCTGGTCTTATGCCTCCCTTGATTAAAAGAACTGAATTTCCAACAGCCGTTCTGAATAATTCAGTCAATCCATCAGAGTTTACTGTTTCAAGTAAAGGCAAATAATGCTTGTGTTGATGCTCATTGATTCTTTAAAATGCATTTAAGAAAAAAACTTGCTTAAATACTTTTAGAAACTGAGGACTAGCAATAAGATTCCACAAGTTATATAGATTATTTCTAAATATCAAGAACCTTCTAACATATCAATTCCTTATAATTATTAATAATCTTTACATTTGATGTAGCACCTGTAAAATGAATTACTGTAAAATGAAGTATTATATATGTTGTGGGCAAATGTGGCAGCCAATTTGCACCCAAACAGGCACAAATTTTATCTGGGGATTGTTGGGCAGGACATCAGGAAGAAACGCCATTCTCCTTTCGAATGGGAATCTTTACGGTTCATCTAATGTCTCATCCGGAAAACAGCACCTGTGACAATGCAGCACACCCCCAGCAACATGTTGAAGTGTCAGAGAGACTATATGAGTTTTAAGTTTTGATTGTGGCTTGAACTCAAAATGTCTGAATAGTACCAAAATCCAATAATATATAAATTGAATACCTTCTTTCTTCCACTGAGACAGTTTCACAAACATCCTCCAGTGCCTTATCCAAGCAGCCATTGTTCATCAGTGCCCAGGCAATGAGCAATAACCACAGGCAAACCGCAATGCTGTTTTCACCCAATGTCCTGAATTTTCCAGCAAGCTCACTGGATAAGTAGTCAGGAGCAGATGTTTCCTTTCCCTAGCTCAGGGGAAACTAGAACAAACCTAGTTTTGTTTTTAAAACCTTTGTTTATAAGACTGACTGTATCCCGTCAGTAACATATGAAGATGTGAAGATTCACTTACCACAATCATTCTTCCATCTGCTGTGACCACTGCAACAGTACCTGGAGACTTAGTCAAGGACTAGCTTGCTGAACATTACAAAGCACCTACTAATATTTTACAAATAACTGCCATAACTTAGCTTTAATCTTGCAAAACCAAGCACCACAAAAAGAAATAGAATATTTCAAAAGGAGAAAAGGACTGGAAAAGTTGCTGCATACGTATAGCCCGAGATGCTTCCTGCACTGGAAATGCCACATACCATCATTACAGCTGCATTTACTCCGTTGGGATTCATTATTCAATTTATTGAAGAATTTCACTATCATTCCCCAAAAGACATACAAAACAGGTCTTGCATCAAACACTGATCTATCAGAAACACGAGAATAGCAATTATATTATTATATTAATAACAATATCAGGATTCGGCTGAAGTAGAAACCTAGTTCCTCTCTCACACAATATATTACAATTATAAGATTCCTTGCATTTGATACTGTGCCTTTCACGGGATGTCAGAAGGACACCTCAAAGCTCTTCACGGAATTTACTGCAAAGCATAGTGACTGTATCTGTTGGCGAACGGGGCTGACAATTTGCACAAAGCCATGAAGTTAGGTCAAGTTGGCTTACTTGGTAGCACTCAAGATTGGATTGGGTTCGGAACCTATACTGGGACGTTAAACTTACATGGTCTCTTATGACACTCCATCATAGTGCTGGAGGAGCACTGCAGGTGGGAAGTGCCGTGCTTCAGATGATACATCAAACAGAGGTCCCATCTACCTGTTCAGGTGGATGTTAAAGATCCCACAGCACTATTCAGAAAAAGAGAGTTTCCCCTGGTGCCCTGACTAACAGTTCCCCAAATAAAAATCAGTTGCTCGCTCCATGGGACTTTGCCGTGAGCAAAATTGGTAAAACAGTAAAACCTGGGAAGCGCTTTGAATAACTCTCCTGATATAGAAAGGCGCTATACCAAATGCAAGGATCACATTTATTAACGTAAGAGCGCGTGACTGATTTTATTTGGGGGACACTGGGAGATAGAGAGATAACCCCTTTCGCTTTATCAAGCTGCGCTGTGGGATCTTTTAAATGCCCGCCCGAAACAGGAAATCGGGGAGCTTGGTTTAATGTCTGATCTGAAGCCCGGCAACTGCGACAGAGCAGAACGGCTGCAGCGCTGCCCTCCAGCCTAAACAAGAAGCTGCATTTACATTGCGCCTCCTGCGACAGGAGGACGTCTCAAGGCGCTGTACGGTTGAGGGTTTGCACCCGAGCTGAGGTTTGCACCCGACAGGGGTGGGGGGGGGGGCAAGGAGCATGGGGCAGGGAAGATGATCGAAGACACCTTTTACAGAAGGGCCATGAAGAAAGCGAGCGGTGGGGAGGCGGGCGAGGCGGAGGCGGAGGGGCTGGAGTTCCAGAGGGTGAGGGAATAAAGGATGAAGGCCGGACCGCCGGCGATGGCGTGGGCCGGGCAGGGCAGGGCTGGGCAGGGCAGAGCAGGGCAGGGCAGGGCAGGGCAGGGCAGGGCTGGGCAGGGCTGGGCAGGGCAGGGCTGGGCAGGGCAGGGCAGGGCTGGGCTGGGCTGGGCAGGGCTGGGCAGGGCAGGGCTGGGCAGGGCAGGGCTGGGCAGGGCAGGGCAGGGACGTGGGGCCGAGCAGAGGAAGCGGAGGGTTGGTGCAAGTTTTACTAAGTGGCAGAGGTGGGGAGGAGGAGCGAGACTGTTTCGGGGTGAGCCGGAGGATGGGGGGATGTTGAACTCGATCCTCTGGGTGGCTGAGGGGGGGGAGGGGGGAGGGGAGGTGGGGGGGGGGGAGGGGAGGGGGGAGGGGAGGAGGGGGGGGGGAGGGGAGGAGGGGGGGGAGGGGAGGGGGAGGGGAGGGGGGGGGGAGGGGGGGGAGGGGAGGAGGGGGGAGATGTGGAGCCAGTGAAGCCCCGCGGGGTTATAGGATGGAGGAGGGAGTGATCGGGAGTTGAATGCGGGAGAGGACACGAGCTCCGGACACTGCACCGCGTGGAGGGAACGAGTTGATTGACTGTCGGGAGCCGAGGGTCGGTGTCTGGTGTGAGGCCCGTGAGCCCCACACACACCACCACCACCACACACACACACACACACAGCGACCATCACAGTGCACACACCACACGCTGTGGCTCTGTCTCTCTCTCTCTCTCTCGCCCTTCAGTTACACGGCGCCGCCGCTGATGCGCTGAGGATACGGTTGATGTAAGTCTCGAGCGCCGATGTCATGGCTGCCGACCCTCCGCGCCGCACCGCACTGCGCCTGCGCACCCGCCCGGCCCGGCCCGGCCAGGCCAAGCCAGCCGAGCGCCGAGCAACCGAGCGAAGCGGAACCGCCCACCGGCACAGGCAGAGCTGGCGGACAGTCGAGTGCTGATCAGCTGTCGATGCTGCCCATTGGCTCAGGATAACCATCGACATTACACCCCGACTGTAACCCGATCACACCCCGACTGTAACCCGATCACACCCCGACTGTAACCCGATCACACACCGACTGTAACCCGATCACACACCGACTGTAACACACACCGCTGTACCCGATCACACACCGACTGTAACCCGATCACACACCGACTGTAACCCGATCACACACCGACTGTAACCCGATCACACGCCGACTGTAACCCGATCACACGCCGACTGTAACCCGATCACACGCCGACTGTAACCCGATCACACGCCGACTGTAACCCGATCACACGACTGTAACCCGATCACACGCCGACTGTAACCCGATCACACACCGACTGTAACCCGATCACACACCGACTGTAACCGGATCACACACCGACTGTAACCGGATCACACACCGACTGTAACCCGATCACACACCGACTGTAACCCGATCACACACCGACTGTAACCCGATCACACACCGACTGTAACCGGATCACACACCGACTGTAACCCGATCACACACCGACTGTAACCGGATCACACACCGACTGTAACCCGATCACACGCCGACTGTAACCCGATCACACGCCGACTGTAACCCGATCACACACCGACTGTAACCGGATCACACACCGACTGTAACCGGATCACACACCGACTGTAACCGGATCACACACCGACTGTAACCGGATCACACACCGACTGTAACCCGATCACACACCGACTGTAACCCGATCACACACCGACTGTAACCCGATCACACACCGACTGTAACCCGATCACACACCGACTGTAACCCGATCACACACCGACTGTAACCGGATCACACACCGACTGTAACCCGATCACACACCGACTGTAACCCGATCACACACCAACTGTAACCGGATCACACACCGACTGTAACCGGATCACACACCGACTGTAACCCGATCACACACCGACTGTAACCGGATCACACACCGACTGTAACCCGATCACACACCGACTGTAACCGATCACACACCGACTGTAACCCGATCACACGCCGACTGTAACCCGATCACACGCCGACTGTAACCCGATCACACACCGACTGTAACCGGATCACACACCGACTGTAACCGGATCACACACCGACTGTAACCGGATCACACACCGACTGTAACCGGATCACACACCGACTGTAACCGGATCACACACCGACTGTAACCGGATCACACACCGACTGTAACCCGATCACACACCGACTGTAACCCGATCACACACCGACTGTAACCCGATCACACACCGACTGTAACCCGATCACACACCGACTGTAACCGGATCACACACCGACTGTAACCGGATCACACACCGACTGTAACCCGATCACACACCGACTGTAACCGGATCACACACCGACTGTAACCGGATCACACACCGACTGTAACCCGATCACACACCGACTGTAACCCGATCACACACCGACTGTAACCGGATCACACACCGACTGTAACCCGATCACACACCGACTGTAACCGGATCACACGCCGACTGTAACCCGATCACACGCCGACTGTAACCCGATCACACGCCGACTGTAACCCGATCACACGCCGACTGTAACCCGATCACACACCGACTGTAACCCGATCACACACCGACTGTAACCGGATCACACACCGACTGTAACCGGATCACACACCGACTGTAACCGGATCACACACCGACTGTAACCGGATCACACACCGACTGTAACCGGATCACACACCGACTGTAACCGGATCACACACCGACTGTAACCGGATCACACACCGACTGTAACCGGATCACACACCGACTGTAACCCGATCACACACCGACTGTAACCGGATCAGACACCGACTGTAACCCGATCAGACACCGACTGTAACCGGATCACACGCCGACTGTAACCCGATCACACACCGACTGTAACCGGATCAGACACCGACTGTAACCCGATCAGACACCGACTGTAACCCGATCACACACCGACTGTAACCGGATCACACACCGACTGTAACCGGATCACACGCCGACTGTAACCGGATCAGACACCGACTGTAACCGGATCAGACACCAACTGTAACCCGATCAGACACCGACTGTAACCGGATCACACACCGACTGTAACCCGATCACACGCCGACTGTAACCCGATCACACGCCGACTGTAACCGGATCACACGCCGACTGTAACCGGATCACACACCGACTGTAACCCGATCACACACCGACTAACCCGATCACACGCCGACTGTAACCCGATCACACCCCGACTGTAACCCGATCACACAACGACTGTAACCGGATCACACACCGACTGTAACCCGATCACACGCCGACTGTAACCCGATCACACGCCGACTGTAACCCGATCACACGCCGACTGTAACCCGATCACACGCCGACTGTAACCCGATCACACGCCGACTGTAACCCGATCACACGCCGACTGTAACCCGATCACACGCCGACTGTAACCCGATCACACGCCGACTGTAACCTGATCACACACCGACTGTAACCTGATCACACCCCGACTGTGACCTGATTACACACCGACTGTAACCTGATTACACACCGACTGTAACCGGATTATACACCGACTGTAACCTGATTACACACCGACTGTAACCGGATTATACACCGACTGTAACCAGATTATACACCGACTGTAACCAGATTATACACCGACTGTAACCAGATTATACAGGCACTCACTGTAACCAAACTATACAAACAGTCTCTGTAACCAGACGATAACAGACGAGCAGGTTGTCTGGCCCCCGGGGTATTCTCAATGCACCGGGATCTAACCACCAGGAAGGCACAGAACCACTTACCTGCATTCGTGATTCTGCACTTTTCTGCTGGAAGACACTGCAGCCTTTCTGCTTTAATGCCTCTTTGCCCAAAAGGACTCAGATCAAACCTGTTTGTTTTCTATAACTAACTTGCACGTCACACTGAAAACTTAGGTTTTTGTATGTCCCCCATTCTCGCCCGACTCCATTGGCTCCCTATCCTTCAGAAGATCCAGTTCAAAATCCTGGTCCTCACCTACAAAGCCGTCGGTGGTCTTGCCCCACCCTATCTCTGTGACCTCCTAACCCCCTACCAATCCACCCACTCCCTCCGCTCAGCCGGCTATGACCTGCTCCACGTCCCCCTGACCTGATCCACCCACCCCACCATTGGCGGGAGAGCCTTCAGCCACTCTGCCCCCAACCTCTGGAATTCCATCCCCCAAGTCCCCTTCTTAGCCTCCTTCAAGTCCTGCCTCAAGACCCTCCTCTTCGACCATGCCATTGGTCACCCCCCTTCCCCTCCCTTCTCCCCGACCCCAGCTCGGGTCTGAAATGCTGCACACTGTCCAGTGCCTTGGGACATCCTCCCGATGTGAAAGGCACTATACAAATGTAATCTTGTTCTTGTTATAAAAGAATGGGTTGTCTTTTGCAGGTCCATTAAAGGATGGTCTGTAGCTTAGTGGTTAGAGCACCTGCCTCGCAAGCAAGAGATCTGGGTTCGATTCCCGATAGGGCGAAACATTGGGCATGTTTCCTTACTCATGTGCTTCTGTTTACCTAGCAGTAAGTAGGTAGTCGATTGATGGATCGCTTTTCCGGGGGGGGGTAGTAATTCCTTCAAAAAAATAAAAAATTGGTCACTCAATCCACGACTGTTTGTTGGACACTTCTGTGCTCAATTGGCTGCTGCATTTCGCCCACAAAATAGTCCATTAACTTTACAGTATATTCCCTGAAGCACTTTGAGACATCTCGAAGACCTGATAAGGTGCTATATCAAATGCAAGTATTATTATTATTTTATGTAAATGTGGATTTCATAAGACAAATTTGGTTAACCTTTATTATGTCATCAGATCATAAAATTCCTTCATCCGTTCACTACGTAGAGGTGTTTTGATTCAATATATATTGATTGGAGTCACTGGTATTAAATTACGTGGGAAGTGGGAAACAGCTTTCTGATTTTACTGGACTATCTTAAAATTTCCAGCGTTTGGACTCAAGTAAATCCATAAAACAAAGTAAGATTCAAAAATTAATTCCATCTTAGTCCTAGGACTTCTAGAAGAGTCACGCCAAGCGGGAGTCTCCAAACTTGTAAATGAAGTTGATGATTGTGCAATCTTTGTGGGGACAGCTGGTGTAACTCATCCTCTGAATGGTTAACTTTGAATTAAGAAATACCCTACTTGGTAACTCCAAGATGGAATGGAAGGCAAGCTCCTTGTGTATGAAGAGCAATGGCTCAATCTGTTTTGTTAGTGAGTTTATGGATGAATGTGTTATGCCTATATTAAGGCTACTTGTCTTCAATTAAGGCTACCAGGTTCAATCGCATTCACACCAGTATGCCAATAGCTTCCTGATGTGATGTTTGCATTAAAAATATTATTCTTCATACTTATTTGCCCCCTTATGTTAACAAATGTTGAAATATTTCTTCTGGGCATGAGGTATAGTAACTGACTAAAATGGGAAAATCCCCCAGCCCTCATGTCAATTTATCCCTTTCAACCTCTGACTCTATGCCAGCTGGGCTCCTGCTCAATTTTCATAAAGCACCTGAAGTTGTTCCCTCAACAGGCCACACATGCTGTACAAGTGCAAATTGTTGTTGCTGAACTTGTCAAATGCAATTTTTTTTGAGAAACCCAAAGCATTATTCCCTTTGCTAATTGTCTTGTCTTTCTTGTACAATTATCTTGACCTTTACAATTACTCTTCAACTTGTAGATGAGATCCATGCACAACAACACAAGAAACAGTTCTAACATGAAGATAATTAGGTTCAAGAAGGAACTGTTCAATCTTCAGTTTACTTGTGTGATAGGACAATGGGGAGAGTATTCTGCATAGATGAGATCAAACAGACCAAGCAATAGCAATATCGGTAAGATGGGATGAGCAAAAACTTTTGCAAAAAACTTACCATATTTTAAGAAATATTTCCAACCAAAGTGGATCAAAGTAATCAGTTTTCCTTACTTCCTCTGATTGTATAGTGAATGGAATGGCTATGAATTACACCAGCTGAACAGACTGGTGGGGGGGGGGGGGGGGGGAGTGAAGAGGAGAGGGTGTTAAACAGAGAGCAGATAAATCAACTTCAAAAGTTTGGCAAATAAAATCGTACTGAAGAGCACAGCGAAACCACTTCTCATGGAGACATTTTAATGTCCTTTATGAAGATTGTAAAATATTCAGATTCTGCCTCATGCTTTGAAACAATCAATGCTACGAACATTTCCAAGATTTATTTTACGCAGAGCCATGCATTTATTCTAAAACAAAACAAATTTGTCCTCTTGGCTATTTATTGGTTGTTGTGTATTGCAGTAAACTGGACTTCCCTATAAAAATGAAAGATTATGACTGCAGGAAGTGCTTTTCCTCCGAGAAGTAAACATTAGCATTTAATTTTGAAACAGTTGCACAGTGCAATGTCTTTGTATACTGCATGTAGCAAAACACAAGCCTATAAAAATTCTTGGCACTATTTTACAAGATAAACTGAAGTACAATACTGTCTCACAATGGAATGAACATAGTACAAACTACTGCATTTGACAGTTTTACCAAGGTAATACATAACAAATCAACTTTACAACAAGATGTGGTGAACTGCCACATATTCTACTGTAAGTTGTGTATTTCCATACATTCATTTTCATATTATGGAGTTACCTAAACCCTGTTAAATAGTTGTAACATACTGAAGAATTGTGGTCCATAAGAAGAGTTGATCTTGATCAAGTATCATTTAGAGAAATAAAATATAACACATTCGGTGTAAGTTATATATTAAAACTGTAGTGTTCCTCCTGAGCAAGTAAGTGCAATATGCAAAATCAAGAGTACAAACCATCAATATTTCTGCAAGACAATTCGCATTCTACTCCGTTTAAGCACATAATGAAATGTTATCTTAAATAGAGCGATTATACACTTGGAACATTATCACATTGGGTAGGATGGCAGATTGGTTGCTTGACCCACTTTGCACACAGAATGCTTTTTTCATTCATGTAATTTTCAAATCAAAGCATGTAGTTTTTCTTCAGAACCTCCAGGTACTGTTGTGTGGCTCTCGTGACTGGGTCCTGATCTTGATTGATGCTCTTAAGGGAGCTGGCAGCAGATCCCTGCGGCGAGACTCGAGTTGGTATCCCATCCAAATCAGCAGTGGCTGAAACACATTTTAGACTTTTAAACTATTTTACTGCACCAAGTGAATCTGTTTGGATGTACGTATTTCTTGTAATTCTGTTAGCTGGTTTGTATAGCAAATTTACAACATTGTGTCAAATCCAGCTGTTTTGTTGATTACCAAAATCTGCTTAATTGTGCTCTGGACATTTATTTTCCACTCACTTAACATTCTGACTGCAACTAAAACTTATTTTTAACTACGAAACATCCGCTCACACCCGTTTTGGATCAGGCAAATTCAGATCAGGCAAATTGAAGGAATGTGTTCATTTTAGTTAGATGCTCAGGGAAAAGAAAAACTGCAAAATCGCATCAATGAAGCCAAACTACAGCACTTTGGGCTGTACTCACTAATCTGCAGTTCAAGGGTTTCAGAGGCTGAGCTAAAAAGAAAAAAGAAGGCGCCTTGCCCACACACGTAGCCGACAAGTAGTCTTTGTCAAGGGGAAATATATATTTTTTTAAAAATAGCATTAGGCTTGCCCAGTAGTTCTTTATCTGTCTTTACCCAGTTAGCAGGTGAGCCATACAGATGGGAAAGATTCAGTCTGTGTTGAGGGCATACAATTGGCCTTTAGCCTCCTGTGTTTGGAGGAGGAAGGGTAAGAAAGGAAAGAAAAATAAATCAGTCAGGGTTCCTACACCTCATTACTATCCAGTGACCCATGTTTAAGTGCCATGTGTGGACAGATTCAGGCTCAGCTGTATACCTCAGCTCCTTTGGTCAAACAGCCTGACAAGAGTCGTAAGGTACAAGAACCACAATTTCAGTAGAAAAAAAAGTGTGCCATCAGGAGAAAATATATTGGGTGGGGGGGGGGGGGGAACCATCTTGGCAGCTACAAGTTGCAATTATATTGCAATTCATATTCTATCCCATTCATGTTAAACATTTTACATTCAACACTAAAATTTCTATAATGTACTTTTTTGAACAATAAAAGAGAAACAACTCTCCTAAAAGCAAGAGTTGTTTTCCAGAATTAATTCATTATGTTAAACACAACAGCAGATCAAAATACACCAATAGTTCAGACACCAGAACAAACCAAATTCATATCCTCAATTTACCTTCATGGAGTTCTTTGGAAATATTTTTTTCCAATGCATTCTGCATCTGAAATCATAACATTTAAAGTATTAATGCATTAAACAAACAACACGGTTTGAAAAATTAAAACAACACTCATTAGACAAGAAACAAATTAAAACTTAATACCATTCATGCAATTCATTTAGAATAGAAAGTATTACCGATGCAGTAGTTGTTAAAGCTTAATAAAATAAAATTCAGTTTCTTTATCATATGCTACAAGATCTTATTCAAATGGCAGTTTTCCACACAGATCATTCCAATGAATATCTGTCAGTTGCATAATTAGTTGCTAACATATCAAATGCACTTAAAAATGCCTTCACGTTAATCTCTTTTCAGGAGATGAGGCTCGCTTTCCATAAGCTTTTCTTCAACATCATTCAGCTGGATGATAACTTTCTGGTTTTCTTCAGTAGTTTTATTTTTCACACATCAACTTGGTCAACAGTTGTCCAATTGCTCATGCTCTACTAACTGAAATCCTGACATTAGCTTTTTGTAAATACCACCTGAGATGTCTTACTGTTCCATTGGTGGGTTTTAACATTTGGGGAAAAAAAGAACGATTAGAAAGAAGACTGAACTTTTCAGAGTTCATAAAGCTATAAGTTTGCATTTTTTATATTTGCCAAAATGACAGATGTTAATTCTGGGGAAAGTGATACAATTCTCCCCCATTCTAAGTCAATGGCATATCTGAGGGAGAAGGGAATAGAATACTATAGAAAATTAGAATGAGAGGGCTTGTGGCTTGTTGTACAGTAAGGACACACACATGGACAAATTTGGCCAAATGACCCATTTCCATACCATGCTATATAATTCTATGCAATTCTACCCATTATGTGTCGCACCCAGAGTTGTACATCTAAGTTCCCATTACTCTCCCCCACCACCATGCTCAGAAGCACCCTCTACTGCATCACAGATACGTTTCTATTTCCCAAACCAGGGATCTAAAATATACTAGTCACTAGCCAACTGCTTACAACAAAGAACTTGGTAGTGTCAGCACTCAACTGATGCAAGACCTCAAACTGTTCTTCTGACTCCTAAGTGACATTGTGGTTTATTGCAAATCATGCTGTTTTGTGCTGCAGGGCTTTGAAAAATGGTCAACTGCACTGCATACAAGAGTAGCAAGTGCTCCGTGAATGGGATACAACTTGCCACAAGGGGAAGCTGAAAAAGATCATTCAACAATGTCAAAACAGTGTGAAGCAGCAATAGACAAAAAGAAAAAAAAATGTTGAGCTATCTTGCCTCACTGGAGTTCAGATTCTCATAAATCATACTCAAAACTGTACAGTGCTCTAGTTAGGCTGCACATAGAGCACTATATCCCATTCAAGTCACTGTTATGTAAGGGGGATGTCCAAGTCCCAGAGGCAGTACATAGGAAGATGATCCCAGTTTAAGAGGAATGACCTATGAACAATTAGACAAGTTAGCGCTCTTCAAATTTGAGAGGGAATGGCTCGGAGGGTGACATCTAGGGGTATACAAGACTTTAATTGGGATTGATAATGTAAATCATGAACATTACAATACAGATACCCCAGAACACAAGTTCAGGTTAGCAAAAGCAATTTCAGGACAGATACCAAGAAATATTTCTTTACCAAGAGGGTAATTATCAACTAGAACAGGTTACCAAGAAAGGCTAGGCCAGTGAGCTCATTTTTAGAGAAAAAAAACTCAATACTGTGACGAAACATGGTGGGGTGGGTATTCTGAAGGATGAGATCAAATGGGCAAAATAATTTTTCTAATCTGAAATCTTGTGCGATTGGTATTCCCTAATGAACATTGCAGGTGGTATAATTCTTGGTTACTGTAATATTCTACAATTAACAATCTAGTAATGTAATGCAATTATTCCAAAATATACATTTACAATCTGATTTGCAGCCGAGAAGCACATTTTTTTTTATCCTTGCAGTTTTGCCACTTTCCAGGTACTGGCAGTCAGCGCGATCCAAATACAACTCTGTGACTTGCTACCCGCCTGCTGCTATTCTCCCCTTCACAGCCTGTCAACAGGACAGTGATAGACTCAATAATTCATCATAGTGTCACACCAATTTGATTTGGAGAGGGGCAAAAATAGGGCAGACATTAAATATATTAAACAGTATTAAGTATAAAGCCATTTTGTGGCATATAAGGCAATATTATCTCACTTAAAATGCATTCAGAATAACAAAATGCTTCTTTAGTTGGTAGGAAAAAAGTGGCATAAATAAGCAGCTTCTAAGCTGTGATATATGCTGATGGACACACAGGAAGAGAAAAATCCCCAAAGCCCTACATCGACCTTCATAGTCTGTCAATGGATGCAAAGCTCACTGCTGTTACCAACCTATCACTGATATAACTGTATTAGGTTTGATTATTGATGCATATGTAAAAGCAAATGAAAAAAAGATTTAAAAATGGCCTGACTTCTCAATTCTGTACGAGTTAGAAGCAGATTCAAACATAAAAATGATGTCGATTTATTTTCTTCTCGATATCTTCAGATAAGAGGCTTTGCAAGATTCAGGACAGCTGTGAAAGAGATGTTATCATAAATCTTCCAAATGTTTTGCATAATCTCATATAATCTTCTTTAAAAAGTCTCAAATCTTAAATGACAGAGTGATACATAAAATTAGCTTGGTATCTCAAACTCAACTGCTATTTATCAGAATCTCCTAAACATAAACTTCAAGTGTTAAAATCTCTGTATCATTAGTAACTGGAAATAGTTTGATATGAATTTACTGAAGGTTGGCAGTACATGCAAACTTGCCTTGAAACATACCATACAATGCCAAAAAGATGCAGAATTTTTGGAAACAGCCTGGGCTGTTTGAAGAAAATGGCCTGGATCATCCAATGGAAAACATAAAAGGCATCAAACTCGTTTTCCATTAATGTAGTGTATTTAGCACTATCTTTATATCAGGAAAATCCCATTATAAACACACAAAGCCTTTACACTTAGCGGCAAAAGGAATTTCACCCCAAAATGTTATTCTTCAATTTTGATTTAACATCGAAACAGCGAAATACAATGTGCTTTTGTACATGCAGATGTTCATGATATGAATAGATCTTACACCACCACCAAGATACCAGATTGGACAGATGTAGACAGTGAACAAAGGTGACCCTAATTCAGCCACAATGATTTTGGGTCAGCAAACCAACACATAACTACAGACCTTGTTATGCATCTTGCTGCACAGAAGATAGGTGAGAAACAGAGTTTTGAGTGAGGAGCTGGAGGAGTGAGAAACGAGAGCTGTGAGTGCACGGGATAGTCAATCCTTTTTATTAAAAAAAACTCATTCTGGGTGGAAGCAAGTTAAGATTTAAAGGGAGAAAGGAATTTAACGTAATTCAGGAGCAATCATCAAGTTGAAAGTTAAACTGACGGATTCAAAGGTAATGTTTTGTAGTTTTCAAAAATGTTGTCGAAAGTTCAACATTATGTCCTCTCCTCTTCCCCACATCCCCTCGCCCTTCCCTCCCCAGACTCCAACTGGCACTAGGATTTCCAAGACATGTTTAACTTAAAAGCTTATTTGACTTTTCACTGTGAACTGTAAGTGCAGCATTCAAGGAAGCATGTGTATATATATTAAGTTACACCATTTCTGATGGTATGTTTTTTTTAGGCCCTAGAAAACTACTTTTTATTCTTCAAAAAGGAGCTTCTGTAAAACAAAAAAAATCCAATCTCACTTGAAGAAATTAAGGTTGTGAGTTTACAATCAGTTTATACAACCAATACATTTACTAATCAGACGTTTAAGATTAAAATGTTAAAAAAACACATAATTTCAAATGAAAATGAAGGTGACCATCATTCCAATCATATATTTCAATATAACATAGACGAGATGAGTAAATGTTACTTTAATGCTGAATTACATTTACAAAAAAANCCTGCTGACAAGGACCCACCTTAAGACCATGAGTGTATCAAGACAATTGAAAGTACACATGCAAGTACTGAAAGCTTTAAGACGGAATCTGTAGCAAATCAAGGTGATCATACAACAACAAAATTACATTTATAGAGCGCCTTTCACATCGGGAGGACGTCCCAAAGCACTGAACAGTCAGATGTCGGGGCCCAAGTATGGGGCAGGGGTGGTGTAGGGGTGAGGGAAAGCAGAGGTGGGAGGGAGACCAAAGGCACGGTTGAAGAAAAGGTTCTTGAGACCGGCCTTGAAGGATGTAAGGGAGGAAGTGAGGCAACAGGACCGTGGGATGGAGTTCCAGAGTGTGGGGGCAGACAGGCTGAAAGCCGGGCCACCGATGGTAGGGCGGGAGACATAGTAGGGCGGGAGACATGGAGCAGGCTGGAGCCTGATGAACGGAGGGAGTGGGCAGGTTGGTAGGGAGTCAGCAGGTCAGAGAGATAGAAGGGGGCAAGGCCATGGATGGCCTTAAAGGTGAGGACGAGGATATTGAACTCGATCCTTTGGGGGATGGGGAGCCAGTGGAGTCGGGCGAGGGTGGGAGTGATGGAGTCACGGAGCCTGGTCCGTGAGAGTGCACGAGCTGCGGAGTTTTGGATGATCTGCAGCTTGTGAAGGGAAGAGCTGGGAAGGCCGATGAAGAGGGAGTTCCCGTAATCAAGCCTTGAGGTGACGAATGCATGGGTGAGGGTTTCGGCAGCCTTAGGGGTGAGGCAGTGGCGGAGTCTGGCAATGTTGCGGAGATGGTGGTAGGCAGTGCCGGTCATGGCGCGGATATGGGGGAGAAAGGGCAGTTCAGGGTCAAACAAGACACCCAGGTTCCTGACTGGCTTAGTGAGGTTGAGTGTGCAGCCATGGAGGCTGATGCTGCCAGTGCCTGAGGTACATGTAAATGGCATAGTTACAAAAGAATGTGAAAAATAGATCAACACATCTAGTGCATCCAAATGCTTGGTTTGTTGTAAATAATATAATTAAAATCATTTCACTGATTTTTTTAAAAAAATCATTATGTAAACCTTTTTTTAAAAAAAACCTTCAATTGTTGTGAAGTTTAACAAGAATTAAGGAACAAGATTTAATTTCTGAAGAAGTGACGGATGTAGTTTCTGCCAAGTTACTGAAAACATAAATGTAAACTCACAGATATAAATAAGACACAAAGTAGGCACATACCAACTTACTTTGAGCCGGTAAATAACAGCTTTTAGGAAGAAATTCCAATATAGAGAACAAGAAAAAAAATTATAATAGCTGACCTTAGTCAAGTAAGACTCCACTCTGTTGGTAGAAGACATTCCATCTACCACTGGACTTGGGAAGTTACCTCCAATGCTAAAGTTTCTATTAAATGTTCCCATATTATTGCCAATATTAGCCATTGCGCTCTGGAGTTGACCCATGTCCAGTGCAGGAGTCGCTGTCAAGCTTCCATTCATAATGCTGCTGGCAATCAAGGATTTACTACGCTGGCGTTCATTAAGCAGCTTCGTATTGGCTTCTGACAGCCTTTCATTTGCTCTATAGAAGAGAAATAAAGAAGATATCAAATGATAAAATTGCTGGTGACAATGCCCCTTAAACACTGGATAACTTCAAATGTCAGAAGAGGATCCCATGGATATTTTCTCCATGTGAAGCTCGACATAGTGTAATCGTGATTAGGGCAAGGCAGCCAATCTGAGGTGTAAACGTGAACAGTGTTGTTAAAACGCCATAAACTATGGGTTTTATTTAGGTACTTTTAAAATAAGTGTGAAAAGTGTTCACAGGCTTAATTGCTCCATTCAACATGTAGTTGATTGCTAGCTGTCTAAGTGGGCATTTTATATTTTGTTGTTAGAAGTCAGTGATTTCGATGAGATACAATTCCACTAGGTAGGTTGTATCTACACCAATATCCACGTACCACAAGACTTTGGGCTGCTCTTGGAAATGAGGTACATTGACAGGCTGAATTACAGTGGCTGTGTAGAAGTGCGTTTAAAACAAAGGCAATTTGTCGGATACCAGTTGTGAAAAAGTAATCTTCCCTAAACTTAATTTGTTCAATACTTAGCTTTGACTTAGAAGAAACTTTTAAGCCAGTATCCTTAAGACAGCGAAATATTTAAAAAACCTGATGAAGTCCAGCATGCAGATAGCAGCATATTAATTATTGAAATAAAAAGTATTAGTGTGCCCCTGTTCCTCTAAATAAACATGAGATTGTTAATATTACTAACTCATGAATAAGACAACTAGCAAAATAGAATTAGCCTTAAGAAATTCCTGTAAATATGAGAAAGTAAGCATTATTGCCTATAAATGTATTGTACATTTCAACAGATGTACCATCCGAAGAAACAAGGCATTCAATACATGTATCATCAGTCAATGGAGTGTGAAAGCAGCTCGAAAATATCAAATTTTGGATATAGCATGTTCCAGCAGCTGCGAGGAATGGGTTCCATACAATAGATCACATGATTGTACCAGTCACCCTACTGGGTCTTTTGACTGCTCTGGGAGTGGGAGTTGTTCACATTGCAATGGCAGCTCCTTAGGAACAATGTGCGAAGAGTTTACCATTATGCCATTGGTGCCAGGGAGAGCTTATTCCCTGAGTTGACATGTTCCTGTGAATATGCAAACCTATAAGTGGTTTTACCTTTGTCTGCATTCCTACATGAACTTGGCCAACAGTAGCTATTCCTTTTTGGATGTAACCAACACAATTATTGGACAGGAAGTTGTGCACCTTCAAATAATTTGAGATTAATGGAACAACTAGTTGCAGAGGGGATGTTTGAAATGAAAGAGGCGCCCAAGGATTAAATCTATCAACCTCAAGGGATAAGTGAGCTGTTAAACTTTCATTTTGATGGAAAGTGAGTACTTCATTAGACCATATTTGCATAAATACACAGTCATTACAGTTTAAAGTAAAATCCGTGAAAGGTTTTGAGACGCTAATGGCGTGATAAGGCACTATATCAAATGCAAGGATTATATTATAGGCACGGACTTCAAATCGTGCCACTTTTCAAAAGGCAAGTTCATTGAGTTTGCAAACATCTATGTCAATTTTTTTGTATGTTATATAATGAATGAACCAAGACAATGTTCGTTGATTTTGGTTCTGATTGAACATTTAAATGTCTATTGGACATGTAGATTTTCTAACACATATGCATTTCAAAATAAAATTTAATTGCACTGACTCAAGATATTTTTTGTCTTGATAATGTTCTACTGTCAATGGATGCCGAATGCATAACTCAAGCAGCTGAGATGAAATGACACTTCATGACGCCTTGCCCAATAGGAATGAAATCTAGATATGCACATGGTGCATGCTCACTATGTCAAATGGGGCATTCTGCAGGATGACCAAAAAGTCGTGATAGCTACCCTATTATCTAAGAAAAAACAAAAATATCATTTTTTTTAAGACTTGTTAGACATTGTAATGGTATCGCGACTTTTTTGATCACCCTGTAAATCAGTTTGAATATCTGAGCATCAGTCTGCCTGAGGCATGCCCATGAACTGTTGCGAGGGATTAACAGCTTGCTGCACTTGTCCATGCGTTCATCACCTCTTGACTCGACTTTTCAAATACCTTCTTTGCCGGTCTCCCCAGCTCCACCGTGCACAAGATCCAAAAAACTGATCCCGCAAACTTACCCGTACTAAACTCCGTATCCCCATCACACCAGTTCTAGCCAGGCTCAACTGGCTCCACATCGGTGAACAGATTGATTTCTAGATCCTCGCACTCATTTTCAAATCCATTCATGCCCTGGCACCTCCCTACCTCTCCGACCTACTTACCCCTAACCCACTGCTTCCACTCAACTGGCTCTGGCCTTCTGCGTGTCCCTTCTGCCCTCCGTTCCACCATCGGTGACCGAACTTTCAGCCACTACGCCCTGAAACTCGGGAACACTCTTTCTCTATCCATTTGCCTTGCCCCTTCCTTCCCTATCTTCAGATCGCGCTGGAAGACCTTCCTATTCGACCGTGCCTACAGTCACCCCCCTCTCAGCAACATGCTCTACCACTGTCAAGCTCTCTGGGACACAGCCGTGTCCCACAAACAGTCGTAGGTTGAAAATGACCAATTTATTATTGTTTTGGAGGGATTATTATTAGGCGTGTGGAGTAAGGAAACTTGCCCAAGGTTTCACCCTGCCTAAAATTGAACCCAGGTGTCTTGCTTGCAAGGCGAATGCTCTAACCACTGAGCTACAGGATTCCACTATATATGCATGCTGCCTATCCTCCTCTGCACTCAACAGAGAATATGTTCCTGCTTTCATCCTAACGCAAAGTAAATGTACATTATCCCAGAGTCTTAGATGAGTTAAATTATGATAAAAGTCAGATTCATAGGTTGCATTAAAAAAAGTCCAGTACCATACCGAAATTGAAATCTAAGTTCTAGGTTATTTACACTTTCAATTTTGCATTTACAAGCTTAGCTTTTTTTGTGTAGAATTTACTAAACAATGATAGGAACTGACACAAATAGGCAGCAGAATGCTACTTTATTGCTATTGTATGTGAACCACTTGATTTAAACTGGATTGTAGAAAGTCATGAAATTTGGACTTTCGTCGACTCCTCTTTGATGTTGTCCTCATTGCCTTTGGTATTTTTTAAAAATACGTCAATGCTGAATAACACAGCTCCTTAATGCTAGACCTCTCTGAACCGCAGAAAGACAAATGAAGGATGCAAGTGATCCAGGGTTATCTCACCTGCTGAATCTATTGCAGTTCACATGCACTGAAAATAACTGAGTAATTTCATGCAGGTCATCAACAAGCAGTGGCACTAGATTTGACTTGATTCACTCTCAGTGTTCTCTCTTGTAAAAATGAAGCATCATGTTAGAGAGAGCTTTCTCTCATTATCACTGTTTGAGAGCTCAAATATGTGGCATACTTCATTCTGCAGATCTCATTCATAATACAGCTATCGGATGTATTTCCCAGGCACTGGAAAATTAAGTTTCAATTCTGTCTCAATTCTTTTTCTACACATGAGGAATGGAAAAATAGAGGAAGTCTCGAGACTTGTAAGGAGTTTTTTTTAAAATCCCAGTTAAGTACCATGCTCTTTCCTAACTTGCCTTTTTATTGATAAGATAAATTTGTTCGTGGTACATATTTGGGAACTTTTTTTAAAAAAGAAAAAGTTTTTTTAAAATAGAAATAAACTTGCTTTTTTCCCCCCACCAAAGGTACATCTCTGAGCAGATTTTGATATTAACATTCTGATACAGATGGTTTGGAAGTTAGGAGTCTGCCATATCAAAGAAGTGGGCTGGGAATGTGATCTAGCCATCATGGATTAGATTAATCTTTCCACTGAAATCTGGTTAGGTAATGCATGTAATAATCTTCAATGGCTCTCATTTTTCTGTGTTCTGCCTCCAATCTCACTGCTTCTGTTTACGATGTTTGTCTAATCACTCCTTCTGATCTCTGCTGTTCTCTTTATGTCCTTTTATGCCATTATTGTCCCTGTCTTGTTTTTAGGATCTTATCTCTGCCTCCAGTCCTTTCGCTTCTGTTTATGGCATCTCTTATGGTCTCTGTTGTCCCTCTTTGCTTTTCCACTCTTTCTGTCCACTGGGAAAAGAAAGGCATATCTGCATAAAGGACTTCTTAGAACAGCACAGTACTCAACTAATAAATCTGGATACAAATATAGGACAAAATGTGTTCTAAATGCATTAATACCAATCTATCAAGACTACAGATCCCAGTATGACTCATCTATGATTTCTATAGTTAATAATCCTTGCATTTAATACAGCGCTTTTTCATGTCTTCTAGATGTCTCAAAGCGCTTTACAGAATATGTTGTAAAGTGAATTGACTGTATATTTGTGGGCAAAATGCGGCAGCCAATTGTGCACAGCAGTGTCCCACAAACAGTCGTGGATTGAAGTGACCAATTTATTATTATTTTTTCGTTGAGGAATTATTATCAGGTATGTGGAGTAAAGAAACTTTCCCAATGTTTTGACCTGTCGGGAATGACTTGTGAGGCCAGTGCTCTAACCACTGAGCTAGCTAAAAGTTGGACCTAAAAGCAACATTTGAATGCAAGTTCATGTTGAATCGATGCTAAAAATGAGGTACAACTGTGGTTCTCAGGGTTCCCTCAGATAGGAACAAACAAATCAAGTTTTAAAGCAGATTATTCCAAGCAAATATATTTAAAAATAATTGGGCAGTCCATTATTGAAGATTTTAAATGTTACTGGAGAGCCACTTACACTTTCATCTCTTCTATTTGTATTATCTATTAACATAAAAAGCCAAAAGAGAGTGCCCAATTGTCCAGCGCCTTGGGACGTCCTCCCGACGTGAAAGGCGCTCTATAAATCAAATCTTGTTGTTGTTGCCTTGATAAAAAGTTAGCTCCTTCTTTGAAACCGCAGGAATTTCTAGTACCAGGGTAAATTTTAAGACAAGAGAGATGACTGTCTTCTGCAAACAGGCAATCTTAAACTATATTATTTGCACAACACCCACAACATAAGCTTTCATAAGCAATGTTGCCCCCCACCCCGAAAAATACTCTGTTCTGCTTATCTTGGAAACTGTACTTTATGACAGGGATGCGAAAAAAAAGAACAAGAATAGGAGTTAACAGTAAGAATAAGTTACTCCACATAAAGCATTTGCATCCATGAAAAATAATTACACAAACTAAAGATTACTGAATTAGTGTATAATGGAAAACCTTGAATGGCACAGGAGGCTTTTTTTGGGCAATTCCCCTCTTCGATTTCCTCCCCTAACCCGTCCTCTTTAGCAGCTTCAGGTTCATCATGTGATGCAGCTTCACTTGTATTACAGCACTCCAGTACCTTATCTAAGCAACCATTCTTCATATACAGTGTGTGCTATCTACAAAATGAACTGCAGCAATCATCATCAAGTAAGCTATCGAAGCAGCACAGATGAGCAAGCCCTGTCCCTAATTCACTTCCAGGCATGTGTACGTACTGCCAGCCATGTTCAATAATTCATAATCTGCAGCAAAACTGCTGTATTTTGATCCCTCCCCAAGGTCTCCCTGGGATGCAACGTTCAAAGAAAACATACCTGATAATGCTGGGCATGTCCGCAACAATCCAAGGCATTGTTTATTCTTGACCAATCTGGCTCATCAATAAGAGTGAAAGTACAGACATGCAAATTCCTGCTGGCCAAACCCTAATCGGTGGGACTAGCTGGACAGATACTGTGAAACTTACCAGAGCCATGTGAAGTAACTTGAAAACCTAGAGCCAATAGCTCTGAAATGCTCAGGTGCACATTACATGATGCATTCATCAACTGAGCCATCAATGCGTTTCAAGTTATCATATACTACAATCTTACCTATCAAGTTTAGCTGCAAGGGATTTCCGCGATTTTAATTCCTCGGTGTACAATTCCTTGTACCTCTCAACTTCTGACTGTGCTGATTCTCTGAGGTTCAAGCTATCTTGTTGTGAAGATCTGACCCTAGTCAGCTCTGATTCCAGGTCTCGTATTCTCTGCTCTAGTTGGTTTCTAACAGTACCTTCATTTGTGGCTCTTAGTTGTTCCAAGGCTTCTTGGGAAGCCTGCTGAGTCTGAACAGGTAAGAGTGAAACAATATATTAGCAAAACAAGTTTATTAATTTCAAACTTTAATTTTTATACAGAAATTATATTAGTTATAACGATATTGAAATAAGATAATTACATTAATAAGAGGCAGAATTATTTCATGACTCAACTTTCCTTATCATGTTGTCAACATTACTCTAAATATTAGTCCAACTAGATGATCTCATTAAAAGAAAGGCTCCAACTCAACTGTAATGGCACCAAATCAGAAATCTTCTATTTCATATTACTCCTCTTTGCCCGACTTCAGATAGTAACTGAAGACTTTCCTCTTCAACCGTGCTTATGGTTGGCTACCTCCCCTTTCATCCCGGCTCAGCATTGAACTACCCAAGCGTGGTTCAACTGGCGGCCCATGGGCCGCATCTGGCCCGGACAGTTATTTTATCTGGCCAGAGACCATTTCCAACATTTCTATTTCCGCTCCCTGGTGAATGTTTTCCATGTTCACCAGGAGATGGTGGTTGAGAGGGTGCAGCGCGGAGAGTGAAAATAATGCCGGTGGTTTCTGTAGTCTGTCAGGATGGCAAGCGTGTCTCTTACCAACCACAGACTTGTGCCGCTGCAGATAGTGACTGCCGGGCGACTGATTGGGAGAGAGATTGAGAGGAGAGAGAAGAGGGAGAGAGGTGGGAGAGGTGAGAGTGTGTGAGAGAGAGGTAAGAACGGGGGAGTGAGAGAGAGAGATTGCGTGAGAGAGGCTGGAGAGAGTGATTGAGAGAGTGTGGAGAGAGAGAGGCTGAGGGGGGAGGGAGTGAATGTGAGAGAAAGAAACAGAGAGGTGGAGATTGAGAGAGAGTTTGAGAGGGGATAGAGAGTGTGTGCATGGGAGAGAGGGGGAGTGACACAGAGTAATTGAAAGAGGAAGAGAGTGTGTGATAGAGAGGAGAGAGAGTGAAAGGGATGTGAGAGAGTGTGAGAAGAGGCGAGAGAGAGTAATTGAGAGAGAATGCATGAGAGAAGAGTGTGTACGAGAGTGTTTGAGAGAGGGGGTAGAGAGAGCGATTGAGGGAGAGATAACTTGAGAGAGAGGGTCCTATGGGGAGAGAGAGAAACAAAAAGAGTTAGAGCAGAAAGAGAGGAGAACTGAGGGCAGCGTTTCATAGTTCACTACGAACAGGACAGACAATCAGAGCTTCCCTCGGCCACCCACCGCTGGGGGGAACCAAGGACAGACACTGATCGACACTGTGGTTCCCTCTCAGAAAGCTACCTCTTTCCACCATTCTCACATAGAATAATATAGGATAAAAAGTCAAATCAAGATAACTGCACGATTATTTCTATTGTCAATCCTCATATTAAACCAAACCCACCTGCAAGAATAAGTTAACTTCTTCCAGCTTCTGTTTAATTTCCTTACGCGCGTGTTCTTCTATTTCCCGCTTGTATTGTTCCATGTGACTATGATCCATCACGTTGGTTTCAACCTGACGCTTCAGTCTGGCCACTTCATCCTCTAGATGCTGTTTGCTTTTTTCCAGTCGATCATGGTTCCTCTGTAAAGACCTCATTGAAGCGACCTGCTCAATCTGTTCCTGACTGGCAGATTCCAAACGTCTACACTTGACATATTCTACTTCCAGCTGCTGGGACAATTCATCTACCTGTGAGATGTATGGAGAAATTAACATCACAAAATGGGTTTGAAAATGTGTTTTTACCCAGTTATAAAACTTGATAGTTTGATGCTTTTGTGTAACTTATCTTTTTTGTTACTTATTTTAAGTTGTGCAGCAGTTAGTCATTACACTGATCACAGGCAGATGACATCCATTATTTAATCAATCTGGGTGTGCACAAAGGATCTATGGAATCTATTAAATACCCATGTGTAAATACCCATGTGCATAGAATTGCAAGTGCCTTTAATGATATAATTAACAACCAATATTTTCATTATGATAACCCTTGCTTTCGATAAACTATCTCATCAGATTGTCTCAAAATGCTTTGCACGATTTACTATAAAGTATAGTGCCTATGAATTTTGTAGGTGAATGTGGCAGCCAATTTGCACACAGCAATGTCATACAAATAGCCATGCTATAATAAATGACCATTTTTATCTGGAGGATTATTGTTCTTTGAGTAGTGCTAACGTCCAACTGAACAAGCACATAGGACCTTGATTTAATGTCTCATCCAAAGGACTGTATCTCTGACAAATGCAGAGCACCCACAGCACTGTATTGCAGTGTCCATCTAGACTATGAGTCTCAAAGTACTAATATAATGCTTGAACCCACAACCTTCTGCTCTAGAGGCAAGAGTACTGCCATCTGAGACAGGCTGGCAACCTAAATTAAGATAAGTGGTGAGCGAGTACTAGAATTAAAAAGGAAACAATTACATCTCAGAGAATCAGAATCCATTCCCTTTCAATCTGACCATAGTACAGAAATCCTAACAAAATAATTTGCAATTTTTTCCTTTACTATCCCTCCTCTATTTATTGCAGTATGACTTAAAATGAATGCATTACCTGTAGCCTGAGGGCAGTTTGATTGAATGACATTTGAGCTGCCATACTTACATGCACATGTACACTAAATGCTGTCTCCCCACTAGTATAGGAAAACAAGCATTATTACTACAAGCTGGGATCACTTTGATCACACTGTCTGAATTTTAAAACCATCACTAATTTTAAACAGATTTGAATGTTTCACCATAATTATGTAAAATATACTCGACAAAATATACCCTATCTTTTTAACCAATATTTCCAGTTAAAATGCTTCCAGGCTTTAGGCCATTCAAATAATACCAAAAATCAGACCTCCTGCACTAGAGTTTCTGCCAATGACCCTCTGTTCGACCACAAACAATTCAGAGTGACTAACCACATCATATTTTCTCCTTGCTTCCTGTGGAGAAGTGCTTTCCATTCCTGATGGTATAACACACATCAGGACTTTGAAATGTGAGGACTTATGGTCTGTAAATTTGTTTTCTTCTATAGCACATCAAAGTGCCCAAAGTCATTTTACATATGATCCTTAATGCATCAGATAGACAAGATTTCCAACATCATTCTGGTATGGCTCCAAGCAGAGGTTCTAAAGGCCACAGGGAATTAAACCATCATATTACATATCCCTCATTTGCATTCTTTATGACCATGCTACAAAGGCTACAGATGAATTTTTTCAGAGGTGCAAAAGTGGCATCACCTTGCTCTTCAACTTATTAATAGTGACCTCGGTTTCAGAGTGTCGGTGATCCAGTTCTCCCCGTATACTGCTGAGTTGGGAGACAAAGCCTCCATTCTCATACTCCTTCAGTTTCTTTTTGGTGCCTTTCAACAGCGTTCTCATTCTGTACAGCAAATATAATCAGAGAGTCAGTGACATTTCTCTACAACAACAACTTTTGGATTCAATTTAAGTATTTTTTTGACGAGCAGTTCCAGTCTGAAGCATGAATGCAGCAGACACTTGCCTCTGTGGTCCTTAAGATCTTGAGAATAAGCAGTCAGTAACTGAGAGAAAGCTATACTGTACTGCAAGATCTTAGGAGTTAATTTTGTTTCCTAGATTATAAAACTAGCAATCCCTCTTTTGCTTCTTTATGAGTGTTTTTTAAAAAAATGATTTATATATTCATATCAAGCGAGCTGCTCCGTTTTTAAAAAAAACTGCTGGTGGGAAATAATGTCTTATGGAGTTCTACAGAAACAGTAGACATTAGACAGATATTTCTAGCTCTCACCACGTGTGTTTGACTATTGTGTGGGATGTGGGCAGGTGGGGGGGGGGAAACAATGGTCTTTTAGCAGATAAAAAGGTCTTGAAATTGATATTGCTGAAGATAGAGCATACACAGAAGTGATTTTGCTGGGTTAAAACTTGGTTATTGTGAAGTAGAACATTGTTGTTAAAATAAATGCTGTCTTGCATTGGTTAACAAAATGACATTGTGCACATCTTAAAACTGTTAGAGAACGAAATATCATACCGGCTTAGTTCTTTTTGAAGCTCAGCATTTCTTTTCATTTCTTGATCCAGTCTGGTTTCCACTGATCGCTTACCCTCGGCAATTTTTTTAACTTTTTTCTTTTCACTTTCAATCTTTAAAAAGAAGATTTAATTGTTTGGCAAAAGTTGCAAAATGTGCTCTGATTCAGAAAAACATTTAATTGAGTAATTATTCGGGCAGTAATCCAATAAAGTGGGCAATAACCATGAAATCGCTTGAAATTGTTCTCTGCTATTGGTTATTTACAATGTAATACTTCAAATTTGTGGTAGAAGGAAAGAGAAAAGGATACTTTATTTTTTGTTAAGTTTGTGTGCCAGCAGCATATGTCAGCGCAAACACAGGAACATCATTTCCTGAGGTTCACCGAGTCTGACACTATTGTAGGTTTACCCCCCAAAAATCTACATATAATGACTGAAACCAGTTTTTTTTACATATATAAGATAAAGAAGTATGCATATTGTGGCACATCAAACACAGAATGTCTCAGTAATCACTTGCAGTTGCTTGACATGCATTTCTGATACCCAAATGTTCAATGTTACATATTGAAACAATTTTCCATATCACTGGGCATTGCTGTTACACAGCGTATAATCTGTTAGTCTTTAAAACAGGAATTGCAGATTCCTCAGCTCAATGATAATAACAAACGAACATTTTTCATATCCTGCATTATACAACAGTTATGCGGAGTGGTGAATAAAGAGTGGTTACAAATCTCCAGTTAAAGGTTATCCTATGTATATTATATTTTCTATGATACATTTTGAATAGACAATCTTAATTTCTGTTTGTAAATCTATTCTTTGGAATGCCAACTTTATTTTGAATGTCATTTAAGGTTGCAATGCCCAATAAATGCAGCCAAGAACCCATATTTGACTAAAATTCTTAAGCCATTCTGTGAAAAGATAATATACTTAAAAAAAGTATGAAGTAATCAGTCATCAATCAGTAGCTTCTATCTCGTACATCTATTGTGTAATATGACACAAATACAATGTACAAATACAAATGATACTGTTACTTTAACTGGAATTAAATTTTGGTGGGTTAAATTTCCTTTTAGCTACACTCACAATGCAAGGATAAACATTGAAACCTCTGGAGAATACAATCATAACTGTTGGTAGCTGCAGGTTTGATTGAAGGAGGAAAGAGAATTTTCCCATAGCAGCTTGCAGAAACGCCAAAAACCCAGACTGAAGGTTCCCAGGTAAGATTTTGAATTAATACAAAATATCCATGAATTTACACTAGGAATCTGAGGTTGATGTAATTTAACAGAAATGATGAGCGACCACCTCAAGTAGCTGGTCACACTGCTTTGGTTTTCACTGGACTGCTCTTTAGTTTTATTTTTGGTGTCACCATAGAGTGCACAAGACAATCTGTTCTTTACCAACATTAAACATTTCTCCAGAACCCAAGGAATGATTAATTAAGCACATATATTTTATACGCTTGCTCTGCAATGCTCTAAATCAGGTGTAAATCAGGCCAAATCACAGAAATGTTAAAATTGCACATTGTTGTTATTCCTAATGAAGACTACTTTTATTTTTTTTCCTCATTGTGATGACTTCTTTTAAGAATTAATGTTGAACTATTGATATCTCTAAAACTGATAGAACTCACTCGTGAAACATATTGGATATGAAATTCACTGCGCCAGCATGAAATCCATGTAACAGTTTGGTTTTGCATTCAAAGAAATTTTAAGTAGAATCTTTGACATTTTATACAATATTTTAATGAGACTTGATAAAACTAGAGAAATACTGAGAATACAGACTAGGCTTAATTTGCTTCCTGTTCTGCCCTAGTTACCTGACTGGCCAGTTCATCTTTCTCTCTGTCCAATTTAGAAAGTCGGAGTCCTAGTTTAGATCGAGATTTCAATTCTTCTTCCCACAGGTGATGTGAATCTTTAGCGGTTTGTGACAACACAACTTGCTTTTGTACCTAAATGAACACACAGACAAACTTTGAATCATCTGTTCATTAAACTCCATACAGATCACATCAACATAAGAAATTTGACAAAAGTTGAAAGGTATGAAAGATTTGCAAGTCAAATTTAAATAGTTCTTCTCATGAATGTTCCTTTATGAACATCTGAAATAAATTACATTTTAAGGCATTTAACTATTTCAATTTTCAAGCCAAAAGAATTAGAGAGCGTTTATTCTCTTTGACCGTGCCTTCAGCTCCCCTCTCAACTCTCTACCCCCTCCTTGCTCCCTCCCTTCCCTCACCCTGACCATTTCCCCCCTGTTCGGGTCCTGACCCAACTGTCCAGCGCCTTGGGACGTCCTTCTGACGTGAAAGGCGCTCTATAAATGAAATCTTGTTGTTATTTATTTGCAGCACTAAGAGGTCATTATCTCCTTTCTGATATTGTGCTACTCTAACTGAGGCTATCTAACTTTAATCTCATTTCCTGCTCTTTTCCTCTCAAGTTAAAACAATTAATTTTGCCTCACATTTATTTAATGCACTTTTAGGATGGTTTTATATTCTAGCATCCCTCCGATTTTTTCTGGAAAAAGAACAGGTTACTCGAATGCACTAGATGCAAGATATACTAATTACTGTAATGACAAATGCTTTTGAAATTAAATTACGAGAAGCTTCAAGTAGCTTTGTTTGGCGAAACAATAACAATGCACTCTGCTGGTTTGCTCATCGAAAGCATCCAGATTACATATAACACCAAACCTCCATACCTCCTGATTAAGCTGTTCTTCCAAGTTGACCTTTACTCCTTGTAAACTTGTTACCAAGTCTTCAAGCCGACCACGAACCTAGCAAGAAAAGATTGGATAAATAACCAATGAATAAGACCACTGTGGTGCCCCTTGTGTTAACTTGTGAATGTTGCACTACTGCATTGTAGCAAGGCTATAAATAAGAACTAGAAAATTCATGCTTTACTGAGAAGGGGGAACCTGGAACGCTTCACCAACAGTGCTAACTGGTAGGGATGGGCAAAACAATCTGAACTTTTATTCAAAATTAAAAAGTCATAAAATAGTGAAAATAAATTCAATGTGAAATGTTTCCATTTACAGTACTTAATTTATTTTAAAAATATTTTGCTTTTCCCTATAAAATCAGCAACAGTTCAGCTTTACCTTTTATTTAGCAAGCTTTTTACATTTACTTGTCAAAAAACACATTATTATTACTTGTTTCTCCTTTTCTTGATCCAGATTATCAGGGGTTTACTAAGATTCTCTAAAGACATATACAGACTGATATGAGTGAGCAAGATCATCCCTTGTTGGGGCTCCTTCCTATATATAGTACAGTAATGACTTGGACATGAATATATCAGCTTTGGAAGGACAAGCCAAGGGTAAAAGGGCTTAGATATGCGGAAAGGTAAACTTGGTTGTGCAGTAAATTCCCAATTACTCGACCCTGGTTTAACTTGTCACAACAGTACCACTTAAGTCATCATGCTGTCAATGTCTTGGCCATATTTATTTAACTCCTGATAACTCGTCACCTCAAAGGAAAAAGAATTGGTAATGAGTTATCCGGAGTGGCAAGTTAGACATATGTATAAATAAATGCTTCCAGGATATTGACAGCATGATGACTTAAGTGAAGCCTGAGTCGACCTGTTTCCCCTTTTAGTGGCGAGTTATCAGGAGTTTACTGTATTACTTAGAGCTCAGGAGGTCAAGAGGTGATTTGATCGAGGCATTTAATCAATTGGGATTTGTAAAAGGACGTCCGCAGACTCTGCTGGGTGGCTACAATAGAAGTAAAGCAATTTCCCTGCCCAAATTTCACAGTGCAACATCACCATCTATTGACAACAGAAAACATTACCAGAACAAAAACAAAACTTTAAACTAACAAGTCATCTGCTCACTTGAAAGCTAGTTTTAACTTCCTAATTATGGATCCAAAATACTAATACATCAAAAAATGGCCCATTTCCATGGAAGAGATAATACCTTAGGTGTCAGCCTGATTGAGTCAGTAACACTTCTCAGTCAGAAGTTTCATGTGGGTTTAGACGAGACATTTAAACAGAGGTCCTGTCTGCCTGTTCGGAGGATGTTAAAAATTCTATGGAGCTATTCGAAAAAAGGGAGTTTTTGTACTGGTGTCTTAGCCAACAAACTACCTGTTAAAATTGTGAATTGAATTCACATCAGAAATAATGCCTACTTTAATAACTAATTCCACTTTGGTAAGGGGCACACAAAGCATTGGAATGGTCCCCATGTTTTGGGGGTAAAGGAGAAATATTAGGAATTTTTTTTAATAAACACAGCAGGTTGTTGATTGTTAGGGTGTGGAATAATAATAATAATCCTTGCATTTGATATAGCGCTTTTCACATCTTCTAGACGTCTCAAAGCACTTCACAGAATATGTTGTAAAGTGAATTGACTGTATATTTGTGGGCAAAACGCGGCAGCCAATTGCACACAGCAGTGTCCCACAAACAGTCATGGATTGAAAATGACCAATTTACTATTGTTTTTGTTTTTTGGAGGGATTATTATTAGGCATGTGAAGTAAGGAAACTTGCCCAAGGTTTCGCCCTGCCTGGAATTGAACCCAGGTCTCTCGTTTGCAATGCGAGTGCTCTAACCACTGAGCTACAGGACTCCACAAATGCCTGGCTGGGTGCACTGGTCTAAGCAGGATGCATATTAGCTTTCAAGAAGGAAGACATCTTTTTTTTTAAAAAAAGGGGTAATTCAAAGAGATCTGGGGGAAAACACAGGTATGAAACTGATGAATTGCTTTTTCTTAGATGTGAAAGGTTGATCGGCTTTCTTCAGCTGTAAAGTTCTATAGTTGTATGGAGAGAAGCTCTCGTGCTGAAACGCTAGCCAAGGCAATTTTGTAATAAGATTAGCTACTCCTCGCTTAACAAAATGTTAAGGTCCAAATTAACAAACAGAGCAGACCCCTAACAGATCATCCACAGTACAGTTTGGTGACGAATGCTAAAAAGGATTTAGTTTTCAGAGCTGGAGATAGCTGTGTATGGGCTGGAACTTTCCCACACACCCCCGAATTCCACTATCTGAACCATGGCGCAAGTGGTAAATGGAGCACAAATCTTATGCTACCTCTTTTCTGGCAGATTTCAAGAGCACTAGGATGTGCGCAGTGACAAATGTTCTCTTTCAAAGATTCAGATATAAGTTGAATGCCTCACGCTCCTGGATTGGAGGCAGAAATATGGTTGGCTTTACTTTGAGAACATGCTCACATTAAGGCACATTAAACTGGTCTGAGAAGCTGCAATATTAAAACAGGAAACTGTTTCATAGCTGCTGCACAGTGATTCTTTTTGCACACTAAGGTCATGTCTTCCTATGTCATTAAAGTGCCAAATCATGATCCATAGAATAAAGGAGCTGTGGAGCTAGTGAGACAGAACATCAACATGTAGTTTTATTACAGGTAGTTATTCTGAACTAAATTCATGCATTTCAGCGTCTTCCCCTGAGATAGAGTGAAGTGCACCATACACAAGTTAGGAGCTAATATTCTATTTGTTAGCCAATCCAAGATTTAGTAATTCCCACTTAATGAAGAGTTACTGCATAACATCTTACAACATGAAAACAAATTAAATTCCCAACACCTTGCAAAGCCTAAAAAAGTACACACCCAAAACATCACAATCGATAAATTTGGAATTGACCATAAAGAGAACAGATGAATTTAAAAGGTTAACAAAATTGTGCAGCATTATATTAACTTCTGCAAACTGTGCGGGGAAAGAAAACAAGTTTTTATTCCCCCACACTAAGTTCGGCATTAAGTTTAATTCTGAAAGCTTTCTCAAAGTAATTCATTAATTGAGAGCAGTGTTTTTATTTGGTCAGATCACGAAGACTTCTAAAAGGAAATAATCAAAGTTTCCTGCCCCTAAAAGGAAAACTGCTTTTCCAAATCATGCACAAAAAGCAGAAGTTGGGAAGCAAAAGTGCTGATTTGAAAATTCTCAATAAATTTCAAGAAATGTTTTTATGACACTGAACTAACGTAGCTAGACTAATTTAATTTCATACCAAGATTTGAAAAATCTTAAATAGGTAGTTAACTTATAAGAACAATTTCAAGCACTTCTGCTTCAAAGATAAGACCATGACATAAATCTTATTGCACACTCAGTTAACTTAACACTGTCCCATCCTACCTTCAACCCTTTGAGTCAATAAAGTCCTTTCAAAAAATATTTTCTGTAAATTTGTAATGCTGATTATAAAGTAATATTTGGGAAAATTACTTTAAATGCAGCTTTTTCAGTGATAAAATATTATTTTCGATTAACTAAAAATTATAATCTTGCTGTACTTTTATTTTGATGCAGTCAAAGGGTTCAATTGGTGAGATCTGCATATGGAGGGAAGAGGCAGAAAGAAACTACAACTACAGCCAATCTGTGTTCAAGGGTATTTACTGCAGCCACTAACAGTAGTATCTTCATAATGGCCAACAATCCTCTCTGTTGTGTAACCTGGACTCTGCAAAACAGACTGAAATTAGTGCATGCTACAAAGTTTGCTTGTAAGCTTTATATGTTCTCTATAACCCAATATCCTTAAACTGCAAGTAATTATCTGAACATCACTAACACAATAGCAACCAAGTATCAACCACAATAGTTTTAGAGGCGTTACTCTAACTTGCATTCACAAAATCATATTTTACTTAAGGACAGTATCTACTATCGACAGTGCAGCAGTCACAATGGTATTGTCAGATATGTATACTTACTGAAGCCGTCTCCTGGAGCTCTTTCTGTAGCATTTCAGATCTGCTTGTCTTCTGCTTTACAAGAGCCTCCAATTTTGCATTTTCAATCTCCAATCTGAAATAGTAGGATGAGGCAGACAAATGATTTTGCTTCAAAATATTCAAGGGTAAAACAAACCCTTTTTCATGCGTTTAAATTAGAGAGTACATTCTGCCTCATATCCAATAGGAAATTCTGGGTATATCTACTAAATTGGAAGATATTATACAAATTTGAAGAACTTAAGCTATTTCTTTGACTCAATAGGAGACCTGATGTAAAGCTTCTCAGTTCCACTATAATTTTAACATTTTCAATTGCTATTTCCTACCGTTGTACATGTTCCTCGAGTTGTTTTGCACCCTCCTTTGATTGTGAGGAGACGGTCAAAAGTTCTTGCATTTTCTGAGAACTCGCAATCACCTGGTGTTCTTTTTCATCCAGAGCGTTCTGCAACTCCTGGATTCTCCGCTCAGAATGCACATGCTTCTCCTCAGTGTTTTGCAACTGAAGAAAAAAGATACTAGATTGAATAGGAAGACTAAATAAATATTTGCTGTTCAATCAATTGTTTGTGCAGAGTATTGATAAAGGGTAGTACATTTTCAGAGGTGCATGTGTGAGAAAAAAAAATCCTTTCGAGAAAGGTACTCTCATGGGCTGAGCAACTCATTCAGTATTACAAATCCCATTACAGTATTTGTAGCCTGGAAGAATATAGTCACATACTGTAACTCGGAACTTTGGAGATTGCTATGATTTGCGTATCTGTAAATCATGGTTATTTTACTTACCAACAACAATAGGACATGTACACCATTGGTAGAAAATGCAAATTTCATTCAACTCCATTTATCACATAAGAGACCATGTGTGGCTTACCTTACTTTTCAATTTATCTAATTGCTTCTGCATACGTGTTTTTTCTTCTTCCAGTTCATTACGGTAGCGGGTGGTGACCTCCAGTGAAGCCTCTGACATTGAGAGTTTCTTCAGTGCATCAGCTAGTTCTTGTTGATGTTGCCTCAATATACTCTGAAAACAAAATTTCCCCAGTTGTCATCAATTTACCCATGCAGACGTGGAGGATAATAAATTAAGTATGAAAATTAACTAAGAAAAAAAATGGGAGATACTCTGAAATATGAAATTAAATAGGCAAATGTGAAAGGTTAATGTTATTAATGTTAGTTCTCCAAAAGGTTTGAAGCTTTTAGTTGTTAGTGTTATTATAAAAGATATAAATCTCTATTTGTCCTATACTGTACTTAAAACACAGCATCCCTGGTCCAAATCCCTGACTATCCAGCAGCTTGGGATGTCCTCCCGACATGAAAGGCAGTATACAAATGTCATTTGTATTAAGCACTCTGGGACGCTACCCTGCGTAAGTGGCACAAGCTGTTGTTGATTTATTGTTGTTGAAACAGTCAAGATGAATTTACAGAGAAAGGTTCACCCCCAATTTCCCTTTGCCATCATTCTATTTTTTTAGACTTTTCTCTGTATTATGTAACCATTCTAATACTATATTTTGCCCGAGTCTCCATTTTAGAGGTGCAAGCTGCATTGATATTGCCTTGATGTTTTCACAAATTTATCTCTTGATCCTATCTTTTGGAAAGGTGAAGAAACAGACTGTTGGGAGAGTCAGTTTCAAACCAATGGCATCTCTTTTTTGTCTCTTCCGATCAACTTTATAAAACATTACTGTACCACCAGTCTCCCAGTTCTAGCGTTTCATGTTGAAAAACAGTTTGGAGAACATTCTTATTCAAACTCAAACTTCCAGTTCAATTCTCCTCAATAGCATAGTACTGTTACTGCTTTCCCAGATCACCTCATGAGAGTTGGAGGAAGGAAACATCAACAGAGTCACATTTATCCCTTCATCACAAAGTAGCTCAGACCAGTGGCAGGAAGTCTACAGCCAAGACATCTGAATCCCACCCAAGTGTGAGGAACGAAAATAACTTAAAAAGTACATTCTTAACTTAATATCTTAAAAAGCAATTTCTGTTTTTGTTTCAGATTTCTAGCATCTGCAGTATTTTGCATTCTCCATAGATGCTGCCTGATCTGCTGAGTGTTCCTAGCGACTTCTGTTTTTGTGTTAAAAGTACATTGTCCATCTATTATTATATTTTCCAGATATGTTTTTGGTCATGTTTATTTTGTGATAAAACTCCAACCTTTTAACTGAACAGATAATCTGAGAAAAATCTCCAACTTCAAACAACAAGAAACAATTTGTTATTGAGCTTTTTAACCACCACACTACCTCTCTTTCGGTCTTCTCATTTTCAAATTTATAGATGTGTTCCTTTTGCTCATTGTTCCTGATAATTAATTCTTTATTCCTCTCTTCGATCAGATTGATCTGCCGCTCACTGTCTCCTCGAAGCTTAGAAAAGATGTCACTGAACCGTTCCTGAACATCACTAACTGCTTGTTCTTTTTTAATTCCCTTATTGTGCGCATCTTCCAATTGCTGTCGCAGCAGCATGTTGTCACTTTGAGTTTGTGCTAATCTCTCCTGCATAGACTCCTGGCGTACTGTGTATTTGCTCATCTGTTCTTTCTCTAAATGAAGAGCATGTTCCAGTTCCTTTGTACGAGCCAGACTCTGATTCAAGTCCCTCTGAACACTCTCTAATATAAGGTTTTTCTCAGTCAGGGAAAGTGTTGCACGATGAGACTCATTATCAAGGTTATTAGCCTTAGCTTCAGCTTTGCTCAGTTGCTGTGACAAACTGTTAGTGGTTTCACGGAGATTGGAGATTTCATGGTTCCGCTTCTCATCTAAACGAAGCCATTCGTCGCGTTCTCTTTGGAAAGTCTTTTCGCCATCACCTTTTGCTGTTTGACTGAGTTCAATTTCCTGAAGTGCTGAGTTCAAACGTGAATGCATGATTTCCATGTCAGTCTCTAGTTTTTCTCTGTTTTGCTTCTCACGTTCCAGCTGGGATGCCAGCATCGCAGTTTCAGTCTTCAGAGCATTAAGCTGTCCATTACACTGCAAAGCTGTCTGAGTCAAAGCTTCTTCATTATCCTTCAAGTCCTTTTTCAGGTATTCCAGCCTTTCCTTCAGTGCCTCATTCTCCTCCATATATTTTCCTTGTTCCTCCTGATTCCGTGCACGCACACGATCTAGTTCGAGTTTGAGCACGGACACCTCATCCTGTAGTGAACAATTCTGTTGCATCAAGTCCTTCTCTCGTTCATTCGTTTCAGAAAAATGAATTAGAGCCTTCAATGCAAAGAACAGTATAACGATTAACAGCTATAATACAATATGTTAAACAGGTACTACATACTTAAATACTATGCAATTTATTTTCACCTTTTTAAACAAAAGCTGTACACCATTCTACTAAGTTTTGCTTTTATTTCCTCTATGTCAAGAGTACAGAATATAAGTTATAGTATGAAGCACATCTAGTTGATGACAGGAGTTGCTATTTGCCACTCAAATTACGAATCACCATAGTCAACCATATTATGGATATTCTGCACAAAACATTCATTGAAGTAAAGAGCTTTGAGTAATTTGGGTTTTCTGGAGTTCAGTTACCCTACAGATTTCCAAATAGGAAAACTCTGCAATGACAGCTGCTGTCATTTGAACAAATAAAACTAATGTCAAACTAATGCAGAATTCAAAGATCTGCAACACCAATAACAATTTTAATTTGAATGTACTGCACACAGAATAGTGTTACATAGTACTGTACAGTGGGGGGGAGGGAAAGGAGGTGAGGGGTTGGTTGGTCGTCAAACAAGGGAGAAAGGGAGGTGGCCATAGGCATAGTTGAACAGGTAGGCCTTCAGGTAGGATTTCAAGATAAAGTGGGGGGGCAAGACGGAGGGATTGAGGCAGTGACTTCCAATAATTAGGGACGTAGTGGATAAAGGAATGGCCACTGATGGTGGTGCGAAGGGGTTGGTTTATGCACAGCAGGCCTTTATTAGCTGAGCAAAGGAGGTGGGCATTAGCAGCTCAGAGTTACGGAGGTGATAGGGCATGAAGGGATTGGTATGTATACTAATACTTTAGATTGAACAAAACAGTGCAATACAGTGTACAATTTGAACCCTTGTGCTTATAAATTATCAAACTGTCATCTCATAATCTAAATTCTACAGTAGCTCTTTTTACCAAATAAGCATCTGATTGTGACTGGTCTGTTCACATTAAAAGAACTCTATCCAGACATGTTTTCAAAGAAACTGCATGGCAGCGAAAAAACTCAGCACCCACTATATTCCATACAGAATCCAACACTTTTTTTTCTAAGTGCTTATTAATAATCTATTCAGGAACAATTTGAGATGTTTACAACAGAATTCTACAAGCGTAATAAGTAACATGAACAAATTTGCACAGGGGGCAGATAGCCTGAAAGTTGCACAGAGTTTGGTCTGGATTACAGATTCTCTTCACTATTTTCAGTGCAATTTTAAGATTTGGATCATTATTTCACTTAATGTGATTGATTATGAAAGAAACTAAATATTACGAATTATCTCAAATTCAGCTGAACAAACCATAAAACAGGTTTGATTTACAAATAGTTTCATACTTATACTTAACTAACTGTACCCGTTGAAGCTACGCTTGAACCAAAGGATCCAAAATGGAATGTAGATTTCAGTGATACCACTCACAAACCACTCAACATGCCATAAACACTGTGTATACATGTTAATCAAAACTGCCATGCATGTGGGATGAGCTTGTTTAGGTCATAGTTCATCAAGGATAGGAGATCCCCCCAAAAAAATTATGGCCATGACTCTCCTCAAGAGATTATGGGACTAGGCATATTTTTTTCGGAGGTGGAAGAGACTTAATTTTAAAAATGTAGCATTGAATTTTTTTTCACCATTCTCTTCCCACCTTCCTATTGCTCTTCCAATGTATCTCTCCAGAGGGGTGTGTGATTTCCTCTATCACTACCTTGTTGCAGAATACCATGCATTGGGGTACAGCTAGTACCTCATATTTTGGGGCTTTTTTACCTCATATTAAAGATTTTAATATAGCTCATCACCGATAATATGCCCACGACACTCCCCCCATGTAAGCTCTATCTGATTAGGTATAAATCATGTCTCTACGTCAATCGGTTATTGCGTTCTTGGCAGACAGACAGACGGACAGACACACACACACACATTTAGTCTTTATCAGTATAGATGTATCTCTCTAGAAGGGTGTGTGATCCTTGTCGTTTCTTTGTTGCAGAATACCATACATACCTTTTTGGGGGGCTTAATTAAAGCATTTTTTAAATATATTTTTTAATATAGTTCATCAACAATAAGAGATCCCGAAAAAAAAATGCCCATTGTATTGTGGGCATACGCTCCCCCTTGCAAGACCTTTCCAATGAGGAATAAATTCTGTCTCTATGTCAATCGGTTATGCGTTCTTGGAGGACACACAAACAGACATTTTGTCTTTATTAGTATAGAAGATACACACCTCTGTGTTCTTGCTTACTGATTTCTTGTTTTCCTCGTCTATCTCACGTTGTTTGCGTAGATGATTGTTGAAAATTCCTTCGTGCACAACTCGGGCACTGCGTTCCTGGCTCAAAACTCTTTGCAAATCATTTTGTTCTTCATCAAGCTGCAGATGTAAAACATACATTACAGTTTGTTCAAGAAACAAATCCAACTACCGACTTAAGGATTTAAACAGAGTTCAATGTCAACTTTTTAAGCAACAATCCTTTGAGAAGCTTTAAATACTCCGCTATTAAATCAAATGGCACAGCTTATTTACAGTGCTATACATCCATGTGCTGTGAAGTACAACCACAACAGAAGGCAATGTTTGAACCTTGCAATATAATTCATTAGGTAAAACAAGATCATTGTTTCCACCAAATCAATGCCTCAGATCCCACCACTGAATCTATACATTAATACCCCTTGTGTTTCTCCCTTTATTTTTGAGTCCCCAAGCATCTAGCCAATATGTCAAAGTCTCTGACGTGTCTTCATAATTAGTGCTGCTATCAGTGAGAGAGAGATTCATGGAAAATTATTAGCAATCAGGGCTATCCCTGTGCTTCTTTATTCTCTAAAACTAGCTCATTATCACTCAAGAAATTGATTATAATAATAATAATCCTTGCATTTGATATAGCGCTTTTCACGTCTTCTAGACGTCTCAAAGCGCTTCACAGAATAGACTGTAAAGTGAATTGACCGTATATTTGTGGGCGAAACGCGGCAGCCAATTGCGCACAGCAGTGTCCCACAAACAGTCATGGATTGAAAATGACCAATTTATTATTGTTTTGTTTTTGGAGGGATTATTATTAGGCGTGTGGAGTAAGGAAACTTGCCCAAGGTTTCGCCCTGCCTGGAATTGAACTCAGGTGTCTCGCTTGCAAGGCGAGTGCTCTATTATATAGAACACTGCCTCCCAATAGTGAATACAGTTTTATGTTTTAGATACTAGCCTTTAGTGACTTAAAAACAAGCTCTTTTTGTCATTGGTCATCATTAATCTGAAACTACTCTCTGCCACTGACCTGTTTTAGATTGCTGATTAATGTTCTCCTTTCCATCTCCAAGTTCCTCACAGTCTGCTCCAGCTCTTGTTTTGCTTCAATCTCTTTACAGTATTGTGCCTCCTTTTTCTGCACTTGTTCACGGCTCTTTTCATAAAGCATTTCAGCATTTTTACGTTTCTCCTCCTCTTGTTTTATTCGAAACCTATTTTTAAAAAAGATAGTTGTCTATAAAACCTGCATTTACTATTCAATTATTTACCATTTTTTCTTTCACCCAATTTCCAATTGGAAAGGTGGCTTAAACATGTCAATAGCAATACTAGTTCACAAAGCAGCTAATACCGAGGAAGTGGACAAAGATAGAGATGGTCAATTTCTACACTGTTACAGTGAATTATCTAACACTTCATCTTATAAGATATTAATTAATAATAATCCTTGAATTTGGCATAATCCTCCTATAATCATGTTGGGAGGAAGACCCAAAACTTTTTGCAGTATTTACTAGTATTCAGTATTCACAGTATGGAGTGACTGTGAATTTGCCTAATGATGACTGTCACCCCGACTTCAATTAAAGTTTCTTTTAGAGAATCACAGAACTAAAATGAACTGTGGTGATTGATATCCAACTAGAAAGCTTCTGCAACACACCATTTTGACAATCCTTATCTCCAAAATGATGCATAGGAGGTTTTAGCAAAGGAGGAAGCCCCTCATGTCCTTGACATTGCTAACTGTTTTTCAGTTTTCACTTGCACTTTGTTGGTTAACTGGAAGAGTATTGCAGCGGTTGTATTTACAGTTCAAACTAACATATGACCCAAATTTTACATTAGCCTTTGGGAGGTGGGCTTGGATTTCCATTCAATATTGATACCGATCCAACATTAATACAGCTAAGAAAAGCATAAGTTTGATCATACCTAAGGCTGTTAAGATCAGTCTCCCACTCCACTTTCTGATGCTCCAGCTTGGATTTCATTTCTCTAGTTTCTTCCAGTGTTTGATAGTGCTCCTTTCGCTCATTCTCCAGCTGTTTCACTTTCTCAGAAAGTAAGGAATAGCGGCTCTTTTCTCTCTCAACTGATCGCTCATACTCATACATCAGGTTTTGGATTTTTAGCAAACTTACTGAATCTGTTATTGGAAAAATTACATGAAAATATATAAACAACTTGATAATCCATTTTAATAGAGTAGTTTTAATTTAAAAACAATCAATAAAATTGCCAATCACAATAATTTGATTTCATTAGTTACTCATAGATTCAAGGCAAAACAAAATTGTGAAAATGGATTTGTTCATTCAAAAAAATAAACCTGTGTGAGATTCATTATTCGATATGGTCCAGGTTACTCAGAAATATTGTTTTTTTGTTAAATATAACAATTTGGAGTCAGCCTGGCTCAGTTGGTAGCACTCTCATCTCTCAAGCAGATGTTTGTGGGTTCGAGATCCAAATAGGGACTTTGAGCTTGCAGTCTAGACTGACATAAGGTGGCTGGGGTGTGGTTCATGGTTGAAGACTCCATATGAGACTTTCAGATGAGACTTTCACCCCAAGTTGTGTCTATGTGTTCAGGACAATAAATATCACATGACACTATTCACAAAAGAGAACAGTGTGGGAAGAAGGGTCCCACAAGTGCTGGAAGTACAACCAAAACAGAAGGCAATGTTTGAATCTTGCAACATAATTCATTTGGTAAAAGAAAATCATTGTTTCCACCAGGTCCCCTTGGTAAAGTGACATATTTGACAACTGAATGCTAAAATAGAATGTGGGAAATTCTATGGTGGCCTCAGAGTCCAGTTTCTGAGCTAGGCAGGTCCAGTACTCCAAAACACTGTAGATGACAGCAGACAGGCTGGATCATCAGCAGGACTTGGAAGGGCAGACCAGTGACTGGGGGCAGGGATTCTTCCCACTCAGCTCCCGTTAACCATGCAAGCCAAAGCCATAATGGATAGGGTAGTCCTAGCTGGGCAAGCATTGGGAAAACTTGTAAGACAGAGGTCTCAATGACAAGCCATGCGGTTTTGGCTGGTTAGACTCCATCAGTTAGCCCAACTCATACTCTGGATCCCCACCCCTTTGTTCTATGATAATAATCTATTTCATTATTTACAGAATAGAATAGTGAACTAACATCTGCCAGCTTTGCCCTTGAAGCAATGTACTGATTAAATCAATTTACAGTAGTAAATAAAGCTATCCCTTACATAAGGGAGTGGAAAGTTTGTTGCTAATTGCTGACAAGCATCCTAGGCTATCTCCCTCCCCCTAATGGTGGAACTTGGAGCTGAGCTGATTCTAAGCTGCTGGGCTTAGCAACAGAACGTCCGAATCAAGTCAACTCTGGTGCAGTTTTGATCTGGTTCCTTAAACCAAAGTCAGTGCCTTCAGGAGAGAAGAGATAAAGCTGCCAAACAAATGCAAACGTTAAGGACATTTTAAAGTTTACTTCACTCCTCCCATCAAGAAAATAGGATTAAGATTTGTTTTCCTTACCTAACTTCTCTGCACCCAGCTGTGCAATTAATAATGGAGCATTCCTATAAACCGAAGCTGGGGATTCTGAGCTATCTGCAGTAGAGTCAGAGGATTGTGTGAGATCATCCAAATCATCAGAAACAGTCACAACTCTGCTGGCCTACAAGCAGGGGGAAAAGGAAGTATATAAATGCTAGCTAAGCAGTAAAAACAAAATAACAACAGTTCATGAATTGGATGGTCTGAAAACTTCTCTCAATTGAGAATTTTTTTTTTTACATGCAAATTATCTGTACTTCCATAATTTTACAAGTTTCCAATGATTACGGGAAATTAATGATGTACTTTGTTTATATTTTGGTAATCTATTAATATTATTTGAAAACTAAAAACAAGGATGTGGAAAAGGCTCAGCATGGAATCTAAGTTAGGGTTTGATATAATTTTTACAGTACTTACAAATTGTTAAAACTCATAATTATACAGTGTATATTTGTACATTAACTATTTGTAATAAACAGTAACAACTGAAAATTAGACCTAAAAATGATACGGTGTATGAAGAATGTAAACTACAAAAAAGAAATGATTACGTAACTAAAATCAACTGCATTGTTGAATTTCGGTAGTATAGTTATAATCAAGTATAATCTTTGGTTGAAAGCAAAATTGTTTACCTTTTTAGTTGCTGTTTTCAAAACTCTAATACGAAATTGAGAAAAAAATGATGGAAAGATTATAATGGTAGAGATCATAGTACAAATAGACAAAACTATTCTGCTAAAATGTGCAACAATTCGTACATAAAAATTTTCTCATTGAATTGAAGGTGACGTCTTAGAAACTTATACCAGTTAACTAAATTTTTACAGAGTAACATTTTGAGGATGAAGGATGTTGAATGTAGAATAATACAGCCAGTAGCAACCAACCATCTGCTCTACTGGTAGACATCCCATAGGTTGATGGAAATTCTAAAGGGATTCCTTGGTTAGGAAAATATCACAAATTAAATTCCAAATATTCTGCAAAAACATTCTGGGAGTTATGAAGAAGAAACATATTGAAAGTCAGTGTTTTTACACACCCTGCTTCATCCTGAGACATTTCGCTTGGAGTGCTGTCATAAAAAGCAGATAATGAATCCCCATTCACACAGGAAGTCTGTTGAAGTGCGAGTCTTCTGTCTTTCCTTTTCAACTCTTGACCAATTTGCTTTGGCCACTGATTGTGTTGACGGTTTTCATAATCATCCTCATCTGAGCCCAACTCAATCCTTCATATAAACGCATACAAAAGTACACAATATTATGATCATCAATAAAATTACTTTCAATTGTATTAAATTATTTATGAGAGGATCGGATGAAGAAGGCCATTCAGCCCATTTGAGCTCATCCTTTAAAAATACCCACCCTAAAATAAGAAGATGCTATTTTACATGATCAAGTTCTCTTCTGAACTGACTATACAAATCTTAAATTGTGTTGCTGTTTTAAAGCACGCTAATCAAATATGCCTTCAAACTGGGAGCAGTCGGAGCATGATGGTTATGTTCCTTATAGTGGAACAGGAACAGAAAACTTAATTATTCATAACGTTACAGTACAATTACTTTGCGCAGGAATTTTGGAACCATCCAAATTAACTGTAATGTTTTTTTCGAGTTGGCTCCCATGCCTTTACACTTTAAAAAAAAGCGAATTTAACAATCATTGTTTAGAATGAAAAAACTGATTTTTTTGGAACAACTAAATGCTTGAAAATATTTTCTACAAATTTTCAGCATTATTTTTTGAATATTTCCCGTGCAAAATATAATGAGATAATAATAATAATCCTTGCATATAGCACCTTATTACGTCTTTGAGGTGTCTCAAAGTGCTTCACAGAATATACTGTAAAGTGCAGTGACTATGTATTTTTGTGGGCGAAACGCGGCAGCCAATTGCTCACAGCAATGTCCCACAAACAGTTGTGGATTGAATGAACAAATTGTTATTATAATTATTTTTTGAAGAAACCTTAACTGAACAAGGCCCAACATTAAACATGCATTAAGAAGCAATACTCACCCTTTGAAAATGTTTTGTTTTTTTATTCTCTCTTTAAGAAAGCTTTCTCTTTGCCGCTCTTCATTTATTCTGAAAATTAAACTGGTATTCTGCTGTTTAGGTCTGTCTCCATCCTTACCAACTTGTTCTTTTAGCAATTTTGGCTCTGTTCTTTGGTTTACTTTCTCATGGATGATTTTCTCAGCTACTTGTTTCACCTGCAGATGTTGACTGCCCTCATATTTTCCTGCTAACTCAGTAAGTTTCATTTCATCAAGTTGGTTTCTTTCCCTATTCTGGAGATTCTTTCTTTTTTCTTCTTCAACCTAAAAAAAACATTATCCAAAATGGGACTAATCAGGTCAATGAATCAATTATTTAACAATGCATTTCCTTCATTATAATTATATTCAAATTGCATCAATTTCATTTGCTTTGGTTATAAACCTGTAATCCTGAAAAAGGGTCATACAATTTGTCTAAAACACTGCTTCAGATGATAATCTCAGTACAAATGATATGCAACACCAATGAAAGCAAGTATGCATTGGATTGTCACATCTGACAATTGCAAACCTTTTACGATGTTTACCAATTTTATGCAAATACTAGTCCGTGCCTTCAAAAGCAGTTGGAATGAGGAAAATGGTTCAGGCAAGACAGGATCACTCGCAAACATAAGGGAGGATAACAGGGAAACCTCTACCTCTTTCTGTAGCTGTGCTTTCTTTTTCTCCAAAGCCAGGAATACTACTTTTAGCATTCCTACCTCATTTTTAAACCTCTGCACATCTTCCTCTAGTTCTTCATCGGAGTATGGTTTAGAAGCAATGACGGGGGGCTTTCTTGGGCTGTACTCCAAATCATCTATTAGTGTCTCAGGAGTTTTGGCATCAGGGTGTGGAAAGTCCTCGTGCTCAGGAGTTTTGACATTCTGGGGCAGTAAACCCCTGGCCATAATGTTATCTTGTAGTTCACAGCCTTCACCTTTTGTTGGTGTAAACCCAACCAATTTGATTTTGTTCAACAAATGTGTGTTTTCTAAAGGAGAAGGATTTTCATCATCAGAACAAATATTTTTATTTGAACCAGAATGCACTTGTAGTGAACCATCATTGCCTCCATCAGAGTCTAAATCAGTAACATAACCAGCTATATCAGTCCCTCCCTCTTTGGGAAAATATATTTCTGTTTCTTTTACAAGATCTTCCTTAACTGTCTCCCACTGCAACTCCTTTGACACTGCATTTCCTGCAGGTGGAAAAGGAGGCATGTCATCGCTATCTTCTTTTGTTTTTAATTCAGGCAGTTTCTGTGGTTCTAAGGATATTTGCGGCTTATTTCCAACATCTGTAGCCTTTGAACTAAAATCTTCTGTAATTGATTCCTGTTGCTCTGGAATTGGCTGAAGTATTCTGCCTTCATTGTCACAGACATCATATTCTTCTGATGGTTGCTCCAAAGCAGTATCTTCATTTTTCTTATGAAATAAAATTTCATCAGATTCGCTGCTTGAATCTCCTCCAGAATTGTCCTCTGCATCTCCCACAGCACTTACTTTGTTCTGTCGAATTTCTTCAAAACTTTGCCTTAACTCAGCTGTAAGGGATTTCAAATGTGAAGCTATTTCTCTTTTCTCCTTTTCAACCCAGACTTTTTCATATCGCTCCTCCAAGAGCATCCCACTCTTTTCATTGGTCTCCACCACCTCAGCAGATTTCTCACTACTGTCAAAATCAGGATCCTCATTCAAGTCTATTTCGTTTTCCTTCTGCTGTGAAAGTAAAATGTCTGCCACACCAGTTTTGTTTGCAGATGGTGGGCATTCATTTGACACTGTGTCATTCACTCTGGTCGTTTCAAATATGTGTTTATCCTTAGGAAAGCATGTGGACAATAGGTAAAGAGAAATCAGGCATCAAAATCAACAAAGAGAAGCACACCTTGGAACAAACAGAAATATGAAGCATTTTTAACAAAACATCAGAGTAATTAATGAAAATTGTCCCACATAATTAAGCCAATTTTTTCTTCTGTTACCTTTATATGATTGTTGGTAGAATATCAGATTTAGAAGAAAATTATAAAGCTGCCTTTTCTGCACCATTTCATACTAAATATAGTCCTATTTTATATCTCCTCAACTCGCTAATTGTTACAAGATAATAGTGCAGTACCACCATGGTACCACAGAAGACATAGCCTTATATAATGTTAAGTCCTCCTAGAATAAAATTACCATGGAATTTCAGCATTTTTAAATAAATTGAATTAAACTTCAGGGTGACATAATATACTGAACAGTCACCAATTAATGTCAAAACTATTTCAGATAACGTTTTAAACATATATAAAATTTAATACATAACAGGCAAAAGCTGGATACTATTTGTATCCCACTTCCAAGGTTTAATGCAGTAGAAACAGTCACTGAATCAGTGCTTCATGCTCCAAACAAACCTCTGTACTATAATTTATTTTGTAATGCACTATCACTAACACATTTATGGCTACCACTGGCTAAATTACAGGACATCATTGATCTTTGTGAGAATTTGACAAGAGTGTTGGACCACGGCATCAGACCATTTATCGCTGGTTGCCAGCCTGGAGAGAGTTGTCTCTCTCCTGCCATTTGAAGTCACCCATGACTGCCACCAAAACAAAATTCAGAACCACACCAGTGCCTCATTTTATGCATCATCCACAGCCAGAATAGTAAGTATGCTCATAAGGGCAATAAAACAAAACATTACAATAATTCTGAAAATGCTTCAACACAGCACTCTGAAACAGAAATTGAGATGGGTAGTTTAGAGAATATAAACTAGTTGTGTCACAGGCAACATAGCTCACTTATGTGTGTGAGTTATAATTCTGTTGTCATTTGATGGTTTATATTCCACAAAACACTAGTCATATGTACATTTTCTAAATAACTCATTTGTTACTTGCGAGGTATGTGCCCTTCCTCACTAATGGCCTAAAATTGTATTCAGCCTTTTTGGAGGATTGTTTTTGTCAAATTTGTATGATCACTCCTTTTTTTTAAAAAAGGCAATCAAATTAAAAAAAAACACAATTGGCAGTAAACAGCAACGGACAGGAAGGAGACACTGCTGGAAACCATTATTGCCTCACCTTCTTCCTTTCCCAGTCACACTTCTCCTCATCATCGTCTTCTTCCTCTGATAAAGGCATTTTCGGCTCAGTTTCTGAAGACATATTTACAAAATTAATACCAACAGATTCAAAGGAGCATTGTGCAAACATAAAAGTTGTATTATGTCTCATTAACTCCAACTGTACAAAACATGCTTCTTTTTGTTGTTCTATATTAAGTGATCATGAATTTTTTTTTGAAATTTTTCTTTCACCTCATAAAGGTAAGCTTGTCCTCCAGTATCTAAAGGCATCAGAACTAAACACAATCGGCTCCCCACTCAATGTCAACACAAGCAGAATTTCCAGCAGGAGTCACCGGACAGCTAAATCAGCAGTACAATGACTGTGTTTCAAATTGTAGCTTTGATTCATAAATGCATTCATCTATCAATGCAGGGAAGATGTAGAAGTGACATCTATGATCAGCAATGTCACAGAATTCATGACATTAAATGCAGTAAATGGGACTGAACTAATTTTCAAGAATAACAAAGATCAAAACAGAACGTTTTGGAAACTCAATTGTTATTCCTAATGAGAATGTCTGGCCAAGTCTGCGCATGTCATTTGAGTTTCCAGTATTTTTCACCTTGAGGGCCAGAAGCTTGAATTGTTGTTTTCGCAACACTGTGCACTTCAGGTGTAATTTTTCCTAAGGGAAGATTTGTCTCTTCTGAATCCCAATCAGTTTCTAAATTGAAAGAAATATAGTAAATGAATGAAACATTGCTTTACGTTCCTTCCATTACATAAGACTGTGTTCACTGCAGCAGCTGGCATTTCTAACCCCAATACGGATACCAATTGCTTCAAATTATGGCTGTAGAACTAACTGAATTAACTTTATATAAAAAAAATGCCTCCGAATGAGGTAGGAAACCTCACTTAGAGGAATCCTATTGAATGGGATGTCGTGAATTTTACAACATGCCAAATGGAAAGTAAACAGGACGATTTGAGGAATTTAATCAATAACAGACGCAAAAACATTGGGAGTCATTCAAACTACAATTAGATTGGCGATTTATGCCTCTTTAATGTTACATTGGCAGTGACAAATCAATGCTGTCCACATTAAATAGTGAAATATAAATCCAGCCTAGAATATTAAACTCACGATGCTACTAAAATTCTATAATAAATTTCAGTACAAAATGTTACTTTAGAAGCTTCAATAACCTATAATGAAACATGCGCCTGTGTTTTATCTTAAGTCCATAACATGGAACACTACTGAATTAAACTTGGTTCAAAGAAAGGGACATTTGCAGGGTTTTTAGTCCATTGGCCAATTGTAGAAACTAACATTTGAGCTTAAACCCATGTACCCAATATACCCATCAACAAAACTACACTTCAAAAAAGAGAATATACATCATAAACATAAATGTTTCAGGTAAAACCTGTGTCAATTACCTTCTATAACTCCTGCATCACCTTTGCCAAACTCTACAATTAAATATAGAACAGAAAGTAAACAAAGAAATCAAAATATTCTGCATAATTTTCTTTGATATACAAAGAGACATCAACAAACTCAAGGATGATCATTTTTCATACCTGATTTATGTTTATCTACCGCAATCTTTGGTGAAGGCATCTTGAAAGAGAGAAAATCAGTCACAAAACTACTGTCAGATTAGTCTTTAGCTGCGTAATAAGTGTACAGATTTTTAAACTGTTTTCATTTTCCAACCAAATAGATTTTAGAATTGAAAAAACTGCTTTCCAACACATTTTTTAAAATGTTACCTGTGCTGCAGCAATCCCCTCTGGTGATTCTATAGAGAAGACAGAATGCAAAATTAATTTCTCTACCTAAATAAAAAAAGTATTTTGATTAGCTTATGGTTTGCACATGCATATTAGTTCATTATGATCTCTGAGACTGCTGCTAGCATGCATATTTCCCAGCACTAATGACAATGTCCAGGACAACCTGGTTAAAAACGTACCCATGGCAACCCAAATAAAAATGTAAATAAGTACCATAAGGTGTTTGCAGGGTCACATGAGAAGCAGCAGAAGAAACAGAACCTGTGAGTGTTAAGCATATGTAGGATTTATTAGATTGATTTCTCATCATGCACCAAAGGCAGGTTAATGGACAAGAAAATGAATAGTGTTTTTTGTTGTCATGCTGCTCAAGAGGTGTTACCCTGAGCAAGTAGAACAAATGACATCATACCCAGGCTTAATTGCCTAACTACACTCCTTGGTCCTTCTAGATTAGACATCCTACTGTCTCTTGATCCCCTCAAGAAGGAAGGAATGTAAAACCCATCTGAGGAAGAAATAGAAGGTCACAAGCCTTCACCAGAAGCTCTGTTTTTAAACCAAAAAACAATAATGAGCCGTCTAAAACATATCAGCCCGCAACACTGGGTTTGAAATATTCCATTAATGAAATATTTGAGATGTTGTATTGGGTTTTCTTTTGACGTTTTAATGATGTTTGGTTCATTTAAAATGTTGCTGCATAAGATACAGAAGGTATCTTATTACAAAGGTATCTTATTACAAAGCAGTAATTGAATTAAAGAGCAATGACCATAACGTCCAAATACAGGCTGTTTACAAAATCAAACTTGCTGCAAGGAAGATGAATGTAGTTCTGAAAATAATAATAATAATCCTTTGCATTTGATATACCACTTTAGCATATCATCGCAACGTCATAAATCGCTTCACAGGATAGACTGTAAAGTGGATTGACTGTACTTTTGGGAAAAACACAGAAGTCAGTTTGCACACAGGCAAAGTGAAAAAGCTAAAACAAAAGTAACATAACAAGCATATCATTACCAATTATTTTCTTTGCAGCATTTAGGGTACAATCTTGTATGTTATTCAATTTAAACAAATGAGCAATTCGTCATCCACTTTGGATAATACTATAAAAGATATTTTTAAAAACCTCAAAAACAGCATTGTTCTTCCCTGTTAAGTTCCTTTGCAATTCTTATCAACTATATCTTAATCTCTGGGTAAGATTTTTTTTAAATTGTCACTATCAGAAGTTTGTGTGGTATCTTGAACGGTGGAGAAAGTTGGGCATTGGTCATCATCTATCCTCTAGAAGAGATTAACCATTGTGGCAAAATATTTTTAAAATTTGTATACATTTTCCATCTCTCAGGGAGAAAGAATGCACAACTGTAATTTCATACTTTACAAGATATCAAATGTCATTACCATCATCCTGATTCTCAAGAATGCTGTTCATTTTTATTTGGTCCTTTGCAGAAGATGAAGCACTGGATTTCTTCTTCAGACTTTCTGTAATAGACTAATATACAATAACATTTAGACCGGAAGCACTTTACAAAGTAGAACATTTAAATACTTCAATATAACTAGAGTTGTACATGTTAATTGTTAATAAAATAGAGTAGTACACAAAAGGTGTGCAATTACAGATACCATGATGGTACAGCATATTGGAATTCTAATGCAGTCAGCTGGCAATAATAATATTATTAATTATTAGTAGTAATAATATTGCATTTGATTCAGTGTTTAATCACATCATTGTGATGTGTTAAAGCTCATCAAATGATACACTTTAAGTGCTTTGGGTTAATGTAACTAAACAAGATAAACATGTTAAGCATACCTCAGAATCCCAAGGCGATTCAATGTCCTCTTCACCATCTATCTCCTCTAAACCCAATTCTGACATCAGATCTACATTTTACAGATTTAAGAAATAGTCCAATGATAAAAGTTACACAAACACACACAAGAGTTATCCGTTATTATTTTCATAAAGTACTCAAAGCTAGGAGTATAGTCAATAAGGAAAGCATTAACTATCCAGTGTTGTTTGCTTGGACTGCATGTCTGTTACTGGAAGCAAGACTGTGGTATTGCTTATTGGTGACATGTTAATTGAAACAAATACACAATTTCAACAAAATTGGGCAGCAAGCACTTGATTGAATTCTTTGGAAAGGGCCTGCTGTGTTCTTCGGAAACGACCTACTCAATTAGAGTGATGATAGTGCTGTGCCAATTGATCAAACCTGATTTAGCAGAATGCACAGTGCTTTCAATTGCCCTCTGTGACCCCGAATGTGAAACTCAATGTCTTGGTTATATAGTTGCTTCAGCAACTGAGGTAATTCTGGTGACATCAATCAGAGCACCATATGCATTTGCATTCAGCAGGTAACTGACACCCGGTATGAAAGGCTAGCATGTTCATCTATTTTGCTGGGGAAATTGAAAGTCAGCTAGCCAGACATAGAATATTCATGGTTATCCCAAGATCTGGCTGTTGAAGCTTTACCCATTGTAATATAGATGTCATTATAATGATAATTGTTTCATTTGAAATAGCTCCTTATCACATCGTAGAGACACCTCAAAGCGTTTCACACTGTAAAGTGGATTGACTATGAGTTTTGCGGATGAAACGTGTCAGCCCAATTACGCACAGCAATGTCTCACAAACACCCGTTCAGTGAGTGACTGATTTTAATTGGGGGATTTGTTGGCCAAGACACCAGGAGAAACTCCCTTCTCTTTTTGAATAGGGCACAATGCAGGAACCGCATTGAGACACATGGCCAGATGACAGGGAATCTAAAACATCTAAATTTTTCCTCCTGTTGAATGAATGGCTGCATCAGGTAAATAGACAAAATAATAATACCTGCATTTGATATAGCACCTCATCACATCTTCGAGGTGTCTCAAAGCGCTTCACAGAATATACTGTAAAGTGGATTGACTGTGTATTTTGAGGGAGATTAAGTGACCAAATTATTATTATTTTTTTGAAGGAATTATTACCCCCGGAAAAGCAATCCGCCAATTGACTAACAACCAGGTACCAACTTACTGCTAGGTAAACAGAAGTGTGTGGAGTAAGGAAACCTGCCTTAGGTTTCGTCCTGCCTGGGAATGGAACCCAGGTCCACTCAATTGTGAGGTGAGTGCTCTAACCACTATGCTACAGGACTCCAGAATATGGGAGAAAGTACATCATATTTAATTGTAACCTCAGCATAAAATGAAATGCAGATACCTCTTTGGACTTTTTGGTGGGAAGCCTCCTTTTCCTGTTGAATAATATTGGAAATTGTATTCTGAATAACAGGTTCCTTTGTTGTATCTCTAAACTTTCCTACATGCTGTTCCTCCACCTCCTCTTCTTCATCTGAGGATCCGTCTTGTACTCTGTCCTGTACAAGATGAAGCAGTTCAAAAAAATAACTAGCCACAAAGCATAGCAAAAATATGGAATTATTTCAGAAACTTTTCGAAAGATGCAAAATACAAAATCTGTCCAAAGATATTTTAAAATATATTTTAAAAATATATTTTAAAAATTTCCCTGATTTCTCATTTAATTAATTAATAAAACCGCAATCCAATAATGAAAAGTAGAAGAAAAATCAGGGAAGAGAAATATTTGACTCAGCAAATCTGACCCCTTTAACACATTATTTGTCATTTGTTGGATTTGAACTAACTACTGGAAAGTGGCCACTCTAGTAGGACTATGAATCTATGTCAGGAGAGAAAAGGCAAAAAATATGCATTCAACAATATAACACAAATGATTCTTATTGCAAGGGAAAGGGAACATACATCACAATATCTTAAAAAAACTAAACAGATAATATCCTTCCAAATATTAGTAGATGTCAAGTTAATACCAATTTATAAATTAACCAAATATTCATGCACAATTTCTGGTTTAATCAATAAACAAATCAATGAAATTGTAAAAATGCCAAAAGATATTCTAATCTAAATAATTAAATGGTAATAGATGTGATGACTGTGTTTAATCATGTCTCATTCAATAACATGTTCTTCAGAGAAAGGATATTGCCTCTAACTTTTAACTTGCACAAGAAACATCTAAGGATACACATAAATAAGGGAAATAGTTAGTTATCAGGAACTACAGTAAAATGGTATTTTAGGGCATGTCAAAATATGAAACTGCTGTATGTTTAATCTCTACATTAAAAAAAAATCCAAATCTAGTTTATCAGCATAAAAGGTCTTGTTTTCTTGACCGATAAGATTAGCCAACTATTCTAGACAACTAAGTATGCTAATAATTCACCCACCATCACAAAATTAGATTTAGAATTGACTGTATTTGGGTTCTGGTCAGCCTCAGCTTTTATCTCCTCAGTATGATTCAGGTCCACTACAATAGGTTCAGAATTAAGGAACGCTGTGGTCATTTCAGTGCTATCAGCCTGCCTGTGAAATACAGCACAGGATTCTCCAGGTATCATTCCAACAATAGTACTATTGTGGTTTTGTTCATCTTTTGGTAATTCTGGGATGTGTTCATTTATATCACAACCACTATTTAACACGGAATCATTTTTAGGATCCTTCAATTGGTGTATTGGAGACTCCTCCCTTGGTTTTGTTTCATCTTTAGTGTACAGTTCTTCTGACAATTTATTGAACTTTTGAATTCCAGTAGTGCTATCATCAATCTCTTCATTTTCACTCCAATCAATCACTGACTCTTCACTATCCTGCTTTGCATCTTCACTGAGACGCTCTTTGCTTATACCTATCCCGTTGATGTTAGCAGAGTCACCGATTGTGGATACTTTTTCAACTTCTTGCAGGTTTATTTTTTTGAATTCACCGAATCTGGAAATTGTTTCAACTTCTTTTGAAATAACAGATTTAGTTGTTGCATCAGATACATTGTGCTGATATTTCATTGATCCCTTTTTCCTAGAATCAACATCTTTTTGACCATCATTGCTCATTGGGTCAGAGTCCCAATAATCACATGTATTTGCAATCAAGATTTCTCTTCCTTGTGAGGACTGGATAGCCCAAATAACAAGGCGGTCTTCAATTTCTTTGTTTTCTTCTTCATCTTTTGTTTTCAAAAGTTGAATCGCACTTTGATTCTCATTCATCATCGATGGCATCTTTGCACAAACTTTTAAGTGAAATTGTGCATCACTCTGTATTGAGTTTTGTTGCACTTCGTCACTCCATGTTATAGTATCATAATCGTCTGAAAACTCTCCTTTCTGATTTTGAAGACTTTTACCCGTAGCATTCCCATCTTTCAAATTACACTGACAATTGTCCTTTTCTTCATCATCCCCTGACGGGTTGTGATGAGCTTCTTCTACTACAAACTTTGTCTCATTTGATTTTCCCTTTATTACGAATCCTCTTTCTGTATAATGATCTGTAGTCAAAATGTCATGGCGTTGATCAGAAACAGTATGGCTTTCATATTTTGGTTTGTGAGTCAGCAATACTTCAGAAGCATTATCTGAAGCAAGAGAACCCACATTTGGATTACTTGTTTGAGTTGGAACTATACAAGTCTTTTTCTCTATCTCCCCTGACTCATTTTCTTCCAGATCATCCTCAAGTAACTCTTGGTTTTGCCTGGACTTACATTTAGAGTCAATGTTTCCATTTTTTTCTTTTATGTACTGTCCTTCTTCAATCATGTCACAAGACGCACCTGTAAGTTTTACCTCTTCCTCCTCACCTGAAGTAAATTCATTTGGGTTTTCTACTTCATCATTATCTTCATCTCCCTCCTCTTCATCATCATCACCATCTTCATCATCATCATTTTCTTCATCATCATCTTCATCATCATCGTCTTCCTCATCATCATCTTCCTCATCATCATCATCTTCTTCATCATCATCACCATCTTCTTCATCATCATCACCATCTTCTTCATCTTCTTCCTTATCATCACAATCTTCCTCATCCTCTCCATCTGAGATGTGTTCTGCATTTTGCTCCTCTTTCTCCACATCATCCCCACTACCAATTGCCATTTGGCTCTGAAGAGTTGTCGGAATACCTGGATCAAATGTCATCAACTTTCCACAATGTTCTTCATTACACCACAGCAACAAGGGGAAAAAAGACAGTTAAAATAATTCAACACTTGAGATCTACAAAGAACGATTTACCTGCTTAAAGCCTTTGGATGGGGTAGAAATCGACTGAGGTGGTTCTACAAAGGAGCTGGGTGAAGGAACAGCAGCTTGAGGGGAAACAACTAATGCCTTGGCATGGGGTGAAGGATGGGTTTGCAAGCCATAATTCTCAATAATCTCTTCTTCATCTTCACTATCCTCTTCTGAATCTTCTTCACTATCTACATTTGATTTAAGTGGATGTGAAATAGCCATCTGCTGGACTTTGCTAGAGTTAGCCTTTTCATTTACTAAAGTAAAACAAAGAAATCTTTATTTACATGTATTCACAGTAACTTGTCATTAACTACAGCACTCAAGCATACTTCAAATTAATTTAAGCTTTTTTTTAAAAAAAAACTTACTCTTTTTCTTGCTTTGCTGGGAAGCATTTACCAATTTAGCCAAACTGGGTTTTTGAAGTTTCTGTTAAAATAAAATGGCTGTTTTTAATCAACACACATTTAGGAACAAAAGATTTTGCCCTTGAAATTTAATATTGTTAACTATTACATAAAAGCACATGGGTAAATAGAGTTTTTCCTGAACTTTAAGAATATGTATAATACTATAACTTTTTCTCCCACTGCATAATTTAGACAAAGTTGCTTATTTTGTCATACTAAAAGTCAGCAAACTTGCACACACCTTGAGAATTACATTATTTCCAAAACATCATGTAACGATAGTATAAAAGGATGGCACAAAAATAAGAGAAACATTTTATATTTGATGCTGTTGGTTATGTAACATACCAAAAAGTATTTTTAAACTACAGTGGGGTGAAAACAGAACTCGAGTTCCAGATAGACATAGTTAGTATTTCTCTTGATTAATATCCTAGGCTAAATTACAGCAAGAAATTTCTTCTATATAGGTAGCCAATAAAGTGAAATTTGAGATATTTAAATTTACCTACGCCTACAAAATATACAGTGACTGTACTTTATAGTAAATCTTGTGAAGGTATTTGAGGTGTCCTGTGATTAAAATCAAATGTGAAATAAGTGTTTCATCAAATGTAATGATTAGTATTATTTGTACAAAGAATTCAGCATTAGAAAATTGTGACTGCAAATTTTAGAAATCTTATAATAAAACCCTTCTATTCTAATTTTCAACGGTTTAAAACCAGCTCCACAACGTGGTGTTTAAGCCCTCCAATATGTTATCCTACATCAAGGCACTATATAAATGCAAGTTAGGGTTATTGACTGATGTGGATCAATACGTTTCCAAGACTGGGCAAACAAATTGAGTAAAAACATAACATACCGAAGAATAGAGTGCACAGAAAGAGAACAGAGACATTGTTTTGATATTACTGTAATTGGTCTATTAACATAGCAGCAACACTATTTTTGTACAGTACTTGCAAAACAATTCTTGTGTTCCCACAACTCCTGTGTTATCAAAAATATAAGAAAATATCTTGGGAGAGAAAATGTAATCCCAGTTCAGTGTTTTTACAAAAATAATTTCACGAGAAACACAATCTATAAAATGTGACAACTGAAATTTGCATTCTATTTAATATCACCAAGAGATTAAATACTTAAAAAGAACATTTCCTTAATGTTCTACAAATTTAAAAAAGGACACAAGATGCACATAGAACATAGTAGATCCTACCAGCAGCGGGAAATTTGAGTTCCAATTATTGTGTTTCAGAGAATGAGTCATTTGAGAGTTCTGGTCTTTCATATTTCAGGAAGATAATTTACAGCTGTCCAGGAGATTCTTGTAATTTCTATTTAATAATATACTGTTACAGATATACAATAGTACCTTGGGGCTAAAGTCTAGCTCTTCCTCTTCATCTGAGGATGGCCAGGAGTCGCTTGCAACATTCGAGGCCCTAAAACAAATCATATAAAATGTAAAAGAGAACAAAAACTGAACAGGTCATAATGCCCAATTTTGAAAGACATTAAAACACAGTAGTAACACATTACATACCTACTGACTGATTCCCCCTGAGATGCATCATATTCCACTGTCAAACAAATTAATACGTACATTAAAGATCTGATGAATTACAAAATTACGTTACCTATTTTAGGTATATACAGGTCATCTTATACACATTTGGATGCAGTTTATTCTCCAAATAAAATATATAGAAACATTATCAAATAGAAAACAGCAAAGTCATAGAAATGGAGTTCTTTTGACAGCTTTGTTCAATCCCCATGTAACCATTCTCTTCACCCCCACTCCCAACGTGCATATGATGTATTGCTCACCTATACAAAAATCTGAGATGTTTGATTGTCCCAGCCTTACGGACAAATTATGCTTATATAGCAAATGTTAGATAACTTACCACTTACTGGTGAGCATTATTCTTAAATAAAGTTTTCAAGACATACTTTCAAATGAATACCTAATTTTACCATGGGGAAAATAATTAAGGGTATACGCTCTTTGAGAGTTTCACACAATAATGCCTTATGGCAAGGTGCTCTTGCTAACTGTTTCTAAAGCTTAGCTATCGCATATGTAATCAAAAGCAATAAAGAAACCAAGCAGTAACACCAAAACATTAAATGCAAAAAAATTGATCAGAAAGTTGCAAAAGTCAGATCAGACTGAAGTGTCGGGAAGAAGGGACCTGGTGGAAGTTAATGAGATCCAACTTGTGTGGAGGTTCCTGATGATTAGATGCATTCTACAAATAATTTGCCTCTCTTTAGAACTAGTTCTGTTAAGTTTGGGGATTGCAAATTGTAGAATACAGGTCTTCCAAACAGTATTCTAATCATCAATAAGATCCCATTGACCTGAATATCATTCACTGATAGTTCCTAAATTATTAGGATAGTGATAGTGTGATGGCTAGTAAAGCAGAGACAACAAGCCTTAACTCTTTCCATGTACTTTAGTTCCTTGACTTAAATCTATTGAATCCAAGACAAAACACTCTTCTTACATGAGAGTAGCTCTTGGTGAACATCTCAGCCAAAGAATGGCACTTTCCTCAATGTTGAACTCCCACACTGTCAGCACGTGATCAAGTCCTGACATCCAATAGGTGTACAAATACACCCTCAAAACCAGAAGGTAGAGTGTGACTATTTTCATAACTTTACCTTCCTAACTCAAGTAAGGTTAGCAAACAAGACTTTCACTTCTTTACATTTTAATATATAACATTTGGTAGTTTTCAGAATACTGGACAGCAGACAGATTTTGAATAAGCAAGGTAATGGTTTATGAGTGATGGATTGAAAGTACTAAATGTTAAAAGCTACAAAATATAATTTGGTGTCCTTTCACACAGCAATTCTTCAACCAAAATCCTGTGTCGAACAGTAACTTTAGACCAGTTCTTAAGTAAAAACAATTTATGTCTTAAATTTTACCAGGGTAGGTTCCTTCTGAAAGTCCTCATATAACACTTCTGTGTGTGCACAGTCGGTAAAATAAATGCTGGGTGAAGAGGACAGAGGATGAAACTAAATTGGCCAGTTTTTCTTTTTCTTTTCTCTATTATGTCAGAGAGCCTCGACTGCCAATAGTACCTTTCTCAGACTCACTTGCTCTCGACTTCTGCTCTGGAGACTGCTGAAACGCTATGTCCATAGGAAAAGGCAAGAGAAACAGATGAAAACATTGAAGTCAGAAACAAAATAGATAAAACCAGAACTCTTTGTGGATGAAACTCTGAAAAGGTCACAAACCCGTCAGGATGGAACCTCAATCTAAAAGAAGTTACTGAATTTTAAGTTAGAGACATCACTAACATTGAAAATAACAAATGTTGTGGTTACTTTTCAGTAACAATTCTACTACATTTAAAATTTCACTATGAACAGAAGCCACATCAACAATTTATCTTATCCTATCTAGCTTTCTGTTGGAAATGTGTTGGGGCCCAAACTAATATGAAGGTAATTGAATTGTTTGGTATTCCTTAAAGAACACATGAAAATGGTTTCAGGTTTGCTCTTTCACATATAACTTTCCCTTTGCATTTTCTTTTAGGAATTAAACCTGGTATTACAAATGGCTGAGTTAAATGCATTGAAGATCAACTGCAGTCGAGTCTGCTTAATGTTATGCTCTGTCAGAAAATTCAGTACTGTAACAAAATTATAACATTATATAATTATAACATTATAGAATAGGGGAACTTCTCTTATAGACCTTGCAGACACTTCAAGACATGTCAACTCTGAGGGCATTTACAATTTTAAGGGTAAGAAAAAAAGTTTAAAAATCCCAAATTCTACTTGACTTTCCCTGAAGTAAGTTTTTTTTTTAAAAAAGTTGTTTGACTTGTTTTATCTTCAAAATTGAACCACAAAAAAATAGCCACTATGAGCACTAAATTCCTGTACTATAACGTCCTCTTCTCATTGTACAATCTGTCTTCCATCAACCCGCCCCGAGCTCCCATTGAGCCTGTCAATCAACCCATCCCATCTCATTGGACCCTCCAACTGCCTCTTCATTCCAAATTTCAGGTGCCTGAGCAATGCAAATGGAGTCCTGTAGCTCAGTGGTTAGAGCACTCGCTTTGCAAGTGAGAGACCCGGGTTCAATTCCAGGCAGGGCGAAACCTTGGGCAAGTTTCCTTACTCCACACGCCTATTAATAATCCCTCCAAAACAAAAAAAACAATAATAAATTGGTCATTTTCAATCTACGACTGTTTGTGGGACATTGCTGTGCGCAATTGGCTGCGGCGTTCGCCCACAAATATACAGTCAATTCACTTCACAGTGTGTTCTGTGAAGCGCTTTGGGACGTCCTCCCGACGTGAAAAGCGCTATATCAAATGCAAGGATTATTATTATTAAATGCATACCGAGCACAGCTGGGAATGGCTGCCATTTTGACTTGTACTTTTTTTTAAGAAAAGGAATTGGCAAATTGTTGTTTATTCAGAACAATAAGGGAAATGGGAAACTTTCCCATCTTTATCCCATTTTATCTCTACGTTTCAGCATCAGACCCAACATAATCAAACCAGTAAAGCTTCCTCCATTCTACCCCAACAGATTGGTGGAACAACATTATTTAACTACAACTTTGGAACAGCACTGCAATTATGTTGGTCTTTTTTGTGCTGAGTGACATGTTGCTATAAACATGCATTCACATTTAAGTACTGACACCGAGAAAAGGAGAGTTTACCCCATTATTCTGAAATAGATTTTAATCCAGAATCCAGAATGAAAGAGCAGTATACCAAGCAACTAAATATTTTTTTCCACCACAAACATCTACAATGCACTACACACAATGGAACACAAATCTAGAAATTGTGTCCAATAGATGCAGATTTTGCAGGTAGCAGTGATCAGATGAAGGAAATAATTCCCAAGGGACGTGCATAGGTAGAAATAAGAAAAAAGATGTCAAGTCATTCAGCAAACGTAATTTGTGAAAATAACAAAAATACTTACAGGAAAAGCAACTTACTGGTGTTTATATAGTATGACTCCGAAATCAAATCACTGAACAAAAAAATTAAGGTGAAATCTATATAAAAAGAAAAAAAAGTCCTATCCTCATCTCATGCTTCAACTTACTGCAAAGTGTGTTCTCTTTCTCAGCTTAGTCTCTCAACAAGGTAATTATTGTTCTTCAAATTGGTTACAATCTATGTATTGTGGATAAAGGAAGTTATGCGCAGAGAAAATCAGATATACCCGATACTTCAAATTAAATGTTATAGTTGCGATGGATGTAGAAGTGAAGGCACTGCATTATTCCAGTCATTGACAGACAGGGTGTACTTTCATATCGCAGCAATGTTGGTTAAATAATCATAACCTCTCGTCTCACTAATTGGGCAGCACATTACTTTCGGTGGCCTGGATAATATTCAACAATTGCACTCCCAATTTTGAAGCAAACATTATGAATGTAACCTTTACATAAAATTGAATATAGAATTACAAAGAATATACAGCACCAAAACAGCCATTCAACCCAACTGACCTGCAAACACTGTTTATACTCAAAATGAGCATCCACCCACCCCATTCAAATTTTTCCTCCCTTGCCTTTTACCATACCCTTCTATTCCCTTCTCCTTCACGTGTGCAGCACGTTTCCTCTTAAATCCTATTGATGCTTTTGCATTTGACCACGGTTTCCAACAGAAAATATTGTCAAAAAGATAGGATGTCTTTAGCAGAACTGACTTGCCATGGAAATTCCATGTGTGGCTAACTGAATAGTTTGATTTAATCTCAATTACACCTTCTTTTTACTGATCACATATATTTCTCACAGCTACATTTGTAACTAGATTTATAGCCAGAAATAGCTTTATTCTCAGTGCTTTGTGTGCCTGCCTAAACACACCAGACTATTGTACAGTGCAGATAAATCTTCAAACTCTGATAATCCATGTTTTAAGAACTCACCTTCTCTGTCTGTGGCTGGTCCCCCAAGTGCAAAGGCTGCCTCAGCAGCACGGTCTGGGCTACTGAACATGGATACCCCTTTCACTTTGCTTGTTCCATAATATGGAGGTGACTGATGAAGCTTTTTCTTTGTACCATGCTCAATGATTAGATGGGAACAACTGTAAATATCAGAAGTAAAACATTACTACTCAAATCAAAACCAAACAAATTCTATAAATTCTCGTTGTGTTTCAACTACTGCATTTTCTATCACAAAAACATAGAACAAAAACATTACCTCTTTAAAAACAGGTTTTAAAATGGATTCACAAATGTTCATTTTAGCACTGAGAAAGCATCAATTAACACTGCATCTGACATTTTCTAATATCTGCATCTGTTTATCTCTCTGCTAAGATGTTTACATTTACCAACTTTTGAGATCAAAGCATAGCTAACTGTTGCATAGATAACAGGATGAAGCTGTTTGTTTAGGAATGATGTGAAGGCAATCAAGGTATTTGGGAGACAGGATTAGGAGGGGTGGAGGCTAACGTGACATAAAAACATCGGCACAGTCCAGATTGTCTGAATGATTTGTTTCCGTGCTGTAAACTCTCTATAATTCTATGCATTACATATTTTGAAAAAAAGTGAAAAATGATTCATAATACCATCTTGAAAATACTTCCCCTATGTGAACAACATAATTTGTCAAATATACGTTTCATTTTGCAGTGATAAGTAAGTTTCATCTTACAAATGAGTAAACTAACATTTTTCTGTACATATCCAGTAAATTTGGTTTCACAGTATCCACTTAACCTACATTTCTAGAGCAAACCACAATAATCTAGTTTAATAATCTAGATTATCTAATCTAAAATTTTAATTTGATTACATTTCACTGTTAGTGTTATAAATACAGGCCTCAATATAGATGATTTGGACATTCTTACTCCACTTTATAAAGTTCTCCATAAATATTGTCCTTTTGCATTTTGTAGCCACTTAAAGATAATTTCGATACATAATGTGTGTGTATAGTTAGGGTTGGCAGGCTATTTCATCCATGGAAACAAAGCCAAATTTAATTGAGTTCTCGTTCGATGTCTACACCTGCCCTTCGCAGAAATCACTGAATAGCAATCAGGAGCAGCATTCTTATAATACTCCTCCCACTGTTCCCAATCCTTGGATCATTGAAGGCTATTAGATCAGTGAACTCAGCCCAGATCAGATTTACTCAGAAGCCACAGATGGAACACCATGATGCATTGTTAGGTATATTATTACACTATAATTTCCTACGTTATATAGAACACTATATTACACTACAGTAACCAGAGACCTATGAAGCAGTGAAATACTTACGCATGGTGGCCATTCATAACTGCATAATCATCTGCAGTCCACCCTTTATCTTCTTTCATAGTAATATCAGCATCATACTGTAGAAGCAGTTTAACCATGCTAATTTGCCCAGTACTGGCAGCAAGCATCAGGGATGTTCTGGAAAGAACACAGTGCAGAAGATTTATAGATCGGTGCACAAAAACAAAGGCTTCAATTATAAAAATAAACCTTACATTGTTTAACAGAATATACCAAAGAGTGCAAGCACAAGAATAAGTAAAATAGATTTCGTATAATGTGCATAAGTATCATTGTAACAATCCAAAAAGATGGGTGTGCCATTTTTCATTTTTTCCCCTGAAGATGAGAAGGAATCACAGAAAATATACAGATCTACAATTTCTTACAATAATACCTCTTTGAGCAGTATAGCACTATGATTACATGACCAGAAGAACAAGTATGTTCTCAATAAATGGCATGATCCATTAAGCAATGCATAATTTAACAAACAAGATCAATTTAACCAGCGACCGCCTAAGAACATGTTCTCTTTAGTGTGAGGATTATTGTTATTGGCAGTAACCATGAAGGACATCACAGAGATTATTATAATCACTGCTCGTGGTAGGTATTAATTCCAGTTTGAAAACATAAATGCAAATGGAGAAGATATTTCAACTATTCCACAAAAGGGTTCTTAATCCAGAAAGTTAAGACTTGTAATTAGGTATCCGTCCAGGTTTGCATTAAACTGTACCTCCCAGCTAGATCCTTGGCATTGATATTTGCTCCTTCTTTAAGGAGGAACTCTACCATTTCCTGATGATTCTCATTAACTGCCAGCAGTAATGGTGTAAAGCCTTCCTGTGAAAAACAAAATAAGACACAGTTTATTGCTTAATTGTGGATAGAATAAGTTGCATTTGAACAACCAAAATGGCACAGTACAATTCTTGACTATCAAGGTCTGGTTATATAATTTTCACTTATTTGGCTGATAACATATTTCAAACGTAATTCCCTCATTCAGAGTTATTCAATTCATAAATTCTGCAAGGATAAATAATCTCAAAACACAGAATGGAAATGCATTTTTAATTATTATTCTGTACACATACCAAGATATATGTGCAGATTTACACTTTTAATAATTTGCTACACATCATGGTAGCTTAATAGAAATTAAATTTTTGGAAGGGCAGGTTGCTAGTTTATAAACAGATTATACCGTTACAGAATTTACTCAAACAGAAAGTGTTCAAAACCTACAATGGAAAGCGTTTGAAGTTACTGAGCCCAGAGCAAAAGTTGAATTAACATAGGCAGCTGAAATCAAAACACAACAGAGGTTTTGCATGCCAACTCAAATCGCTTGCTCTTCTGGCTCAATACCACTATAAAATAGTATTTCAGTTATCAGAATGGAGAAATGACAACAACAACAAAATTACATTTGTATAGCCCCTCTCACGTCTGGAGGACATCCCAAGGTGCTGGGACTAAATAAGAATATAAAATAATTCAAAGCACCAAAACAAAATTGTTCTTAAAGTTAACAACTGTTTTCTGAAAACAGAAAAAATAATTCTTACAGTTTGGTTCTTTAGAATAATGAGCAGTCAAGCTATCCTTAATCCCAATAACAAACTCAGCATTTATTGTGCAAAGTAACACATTTACAATGTAGTATTCGGTGAGATGGTCAAGTTATAATAGTAACCAAAAATAATGCTGTTGCATTAATAATTGTAATCGTTTAATTTCATTGGAACCAGAGTTTACTGCAGGGAGTAGAACTGAAATAAGGCAAATTTAACAATTTAAATTGTCTCAATCACAAAAGTGCAAATGGTTTGTCAAATGAAATCACTAATGTACAGCTTGATGCTCAGTTTCTATCAACTAAAATATACAGACAAAAGCATCAAAGATTGCATATTAATGACAACGAAAGCACAGCAGTACTGAAATTGCATTGATTCAAAATATTCATGAAAATATATGGTGCAGTACACCACCTAACAGATACTTCAATATTCAGGACATGGAGTCCTGTAGCTCAGTTGGAGTCCTGTAGCTCAGTGGTTAGAGCACTCGCTTTGCAAACGAGAGACCTGAGTTCAATTCCAGGCAGGTCAGGGCGAAACCTTGGGCAAGTTTCCTTACTCCACACGCCTAATGATAATCCCTCCAAAAAACCAAAAACAATAATAAAATTGGCATTTTCAATCTACGACTGTTTGTGGGACATTGCTGTGCGCAATTGGCTGCCGCGTTCGCCCACAAATTTACAGTCAATTCACTTTACAGTGTGTTCTGTGAAGCGCTTTGGGACGTCCTTCCGACGTGAAAAGCGCTATATCAAATGCAAGGATTATTATTATTATTATTATGACCCAGCTTCAACCATGCTTCGAGGATGCAGGTCACTGGTTTCCAACAGCACGGTCATAAAAAGTATTTATAGCAAGTGTAGTTCATAATCCTAATTAGACTCTTACAAGAGTTAGCAATGAGTCATTTGTAAGTGATCAAGGAAATAACCTTCTATTGCTCAAGTAGAAAATTAATATTCAAGTCAGCATTCCTAATATACTGGGCAATCACCAGACTCAGAAATTAAAATAAGTCATATTCATTTTGGTTTTCTTCAGCTTTGGGACAGTTTTTTTTGTGTAGTAATTGATGTCCGTGTAGATATAACCATAATTCTACTCCACTTTTTGAAGCATGATGGTATTAATGGTTAAATTAAGAGACCAACAAATTTTTTTTTGGTCAACCGGTTATCTGACACATGTAGAAATGCATCACCAGCCTTAACAGTACCCAAATCATACATAATCCCATGCATGCAACCTACACATGGAAATCCCATTTCTTGAATAGAATGCCATTCTCTTCTTAGAAGAATGCACTCTGCTTACCCAATTCTGAGAGAATTCGGCGCAGATTGGCAAGAGGCAAGCCTTGGGGAACCCAAGATGGTACTGCTACAGCTAAAACTGTACACGCAATGAATTGAAGGCACTGTTTGGCAAGCATCCTGCTGGTCATCCAGCTAGGAAAATACCTAACCATTAGGGCTTTGGCTTGTAGTGTTACACGAGCTGAGTGGAAAGAATCCCCACTGGTCTGCCCCTTGAAGTCCTGACCTGCTGATAAGCCAGGCTGTCGTCAATAGTATCTGAGAGCACTGCATACCTGCCCATCTCAGGAACCGGACCACTGAGATCATCACAGAGGTCTGAATCAATTCTAACATTCTGTTCCCAAACATACCATGAATTGGGGTCAACTGAGCTCCAAGGAGACCATGCTTACCACCACACCCCCAAACCAAGGATAACAAAAAAATAAGACAATCGAAATTATCACGAGTTAAAATGATTACCTTGTTCCGAATATCAATACGTGCTTCATGCTCCAGTAAGTGAATTGCCACAGAGATGTTTGGGATGAGGGCAGCAAGGTGCATAGCAGTGTTGTCATTAATGTCCACAAGGTTAGGATCAGCATCATGATCTAATAAAATAAGAGCACAACGCTCTTGTTGGCATTGTACTGCCTGTAAATGATAAGACACAAATAAAGCACAATAATAAAAAAACTTATCATATTGAAACATCTCAAAGCCCTTCAGAGTTTACTTAGTGTTTGCGTATTGTATGTGAATGAGTTAGCCAATTTGTGCACAGCAATGTTCCACAAATAACCAGGAAGTGTTGTGTTTTTTNAATCTGGGGATTATTGGCCAGCTAACTGGAAGAACCTTTGTTTTACAAATTAAAAACAAAAGGTATGAAGGTTAATTTGATCATTACTATAAAATCATAAAGCCAAGCAGCAGAGAAATTATTTATAATCCCTTCCAAACAGAGTCTTCAGAATCTTCTTTGTTATTTTCCCTTTCGCTAACCAATGTTTGATTTCTTTGCTCCATGTGGGGAAACATTAAGATCCTGACTCTCACCTTCAGGAATTTAATACATTAGAAACTGTGCTCTCTCATATTCTTGTTTTGTTTACCTGTTGTTTGATATCCTATCTCTGTCCTAACAGATGATTGTCTTCCACTTTGGCTTTTCATACTGCTAATGCAACTTCTATATCTGTGTTCACATCTATAATGCCCTTATCTTTCTCTCCTTTTTAAAATGTCAATTATAGCCTGACTTTCAAATGTGTTTTAAAGAAGGTGAGACAAATTTTAAAAAATGAAACTGAATGGAATCATAGTGCCATTAGGGATTCAATATTCAATTTACTGGGATCAGGCAAGATTACCCACATGCACATAAGTGGCAATTCATCAACAATCAGAATTGTACTAATTAATACTGGTGTTCTTATACATTTCTCACCTTCATCAAAGGTGAGCGGTTGTCATTGTCACAGATGTTGAGTTTGGATTTGTTTTCCACAAGGAAAGCAACACTCTCTGCGTGTCCACCAGCACAAGCTAGATGCAAGGGCGTTCTTGGAAGAAAAGTAAAAACATTTTATTATCAGTTTATTACAGGACAAAAATCAAACAGCATAACACTTGTGTAACCTACGAGGGACATGCAGAAGGCCGGAGCCAGTCGAGTGGAGGCAGCAGGTTGTGGGCTAAGCAGTAAAATTAAAAGTAACATTCTAACAACTGAATGGAATTTCTTATAGGATTGCTCTTACTTGTCAGTCTCCCCAACTCCTCCCTCCATAGGCTGCAGATAACATAACATGTAGGAGTAAGAGTAGGCCATTCGACCCTTCGAGCCTGCCCCGCCATTCAATCATTCAATCATCCAGAATTCTGCAGCCCGTGTCCTCTCCCACACCAGGCTCTGTGACCCTATAACCCCCATCCTCGCCCGACTCCACTGGTTTCCCATCACACAGAGGGTACAGTTCAAGATCCTAGTCCTCACCTTCAAAGCCCTCCATGGTCTTGCTCCCCCCTACCTCTCTGACCTCCTAACACCCTGCCATCCTGTTCGCTCTCTCCGCTCAGCGTGCTCTGGCCTGCTTCACGTCCCCGGCCTTGCTCACCCCACTATCGGCGAGCAGGCCTTCCGCCACTCTGCACCCACCCTCTGGAACTCCATCCCGCAGTCCCTCCGTCTCGCCCCCTACCTCGCCACCTTCAAGACCCACCACAAGACCCTCCTCTGCGACCATGCTTTCGATCTACCTGCTTCCCCCCCTGCCCTCCCCCACCCCGACCCTCAGCTCGGGTCTGAAACTGTCTGTCCAGCACCTCGGGTATCCTCCCGACGTGAAAGGTGCTATATGAATGTAATTTTGTTGCTTTTTTTTGTTGTATCCAATAGCTCCATGTGCCAATAACTTTGGTCTGATTATGATGCACAATATATTATGCTCTTCAGATACTGAACAAATGGGAAAAATTATGGGGTAGAGTTGCATTTCATTTTCTTTTTAGTAATAAGGCATTTTTTAAAAAAAGTATTCTGAAGTGGCCATAACCCTATAAATGAGCCAATATCATGAAACAGTGGGGAACCAAAAATATTCTCTCTATCTCCAAACTTTTTCAGCATAATTACATTTGGGATAGCAAGAAAGAACTTGCACTTCAAGAAGCCAGCTTGGCTCATTGAAAGTACTCTCGTTTGTGGGTTCAAGTCCTATATTTAGATTTTGAACTCACAGGCTAGGATGACAGACTGGTGCAGTGCTGTATTATTGGATGCGGTTCTTCAGATGAGACATTAAACCAAAGTCACATAAAAGATCCTCTTATTTGAAAATAGAAGAAAGTTTCTCCCGGTGACCTAACCAACAATCCTCCAAATAAATTGGTAATTCATTCATGGCTGTTTTTAGAACATTATTGTGCACCCAATTGTCTGCCAACAAATGCACATCCACAATATCTTGCAGCACTTTGTGATATTTCAATGTTATGGGAGCGATATGAAATGCAAGGATTAATTATAAACCCTTTATCAAGTTGAAATGTATCAAAAAAACATAAATGTACTTTGTAGGAAACTCTGGCAGTTGTTTGCACCACAGAAAGACCAGAGATGTCCAATTCATCTGAAGGATAGTTGGTCAGGATAAAAAGAGAAACTCTTTTCTCTTTTCAAATAATGTCATGGATTTTTTTAACGTCCACTTGAACAGGAAAGTGAAACCTCGTCTTAACATCTAATGCCAAGATAGCAGCTCTGACAAGGTAATGCTTCTCCAGTAACGCATTGGAGGGTCACCCTAGGTTAAAGAGCTCAAATTCCAAAGTGAGGCCTGAACTCACAATCTTCTTAACCAACTGAATTAGGCTGACACACAAGATATTAATGCTTTACAAATCTCAATGAGCAAAATAGCACCAAAGAGAGCTGCACAATTGGGATACGAAGACGAACATTGCATATTTTTACTGCCCATGAGCTTTCTATCTTTCTAAAAGATCAAATGACAATCCAATTTGATAGCTGAGGACAGACTTTTGTAAAATAAATATCATGGCAACCATACAAAAGAGTTTAGAATTACTGTTGTTTATAGGCTGGAGAGAAGCATACCTCTCTACTATCACATGTTTATTGTGTTAAAATAGAGAGCCCCAATTGGCAGTGGTTAGCACGCTCACCTCACTAATTCCTGGGAAGAGCAAAACCGTAGGCCAGTTTCCTAATCCAAATACCTGTGTTACCAGCAGTAAGCAAAAACCCAGTTGTTACTCAACTGGCGGATCACAATTGTGTAAGCAAAGTAAATTACTATGAGCCCTTCTGTCCACCTCAATACCCACATGTACCTCTTGGTTTCGGTCATCTTTCCCCTTTCCATCCCCCAGCTCCCTCGCTCAGCTCAGGTGCCTCCTGATGTGAAAGGCGTTGTATAATTGTAAATTGTATTATACCATATGTACATGCAATAGTTTGGGCACTACTTACTTAGAATATTTCTTCTGTAGCTTTAGAAATTGCTTTGTGGAGGCTTGTCAAATCTCATTTTTTGGCCACTGCTCTCTCCGCTTTTTCTGAAGTTGCTTAATCCTTTGTTAGTGTGAAATCCCAAAGTGTCAGCTGCCCCCAGTTCTGTACCCAAGCAGTTAAGCTTCATTTGTGCCCAAACCATGATAGTCAATTGTAGGCATCACAGAGCCATACCCGATCCTGTCTTTATCTGAGATCTACGTCTATGCACTAAGAGCACAACTCTACTATCCAAGTATCTGTCTCCCTCTCTCTCTTAAACGTCTCTATTTATTCCACGTCTACAGCCCCCTGCCTGAAGAAATACTTTCTGACCTTAGTTCCAACTGTTTGGGCTCTGATTTTAAATAGATGCCCCTTTATAATGGATCAGGCTGTCAAGGGGAACAGACACCCAGTACCAAAGGGCATGGAATGATCTACCAAAAGCTGTGATTAAAGTACAATTCATTTTGCTTTTGACAGAGAATTTAATAAATATTTTAAAAACATAAATATTAAGTGGTGTGGAGAAAGTGCAGGGAAGTGGAATTCAATTAAGCAATTCTTTCAGCAAACTGATGTGGACACAATACAACACAAAATACAATACAAAATTATATTTGTATAGCCCCTTTCATGTTAGGACATCCCAAGGCACTGGACAGTCAGGGATTTGGACCCGAGCGGGGGTGGAGGGTAGGGAGGGTGGCCAAAGACATGGTTGAAGAGGAGGGTCTTGAGACGTGCCTTGAACGTGCAAGGGATGGAGCGAGGCAAAAGGAATGTGGGATAGAGTTCCAAAGGGTGGGGCAGAGACTGAAGGTCCGACAGCCGATGGTGGGGTGGGCCAGACGGCAGACGTGGAGCAGGCTGAGCAAAGGGAGCAGACAGGTTGATAGACAGGTTAGCAGGTCACAGAGGTAGGAAGGGGCAAGGTCGTAGAGGGCTGTGAAGGCGAGGATGATGATTTTGAACTATCCTCTGGGGGATGTCGAGTCAGTGGTGCGGGCGAGGGTAGGAGTGATGAACCTGGTACAGGAGAGGACATGGGCTGCAGAGTGCTGGATGATCTGCAGCTTGTGGAGGGAACAGTTGGGAAGGCCAACAAGCAAGGAGTTGGCATAGTCGAGCCTAGTTGTGAATGAGGGTTTCAGCAGCCTGAGGGGTGAAGCAGTGGCGGAGCTGAGCAATGTTGGGAGGTGAGGTAAGACAGAGCGGCACGGATGTGGGATAGAAAGAACAGTTAAGGGTGAAACAAGACGTCAAGGTTCCGGACTGGCTCAGTGAGGTGGAGTTTGCATCCGTGGATGGTGATGCTGTCAGAGCCTGAGGTGTTGAGTTGCTGATGGGAAGCAATCAGGAGTGCCTCGGTCTTTTTGATGTTCAACTGTAGAAAATTAGCTCTCATCGAGGACTTGATGTCAGACAGACATTCTGTCAGGACAGCAGTGGTCCTGGGAGTCGAAGGTGGAGGCAGAGAGATAGAGTTGGGTGTCATCCGCATACATGTGGAAGTTGCATGTACAAGTTGAAGGGGAGAGGCCCAAGGACAGAGCCCTGAGGAATGACGCACAAGATGGTGCGGAGGCTGGAGGAGAAGCCATTTATGGAGATAAAGTGGATTACATGGCCACTTATAATTTTTTGATTCTTTTATAAAGTTCACATTACGTTTATGATATGAAAGATTTCTTCCCACATGAGGACTTTTAATTTGCATTAATGCATTGAACAATTCCAGATTAATGGCAATAAAACAGTAGGTTTCTCTCTAATAGTAAATGACAAATTATTCAGCTGACCAAAGTACACATTTAGCAAACGGGTTCCTATGTTTATGTTTGGAACATAACAGTATTAGGATGTTTATAAATATCTGTACAAGATTTGTACACATAAATCTCAAAATAAATAATAAAATTTCCTCCATGTACAAATTTACTTCATGTCAACGTAGGTTAGCATGGTAAACTAATTGGACTGCCCAGATGAAAGACAGCAACAAGTATCATTTAGTGATCAACTAACAAACAATTACTAACAGTGATTGTAAGGTGTAGTTACTGTTAGATAATAATTCTTATATTGGTATTGCACTATTCATATCAGGAGGGCGACCCAAACTGTTTCACGGGATATACTGTAAAGTAAGGTGACTGTATTTTGTGGGTGAACGGGCACCCAATATACATACAGCAATGTTCCACAAACAGCCATGAAGTGAATAGACAATTTTATTTGGGGGGGGATAGATATGTTCTTAAATTTTACAGTTCAGTTAATAGGATAGTACAATCACATGATCTTAGAAGCACAGAACTAATCACATAAGCTATTTATGTACATCTCAATTCTTAAACTAAAGATCTAGCATCAAGTTGACCTTGCACTGGGATATACTGTACTTGTACAGCATAGATACTATTGGATCACTGCACAATAAAGAGTTTAAATTTTGTCATAACATTTTAAATCAGAAAAGGAAATAGAGTAACTTATCGAAAATGCATCTGACTATAATAAGTTGGAAAATAGAGAGATAAACATTTTAAATCAAATTTTGATTGGATTACGCACACTTACAATGGTACAGCAAACTCAGCTCTGCATGGAATATTGCAGTGTGTAAGGAGCAAATCAAACAACTGTCTCAACTTCCAATTGCTACCCAGTGACTCAGTCTTTAGGTTGTGTGCATATTGTAACACAGGCTCACAACTTGGCTACAATGTATAAAGTCAAATAGCCTCTCAAAACTCATGGTCAATAAGTTTTCAGAGTGTATGAATCGTGTTTGGCCAAAATACATAATCAAAGAAAGGAAAAATAACTATAATAATACTTGCAATTGATACAGCGCCTTATCAAGTCTGAGACGTCCCAAAGTGCTTCACAGAATATACTGTGAATTGAATTGTGTATATTTGGTGGGTGACAAAAATGCAAGTTGTTGTTCAGGGCTTTGAGATGTCCTCTCCATGTGAAAGTCGCTATACAAATGTAATGTTGTTGTTGTTGTACAGGCAGCTGCAGTCGTTTTTATAATTTATTAATAATTTACCCACTTTCCAGAACACGCTCAATCCAAAGAGGTGCAACGTCATTCAAAAGGTACCGTTTTGCTGGACAAAAACCGAAAAGAGGTGAAGGTTTTTAAACTGACGCCGGAGATTGCTGACATTCGTCGCCTTCCTTACCTGTTCTCTTTGTCCAGTTGGTTTATGTCATGTTTCTTAATCAGTTGTCGAAGCTTGGCCACATCCCCCGCGGACGCAGCTTTGTGCAGTTTCCCCAAATCCTTGTCTTTCAGCTCGTAACCAGCAGAGACCACGCTGGCCGTGTCCGAGGTGCTCTGAGATAACCCGCGCTTCCTCTTGGCAAAACTGAATATCTTTTTCATATTTTTTTCTTAAGGGGAAGTGGAGGAGAGAGGAGTGGGGAAGGTGGGAAGAGTGGGGGTGGGGAGGGGAAGAAGGGGAGGGAGTGGGATATGTGTGTGTATGGGGGGGGGGGAAGAGAGAGAGAGTGGGTGGTGGGGGGGGTGGGGGTTGGTGGGAAGGTGGGTGGGGGTGGGGAGGGGGGGGGGGGAGAGGATTGTGATTGCCTGACGCTAAAACATTGTTGTCACCTCATTACAGCCAACGCGTAAGAAAGAGAGCATCACACGTTGCCGACCGACAGAGGCAGCGCTGGTGACATGGCTCCCTGGTCCCCGGGAGAGGGGGGAGAGGGAGGGACAGGGACTGGGGAGCAGCCCCCGACGAACTGTCGGAATCGGGACAGGGACACAGTCTGTGATCAAAATAAGAAATGGACGGAAAAAAAAACACGGATAAATCCTAATTTTTTTTTCCCCCCTCCCTCTCCTCCTCCAGGTTTCTAATGTGGAAAACAACAACAACACACACACACACACACACGGAGGGGTAAAGCAGCTGCTCCTCCTGCTATATAGGGATATATTTTATATCCGTGACTGTGAATAACGATAAAATAAATAACGAGGAAAGGAAGAGCTCATCCACACACACACATACACACACCACACCCCCCGCCCCGAGAAGAGGAAGGGCGGCGGCGACGACGACGACGACGACGGCCTAAAGCAGTGTCTCTGATCTCTGCTTCAGTTAAACTGCGAGTGTCATGGACTGGGAACGGGTCCCTCCTCCTCCTCTCTCTCTCTCTTTCTCTCCTTCCCTCTCTCTCTCTCCCTCCTTCCCTCCCCCTGTGCCTCTCCTCCGGTGCTCGGCCCGGGGTCGCTTGTCTGCACCTCCTCCTCTCTCTCCCTCTCTCGCGCTCTCGCTCCCTCCCGCCGCGGCTCTGACCGTTTGTCGACGCTGCGCGCGCCCCCTGCGCGGTCTCGAGCCGGCGCTTCCCGCCCCGCCCCCTCCCGCGCTGCGCTGCGCACGCCGGCCGGAGATTTACAATGAAACCCGTCCGTAGCCCAAAGGTCCCCCCCCTCCCCTCCGCCCCCGATAACTAGCCCAAAAAGTAGCCCAATAGTATTACGCGCCTCCTCTCCTCTGGGTAGCGGTTTAGGTCAGTGCTTTTGAAATCATGTGGGGAAAAAAAAGCTAAGGGTTCGTGGGGGGTGGGGGGGGAAAGGGGACGTTATGCAGATTTAATTTTTTTGCAAGCGCGCCCCCCCCACACACAAAAAAAATAACTCGCCCAATCGGGCGTGAAACCGCCCAAAAACAGGCAGCGTTGCCCCACCCCCACCCCCCGTGATGTGTGAGAGGGAGGCGGATATGCGCGTGCGCCGAGCGGCCGCTCGCTCGCTCTCTCTCTCTCTCTTTCCCGTCATCTCCGCGGACAATGGATCCGCTGCGCGCGCAGGCGCGGAATGTGACGGCGTGGGGTTGGAACGCTGCCCGGAGGCGCCGCGTGGGCGCTGCAGAGCCGCTGAGCGCTGGTCTGCCATCAGCCTCCCCACAGCTCCCCATCCAAACACTTCAGTGGATTAACATATCCATCTCCATTTACTCGTTCCTGTTCATTTCAAACACATACCTCCTCCCCTCTCAATTGCGGCCAACTTGGGGGGGGGGGGGGTCGGGGTGGGATCGAGAGCCGGGGAGAAGGGACTGCCAAAGGTTGTCACTACAGTAAATTGTTGAAAGATGTTTGCATTCTCCCAACTCCCTATCCTTCTCCCACCCCATCGAGTGAGTGCGGTGAAGTGTACCGATCGGTTTATGTTCTGCGTGGTTCTGCGGGAAGGAACCAGCCTGATGAGCCAAAGAGCATTTCATGTTATGTTGTTTTCCCTTACGCGCTACAAATCCCGGTTACGCTACCAATGCGGAGTCATCTGATAGGGCTTTGGTGGGTTTTGGTATTTGGGGTGCCCCGAGTATATTGCATATTTACCGACACAAATTCACAAGTAAATTATTGCCTTCATTTTGCATGGTGCTTTTACCGCTCACAGCGACATAAGCCATCAATGGGGGGGGGGGTCATAATAACTTAAAAGAACCAAACCCATTTTATTGAAAATTGAATATCTTTTAAACAGTGTCAAACATTGTACAGCGTAACTTTTTTTTCTGGATTCAACTCATCATTTTCAGCAATTCGGATTGTGTCAGTCTGAACAGCCGAGATGCACTGAGACAGTAACAAGCTTCCACGGGTTTATGTTCTTAGAATTCTTCATCTGTAATATATGCTTACAAGTAATATATGCTTATCAGTGTGGGATTGGAGGTGGGGAGGTTCATTTCCCTTACTTGTGCAAATCTGTAGGGAAATTAAATTGTGGGACTCTACATCAGATCCATCCTGGTTTCAAATGCCGCCTAAACATCCAACCAAAAAATGATCAGCGTCAGATTGAACATAAAGCACATCGTTATCTTCACCAATGTGAGCAATTGGATTACAGAACATCAATATCACCACTGCTCATTAAAAGGGTCTTATTGCCAAATAGTTGATTCCGATATGAAATTTCAGGCTTTATTAGTTTTACATCGGTCTAAATAAATAAATGTCGTAGTTCTATACAATTTATCCATTTTATTTATCCGTTTCCACCTGCAGTATACCATTGCATACACAGTATTAGAATGTACATTTTGACATTGTATTGTTTTAGGAGTATAAAACAAAAGGGTTTAATTTGTATTGATTGTGGAGTCCTGTAGCTCAGTGGTTAGAGCACTCGCTTTGCAAGTGAGAGACCTGAGTTTAATTCCCGGCAGGGCGAAACCTTGAGCAAGTTTCCTTACAAAAACAAAAACAATAATAAATTGGTCATTTTCAATCCATGACTGTTTGTGGGACACTGCTGTGCGCAATTGGCTGCTGTGTTCGCCCACAAATATAAAGTCAATTCACTTTACAGTACATTCTGTGAAGCGCTTTGGGATGTCTAGAAGATGTGAAAAGCGCTATATCAAATGCAAAGATTATTATTTTATTATTATCTCTGGAGAACCTAGTAGGTGATGACAAGCTGCAGAATGGCTGCTTGGAGCATTTTCATGTGACCTGTGTTTATACTATGGAAACGTAGACACTTTCTAAACAGAAGGGGGTCACAAGCCTTGTGGTGCTCGCCCTGTAGCAGTGAATGCTGAATAAATTGTACAGATGAGCTGCGAGGCTGAAATATGAGACAGAATGAATTATATACTCGTGTAATTATATTACTCTGTAAACAACAATTAAAAAGAAGCTGTGCAGCTCTCCCTGGGGAAATTGCATGAAACTCCAATACCACCATTTCAGCAGATATCACGTGGGATATTCATTGTAGGATAATAATAATCCTTGCATTTGATATAGCGGCTTATCACGTCTTCGAGAAGTCTCAAAGTGCTTCAAAAAATCAACTGTAAAGTGAATCAACTTTTTTTTTGTGGGCGAAACCCGGCAGCCAATTGCGCACAGCAGTGTTGCACAATTTATTATTATTTTTTATCTTAGAGGATAACTCCAAGAGATGTTACCCGAGGTGAAGGGTGTTATAAAAATGCAAGTTGTTGTTGTTCAAGTATCCACATACATGTGCATAAATAGAATATACATCACCTATATGTAGATATATATTAAAAATATTTTGTTGAGATCACTGTTGATAGGTACAAATTTACACAGAATTATATAGATTGTACAGCCCCAAAACAGGCTATTCAGCCAAACTCGTCTGTATCAAGGTGCTCCACAGTTTACTGCACATGAGCCTCCATCCCTCCTAATCCCCTCTTCCTATTCATCTCTCCCTTACAGATGTCTTTGTTATCTTACATTGTTTGATATGATAGTATTAATTTCTACACATTGTTTTTGTCCACCTATTTTTTTCTTGTGGAGACCCTAGTTGTTTTGCACTGGTGAAAATGCACAAAATGCAGCACATCTTTTTTTTAAAAAAATATACAGTGTATGTAATCTTTCCATCTATATTTTTCTTCTATATTAGTAAAACGACAATGTCTGTCTGTCTGTGTGCGATTCAAGAAGGATCTCAATAATTGCTTGATATAGAGACATGAACATCGGGACGTTCTTTGAAATGGGAGTGACGTGGGCATATTTGTTTTCAAGTATCTCCTATCGTTCATGCGGTATGACCTAACATATATTTCAGTTTTGCATTTTTTGTTGCAGTTACACCTGGTGGCTGTGTTGGCTGACAGTGGTGCTGTGGCATTATGTGTCACAGAGCACGCACCAAGCAGGGGCAGGAACAAAATAAAGAACATAGACAAAGCTAAAGAACACAGATGAACACAGACAACAGCCGCAAAATTACATTTTTAAAGCCATCTTTCATGTCAGGAGGATGTCCTAGTGATTATAAATTATACATTTATATTCATCATTAGAAAGATGCCTAAGCGAAAATCAAACCTTTCAAGGATAAGTAAATGTGTCTATCTTTGTGTCAATCTACATTTCATATTGGATACTTTGGTTGCAAACATAGCTGCAACGGGTAGTTAGTTTGATATAATACCTTTCAGGTCAGGAAGATGCCTCAAAGTGCTTGACAAGAAGTACTGTAAGGTGTAGTGACTGTGTATTTTTGTTGGGAAACAACCTTTGGGATAAAACCAAGTATTGAGAGAGATTAATAGGAACAGCACCAGAAAGAGAAGCAATTATCTTCAGAAACCTTTTCCACCCAAGGCTAGACTTACACTACTTATGTAGTATATCAGAACATCCAGGATTGGGAAATTCTTAATACTTAAGCCAGTTTTGTACAAGTTCTGTTAAGAGCCACAAAAAAATGCTTCAAAGTTAAAACGGAATTTAACAATTTGCCAGCAATTCTGGATACTCTGAAATGCTAAGAAAAACAATGACAACAATTTATTTTGATATGGCGTCTTTCATGTTGAGGTGATGTCTTATCTCAAAGTGGTTCATACAGTTGACTGGGAATACGAACTAGGGGAATGGGGGGACGAGGGAAAGGGTGTGGATAGGGGCCGACGTTTCTGAAATACTATATAGAGTAAATCTAGAGCCAGGTGGAATTGCTCCCTCCTTGAACCTAACCAGACTGTAACCTACACTTCCTTTTAAGGTTTACTTATTGAATAATGCTGGTTGACTTGACAGCTATATTGTTGCACTATCTTCCAGCAAAAAATCAAGAACCTGTACACACATACTTGTGAGAAAGGTTATATCACTAGTCGTATGCACCCCTAGACAGCTCCTAATGAAAAAAATGATCATTGCGATTCAATTTACTGCGCATTACTTGATCTGCATCACTTGAATTTCATACATCTGAATCAGGTAAATGATCTATGGGGCAAACTTGGAAACCGGAATAAAATTTGAAACCAAGCATAGCATACAAATTCCACCAATTAGATTTTAACAACAACAACAAATTGCATTTATATTGTGCCTTGCATGTCGGGAGGATGTTCCAACGTGCTGGTGAATTCCTCTATAAACATAGCATTTCAGATTGTGCAGAATTTGGTAGATTGTTGAACAGAGTAAATCCAGGTGGAATTTTACTCCAATATTTTCAGTTTTTGAATCATTCAGGCGAATAAACTATTGTGACAGATTTGGAAGGTTTTTGGATGGAGGGAAGAAGGAAATTACGTCCAAGATCATTTGTTATTCACTATTATCACATGTATTCGAACACCCTTAAATTAGGTACACACCCCATCTTAATTCAGATCAGAAGCATCAATCGCTATAAACTGTGTTCAGTTCACAACCATAGTCTTCAAAAATTAGTGTTACCAATGTGACTGGAAGAATTACCAAACTCAGGGGAGTAAGAATTTTAATCCAAAATAAATTGATGGCCAAAATATGTTCTGAGTTATGAAGTTGATAAAGTTGATTATTTGAAGTGTATTGTTCCCAGAGACTCAAGATTCCACTTAGTCTTAGCTTATAAGACCATGTTTTTTTACAATTTTACACGGTGCAGAATTGCAGGGAATTATCAGATTCAGTCCAAATTTGGAAGTCTGTTTTCCATAGTTCTCAAAAGGAACTTACTTTCAAATTCAGGCTAAATTTGACAATGTTGCATTTGCAAAACCTTATATTATTTTAAGTCAATATTGTTTTACAGGCTAAAGCTGGATGAGATTTCAAGCTGGTTGGAATCCAAGCCAATTGTTGGCGCTATGAGAAGCAAGGCCGAGCGAGGAATACGGTCCTCAGTGCATAAACCAAAACAACAACAAAAGAGACGTGCGTGAATAACACCACCAAACATCTAATGAAGGCAAATGTGCTGTGCAGCAGTAACCTGCAAATAGCCCTAGTGAAAGACGGGCAGATAAAATTTCAGGTCCTTCTATTATGAAGTAACAGAAAAAAAACATGGAATCGGTTGCCATGATAGATAAACCATGCCAATGTCTGAAATAGTATCTTTAGTAACTACATTTTCAAAGATCACATGGGCACTGCTGGCTCAATCTCCTTCCACAGAAATGGCACTTTGTTGGTTTGTTAAAGAAGATATATCTTATTCACTCACTTCCTGAGAGCGAATTTGACCAATGTTTTTTGAATACAGAAATGGAAAGTTGAGGGTCTGGCTCACATCAGATAAAAAAAGAGTCAGATCTTCATCATTTTTCAGAAGTAATAAAAATAATAATAATCCTTACAATTGGTTTGATCCTCACATTCACATCAGGAGGATGTCCCACAAATGCTTCACAGGATATACTGTAAAGTGTAGTGACTGTGTTTTGTGATTGACGTATCCAGCAAGAAGATGAAAGGTGTTGCACTTCTGAATGATTTCTTCTGTCTCGATAGCTATTTCAGACCACGTCAAAGTAAATTCAGAATATATTCCCCAATTCCAACGAAATAAACTGCTTGTGCAATTCCAAACAACGGTGCAATAACTAACACTCTGCAGCCAGCTCCCTTTAAGAAAGCAGAAGGACCTTCCCTTCTCCAAATTTTTCTGAAAAATATTGAAGGTAAACATAAACGTTATTCTGATACCAAATGTTGCACATGGCTTTGAATAGTAGCTTGTGAGTGTTCATTAACTAACTGACTTACCGCACGCAATCCAAGATTCCACTGTAGGTGTCCTCGCCCTTCCCTTTTTGAAGTGTCTGAATACGGGTCTTCACAACTTTGTAAAACAAATATGTCTATATGAGAAGGTTGTTAAGCTAGAGGGCAAAGGCAGTAACAGCAGTGGGCCCATTTATTCCAGAAGATCGCAGGTTCAAATCCTGGTTTGTGCTCAATGATCTGATCTAATTTGGGCTAGTAAAATGTTAATAATAATCCTGCCATTTGTTATAGCTCCTAATCAAGTCATTGAAACATCTCAAAGCAGCTTCACAGGATGTTATTCTACCTTTGGTTGTCATTTAACATTTTTGTTTCTCTGCTCAGTCTCCACTGCTACATTTTAGGTAAAAGCTCTGTATAAATGCAAATTGTCGTTGTTGACTGTCTGACCCTGACACAGCTTCTGCCATCAGATAGAAAAGAGTCAGATCTTCATCATTATTCAGAAACAATAAAAATAATAATCATCCCACAAACACTGAGTACTTACCATCACAGGGAGTGACTATTACAGCTGCCACACAGCCAGCAGTGCATCCGGCCAGGAAAGAATGATGGAAATGAACCTTCTCCCCAGTGGCCTTCTGTCCCAGCTTGTTAATGTTTGCAAACAGTGGGAAATAGATCGTGGAGAATGGCACATCTCTGAAAAGAAAGAGATTCTGGTTAAAGCAGATCAGAAATTAACAGACATAAATGTAGGATAGCCAGTAGCCGATTGAATAAGGTGTTTAGAAGGAATCTCTTCAAACAGAGACATGGTGAGAATGTGGAACTCAATATCAAATAGAATGGTGGAACAGGCTGGAAGGGCTGAATGGCCGACTCCTATTCCTACGTTCCTAAAACTCACTGCTGGAAGCTGAGTTTTGGAACAAATTACATATTACAAATTACATCAACGATTTTAAGAGGATACTTAATGCATGCATGAGGGAGAAGAGAATAGAGAGCTACAGCAGAGGGGAATAGGAAAGGCAGTGGATTATGTGAAATATAAACCATGGCAGACTGTTTGGGCTGAATGAACTGTTTCCGTGCTGTACAGTATATAATTCTATACCATTCTAAGTTCCAACACTTACGTGTCACAACAAAGAACAAGCCATACCGGAAAATCCTCACTTCTTTATTTCACACCCCACACCTAGACTTTTATTGTGACAACCTTACAAGGCATAAGGGAAGAATATTATTTTTTATTGATCCGGAATAAAAACTTTAATATGAAGCAACTCACCTCAGTAATGTGGCTCCTAAACCTTTGTAAAGTCCCAGTATCCCTTTGCTTAAAAGGAGCTCCTTGGTTAAGGAGATGGCCGAGATTGCCCTGGGAGTTTGTGCTTGACTGACAACATACATTGCGGACGACCTTTTATCCTGTGGAGCTGCATGAGTTCCTTTTAAACCTCCAGATATCTGAGCTGCTGAGGAAAACATCAACGCAAGTATCTTTTATGGTGCCTGAGATTAATACAGAAAGCCAGCAATGATGAAATCCTACAGAAAACTGCATTCAAAACTAAGATAGTATTCAACGAAGTTCCGAAATTCTGCACATCCTGAAATGCTATGAAAACAGTGCAAGTCTAGTCCAATTCGAACTTCTCTCTGCCCCGCGCCAACCCACCACCGTCACCACCACCATAACGTAGAATAAGAAAGTCTACGTTTCAGCTCTGACCTATTTCCTTCCACAAAGAACATTTGCTCCAGGTCTACAATGGGGGGAATTCGCTGCTGAGGTCTCAAACTGTTAGCTTGAATGTTTTACAGTCGAGATTGATTGAATGACTTGCTTCAGATTAAAGCTTTTATTATGGAACAGTAACAAATAATATTCTACCCTTATGCCTTCTGCGGTTGTCACAAAATGCGTAGCTGTGGTGTGTGAAGTAAAGAAGTGAGGGTTTTTCAGTATGGTATGCTCTTTTTTCACCCAGAGAGGGTTGGGTTGTGGAATTCCCAGCCGAGTTAGGGTGGTGGAGGAGGAATCCATTGTGGCTCTCAAGAGGGAAGAAGAGACGTATATGAAAGAGAGAGGGCTTGAAGGAATATGGGGGGATAATGAGGACGGTCTGACTAAAATGATCTCCTTGCTCTGTGAGCCAGTGCAGTCTTGATGGACCGAATGGCCTCCTGCTGCTCTGTAGATTTCTATGTTTCTTTGTTTCTAATTATGAACATTAATTTGTAGTGCAAATCCTGGATACCAATACAATACAATTTTACATTTACATTGCGCCTTTCACATTGGGAAGACGTCTCGTACGGATGTCTAACTGCTAAGATCACTTGGCAAGCTGCCACGCTTTATCACTTTCTCCACTTCAAGGCATGTGGCTCAGCTGTCTATACCTTTATGGATCTATCCTATTTAACTCACAGAGACGGAAAACAGAATGAAGTGAACAGCCTCCTGTTGCTCTTACCTATTCGGCCAGAATCCTGTAACTGGATTTTCAGCATCTCCATTGGAGTGGTGATGATAACCTGGCACAGGCCAGCACCACTCCCTGCCAACATCTCTTTGACCAAGGAGAGACTTTTCCTGCAGTTTCAAGAAGAGTTGAAGACTATTGCATTAAATTCACCTCAGCCTGGGCTGTTTCATTTTGAATGAAACATGTTGGATACTGTATATTAAGTTGTGTCTTACAATGAGATCTAGGAACGTAGGAACAGAAGTAGGCCATAGGCCTGTTGAGCTTGATTCACAATTTCCTGAGATCATGATTCACAAGATCAGTCTGAATGAAGATGGGCCTTCAGACCATCCTCTCTCATTCCTCCAGAATACCCACCTCCGATCCCCTAATAACAGCATCAAACTGCTTTTTAAATGAGTCCAGTGTCCTGCCCTCTATCATTATTCCTAGCAATCCGTTCCAGTTGTCAACTACCCTCTCGGTAAAGAAAAACTTCCTGGTGCCTGTCATGAAATTGCCTTTTACAACTGTAAACCTATGTCCTCTTGTTCTACAGTCTTGGAGCATCTTAAAGAATTGATCTGTAAGTCAATACCATTTTCTTGCCTTTTCTCTATATCCCAATATGCTTACTAGTCAAGTCTTTATCTGCTTCCCTCTTAAACATTCCCACCGACACCATATTAATCGTTGTTTGAGGAAGTGAGAGTCACAATGCCACAATTCTGAGCAGAATGTCTGAATTTCCCCTGAAAGCTAATGAACACATTTAATGAAGCACCCTTTATGGACTCTTTATAATGAATGAATATATTAAAATAAATTAAATGAATACATTAAAAAATAATTACTGGACACACAGAGCTGCAGGCAGAAACGGGGATATGAAAATAACAACAACTGACTGAAACAAACAATAATTAATCTCTTCTGCATATCTACGCTACAGTGTTATGAAACTGGGTAACTCGGCCGGGGTTTCAGTTCTTACACTGCAGTGAGGCAATAAATAGTATCACTTGCACCACCTATTTCTGAGACTGATGGTCAGACACCTGGATGACCAAAAAAAATTCAAACTGACATGACTCGACTACCTTTCCATATTTTTTAAAAAAATTCCAAGTTGTCTTTAGAGTTGCTTCAATATATATATATATAAAACTATATATGACAACTTGCATTTGTACAGCGCCTTTCGTACAAGATAGCATCTTGGGAGCACTATCCTGTGTGATATTCTATTACCTGGTATCCCAAAAAATGTCTTTTCTTAAAAGCACTGGCTATTCACCATTCAATTTTTTTTAGATAGGTGTTTCACTTGCCATGTTTTTAGTTTAAAGAAAACAGGCTTGTGATGAATAGTTTTAAAATACTGTATAACACAATTAGTGATGAATTTTCAGCTACAGTACCGCTACTAACCAGCTGGTAGCACTGCTACACCATTAGACCTCTGGTCTAATGCATTGCCAGTAAGCCTGCGGAGCCCATAGAACTGTACACTGTCTGAGTACAAAGGCTCCAGTTTTGATCCTGTTTTTGCAGATGTAATTTTCACACTGACTTTGCAATTGGAATGCCAACAGGAAGGCTCATGCTTTCAATGATTGACACCTGGAAGATTAGGAACAATAATAATAATCTTTTCATGTAGCATAGCACTTTTCATGTCAGGAGGATGTCCCAAACATTTTTCTTTTTTTAAAAAAAAACAGTCATACCCACATTAGAATACAGTTTGAATAATTAGGATTTTCCAGTGATCAAAGCTATTTCAGCCCTCATGTTCGATCGCAAAACCCCATTGTCTTTTTCAAATAGTTTTGTAATACTAATCCTTGCATTTGATATAGTGCCTCATCGCATCATCAAAATACGTCAAAACGTTTCATAGGATATACAGTAAAGTGCAGTGACTGTGCACTTGTGTCAAGAGTTCTCCCATAGGCTGTTTGACAGAGCTCTGTTGAGAATAAGTCACCCCATCTTAAGTAGGACACTGAAGTAATTCTTTATATCTATATGCTCTCTTTCATTTTGGTGCATTCCTTGGTGTCCAACTGCTAACTCAGTCTCTTGGAAAGCTGCTGTACTTTATCGGATTCTCCACTTCGAGGAATGTGGCTCAGCAACTCGACATGTTCACAGATCAGTTCTAGGACTAGCTAACACCATGGAAAACAGAATGAAATGATAAGAGGAAACTCAGGATAAGCATTACTTATGCATCACAAACAAGTTACAGGCTTCCCTGGTACTTGCGTAAAAGATTCTGCTCATCCCTTCTCCTCCAGCCCATTGCACGAAGTGCAGAGGTCAATATATGCTGAGAGTTAACTCAATGCAGACCAGGTTCAAATCCTGGTCTGCATTAAGTTAACTCTCAGTATATATTGACAGGGCCTCGGTTTAATGTCTCATTCAAAAGACAGCACCTCTGAAAATTTAGTGTCTCCTCAACACTGCATTTGAGTGTCAACCTGGACTGTGAATTCAAAGTCCTGACGAGGAGCTTGAACCTCCAACTCTTTGACTCAGAGGCGAGATTGCTACCGACTGACCCCGGCCAGTAGTGGTTTTAAATGGCAGATAAGAATATTTTATTTTTGAAAACTAGACCTGTCAGCAGGAACTGGTTTGATTAAAAAGGAATGAAGAGCCTTCACCAGAACTGAGCTCAGGAGGTATTTCAGACAAGTCAAAATGTTCACAACAAGACCTACCCGTCTTTAGAGAGCAGTTGTCTGAAGAAATCATTGGTGGCCAACTTGATGGCTTTCTCAGGCACGACCAGAGCCATGTTGACTGAAGCCCCTGGAATGTACAAAAACCCAGACTCATCATATATATTGGAGTAACAACAAAACAAGCCCTGATGCTCACATTTGGTATTGCGACTATTATGTCAAAATCTACTTCATGGGTAATTTGATAACACTGTAATAATTCTTGCATTTGATATAGCGCCTTTCATTACGGATGAACGTCTTCTCAAAGCGCTTCAGAGGATACACTGTAAAGTGTAGTGACTATGCATTTAGTGGTTGAATACAGCAGCCAATTTGCACACAGGATTGTCCCACAATCAGCCATGAAGCGATGAACCAATTTTATTAAGAGGGTTGTTGGCCTGAATACAAGGAGAAACTCCCTTCATTTTTTGGATAGTGTCATGGACCTTTAAACTGCCTATAAAATGCAGCGACTGTTAGGCTTGGCACAAGGTATATTTAACGAAAGAAATTACATTGCAAAATTGGAAGATGGTTTTGCATTTCTGCATAGACCTAAAACCGTTCTTATAAAATCAGACCAAAGACGATACAAACAAATGTTTTTGTTAAACGTGTCTAGAGCCAAGTGTAGTACTCGTGCACTTTGAAGGCAAACAAAGCAGCCAATATGCCCACAACAAGGTCCCACTAATAGAAATGAATACAAACGTCTTGTGCTGATTGTGACAGAGAGGCCATAGCTCTCAAAGCAAGCCAGTGTTTGCTCCTTTATTGCAGTGTAGCTGCGACATGCACAAAGACACTGATTCATTTACCGGATAAGCATGTGTTCTTTTCCTCATGCCATTCCCCAGATGCTAGAGCCAGTTAGAAGGTTTGACCACAAACCACTTGATGCAATGGAGTTGACAACAGTGCAGCAAATAGGGCAAGGATCACAGTCACACATCAAAACCCACGACTGTTCCTTGAACTATATCTTCCAACTGCATCGACAGGAACAGCCAGAACAGGCTCTCCTGATTATACCACATGCTCTGTGTTCACATTCCTGCCAGCCTGGGAAGATGGGTTTGTTAGAAGGATTTTCATGCAGGAAAATAGGGGGAGATTGCTAAAACAACTGCACACATATTTGGACACTGTGTGACCCTAAACCTGTTTAACTCGACCTTAATCACAGCACATTTCTGGACGAAAGTTGAATTATGTTTGACATAATGTTTCAACTTCACCAAGTGAAAATGCAGCTGAAATTCACCAGCCTTTTAACACCTTGGTGCTAAGGCTCTGCAAGAGTATTGTGGGTGGGATGTGACTTTACACCTAGGTGCTTGAGTTGCTTTCTCACTGCACATGGGTGCCTGGCATCACCATAACTAGAGCATCAATGGAACTGGGTCATAGGTGACCTTGTAAGATGGTCATGCGGTTCAGGACCACTGATCCCCTGAGTCTTCACTTCTCCAGTGATCCTGAAGCTTCAAACTGAGAGTGTCCAGGTGGACCTGGACAGAGTAAAAGTAAACTTGGAATGCCAAATAAGCTTACAGTAAAATCGCTCACCTTGATACATGCCAAGGAAGCCCTCCGCTCTAACTGTTTTTACCATACAGTCCAACCTGAAAGGTGAAATGCTCATTTACCTACGGCATGAATTGAAAGACCTTTCTCAGGGGCCAAATTGATACAAAACAAAACAACTTCTACATAGATAACAGGAAGCGCTGAGGAAGGAGGAGAGGGAGAATTTAAGGCTGCTGACCAAATGCATTGAGATTGGATTTTAAGGGAGGCGGAGGGAGAGGCAGGTAGAGGGAGTTTGGGAGAGGGTTCCAGGAAGCAGTGGCGTAGTGGCTGAAAGCTTTGATGGCAGGATGGAGGGAAGAAAGGAGTCAGGAGAGTGGAGGGAGAAGAGGACTGGAGCAGATGGCATAGATTCAAAGGGGCTTTGGGTTGAGTACAAATCACTCTCTGGCAGTGAGCAGGAGACTGGGCTTAGTCTAGGTGGCTTGCATTTATATAATTTATAAAATAACAATAATCCTTGCAGTTGATATACCACATTATCATGTTTAGATGTCTCAAAGCACTTCACAGAATATATTGCAAAGTGAATTGATTGTGTATTTTGTAGCCGAAACACGGTAGCCACTTGCAGTGTTATCAGCGGTGTCCCACAAACAGTCGTGGATTTTGTAGTGCTTAACAGTGGTGGAGACGGACACCGAGCCAGAGGGCAGGGAAGGAGAGAGGGGGAAAGGGGAAGGTTACGATAGGTGTGGTCAAAGAGGTAGGTTTTAAGAAGGGGCATGAAGACAGATAAGGTGGAGCGTGTCAGGGGTTAAGGAGGGAGTTTCGGAGGTTAGGTTAAGAAGAGTGAAGAATATGAAGCACCTACATGCTGGTGTAGAGATGATGCCCTTTCTGCTGGTTCTGGAGACGAGTCTTCACCAGGTCAATGGGGAACACACAGCTCACGCCTACCAGGCCAGCAATCCCCCCATTCACCAGCTTAGGAAGCAAACTGCAACACAGCAGACTTCAGTCAACAGCCGACACCCGAAGTTATTCCTCTTGGGGGGGGGGGGGGGGGAAGCTCCCTTCAAAAGGGTATTACAGTGTGGCTCCCAGTCGCAGCATTGGAAGCGGGGATCTTACTCAGGGACACCATTACTTTCTTGAGTTTTCAGTTTTTACTGTTAAAATGTACTCATTGTATACACACAAACACACACACATACAGGCACCTATATAGACCATATATGAACACGCATGCCTGCCAATGCACACACACAACAAAATAACCTGGTTTCCTTCCTGGCCATGGTGGCTTCTTTCAGAAAAATGCCAAGCTTTTAACTGGCTGCTTGTGTACAGCTCCTGGACCACGTTTCCATCCAACGAACGGGATCCGCAGGAAACCTGGAGGCAGCCTAGAAACAAGCAGCAAAGACCCATTGATAAAGGAAGCTTGTCTGCGTGACAGAATTACAATGTGCCAACGTATCATTGAAGGTGAGGGAATGGGTTGATCTATACGCACAAAATTTGCAGCTCTGATCGATGGAACAAATAGAAAAAAATTGGTCAGTCGGGTATTTCACACATGCGGAAACCTGTCACCGTACTTAAGCGTTAGTATCCAAACCAAGCTGAGAATTCCATGCATCCCACCTACACATGGAGATCCCAGAGACAGATTGTTGGAATGGAATGCGCACTCTCTCCCTGGAGGGACGCATCCTACTTCGCTAATTCCGGGAAGTATTAGGCGCAGATTGGCAAGAGCCAAGGCTTGGGGACCCCAGAGTGTGCGTTGCACAAGGCAGAGCACGTGTCCACGCGGTCACTCACTGGCAGGTACCTCGAGTGGAGATGAGCTGCAGCCTCTTGTTCACAATGGGATTCCTCACTTGCTCAACAAGGAAATAAGTGTTCACATTGGATCCATTTTCTTAAGTGGACGATTGGCAAGAGCAGCTTTTCACTGGTGATTACACCGTCCTCTACAACGACAACAATTTACATTTATAGGGCACCTTTCATTTTCAGGAGGACGTCTCAAAGTGCTTCACACAACTGAATAGGGAACCTGAGCTGTGGGGGGAGGGGGTTGCGGGGAAGGGGAAAGGTGGCTGACAGTGTAGTCAGAGATAGGTCGAAAGGCGGGATTTGAAGAATTAAGAGAGGGAGGGGGTGAGGTGAGACGGAGGGTCACTGGAATGGGGCTCCAGATTGTAACATATAAGACAGCCCAAATATTCCATTCTTGCTGACGGATAAACCAGGTTCCGTATCTCTGTCAGGCCCAGAGAGCAGATACTTAAACCCTAATAGCTCAATTTACTGTGTGTGAATTGGCAGCCCCGCTTGCCCGCAAAATACAGTTACTACAGTAAAATCCCTCTCAATGTAAAAAGCATTATATCAAGGCACTATATTATTTTTATTATTATTATCTGCTCTAATCGCACCCCTCTTTTTTCTTTTATCCTTATTATATTCTCCCAAGTATTTTCCAATTCCCTTTCAAATGTTCTACTGACTCAGCTTTGACAGTCATTTGTGGCAAAGCATTCCCCATTCTAACAGTCCTCTCCTTACTTCCCTTTTTATCTTCTGGTGATAGTGCACCAAAATGCGCATAAGATAAGATTCTGCATTACCTTGACCACCCAAGTTGTCCTTCCTCCTCCAGCGAGTTTGCTTCCCTCTTATGGCTTTTTGCATGCCTGAGAGTGGAAGGGCCCGCTCATTTACCAAATGCTTATCATGTTACGGTCTACCCGCCTCCCTCCCAAACAAGGCAAGCCTTCACTGTAACAGATAAACATCTGTCTGCCTTGGTGTCTGAGAGACGGATAATAGTGACAACCAGCTGGTAGAAACGCCCATTTTCTAATCTTTGCCATTGTTATAGTTACTTGGAACTCATATAGTCAATGCTGACACTCCAATGCATGCTGATGATACATTTAAGCCATTTAAGCCTGTTCAGGTAGACAATAATAATAATAATCCTTGCATTTGATACAGCGCTTTTCACGTCTTCTCGAAGTCTCAAAGCGCTTCACAGAATAGTCTGTAAAGTGAATTGACTGTATATTTGTGGACAAAACGCGGCAGCCAATTGCGCACAGCAGTGTCCCACAAACAGTCGTGGATTGAAAATGACCAATTTATTATTGTTTTTTTTGTTTTGGAGGGATTATTATTAGGCGTGTGGAGTAAGGAAACTTGCCCAAAGTTTCGCCCTGCCTCAAATTGAACCCAGGTGTCTCGCTTGCAAGGTGAGTGACCTAACCACTGAGCTACAGGACTCCAATCATAAGTTACCATGGCTCAATTTGAAAAGAGAAGGGAGTTTCTCTCAGTATCCTGGCATCCTATTATCCCCCAAATAAAATTGCTCACTCACTTCATGGCTGTTTGTGGGACATTGCTGTGCACAAGATTGGCTGCCGGGTTTGCCCACGAAACACACAAACAACGCACTTTAAGGTATAAGGTCAGTGACGTCCTCCTGATGTGAAAGGTGCTATATCAGGTGTAAGAATTATTATTATTACCTCTGCTTCAAGGAGAGATAAAACTTGGGAGATAAAACTAATCTGAATTCAGGAGATCAAGACTCTAAATCCTCTACATCTTGGCTTCCAGACTGTTCCAACACCACAGTGACTTTTACTGTCAGGTTCTCCTGCATGCTGAACATTTGCAAAGTCGAGAAAGGTCGCTCATATCTGCTTATGCTCAGCCCTCAGATATGGTCTTGCCCCTCTCCCACTTTAAACATCCTTACTGCAAACTAGGGGGATAAACCTGCTGCGTTTCACAATGCTTTTAATGTGATCACATCAAATGCATTGTGAAATTTCACCTAGCCCTGGATCAGATTAATAAACTCTCTTTTTTTCACAAGTCTCAGCCTGCTTTACCCAACAATAAATATACTGAGCCTCAGCCCAGGTAGAGCTGGGCTGCACATTCTGTGTTCCTCACTTACCTTGGACTGTATTGTCACAAAGGCCGTTACTTTCTAAGCCCTGGAATGACAGTTCAGATTTCAGTTTAGCCGTTCTTCCATTGAAATATTCCCAAAGTCTTATCTTACTTATCCTGCTTAGCTCAGGTCATCGATACTTATTCACCAGCCAACAGCTCAGCAGCATTATCCGACTAACATGTAGAGCTGCTCCACTGGCAGATTCCTTCTTATATATAGTAACCTTGAGCCACTGAGCCAGAACCCAGCCTCTTGGCAGTGCTGTTATGCCTCAAGTTACATTTCTTTGTTGTTGCAGCAGTTCAGAACGAAACCTTGAGATAATCCTCAGTTACACTCTGAGCTGGGGAACTGAGGGACAACAGCTTTCAGACCATCGCAGCAGAGTCTGATCTGGCTCTGTACAGTTCATCCAGGAGGAGTCCCTGTGTACCAAAGAGGTTGGAGATATCGGCTTCTTTTGCATGTTCTTAGCCAGGGGTGACTGAGGCCAGTGGTGGCTCACACTTCACTGCAGCTGAGGTTAACTCAGCCAGGGCCAGACATTGAGCCTGGGACCTTGTAAAGCTTAGGCCCACACCAGGTATTACACCCAACCAATCATCAGAGGACAAAACACTGGTAAGAAAGGAAGACAGGTAACTCAACTATAACAGGAGCAATTTCACATTTTTACAGCACCGTTCATATCGGGAGGACGTCTCAATGCACTTCCTAGAGTTGACTTGGAGCCTGAGCTGGAGGTAGGAGGAGTTAAGAAAGTCAGAGAGGTGGGTGCGAGGTGATCAAAAGCACAATGGTAAAGAAAGGATTTAAGGCAGGCTTTAAAGGTGGTGAGGGAGGGGAGAGGAAGGGCCGGTGTATGCTGAGGGGAGAAAGTGGTCCGGTGAGGCTTATAAATGCAATGATGTTGAACATTGCCCTCCCTCCCACTGTGGCTTCAGCAATGCAATACAGTCCACGGTGGGCTCAGAATAACTGATGTGGGTGCTGACCACTCACTGGGGTTAGCAATTAGAATAACAATAAAAATAGCATTTGATTTAGAGCCTATAACACAGAAATGTCTCAAAGCGCTTCAACAACAACTTGCATTTATGTGGCACCCTTCAAGCGGGATCGTGTCTCGGAGAGCTGGACATTGATGGGGTTGGAAACTCAGCAATGGGGTGGGGGGGAAGTGACCATAGGCACGGAGAATTATAGGGTGTTACCCCCTGTTTTTTTCTGACAATTAATTATTATGGAGTCCTGTAGCTCAATGGTTAGAGCACTCGCTTTGCAAGCGAGAGACCTGAGTTCAATCCCAGGCTGGTCAGGGCGAAACCTTGGGCAAGTTTCCTTACTCTACACGCCTAATAATAATCCCTCCAAAACCAAAAACAATAATAAATTGGTCATTTTCTATCTACAACTGTTTGTGGGACATTGCTGTGCGTAATTACAAATATACAGTAGTTCGCCCACAAATATACAGTCAATTCACTTTACAGTGTGTTCTGTGAAGCGCTTTGGGACGTCCTCCCGACGTGAAAAGCGCTATATCAAATGCAAGGATTATTATTATTATTTTCTATTGCAGATGAATCATGTGTAACAACAAGATTACAATTGTATAGCGCCTTTCATGTCGGGAGGACGTCCCAAGGCGCTGGACAGTGTACAGCATTTCAGACCTGAGCTGGGATCAGGGGGGAGAGGGAAGGGGAAGGGGTTGACCAATGGCGTAGTCGAAGAGGAGGGTTTTGAGGCGGGACTTGAAGGAGGCTAAGGAGGGGGTGAGGAGGAGTGATTGGGGGATGGAGTTCCAGAGGTTGGGGGCCGAGTGGCTGAAGGCTCTCCCGCCAAGGGTGGGCCGGGGGACATGGAGCAGGCCGGAGCCAGCTGAGTGGAGGGAGTGGGCGGGTTGGTAGGGGGTTAGGTCACAGAGATAGGGTGAGGCGAGACCATTGGGCTTTGTAGGTGAGGACCAGGATTTTGAATTGGATCCTCTGAAGGATAGGGAGCCAATGGAGTCGGGCGAGAATGGGGGAGATGGGGTCACGGAGTTTGGTGCGGGAGAGGACACGGGCGGCAGAGTTCTGGATTATCTGCAGCCTGTGGAGGGAGGAATTGGGAAGGCCGTCAAGCAGGGCATTTGCATAGTCGAGCCTGGAGGTGATGAAGGCATGAACAAGAGTTTCAGCCGCCTGAGGGGTGAGGTAGTGGTGGAGTCGGTGGATGTTACGGAGGTGAGGGAAGGCAGAGCGGATCATGGCTTGGATGTGGGGAAGAAGACAGTTGAGGGTCGAACAAGACACCTAGATTCCTGACTGGCTTGGTGAGTTGAAATGTGCAACCATGGAGGTTGATGCTGCCAGAGCCTGAGGTGCAGAGGCGCTGGTGGAGGGCCTCAGTCTTGTTCACATTCAACTATAAGAAGTTTACCCTCATCCAGGATTTGATATCCGACAGGCAGTCTGTCAGGACAGCAGTGGACCTGGAGTTGAGGGTGGAGGCAGCAAGATTGAACAATGTCTGATACCAGTAACTTCCTCGTCACTCCATCCATGTTACGGAAGATGTCGAACCGGACATGGAGATGGATCATTATCTGGACATCTAAATACAGTTAAACACTTGTACTGAATACAATGAAATACTTTGAAATGCAATTATCATCATTCTTCCACGTTTCAGTTGTTGGTCAGTGCACTGTAGAAAAAAACATGGGGGTAATAGGACTTTGGGCGGGGGCTTCCTCTGAAGCCTCATCTCCGCTTGCAGGAGAGGTGGAGTTTTTAAAGACTGCTTCTCCCTTTTGTTATCTGGCCGAGGCAGCTCCGTTCCATTGCAGCAGAAACCGGCTGTAAAAGTACAAGTCACTTTTATTCATCTTGTCTGGAAAAGCCAGCACTGAAGGTGTGGTTAAGGCAAAAGACACTCTGCAAATACAAGGGTCCCTGGGACAGGCTTGCTCATTAGGGCAGAATTTGAGTTATGTTAACAGCATGAAGACGGTCACTACACTTCACCATAAAATCCTGCGAAGCACTCTTTGAGAGGTTTTGACAATGTGATGGGGTGCTATACCAAATGCAACGATTATTGCTATACAGTATTGTAAGAGTGAGGTCTTCAAGAGCACTTAATTGAAAGTATTTAATAAAATGTACCATTTGCTGAGACCGGAATCAATTTATGTGAGAGACAGTACAGAGGAAAAGCAACATTGTAATATTACACATAGCTTGTTGAGGGAGCAATTCCACAGTGGTCGAGATTCAAGCTGTTTTCTTAGCATTTCAGAGTCCAGACTTTGGCAAACTTGAATTTGGTCTTCACTCTGGAGGAATAAATAACAACAGTACTAATAACACTTCAAGACGTTTTTTGAAAAAAACATCACAATAAATAAGAAATCAGTAAATTAGTTTAGTAAATCAGGTCACTCAATCCGAAGAGTGATCTCTTGCATGGACTGGCCATGAGATTATGACAGACCAGTGTGGCCCTTAGGTCAACAACAACTTGCATTTATATTGAGCACTTTGTGCAAGGTGGTGTCTCGGAGCACAGTACAGTGGTGGGGTTGAATGCCGAGCAAGGGGGAAATGGAAAAGGGAGGTGACCAAAGGTGCATTTGGAGAGGTAGGTCTTAAGGTGAGACTTAAAGGTAGACATCGAAGGAGCAGGTGGAGAGATTGAGACAGGGAGTTCCAGATGTTTAGGGGCATGGCAGCTGAAGGCACAGTCACCAATGGTGGCGAGGAGGGTTTGGAGACGGGCAACTTAGCTAAAGGGGATGGGACTAGTCGTTGAGAAGCAATGCACTTGATGACTCCAGGACACAACTAAATTTAGTCGAGGATCAAATAGCAAAAATTATCTTCAGAAGGAAATTCTAACGTGCCATTAAATGTAAGTTGATCCTGACATATGATTTTTTTTTGGGGGGGAGGGGGAGGGGGTCGGAGGCGGGGTATAACATTTTGTCATATTAACCATTTCCAGTCTCAGGTTTTCCATTTCATCTCCTCTAAATACAGTCACTCCACTTTACACTTGTGAGACACAATCCAGGGTAAACCCATCCGTTTGTTTTTAGTATATCACAGAAAATACTAAACATTAGGAATATTTTCAAAAAAATGTTTACATGGCTATTAAAATAATAATCCTTGCATTTGATATTGTGCCTTATCACGTTGTCGAGAGGTCTCAAAGCACTTTGTAGGATTAGCGCAGCTGTCAAATGTTCACACAGCAGTATCCCACAAAGAGCCATGAAGTCAATGACCAATATTATTTGGTGAATTGTTTGATGGGGCACCAGGAGAAACTCCCTTTTTTTCAGAATAAGGGGCAAAGCAACTTGAGTGAATTTAGTCATTCACTATTCCACAGTAGACCAGGCCAGTGCAAATTGAATACATTGGATTTTGTAATTCCCCAGTGTTATTTCTACACCAACTTGCATTTTTATTGCACTCACTGCGTAAGGGCTTCAAACTACACCACTGTTAAGCGCTCGGATACGCTACATGTGGGATGGGTGCTATATAAATGCCAGTAGTTGTTGTTGCTGTGGTTCACAAAGACCGGGTCAGACACTGAGCAAAGGAGTGGGGGGAAGGGAAGAGATGTTTTCTCTTCCTAGATGTCCAGTGCATTACAGTGCCTGGATCTCTCCCCCCACATCACTTGCAGAACACAAGGCAGTTGCGAAGAAGGCTTTTTTGTTACAATGAGCTCAGAAAAATGCACAGAGCATAACTTTGAGAAGAAACAACTTAACACAGATGAAGAGTGTCCCACAGAACCAGCTGAGGAACTGGCTCCAACACATGAAAGAGAAAGAGCTGGAACACAGCAGAGTGAACAAAGGAGGAGGTAGATAAAAATAGCTCATCCACATCCTGCCCATGAATTGTAAAATAGCAGGGGGTACTGAAGGCTTGAATAACCTTTGCACATCTTTACCTTATGCTCTTATGTGGCCTCACCATTTCAACAATAGAAAATAATGAACTAGTTTGGAGGATCTCTCTGCAGTTGTACTTTTACTCAAAACTTTTGAACAGGATAGAGAAGAGCAAAACGCTCCATTTTCAGAATGAACAGACCTTGTGAGAGTAGGACCTTACGATCTTACTCCAATAATGTAGAATTTTTTGGACTTTGAACGCACAGTCCAAGGCTGACATAATCCACTGCAGTCCCTGAGAGTGCTGCTGTGCCTTCTAAGCTCTCCGAGATGCTACCCTGGTAAAGGGTGGGCGTTATATAAATGCAAGTTGCTGTTTGTGGAGTGCTGCATTGGAAAGAGGTGCTATCCTAATTTCTCCCCAACAATCCCTCCAAATAAAATTGGTTATTCACTTCATGGCTGCTTGTGAAATATTGGCATGTGCAACACAACTGCCACATTCTCTACACAAAACTACACTTTACAGTAAATCCTGTAAAGTGTTTTGCGATGTCTTAACAGGGATAAGGCATTACATCAAACAAGAATTATTATTTTATTTCAGACTATCCAGAATTTGGCGAAATGTTGAATTCAGTCTAAACTTTGAAGTTGATTTCTATAGTTTTTGAAAAAAATAACTTCCAGAAAACCAACTTAAAAATTATAAACAATGATAGTAATCCTTATATTACATGCAGTGTGTGGTGTGGAATGAGGAATTCACTCCTCTAGATGGCAACAGAGGTCAATTGAAGAATTCAAAAGGCAAAAAGATAAAACTTGATAGTCAAGGGTATCAGGGGATATGGAGAGAGGGTAGGTGGGGGAAACCGAGTTCTGGATTGAACACAATCTTGAAATTTACTAGCACAGGCTGGATGGGCTGAATAGCCTCCTCCTGTTCCTATTTGGTACAGTGCCATTCATGTCAGGAGTGCATCCCAAAGCACTTCACAAGATATCCTGTAAAGTGTATTAACTGTGTTTTATGGATGACATAGTTCAAGGCTGTATTGAATCTGGACACTCTGAAATGCCACATAAACAGAATTTCTTCCCAGAGACGTCAGAAAAGCAGATTTGTGCATCAACTTTTGCGCCAGTGTTCATTGACATGAACTAAGGTCATTTTCCACACAGAAACACTCCACAAGATGCAGGTTTTTCAAACATTTATTCTAAGTATGTACAATATAGAAAATAGTAAATTCATATGGAAAATAATCTATGTCAGTCAAGCAACAATAAAAATGTTCTCTTACATAACAAGGGCCCTAGTACAGAACAACTGAGGTATGTGTCACAACTGTAACCAAAGTGACTTGACATTGCATTTCTTTAAAAAATTTCAACATATACAAAATATAAAGTACAAATAAATAGGTTTTTATGTTTCGCAGCATCGAGTGCCTCGGACAAGAGTAAAATACTGGCTGTAGCTAGTGCAGGCTCAGTGGAGGACTGCAGGAATGACAGTCTGAGGTATGTCATTGGCTTTTATTTGACAAAAATGGCCAGAAAAAAGAGAAAAAAAGTGGTCTGATCATAGAGCAATAGTTGATAGTTTGCTGTGAGTGGTCGCCAACATACCTGCCTCCAGGCAGAAATGCGTCCTTCCTACACTTGAATGTCGTTTGCAACGCCCTAAAGACTGTGAGTGGTTAGATGTAGTTATCGCTGCATAGATTTTGTAGAGATCATGGAAGAAACTTGCCACAAGAATACTTACAGCATGCACGACTTACAATCTGCCTTCGCGTCCCCCAGATGTACCGACCGGCGAGACTAACAGCCCTCCTCTGATGAAGACATTGAGTCACGCAGAGGTTACGGTTCCACGGGCTCCAGCACCCGACCATTCTTCGTACGCGGGCGCAAGGTCATGCAGTTAGTCTCCGTGGACTGATTTACCACAGTGGGTATCAATGGGAAGCCTAATCCTCAGTTTACCAACCAACGATGCCCTCCCCACACACACACAGGATCACTGACCAATTCTGTCCGTCTCTCTCCCCCTCCCACTTCTCTACTCCAGGGATTCAGGAAAAAGCAACAGCCCTCTCCCCCTTCACTGCTGCTTCCCTCATTCCGCTTGTTGGGAGTGCATGGCATCACCACGTGTACATTAAAGGCACACTCAGGCAAGTGGTGTTCATCTGGTCCCCAGTACATGGCAGATAAAACTAGAATTATTGCATATAAACCAGGCTTTGCTTTTTTCTTAATAAAATCAAATGCATCTTGTAGTTTACAGATTTTTAGGCGGATTTAAAGAGGTGAAGGCAGGGCCTCTTGTCGGGGATTAGTGGTTAGGAATCATGCTGATAAACAAAAGTACACAAAGGGAAGACTCTAGCTGTAGTTATTTTCTTTTTTAAAAAGTTTAAAAAGACAGCAGAGGCCCTCAATTCCATCTAGTCTACACCTGTAAATGCCAATGCCTTGGGATATCCTCCTGAAGTGAAAGACTCTATATAATGCTTGTTGTTGTAAGACTAAAGCTTCTTAAAATATAAGATTGTGCAAATTTGCAGACAATTCTCAAATTCAGTCTTAATTCGGAAGTCAGTTTCTTTTCTCAAAAAAGAACGGAAAATCCACTCCCAAATGAAAACCGAATTTAAAATCGTTTCCACAATTTGTTCGCAAATCAGAAGGGGGAAAAAAAAGTCTTCCGGGCTGAGATTAGGTGGAATTTCAGGCACTTCCGCAGGCCAATAGGTTTCTCTGCAGCAGAGGATTCTGAACCATTGGGGTGGTTTAAAAGAAAATCCCCAAAAGGGAGCCTAAATGAGAGCAATCCAGTCCTTTCATGAATGTCGAGTTCCAAGACCATCAACATAACTGGTCGATTCACACACATGCACACATACAAACCAAAGCTGGGATGGATGATGACTAAGGGATTGATAAGCCTTGCAATGCCACACAACTGCTGGCAGTGTCCAGCAACATAAATTACCTGTAGGATTAACCCTTCCCGCTCATCTCTGTTTAATTATACAGAGAACGGAAACAAAAATGCTTTGCTGGTGAACCTGAATCAAAATGTGTTTTTTTTAAATAAAAATAAAGTTTATTTTAGTGTTCTTGCGGGTGTCTTAAGCGGGATTTATCATTCATGGTAAACGTCACTGCTTGTAAACCTGAGACTGGCAATTAAATATTACAATTTCAACAGCAGAGAACACTTCATCAAATGTTACAAAAAAAACAGCAAGACAATTTTAAACAAAGAAATGCAGAGTAACAAACATTCTGTGCATCAGTGCAGAATGGGTTTCAATGTTAACAATTTAGTGTATCAAATGCAACATTATAGAATAAAACAGGGGAAAGAAATATACAGCCCTCCCCTTCCCCCCTCCTCCCCCTTCTTTAAAAAAAAGTTTGCAACCCCTTCAACTAAACTACTGCATCACAAAAACCTGTGGCTTTAAAATATCGGTACAAGAATCAATATCCACAGAAATTGTCCGAATTGATTCTCTTTTGTGAAAAGAATGCCTAGGTATCTTATTGCAGTGCTACTTCCATGAGGTATTGCTTACCTGGCAGCTACCTGTTTACAGATACATTCAACAGACTAGAGGAAAAGGCATCATTATTCTTGTAAACCAGTTTTAAACAAAACCCTACCTACACAGATAGAAATTGCTACAATTTAAAGTACATGTTTTACACCTGAGTTTCTCATAATACCTATTAATTTTTTTTAAAATAAAAAAAATTGCATCTACCCATCGAACTAGGAACACTGATATGCTGTCATTACAATGTCCTTTTCAGATGCTGGCATCCGTCTGCGCTCGGCTATCTTGTTCACTTCTGTAAGACATAAAAGGAGACGTCATCATTGAACTCTCGGTTGCAACAATTCTAGCCGGACGCAAATCACGTATTTTTAAAAAAAAGAAACTGACTTCTGAATTAAGACTGAATTTAACTCAACCATTGCTCAAAATATCTCTCCACCTCTCTCTCTCTCTCTCCCTTATCGCACACACTCTCACCCACAACACACCCACCCAACAATGCTCAACATGTCCTATCAGTTTTGAGAAAAACAAAGTCTCCAAAAAGAAGAAATGTATAAAACACAATTAATTATAGTGGGATGGTCCTAACTTTGGCAAGTAATGGGAAGCTTGACAGACAGTGTTCCTGATGGTAAGTTATGAGGTTTTTGCTGGTTAAACTCGAGCAGTTACCCCCACGCACACACTGGGGATCCCAAGTCTTGGCTCTCACCAACTTGCACCTAATACTCTCCGGAATTTGGTAAGCAGGGTGCGACCTTCCAGGGAGCACAGCAAAGCAGGAAGCAAGTGACATTGGACCCAATGATTATTTCAGTACAAAATGGCACCCAGCTGGCGGGAAGCGAGTGAGATGGCTGTGCACATGTCCAATGATTGGGGTCCACATAGCACCAGTGTTATAAGCATAGTCACGCTGCAGTGCAGTGCTGCGTGTTATACCAGCGCTGCACTATACTAAGTGTGGAAACTACTGTAACTACTTTAACAATCATCAATGCCTCAGATGGATTTCCACAGGCTGCAGAGGAGCAAGAACCCACCTGATCAGCAAACGGAGCAGATATCTTCTGATCACCCTCTTTCCCCGATTCTGTTCCCGACTGTGGTTTCTGGTAGGGATGCTCCTGTACTGGGATTCTATTAAGAGCAGACAAGAAAAGAAACAGGCTTTATTTCACCTCCAGTTTAAGAACAGAAGAATTGCTAGACGAAAGAAGGCCAAGATTCATCCAGTTTGCCTTCCACCATCCTAGCAGTCGCATTCACACATCATGTCCCAAACCATATACAGTATCCCAAGATATTATTTCCTAAAATAAATCCATCTAATTTTCTTTGGAAAGAATCAACACTTTCTGCTTCCACCGTCTCCCTAGAGAGCCTGTTCCGTGCATTTACTATTCGCTCACTGAAATAGTGTTTCCGCAGATTTGTTTTGCAGTTACCACCCCCACCCCTTCAATCGCAGGCCGTGAGCAACATCGAGAGCACAAATCCAGCCCGTAATTCAGCAAGATATAATTCAGAGTGCGTGTTGAAAGAAAAGCTCGAACAGTTTCCAGCCCAAAGGTGGCGCTCCTTCCAAACTGGAGCAGCAAGCATCAATGTGGAATCACCACAGCTGCCCCCTCCCCGGGCAGTGTCCCTCTGCACACCCACGCACCCGACACACACACATGCACGTACTCCCAGCCAAATTTGATCCACATCCTTCCATTCATCCTTCTGACTTTAAACTCTGATCCAAAAGCTGAAAGGCGAGTGAGCCAATGTCACCACTCGCTCATTCTGAAACCCCTCCAATTTTAACCGTCTCCAGTTTGTAAAAAGGACTTTGCCTGAGGTGACCTTTTTACTTTACTCGACAGTTAGGAAACCTGGAGGGGAAACAACCCCCACCCCCCAACTAAAACGGAGCTTCTCTGACGGGAAGTGATAGATCAGGAAACCAAAAGGCATTTTAATTTGAATACAGCCTTTAGAAGTGGGGCGAAAGGAAAAAAAAGGCTGACAAATGGGCAAAAAAGGAAAGGGGAGCCTTTCTTTATCGTGCTATTCAAGGGAGGAGCCTGTAATTGGTCTCGGAGATCACATTTCACCCAAAGCATTGGTTACTTGCAGGGCAGAAAGTTCCTGTTGACCAAGAGGAATTCTGCTGTTAAAGAGGCTGCAATTCAAAACATCAGTGCTTCTTTTTTGGGGTGTTTCCTAATTTATTAGCTTGTAAAATTGTGTTTCTTTCTAAGCGGCCATTCATTTAGCACTATTATCGCTAAATTAAATGTTTAACTCGAGGACATAAAGGAAAAGATTTTTTTTAAAAAAACAGATCAAATGTATTGACCTTCTCTCTTCCGCCCTCCCACCCCCAACTCCCTCCAGCTTTCTGCCTCCTTTTGTCCTGAGCACTCACAAGGAGCACTCACTGGCAGCTTGAGCAGAGTGCAGCATTGCTTTTAACTGGGCAAAGGAACAAGATTTTTTAAAAAAAACAGCTTCTGACTCGCCATGTTCTGCATTGCCACAGTCTGGGCTTGGAGATTTAAGTCACATTATAGACACAGGTACACTGCTGCCTTCTCAAGGAGGGAATCACCCTCTCAAAAGACCCCCACCACTTCCCCACCTCTCTGCTGAGTCTGGCGATTCACGTTGAAGCATGGTCCTGCAGTCCGGTGTTCTCACTCATGTGGCCACTCTCGTGACGAGCTGAGGCAGGCAGTGAGGGTTGGCATGCTGTGTGCAGCTGGGGGAGGCTGAAGAAAGTAAACACTGCAACCCAGCCTGAACCGTTGCTCAAACACTCCAGCAGGAATCACTGGGTGGCTCAGGGGTTGCAAACTTTGGCGATTCCCTTCCCCTAACCCGGGTGCCTCAAATACTGCGCCGGCTGAGTTCAGATAACTCAGAAAACACCAGTATCCTACTTAGTAATCGTTGCATTCGATATAGTGCCATTTCACATCACTGAGACGTTTCAAAGTGCTTCAGAGGAATTACTGTCAAGTGTATTCTGTAGGTGAACGCAGCGGCCAATTTGCACATAGCGATGTCTCTTCCTAGACAGTATGCTCTAAATGTGTGACAATGGGATTCTCCGTCTCATCTCGTACCCTCCCATCACCTGCTCAGACTGACGGGCACAATAGTGTTAGTCAGCCTTAATACAAACCTCACCTAACTGCACAGCACTGCAAATTATGAAGCTGTTCACAGCATTTCTGAGTTAAGAGTCTGAATATCGCTCAGCTCTCTCCAGGTGACTGGGGTAATGCCACAGTTAAAAGGTGATGATGTTAGTTCCCATGATAATAATATTGCTTACATTTACATTTGGTGTAACGCCTCATCACGTCGGAGATCACATTTCACCCATAGCATTGGTTACTTTCAGGGCAGAACGTTTCTGGTTAACAATCCTCCAAAATAAAATTGCTCAATCATTTCGGGCTGTTTGTGGGAGATGTGCTAATGCTTCCGACTACAAATATAGAGTCACTCTATTTATTTCACAGTAAATCCTATGAAGCGCTTTGTGTTATTTGAACTCACTATCTTTCCCTCCTGCATCTTAAATCTCTTCACAAGAGCAAAGGGGTTTAGGGCGTCGCAAACCCACTGCGAAGCTGCAGCTGACCATGCAAGGCTAGGTGAAGTGTGATGACATCTGGACACAATGCCTCACACAGGTCAAACAGCCACTGTGAAGTTCCAGCCGCGAGCTAAGCCTCTGCATTTTTATACGCTTCACTTTCCGTAAAGCGTGGAGCAGAGCCTGCGTGTCACAGCGCGGAGCCCACTCCCCACTGCATTTGTTTTTATTATATAAAAGTCATAGAGTTTTGCAACTTTAAACAAAATACCACAAATACCCCCATCCCCTCTGCTGTTTCTTCAAAATCTTTGTTAAAAAACAAAGCGTGTTCAAAACCCCCACATCAATTTTGTCGCAGCTTTGGAACATTTTAAAAAGATAAATTGAAAGCCGCATTTCCCCACCCCCACCCCGGTTCGGAACGCAACAATCTCGTAAAACAAAACTCTAGTTCTTTTAAGTAAGAGAAAAAGAAACCTCACACAACAACAGAGAAAGAAAGGTGGCGAGTGGCTTTGGGTTGCCCCTGCCTCACTTACCCTGGTAGATGATACGGATCCTCCGGTGGTCTGATCCCCTGGTGCTGCATCATCATACTCTGGTATTGACCCATCCTTTCATTGTGCTGGCTGTACAAAGGCATTCTGCCCTGTGGCTGCCCATTCATCTGGTGAGGTGGTGCACGGTGACACGTAGCGGCCATCATGGGGTGAGAAGGTCGTTGAGTTGCATGAGGGCCGGTATTGAAAAGCCCCGGAGCCTGGGACGCATAGGCAGACGAATGGGACACAATCCCGTGGGGTCCGTGCATCCCTGGATGCATTCCAGGAGCCCTGTACATTAGCCCACTTACAGGCTGCGCGGCGTGCCTTTTGGCAGCAGCGTTGTGACTGTCTAAATCGAGGATTTCCTTTGGGCTTTCAGGCCTTTCCTGTTCTTTATCCAATTTTTCATCTTTTATGGGGTTTGACATATTGCCGCTCCCCTGGCTCGTGCCTTTGTTTTCTTTACAGTTTCCATTCATCCCTTCCTGCATAGCATTTGCTGATCCGTGACTGTCAGATGACCCTTCCGAACCCTGCAAGGCGCCACCGGGCCCTCCAGCTTTCCCGGTCCCGTTCTGGGCAGACAAATGGCCTGACTGCTGGAGGTGATGGACTGCTGAGGGGGGCGGTGCTGGAGGCAGAGGTGGGGGTCCCTGGGACCAGTCCTCGGTGGAATAGCCTTGACCCTGAGGGTAAGGGTAGTAATGCGGGTGCTGGTACTGGTGGTAGGGGGGTGGAATCTGCTGCTGTGAGGGATGATACGGGTAGCACTGGACCTGGTGGCGGTAAGCGGGGTAAACCCCTGGAGGTGGCTGGGGAGGAAAACCTGGAGTGGGAAAAGTCTGGCGATTTGCATAGGCCTGAGGCCCACTCATGCCTCTCACAAACTGCCTCGGCCCTTGAGCCATATCGTACTGGGCCGGGACGGGGTAGTCGGGGTTCTGGCTGTATTGTGGCCGCGGCCCCATCATGCCCATCATCCCGGCGTTGGGCACACTGTTCATTCCCGCTTTGCCCTGCTGGGCTAGAGCATTGCTGCTTTGGCCAGAGCCACTGAGTACAGTACCGGCAGCAGTTTGCTCAGAACCCTCACTGTACTGGATGGAGTTGGAGGCTCCTTGGTTGACCCGTTCATTCTGGGCCTTCACCTCAGTTTCGTTCTTAGCTTTCTTGCCTTTTACTGCTTTGCTGCCGTTTCTCCTGCTGTTCTTCACCTTGCCCTTTGCCGGAGTCTTCCTGGCATCTTGAGAAGTCTTGTCCTGTTCCACCTGCGACCTGGCAACCGGACTGTTGCCGTCCTTCAGCCAAATGTTCAGCTTCTCATCCTTTTCGGTCTTGATGGCTCGAGTCCCATTACTCTGGGCCTCGCTGGTCCCTGGTTCAGTGGACGCGACCAGATTGGGTCTGCTGTCGCTTTCAGATGGTGGCATTGGATTCTGCTCAGCCCCCGGGGAAGAAATCCCACAATCTGTGCATGGCTGCCTCTGCTCCCCCGCAGCTGAAGTGTGTTTGATTGACACTGTTTCTGTCAGGGAAAAAATATTTCATTGAGCTACTATTTTCTGCTTAAGGCTCTTTCCTCAATTCACCCGCCCCTACCTACTAGAGTCATCAACTCATGATGGGTTGCAGCTCCTTTCTGGCAGACTCTTGGAGCTACAGACTAAACATCCACATCTACGAGCACGCAAATACACACAACACTTTTTCCTTAGTAAACATCCACACACACACACACACACACACACAGCACATACACACAACCCCACAGCTCACACTCTCTCTCCCTCTGACACACACACACACACACACACACGCCTTGTCCTTCCTCCCTCTCTATCTCTGAAATCCTACCATAAAACTTAACTCTTCAACCACCCCTATGGCTATTTCCCCCACTTCCCCCTTCCCCCACTCGGCGTTTAACCCAGTCTTTTTAAAGCACTCCGAGACACTATGCTACATGAAGGGTGCTATATAAATACAAGATGCTGTGCATGAGTTTTGGATACTGGCCATCATTGCATGTTCAGAGGCATTAAAAATGAAAGCAGTAAACCGTATGGCAATAACAAGCTTTGGATTAGGGTGTAACTAAATTACAATGGACTTGCACCTGTGATCTCTCATGAGGGTTGAAAACACAAGCAGGGGACAAAACAACAGAAATTTTCTGAACGAACTAAGGTTCGTATTTACTTTTTTGCCCGTTGCAACCCATTTTTTTCTGCCTGAGAAAAGGAAATACAACAGGGATTTCCTTTCAATTATTTCAAGCCTGATGCTATGCAGTAAGGCTTAATGTCAAGTCAAACCAACACAGCACAACAAATTGTAAATAAGCTAACTTGATGAGTAAAAGATAAGCAAAGGAAAGAAAGTGAGATAAAAAGAATGTAATATTGTACATCATTGCTCATCTTTAGTGACAACAACACCACACATCACCACAGGGGGATGCTCAGTGTTAGCAAGGTAACTGGTACATCAGTTGACTTGAGAGTAATGCTCAATACTTGAGAGCTGGCCTCTTGGTAATACATACAATACAATTCATATACACCTTTCACGTCAGGTGGACACTGTTGACTGGGGACCCAAACTGGCGTTGAAAGCTGAGGGAGAGGTGGGGACAGATTTGATTTTTGTGTGGGGAGTGAGGGAGGGAGAATATAGAAACAGGTCATTCAGCTGATCAATCAGTTTATTAGATCATGGCAAATTTTATAATCCCATTTCTCAGTCTTTGCTCTAGACCTTAAATGTGATTATGAAAAGTCTCCAGGATGGACCTAGCATTTCGACGGTTTGATATATATATATTTCAGCGCTTCGATGGTTAATTGAAATTGCACCCAATGGCAAATATTCACCCCTTAATAAATTACCCGTCTTGAATGCAAACAGCATTGCATATTGATATTGTGTCTCCATGTTAGGGTTATTTGAAAGCTTCTAACACGGTTACTTTGAAGTAAAAAAATAAATTATCATCATTATAATATGATTATTAAATAATCAACACATTGAACAGGGTGGCCAACTGGGGCTGGAAACAACAAATAAGATTTGTATAGCGGCTTTCACATTGGGGAGGACATCCTAAGGCAATCCCATCTTCCATCACATTCATTGATTCAAAGTTTCTTTCAGGACAGATAAATTGAAATCCAGTTCTCTTTTGGACTTTGGTGAAGAAATAACTCCCGCCTTCAATGGTCAACAATCTATGCAGTTTATAACCTTTCTGCACACCATGCACGTATTTGCTGATGCTTTCGCATTTACAACACGCACTTACCTCGAGTATCTCCAATAATTTCTGGCACCTCAGCAGCCTGTGGTGCTCCCAACAGATTGACGCTATGCTCCACGGCTGCTTTGTGAGGTTGCACGCCAGGCATTTGCTGCTGGGCTCCGCTGTGCGGCTGCGGAGGGGGAGGGGGAGCACGTGGGCCGGACAAATATTGTGAAGCGGGCCCTGGTGGACAGACAGGGGCAGAAAGTTGCTGCATTGCGATCATCTCTGGGCTGGACATCATGGAATCGATTTGAAGACCTTGATGCTGAGGTCTAAGGAAAGGAGGAGGCATTCTCTGCATATTGGGTGCTTGAGGAACACTTGGCAGTCTGGGGTAGCCGGGAGGCCTGTTATGAGGTAGAAGACCTGGCTGATCTGACCAGTGGTTGAGTGGCGCGGATGGTCTCATTAAGTTGGGGTCCACCATTTGAGAGAACGGGTGATGCTGCGACTGGGCCGAGTGCCCGGGACCCATGAGCGGAGCTTTGTCCCCAGGCCCCAGGGGCCGCTCGGTCGGCCCAGCGTTGCCTCCGTTCCACATGTGGCGAGGGCCGTGGCGGGGCCCATAGGGGTTGTAGATGTGCCTCGCCTGGAAGTCGGAGGGGGAGCGGTGGGCCAGTCCCTCCAGTCTGTGTGGCGTATACCCCGGCTGGAAAGGTTGGCTGGGGTACATGCTTCCCTCCTGAGGTGGGGCGCTCAGGGTCCCAGGGGGCATGGACGGAGGCCTGGGGCCCAAGGAAGGTCCGTGCACCGGCCCGGCATATGTCGGCTTATTTTCCGGTCCCATCATGCGTGGCCCTGGGTGCTCGTTCACAGAGACCTGGTGCTGGAATAAAACGAGAGAGAAAGAAAGAAAGAGAGAGAAAGACAGATCAACACAAGCTTCTTTGACCGTGCCTTCAGTTCCCCTCTCGACTCTCTACCCCCTCCTCGCTCCCTCCCTTCCCTCCCCTCACCCTGACCATTTCCCCCTTGCTCGGGTCCTGACCCAACTGTACTGCGCCTTGGGACGTCCTCCCGATGTGAAAGGCGCTCAATAAATGGAATCTTGTTGTTGTTGTTCTATAACTTGTAAACATTCAACTTTTTGAGAAAAAAACACAAAAATGTATTTTATTAAATACTTAGGAACAGCTTCTCCGTATCAGAGCAAAACCACCTATTTGCCAACTTGCACTTATACAGCGCCCTTCACACACAGCACAGAGCCTAGGAGCCTCAGGGATTGAGGCAGTGAGTTCCAGAGCTTAAGGGTGTAGAGGCTAAGGACACAGGCATCAATGGTGGGAGTGGAGGAGTCGGTGGACATGCAGTTAGCCTGTGACCACTTTATTAACATTCCTTCATTATTATTGTTTAAATAAACATCAGCCCTGAATTGAGTCTCAATTTGAAAGTTAATTTTCCGCAGTTTGTTGTGGGCACTGTGAGGAACTGGCTACCAAATTGAGAATAAATTCAAGACTGTTTCGAGAAATTGTGCACAACCCTAAAACAGTGGTCAGACGTCTAACATGAGGATTTCAGGCTCTAAATATAAAGCTGATCCAGCTTGGGGGGGGGACTTTGAAAAAGCTCTACACAACCGAGGGTTACCTGCATTATAAACTGTTGATGTAACTGCTGCCGCACTTGATCTGCCAGCCGTGGCTCTCGTGAGGAGCTGTAGTGATATTGGGTCTCCAAACCGGGTCGTGATCCAAACATACAGGGAATCGGTGGTCTCTAGATCAAGAGAAATACTAGTTACTAGTCATCAGTCCTGACATCGCCACATGCATTTCTCCCTCTCTCCAAAATCCTTTGTGTCCCTCCATTCACCAGGGTGATGATTTAACCATTTCTTTGTAGATTCTGGTGAACAATCCACTTTCCAAAACATTGGAGATGCTCCACTCAAGTGTTCTTGGACTCAATGAAGCTCTACCCCATTGACTACAGTCTACTCTAGCTTCGGATAAAACTAAATTGATGTTCAACCGGAGTCTCAGTCTCTAGTTCTACACCACTTTAATAAACTACTTGATCAGATCAACCTTATTGTAACTTTACCCAAGACCAAGGATGGAGCTCTGGTTGCAAGCATCAGATATCAACTAGTTCGTCCACTGCTTTGATGCCTGACTAGAGCAGTACATCAAGAAAATTACATGTGTTTCCTTTCACATCAGGAGGACGTACAGTACAGCTAAAGATAGGTTCACAGAGCTTGAGGTTGTGAAGTTGCTTCCTACTGCTCCGTTGTGCAGTGAACAGCAAAGCCACTGCACTAACTTGCCTAGTCAACAACAGATCTTCAGCTGAGAGAATGAATGAACAGCAATGCGAGTTGTTATCCAGGCCATTATTGTCTGTTGATTTAAAACTTCTTCCACACAAGGTTTCTGCTAATGTGTTACTCAGAATGCTGAGATTTTGAACTCCCAAGTGCAGTGTTAGACCTTTACATCTTAAAACAAACCCTTGAGTAATTGTTACCAAGAATAATTTCAGGTCTCCACAACATGTAACCTTACTAATACATAAATATACAGATAGCCAGACACACACTATAGACTCTGTGTGTGTATATATATATATATATATATACACACACACACACACACATACACACCTCCTATGGGGAAACCATGCTTAACAGTTTCCAAAACAGATTTCCACACGTGCCATCCACACATGGAAATTTCCTGGTCTGGAATGGAATACGCACTCTCTCCCCAAAGGAACTCATCCTGCTTATATAATTCCAGAGTATTAAGCTCAGGTTAGCAAAAAGCAAGGCTTGGGGTCCCCAGAGTGTCTGTTGAGGTACTGCAGGAGTTTAACAAACTAAAACCGAATAGCTTGCCATTGAAAGCGTTGTCTTCCAAGCTTCTTGCTTATTCATCTCAGACCATCCTACCTGTTAGGGCTTTAGCTTGCAGGGTTAACAGGAGCTGAGTGGCAAGAATCTCTGCCCCTGACTATGATTCCGACATTCTGTTGCCAAGCACAGCATGTCACCGTGGAGACAGTTAAGATCCAAGGAGACCCAGCTTACATACCCACCAAGAAGGACAGATTTTATATACATCTTAAATATAATACACACACACAGCACTGCGCATTGATGGAAAAAGATGAGCTTACTTGTTGACCTTGGAGATGGTACATCTGGTGAGGAGTTTCAGAAGGTGCCATTTCCTTGTAAGATGGTGTAGGGGGGAAGCCCTGCCCATTCACTAGTCCTAGTGTCCGTAAAGGAAGCACCTGGTCACAGTTGGGGTCAGACTGAGAACTGTGCATATTACCATTAAACGGCTCCGGTCGCCGTCTCAAAGACTCATCGCTAGGTTTGGTAAAGGTCTCGAGCCCGTCTTTTCCGAATCGATTAGACTTGCTTCTTCTCCGGTCTTTCTTTTCCCGATCATCCCAACGCAGATTAAATTCTTCCTCGCTGTCAGCATCCTCTGCTGGGAAGTGTTTCAACATCGCCTTGTTAAAGCACCTGTCAAGAGCTTCAGCCATCTTTGTGTACTCTGTTAGAGCAAGAAAATGTATAGAACAGTGTTTTGAAAATCGGGTCACCGTGGCTGCAGGTTGTGATTTGTGCAGCCGCATGATCCTCACTCCCACACACGCGCACAGCATGCAGGCGCTATTAGCTACTTTTAGTGTCAATACATTGCTGATTGTGCAAAACATAATCACTCTAAGCTGATTACAACTGTACCGACAATTCTGGTCCCTAATAATAATACCTCAAAATTGTTTTCATTTATTGTGCTGTCTGTGCAAGGTTTTGTGCACAAGGTGTTTTCTCAAATGTACACAAATAAATGAAAACCATTTGAGATGTCATATGCCTATACTTCATTTTTCACATGATTAAGTATTTTTAGGAAAAACTAGTACCATGGTCTAGATTTGGTGGCCATACACTGAGAATCACTGGGATGTCCTGAGAGTGCATCAGTACTACTTTCAGACCAGGCCAGAATTAGGTGTCAGCCTGGCTCAGTTCAGAGCACTTTTGTTAGAACGTTGAGGATTCATGCCCCACATTAGGACTTTGAACTCAGTCTAAGCTGACACTTCAGTGCAGTGTTGGGGGTACGCTGACATGGTTTGGATGCAATGTTAAACAGAGATCCCGCCCACCTGTTTAGGTAGACATTAAATATCCCATGGCATGATTTGAAAAGAGAAGGCCTGGCCAACAATTCCCCAGACAAAACTGGTCTGTCAGTTCATGGATGTGGGCGGGACATTGCTGTGTGCAATTAGCTGCCTCGTTTGCCTATAAAATATAATCACGGTTCTTTATAGTAAATTCTGTGAAGTGTGTGGAGACATTCTTTCGACATGAAAGGTAAAATGCAAGGATTATCAATTATTATTGTATTATCATTAGCAAAGACAACACAAGATATACTACATTTCGTCACTCAAGAGTGTTGTCAGTGTGTGTTGTTGAAGCTGGATCAATAAAATCATTCAAAGGGCAACTAGATAAGCACCTGAAAAGTGAAAATACTGAGGAATGTGGGGAACGAGCTGGAAAAAGAGATTATATAAAGGATGACTTCTTTTTAAAAAAAGTAGTGCTAACAATGATGCAATGGGACAAATGATTTCCTTCTTTTATAAACTTTCTGTTTCCCCCAATTGCCTGTCAACACAGTTGCACATTTTATACCATTTAACAGTGTCAGTCTGTGAAGTATCAAAAGCACATGTGAAGCTTTACAGGAGCAGATCTCAACAGAATCACTGGAAACTTTACAGCACAGAAGGAGCACATTATGCAGTATATTATGTAGGGCTCATTTGTTCCCCTAAAATTGGCAGTTATTAAATAAATCCTGCGTATTTGATCTCATTTTCATGTATACCATTGAGCTTTCTAGGCTTTATACTGGAACACAAAAGTAAGAACCTAGGGAAAAAGGAACGGAGTGTCCATTCAGCTCATCAAGCCTGTTCCACCGGCACAATTGGAACGTGGCCAATCTTTTAATCCCAATGTCCTGCTTTTTCATCATACCTCTACTACCCAACATAATAATCCCTCCAAAAAAACAAAAACAATAATAAATTGGTCACTTTCAATCTACGACTGTTTGTGGGACATTGCTGTGCGCAATTGGCTGCCGCGTTCGCCCACAAATATACAGTCAATTCACTTTACAGTGTGTTCTGTGAAGCGCTTTGGGACGTCCTCCCGACGTGAAAAGCGCTATATCAAATGCAAGGATTATTATAGGTAAATTCCCGTCATTGTGAACTTTTGAAGGTCATTGTTTTAAAAGAAAATGTCTGCCTTACTGGTGCCAGCCCCTCCAGTGGAGCAATCTACCCCAATCTCATGGCTCTGTCCTTTCTTCATACCCTAGGCTGCTATTTTTTCAAGTACTTGTCCCAGTTCTCTTTTCAGTGTTGTTGCAGATTCAGCTTCACCAGCCATGAATCTTGGTATGGAGGCACCAGAGTGGCATCAGAAATGAGTTTGGTGATCCAGTTTGATGAAGCTCTGCAGGACAACCTTTACTGAATAGTTGCTTTTAGTGTGGAGGGGGGTGGTAAACATAGCAATATCATGTGGCACTTACAACAAGTATAAATATTATATAGAGGAAATCACAAGATGAATGACAAACTGCAGTGTGTTGCTGAAAAGTGCTGCCAGGCAATTGTTGAAGACACTGATAAGTTGTCGGCCATGACCTGACTCCCATCACAATGGATGTGCTCAACACCAGCCATTCAGTGCATTGGTCTGCCTGCTAGTTTGGAGGATAGTGCCTTAAATTAACACTGTTGATCCAATATAACAGAAACAACCCCAGATTTCCATCTAACAAATTTTAGAAAGGAATGTTTCACAGTATCAGGTAGCACTGAAACCCATTTAGATCACTGCTCCTTTTGTCTTATCCTGAACCTCCCTTTCGTCCCGATCCTCTCACGCAGGAAGGAAGGACAAAGTCGAGGCGAGGACACCCAAGGGACAAGAAAGGAAAAGAACTGGCTTCAATGGGTGCTCACCCATCATCTTCCATGTTGTAGGAAACTCTGCTGTAATTGGTGCGGGTGGCTTTTTTTTGAAAACAAAGATACCATTCGCTGAGTTGAAAGCAATAGAGATTAACAGCATTGTCCTCCCAAGTCAATAACCAGCAAGAGGCTCATAGCACAATGTGACATTGTGTACCCGCAAATCCCTCTCCAACAATCTGCTTCTATTCTAACAATCCTCCTTTCCACCATCGCCGTCCGTGCTTTCAGTCACTACGCCCTGAAGCTTTGGAACTCTCTCCCCCAAATCCTCCACCTTGCCCCCTCCTTCCCCTCTTTTAGATTACGACTGTAGAACTTCCTCTTTGACCATGCCTATGTTCAACTTCCCCCCTCTCCCCGGCTCGGGGTCAGGCTCCGCCTCTGTTAAGTGCTCCAAGACGCTGCTCTGCGTAAAGGACACTATATAAAGTTATTCTTCTACCCCTACAGCCTTAGATGGAATGTTGGAGAAAATTCAAATTCCAATGCAGCTCTGATACCAATGATTATTTCTTGACCACAGCACCCCCCAAAGATAACAGCAAGAAATCACCACTTTCAACTCACCGTTTCCTTCACCATTGTATTCCAGACAGTTTTCAAACATGACTTTCATATCAGCTACAAATTCTTCTTTGACAGTGTAATTTTTTTCGTTGAGCTTTTTATCAATGGTTGATAGATCCATAGGCGTCTGAAAATGAAAAACAAACAAAATAATGCCTTGAGAAGGGAACCAAGGAAGCATTTCTAGCAGCAAGCTAGCAGAAACTAAACCAGAAGGTTTTATCATTGAAGGTGGTAATAGTGCAATAGAATAGACCCAGGGGATAGAAATGTTATCTTTCTAGGTTTACTTTATTTTCTGAGCATTTCAGAGAGTCCAGAATTTGTCCCATTCCGAAATTCAGAATAAGTTTTGAAGCTGTTTTTAAGTCGTTCTTAAAAGAACTTAAAGAAAACTGTCTCCAAAATTAAGACTGATCTTGTCAAATTTTGGATGCTACCACATGCTAAGAAAACAGAGTTAATCTAGACCCAGATGGAATATCTATCCCTATTCTTTGTACAGACAGGCACAAGATAGCAATCAGCCCACTCTTTATTGGAGCTTTTTTGAATCAGTTTCCTAATGCTATCCATCCTCCAGCGCAATGCTGCAACAACCATCTTGACCTTGAAGCAGGGTTGTTAAGGAAGGAGGCTTCCTGGTGATCAGCATCCAAGCAGAGATCTTGTGTCCCGCCTGAGACATATCCAGGTATCTGCAGAGCTACTACAACAACTTGCATTTTGTTTCGCACCCTTCAAACAGCATAGTATCTCGGAGCACTGCATAGTGGTGGGGGTTGGACGCCAAGCAAAGGAGAGAGGGAGGTGACCACAGGCATGGTCGAAGAGGTAAATCTTAAATTAGGGATTAAAGAGCGATAAAAATAGGATGAGGAAAATTGATGGATGCAAGGAAGTAATACTTGCAAATCCTTTTGTGAATCTTGCAAATTATACACCATACTGCAGTCTGCCCGACATCAATCCTCCAGAAGTTGGCTTGAATCTCACTGATGTTAGCACTTGATCTAACCAAGTTGACTAATGTGAGCCCTGCTGCCTTCCTCTGTGTCTTCATAGAAAAATGATCAGCGGCTATGAACCAGAGCACGACTGAGATTTATTGCCATCGGGACAGCCCCGCACGATTCATCACAGGACCTGCACTTGGGCACCAGACAATGCAAAAGTGAAACCACATTTCATGGCAAGAAACCAAGTTGGGTGCAACTTGTCTCCCACCCTTTGCTGAGGAGCGAAGCAGAGGAAGCAAGAAGCATTGCAGTTGACATCAAACCACAACGGCTGTGGTTGCAAATTCTTTCCTCTCCAGCCTCATTTAAAAGGTTCACTTTGCCTAATGATCTTTGAAGCTGTCTATCAAACCCCATCTGCAGCCCATTGTAAATCCATCAGTTTAACCAGCCACAGTTGTACCAAGTTGCTGCTGGAGAAAATGTCAGTGATCAATAAAGCTTTCTGCAAGGACATGACTCCAGCTAGGATAACACAGGGAACTGGGACACCAGCTAAAATTGCACAGGACATGGGGTACCACCTAGGATTGCACAGGACACTGAACTCCAGCTAAGATTGCACAGGATTCCAGCCAATTATACAGTAAACATGGCTGCAACTAAGATAACATCGAAAATTGGGCTCAAACGTAGATAGCACAGAGCACAGGGCTTCAGATAGTGCAGCACAGGGATGGGACATCAGCTAAGTTAGTACAGGACATTCGGCTACAGCAAAGGTAACAGCAATTCTATTCAACAAAAAACAGTGCAATTCTTACTTCAATTATCTCGTAGTAATTTGGGGCATACGATTCATCAACAGGTTCAAGGAAGGGCCAAGAATCCTTGTGGGCTTTCACAGCATCGAGGACTGAAGGAAGCAAACAATGAAATTGGAGTTGAACAAATTTGAAATTCATGCACAGAAACAAACTGAGAAATACACGCATTCCAGAACAAATCTTTTCCAATTTAAATTTGCTTACCTTTATACATGGCAATGTAATCCTCATCCAATTCAAATCTAGGGGGAACAAGATGTGCAAAATAAATAAAACTGAAGAATCATACAGAATTCAGCCACACATCAATCCTTTCCAGATTGGGATCTTTTTCTGGTCAGCATGATTCCATTAGGGCATTAAGTAACTTTTTACGCTCAGAGGTTTCACATTTATTTGCCACTGTTGCTACATTTCTGGTGGTGGGTTTATGCTGTGTTGAGATGCTTTAGCAATTGTGACTCCTTGCTCAAGCAGGGTCTCTCGTGTTATTTGACTCTCTCTATATCATGCCTCTTGAACACCAGTCATCAGCAAACTCCCAGTGTATCTAAGCAGTTTTGAATCTGGAAATAACATTGCTAACACTGCACAATGGGTTGGCACACACAGTCAAGAAGATTGCCTTAAGTTGGACATCGCTGGGTGTAGCAAATACATTAGTGGAGAGCATAGGGGAGAAAAGATTTTTTTCTTGTCCATTGGAAGATTCTGACAAGCACAAAGCACCTTACACTTTAAGAACATTGGGTGTGTTTTTCAGGTTCTGACATTCACTGAAACCCATCGCCACAAGATGAGTATCCAAACCACTGAGAGTTCCACATATATATGGTTTCTATTTGTCTGATATGAGGTATGGAGTGTGTGCTCTTTCTCCCCCCACCGCCCCACCATGAAAGGATGCATCCTGCTTATCTAAATCACAGTGTTTGGGGCAGGATGACAAAAATCAAAGCTTACGGACTCCAGATTGTGCATTGAAGTACTTTTGAAGTTTAACCAGTAAAACTGTACCTCCAGCTACTGAGAGACGTGCAGAGGTTCCGTATAAGATAATGTAAAGGCTTGCATTTGGTATAGCGCCTTTCACTTTGGGAGTACGTCTCAAACCGATTTGCAGGATTTACGGTAAAGTGGAGCGTCTGTGTTTTTGTCGATGAACACTGCATGCTAGCTTTGGAGAGTGCACTGATCATTGAATAAATGCTGTTTCTGTGTGGGAAAATCCTGTACAATGCTTTTCTTGGCGCCTCAGACTCGGTGTGTAAAAAAAACCCTCTCAATATGCAAATTTATGGTGCATGCTTTCACATTTATGGAATTTTTATTTTAAAATCTGTCAACGTTGCATTGTGTTCCGGGGCGAGGATTGTTAACACAAAGAGAACCTGCTGCTCGGAGCAGCATACTGTTTGGTTTTAGTGCCACAAAAAAAATGACACGTTTAACTGAAGCTAAATCCTTGGTGCTGGAAAACCATTGCTACCATATGGTTTCCACCCTCAGGTGCATAATGAATTCCTTTAATTCAATCTAAAATACCATGCAATTCTACCTCTTATTTAATTACCCAGCTCATAAATATCATCCAGATGGGACATTCTCAGCTTGATTCCATTAGGCCGTCAAGTAACTTCTTGCACTTTGAGGTTTCACATTTATTTACCATTTTTTCCTACAGTTTTTGAACCAATTTGTCATTGCCCGCAGGATAGGGCAGGACAGGACTCAACCTCGACCCCCTCCCCAATATTAACAAGCTACGTACATGTCTTTTGTCTTCATATCGTTCTTTATGGGGGAGAGTGGCTCTAGGTTCATAAGTTCAGGAGGCAGCTCTTTTCCCTGAGAAAGCAACCAGGCTCGTTCTTCTCTCATCTGCCTCCTTTTAGCACGCCCTGAGTGAAAGAGTACATGTGCAGGTTAAACAGACTCCAAGACTGCTTAAGAAATAATAATAATCCTTGCATTTGATAAAGTGCCTTATCACGTCTTTGAGATGTCTCAAAGTTTCGTAGAATATACTGTAAAGTGAATTGACTGTATATTTTGTGGGCAAAATGATAAGGAAGCAAACAAGTAAGTAATCCTTGGTGTCACTCCAGTGCAGCGCCTCGAGTGTGTTGCATTATTGGAGGTGCCGATCGTCAGATAAGACGTTAAACCAAGGCCCGTCTGTCTGTTCAAGTAGATATTAAAGGTGTTAAGGCAGGATTCGAAAATAGAAGGGAGTTTCTATTGCATCTTGGCCAACAATCCCCCAAATCAAAATTGGACTTCATAGCTATTTGTAGGACACTGCTTGCATAAATGGGCTGCCACATTTGCCTACATATACACAGTAACAGAGTCACTACACTTTGCAGTATATCTTATGAAGCCCTTTGAGATGCCCTCCTGACATGAAATGCACGATACCAAATGCAAAGGTTAATTATTATTACTATAGACTTAAAATAAAACAACAAATATATCAACAGAGGGATATATTTGTGGGATACGATCACAACAGCGTGCAGATAAAATGATAATCACAGCATCTACACTCGAAATCCTTAGTGTTTCTATCACCAGCAGCAAAGCAGGACAGTTGAACAGCATTGATGAAAAAAAATCAATCAGCCCATTTTTCTGAAAGCAATGCATTCCAGGACAATGTCCTTCGCACATGAATGAAACCAAGTGGAGTCCTTTGCCAAGCCCCCTGCCTTGTACTCCAGTGCACCAGCCAGGACGTCAGGTAATCTGCTCTTGCTCTCCCACCCTCCCCCAATGCAGGTTCATAACCAGCTGCAAGCACCAGTGAGAGGCAGCAGATGTAGGACTGAACCATGCTCTGATCTTCACTCCCTTTCAGCAGTGTTCCCCCTGACCGCTTGGCATAGAGCCAAGCTCCTGCAGCCACAGGCACAGCACGCTGGCTGCTGCAGTGCAGACGCGCTCCCTGATAACGGAGACTTTCTCAAGTGAGATGGTACCTTCCACGGCCTTGACCTTTTCCTCAAACTCCCTCCTCCTCTCCTCCTCCATGAGCTGCTCCTGCTCCTTCTTTTGAACAGCCAACAGCAGCTGCCGCTCAGCCTCCTCATCCCGACGTTTCTGCTCCTCCACTTTCTCAATAGCTGACATTTTTTCCTGTAATGAGCATGAACAACTCTGTTCTTTACTTAAAATCTCCCGCGTGTTTCTGAATGTGTGCGCATGCTCATTGAAAACGCTGTAGATGTCTGTTAAGTCAGATAAAGCATCTTTGAAGTTGCTCAGTTTTAATAGTTTTACACCAAATCATGTGTGGAATTTATTGGGGTCTAAGTTGTGGCATTTCTTTATGGGAAGGAATTCTGTTAGAATTCCCGTTGATCCGTGGAGGCTCCGCTCTGGAAGGAGTTTGTGTCAGAGGGATGTCCCCGTGGGGCAGGGCAAGACCAGGCTGGGGTGGGGGGAGGTGACTTATCGGCACGACTCGGATTCCCTATTAAAGAATCCCTCCGAGAAATGCTGCAGTTTAGTTCCCAACCTCCTGACACGAACAGGGTCACTCTGTGAACACGTTACTCTCTGTGTTCACGAGCTGCAAGCGTTCCTAAAACAACAGGCCCCTTTAAAGCTGGGTAAATCATGAGTTCAAAACGTCTCAAAAAGGTGCAGCGCACGTTAAAACCCTGTTTCTTTTTAAACTTTTAACTGGGGCCGCGAGGTGTCATTCATTCAGTATTCAGAGGCAGAGTCTGTGACTGAGCGCTGTTTGTGAAGAGGAACGTCAGACCCGCACAGCATGAGGAGGGTTAACAGAATGACCAAGTTCAGCAACAAAGTGATATTGTGAAACTTGATCTGTTTTACCTCTTCTTCCTGCTGCAACCGTTTCAGGGTCAGGCGGTCAGAGATTCTCCGGGGAGCCATTTCAGACAGCTTCTTCTGCAGCTGCTTCTCCTGGAAATGAAAGCCAGGGAGGGTCAGAGGTCTAACACACAGCTATTCCAGAGAGCCTGTTAATGACCATGCTTGGCACTATACGAGAAAACCCTTTTTGGATACAGGCCTGAGAGATCAGTCACACACCACATTCAAATCCTCGTCAATCCCTGAAAATTAATTGCTACAAGCCTTTGCTTTCTCTCCACCACGTCAATTCTTCCCAATTTAGTTTCTGCATGAAGCGCTTTTGCTGCTCTATTCACGCCCACCCCTTCTCTTATATCCTTCCCCTAAACGTTAAGCCTCTCATCTCCTGCTGAGTAATACAGAAACACAGGGAGGCCATTCAGCCCATCAAGTCTGCTCCACCAGTTGATTAGGTCATGGTAGATCCTACAATCCCATTTTCCTGCCTCTCTAAACCTTCCCAAGTTTCTTCCCAAGTGTTTCTCTCTATGAATAATCCAAGTGAGGACAACAGTGGGCAGGTGGTGTGCAGCAATGGAATGGTCTGTGAAGTCTCTGCTCTGCCACCTCCTGAGCTGACATAAGGGGAAGGAGATAAATGGTTCTTTACAGCTCACCCAGTGGCTCAGTTGTTAACCCACCCACTGAATTACACAGACTGGCAAGCTCCGAGATGCACTGCTCTGGCTAAGCTGAGCTGCTTGTTCTCAGCCAGGGTGGCAGCTCTAATGCTACAATTAGCCTCTGGATCCCTGACTAAGAAGGGATTTTAAAGAAAATCAGCCAAGTTACTCTACTCCTGATCGCTGTCTCATGATTCTTGGAAGGTGCTGTGCTCGTACTTTGGACTCCGTAGTCAGGTCTGTCTGTGCCACAACCTTCCTCCTCCCACACCAACTGGCCATGAATGCTGTTCAACAGCTATTTGCTGGGAGGAGTACGGTGGAATCTTGGGTGTCCACCTGACTCAATTAGCTTTTTCACTACACCTTGTCTGGCTCACCTGTGTTGAGACTCCCACACCAATATAACTGAGGCTGTGTGGAGTTAGCTAGGGTGGCAGCAGGGACCCTATGGCAACAGAGATGCTCACATTGGTTACCCCTCGTAAGTACCCCTGGATTAACGAATGGAAAATCAGACAAGGTCCTTGTCAATTTGTTCTCCAATGAATGTCGCTCAGCATTTCACCCGCCCTCCCCCTGGTTGAACAAGATTAGGTGGAATACTCCAGTGGCTTAATGTTGGCCAAGGATTTGGTTTGGCTTTTGATATTGTCTCCGCCCCTCCCCATCCCATCCACAGCAGGCTGCCAATGCTCACAGCCATGACTCACACACTCACACGTGAAATAATGACCACAAGTAATTGTGGGGAACTAACACCCAAGAAGGCCACCCCCGGTGGAAAGTTTCGCCCACAAATATACGGTCAGTTCACTTTACAGTCTATTCTGTGAGGCGCTTTGAGACGTTGAAAAGACATGAAAAGCGCTATATCAAATGCAAGGATTATTATTATTATTAAGGGAATGCTAGTCAGAATGTCTTCAAATAAAGTGGGGGTGGGGGATGGAAACCATAGCCACAACATTGAAATGAATGCAACTGAATTGTGTGTGCGTTATGTGTGTGGTGGGGAGATGGGGGTAAGAGAGAGAAGAAAGATCAATGTAAAACTGTGAATGTAGTAAACAAACTTAAGAGGAAGCTCGGTTAAACACTGTATAAATCTCCTGGTGATCAGATATGCAGTTCTCTTCCTGGGAGTAAACCAGAGATCCTCCAAATAAGAAATAATGTTGCTTCTTAAAGCGACCGTACAGTAGATGTTATTTAAATAAAAACAAGATTCAATTGGTAGGAAAAATTATTGCAGTGGCAATAAGAACTCAGGCCAGGGAAGCTGAGATTTGCACCTGCCTGGCAACAGCAAGCCAAGTGCAAGAAATTCCACCCTCTATAATTTCTCAGCCTCATCTCTTTAACCTTGAACGAAGGGATCATACAACTCGACAATAAGCAGCAACCACTAACTCCACCCCACTCTCCACCCCCCCCCACCCCTCGATGTCTTCATATAAAGCAGCCCCCGCCCCACTTCCTTGTGCACAGTCTGTGGAGCGAATCTCGTTTGGTACTTGAAGATCCTCCTCTTAAAGGTGCTACACAAATGCGCTGTTGATGAAAGCTTGCTTGTTTTATTGGAATGGAGGAATAAGGGTCCAAGTTGCGGGATTCATTAATGGGATTTTTCCTCGAGGAATCTCAAGTCACACAAATAGGGAACCCAGCAACATGACACTTAAGTGACTGGGGGCCAACAGGACTCCTCATCCTTCCAGCTGCTGAAAACCTCGCACACGATCTGGCAGCAGCCAGAATGAGACAATTACTTTCTTCTGGAAGCTGGCTTTGTATTGGCATTAATTTATAAAACTAGTGCAATGCCGAGAGGCTGACCTACAGTCACAAAGCAGGATATAGCCAATCACCAGGAGAGCAGGAGGTCACTCCTAATAGTCTATTTAAGCGCTTAGGTTTCACCACAGGAAGCTGCCCATGCAGGCAACTCCAGGATAAAAAAAAAATCATAAACATTCTGGAGATAAGTGCTTCCAAAGTTACATGATTTCCACAGCAACATTTACCCAACCACAAAGCTCGGGCACATTCTGTCACAAGATGGATTTCCAAAGCCAGTTCCGGCCTCCTCACGGCCCTCATCCCCTCCGTTTCACCTTCCGTGGCTGTTCTTTCAGGCACTACGCTCCCAAACTCCCTGTCTCAATCCCGCTTTGTCTTCAAATCCCACCTGAAGACCTTTCCTCTTCGATCGAGCCTCTGTTCACTTCCCCCACTCTCCTCGGCTCGTTCATAAGTCCTGTCACTGTGAAGCGTTCTGTGATCGCGATAGAGCTCGATATAAATGCAAGTCATTGTGGTTAATATACTCTAGATTGAATCTCAATCATTCCTATTGCCTTATCTGGGAATTTCCCCCTGAAAAGCATTGCTGAACACAGTAAGTATGTCCTGAGAGAGAGAGTGTGTGTGCGCACGTGTATGTGCATGGGGGATGGTTTGTCAGGGAATGGGAGGAAGAGTTACAACAGATAATAAAGCTACTTGTCTAACGCAATGCACTGCACACTGTCCCAGGCACCCACTGAAACAAATTACCAGCTTATGTTGCCTAACCTTATGAGCAATCATGTTGCAAATTTCAGGGAGGAAGTCTTCAGTCAGCGTTGCATGCAGCTGCCTTTCTTTAACAGACTGGTTTGTCTGGAGGCCATCTGTCAATTTCCTCCACTCCTCCTCTGTTTGACAGACCAGTTCCCAGGTGCCAGAACTTCCTGGAGTTTTCAGTGGATCTGTGGAGGTTGTGGGGCGAGAAGAACTTAAAACGTGGAACAAGCAGCGACTTGCCCTTGTGATTTGGGCAGCAAACCCTTCAGAAAATAGTCATCAAGCAGGCTGTAATCTTCCCCAGGCTGTACACCATATTAGCAGACTAGTAAAAGGAGTCATAGGTACTCGGAAGAAAGATGAAGCCATTACATACAACAATAATGCCTGCATTTAACGTCGTGCCCAAAGTTAGCAAACGTGATAGGGAATTGATGTCAAGTGCTCTGGCTGTGTATTTTTGTCGGCAAAAGTCACAGGCAATTTGGACAAACAGCCTCAAGCAATGTCCCATAAACAGCCCCAAGGTGAATGACCACTTTATGTGGGGGAAATTGTTGGCCACACTGGATGGGGTCTTACCTGTACTGGGACACACACATTTTAGAACTATTCCTTAACATTCTAGGGAGTACCTTGCATTTCAGTTTTGTTTATGTATCTTGTTTATTAAGGTCCAATTTATTCTTCACCAGATTAAAACTGGGCAACAATGCTCCAGATTAACTGGTCCCCACTTCATTGCTGTGTGTGGGACCTTGCTTTGTGTAAATTGGCAATCAAATTTGCCTATAAAGGCAGCTATTACACTTGAGAGTAATTCACCGAGGGGTTCTTTTGCCTTTTTTCCTCCCACTTCATGCTGTTCTATGTGCAATTTATTTTACAGTAAATTCTTTGAGACGTCCTCTTGAAGTGAAAGGCACTATTTCTTTTTGGAGGTGTCTGACACATGCGGAAACTCGTCACCATGCGCTACATCAAACATAGTATGGAATGCGATTCCAGAAACATTGGTAAATACGGAATGCAAGTGGCTGTTGAGCTGTGGTGTAATCTGGTGCCCTCACAGTGCAAAGACCCTGTGTGAAATTGACCCAAAACAGTCAGCAGAGTCCAGTCCCCAGTGGGCTAATGGGTGGAGAGAGCACCAAATCCCACAGAGCCTGTAGTACCCCCTTGGTCTGAGACTTGTACGGCATCAGTCACCTTGTCTGCCCCACACCTCCCCATCAGGACACGTTTTACAAGTCAACAGCAGCAACAGTGACTGGACAAACTGCTGTGGAACACGTGATGTAAAATATATCAATGCCCAACAAGACTGGAAAAACACCATTAGATTCGCTCACCTTGGCTTCTGCATTCTTGTTGCAAGTTGTCACCAGGAGGCACTTGATGGTTTTCAGTTGTGGAGTTCCTGTAAAAGACAATTCATTAAACTGAAATCCTGATCAAGAGTAGAGCCCATGTACAAAATCTCCTCCTGTTAAGATAATTCCTAATACAATTCTACATTGGTGCACATACATTCCCTGACAAAGAGAGCACAGGCACTGGGTGAGAGAGAGAGACAGAGACAGCGTGTACACTCTGTCCACTGGTGTAAACACTCCTCCACTCACTGTATTGTACTCTCCTCTCTATACTGTACCTACAGTGAAAATAATCAAGTTTAGCATACGCATCCTACCTCTAGGCACCGCAATATTGAACATGTCCTACCTCTGTATAGAGTTCTGTTGGTTAAATAAAGCATAGAGTGGGGCGGGGGGCTCATAATTGCTCTGCCTCAGAGCCTCATTTGTCCCTTTGCTGTTCAATTCTCCAGTGTCCCTGTGAGGTGCAGCGACAGAGGACTCTCGGGGCTGTTCTCCTTGTACAACGCGAGGGACATTTGCTTCTAGTTCACAAGCCTTTACACCCGACAGATCGGATTCGGAATTGGTTCATTTACCACCCTTCTGTTTTCCCATCTGGATGAGCACCGCAGGGCAAAACCTAGTGGGTGATTGGAGTTCTACTTTTTTTGTATTTGTCATTTTTCTCCCTCATCCGCCATTCCTCCTGAATATCCATTAAAAATAGCTACCTCACAAATGAATCAGGCAACTCATTCAAGATAGAGGAGCTTGAACTGATTCAGTGAATCAATCAGTTAGCACATGCTGCATGTTAAGGCAAGCAGAAGAAACTGCAGCCAACACCATGCCCAGTCTTTTCACAAGAGGAATGATTCAGACCACTTGGCAAGCAGCACAGTGCCATAGAATATAAAAGTTTATGAAAAACAAAGATAACCCAAATAAAAATAATAAAAACCCTTTCGGTGACGCATCGATCTGCTTGATTTTTTTAAAAGACAAGAAAACCACAAACTATAAAAGTCTGAAAACCAACTGAGACCACGACAAAATGTACACAGACCAGACTGTTGTACTTTATGTTACAACACTTTCCTGAATCATAAAACAGTCACTCCTGCTCAGGGACCAACTGAGTCACCCTCGAACAAAATTCTAGCTCAGGGTCATACCAGGAATTCCTTCCTGGAGCACGCAAGAGAGAGAGAGAGCAAGAGACTGAGTACGCATGAAAGAGAGAAAGAAAGAAAAAGTATGAAGGAGATCATGTGAGCCAAAAGGATTGAGGCAGATGGAAACGAGCTCCATAAGAAAGAAATTGTATCAAAGCTAATTTGCAAAGAAAACCAAGTGTGAGGATGACTGAATAAGCGCAGGAGGGCTCACACTTACCCATTATGCTGCTGATTTAGTTCATCAATGGCATAGACAATGATTTGCACATAAAATAGGAGTAATATTGCCCTCCCTCACCTCCCCCCATCCCTACTCCACTGGCTAGGAGTAACAAGGCAAAAAGTGACGTGATCTTTCCTGTGCACCCTTATAAGCTAACGTTTCAGGGTGCCATCCTTCACCAGATGATAGATAGCACCACTCGTCCCTATATAGATAGGGATTCTCCCACTTGCGAACAAGGTCCATTTCTGAAACACGAACCCAGTTTTAGGGTCCAGTGGTGCAGTGATGAGACTCAGAAAGATATGTACCCGGCTATGTCCATGCAGCCTGCTGGAATTCTGCACGAACGCAACTTCCCAGAACTGGGATCAGCGGCCAAGCAGAGTTCCAGAGGGGCCTGGATTCAGGATTTGACCGTCACAAAACCTTTAGCAAATATGGCGAAGTGGAGCCCAGAGCATCTTAAATCGTGCACAATCTCAGGTGCCGAACCCCTCTGAAGAGATTGGACAGTATCGGTAATTTTCCACTTTGTTAATTGGCAGTGACCAAAGAGCAGGCGGTGTGGTGTGTGATTTGATCTAGTGTGGTGCAATGCGACGCTCAGTGGTGACCAGAAATAAAGGGATTCCTTCTCCTCTCCCTTAGTTGGATTGGAATGTGGGTCACTGAAGGGCAATGGTCCTTCTGAGCCAGATGACTCCCAGACTGCACCTAATTAGTCCTGACTGTTGCTATTTACGGTCTCAGGCTGGCAGCTCACCTGATGTGCAGTATGCAAGCCTCTTCCAGCTTTCTTTTCTTTGACGGTCGGCCTCGCTTCCTCGGTTTGAACTCGGGGAGTTGGAAATTGGGATTTCTCAGCTTGCCATTTTCTCTGCAACATTGAAAAGGTGAGAAATTAGCAGCACTGACTCTGGTCAGCGAAACTACCACCTCCGCATGCAATCCACTCATTCCTCTCCTGGCTGACCCGTGAGTAGACGGAAAATGCCCCAATGTGCAACATTAACGTATATTGCTGGCAAAGAATGCTTCTCAGTCACTATCTGAAATCCTGCCAGTGGAGAAACTTCATCTGCCGTAGTTTCTACAAACACAGATTGTTCAGCTCCTTGGGATGTCCCCCCGACGTGAAAGGCGCTATACAAATGTAATTTTGCTCGTTTCCATATGACTTAACAAAATATTGTCATTTTGGGACTACCGAGGCTACTTCATTTCATTTCGAAGTATTTTTTCCTCCCTTGTTCCCTTTTTGTTTTACGCCAACTGGAATGGGTGGAGTGGGTGAGGAGTGAAAGTATGGGAGAGCGTTATTCATCTCCCCTCTTCATCTTCCATTCTACTCACGTCGGGCCATTTAAACCTGAAATACTTTCCTGAGTAGTTTTTTTTTAAAATGATGCCTCCAATTATTTTTCTAATATTCGCATAATTTTCCTGTGCTTCTTTGCTCCCATCTCTTGCTAGGCTGTGGTTCCACGGATGCCTGTTGTCTACCGGTATGCTGACCAAGAGATTATTATTCATCTGGGAGCCTTGGCAGACAGAGCACTCTGATGCAAGAGGGTCACAGCTGACCCAGCCTAATCTCTCCCCACCACTCGACAGCAGGCATACCACCATTAGAGGGTGCTAGAGAGGGACCAGGAACAGGATGTTTGGCTGATTTCTCCTCCCTAACCCTTGGGAGGCTGGGCCAATTAAGCTTCCTCCAAGCAATCCCAGCTGAGACCTGGATCAGGATTTGAACCCATGAGCTCCTGGTCTGTAAAATGCAGCTCTATCCACTATACCATAGGGGCTGCCTCCAGCCACTAAAAATCCCACACTCAACAAATAAGTTTCACTCCAGTCTAACACCTTCTTGTGCAACCACTGAAGACATATTTAAAGTGTGCTTTAAAAGGAAATTGCAACTCATGACTCTGTCTGGAAACCAGTAGTGAGTAATTCTCTGGAAGTAGATTAGGTTCCGGCATGTCAGCATGACACACTGATGGTTAGTGGCTTCAGACCTCCTCTAATGCCTCCCTTCTGGAACCACACCCCTCCTCTCCCCCTCCCCCAGGGTCAGTCGTCACCCAGCACATCTGCCCTCGGGAACATTGTAGGTTTAAACCCTATAAAACCATCTGCCCTAATAAATGTTGACAAAACGCCAGTCAAGTATTACATTTCTTCCGCTTCGCTGGCTTTACTTCGCTCCCACATTGAAGACGGTGCCTCCTTGTATAAGCGAGTGCCGTAGAAATACCAGTAGATTGCCCCATAGGTGTCCTCTCCCAGGGGTTCCACTCGCAAGTTATCTGCATCCAGCCCCTGACAATAGACAAGACAGAGAGAAGTGATCACCAAATTCACAGTAAATAATAAAATCCTTGCATTTGGCGCAGCGCCATAAAGTCTCAAAGCACCTCACAGGATTTTGCTGTGAAGTGACCGTGTGTTTTACAGGCAAAATTAAATTCTACCATCCTTCCTGGGCACTCCCCTCCCTCCACTATCGGAGGCAAAGAATGGATAGCAGAGGTCGAGCAACAATATGGTTGCAGGGTCGTGACAGCTTGACCTCTCTGGGAGACCACAAATTCCAGCAGGTTAACAAAGCTGCTGCAAAAACAGCTCAGCGTCTGCCAGGCCTGGCCAGGGGCTGACTGACGTTTCTGTGAACTGACAGGTTCCAGTGACAACTGAACGCACAAGCGGGCACTTCTGAACCCACTGTAGTTCAGAAGTATTTTCCTAACAATTCATTACATTTCCCGCCCCCTCCCCATCCATCCACTCCCCTCCCTCAGCCATCAACCCCTACCCCCCCGCCACCATGATTTTATATTATGTATTTAAAAAAACATTGCGTAGCGAATCGTGCAATTTTGTTTGCAAAGCTCAACGGCAACTCTCTGTTTGCCAGCACCACATTTTCAACACTGGCGTATTCAAACTCCAGCCTCCAGAGGAGCTCCCGCTGCAATCATCCATTCAAAGTTTACTTTTCCTGCACCAGTCATGCCTATCCCTCTCGAGCTAGCTTGCCAAGTCAGTGCTAAATTGCAGGCTTTCATCCCACCAGTCTGGGGCGCAGTCAGCCCCAGCCTGGTGCCAGAGGTAAGTGGACAAAGCGTTAACCAAACTCAGTTGTCCTCAAATGATTTTTCTGAAACATTTTATGTTCAAAACATTTTTTGGGGTTTTTAAAAAGATCTGGCTGACTATTGCACACATGCGTTTTCTATGGAATCTCACTTCCGTCACTTTCACAGCAAATGTGCACAGTAAATGTCTTTCTGCTTGTGGCTCTGAGAGGCACTGACAGCACAGAGGAGCTAATGCAGCATGATTAATCCTGACATGCTCGACGGCTCAGAGGGCTCTGCCACGCAGACAAAGGCCCATCAATGCCCTATCGTCCGCTGGTCCGTTCGTAAACGGGGCAAATAAATAGATACAAAGTATTGACAGCCGCTGGAGAGAGGTTGGGTATAAACACAAACAGCAAGGACCTGCTAACAAGCAGCAAACAGGTGTGCCCAATTCCGATTCACCTGATAAAAGTGGCCATTCAAAGTAGCTGAAAAAAGGGAGTAGCAGTTACAGCAGACTTAGAGAAGCAAAGAAAACCAAAATCATCAATGTCTTCTTTTAGGATAATGTGCCGTGTTTTTCACTAAATTGGGGGAATGGGGGAATGGGTGACTATGGGTGGGAGAGAAACAAACCCCACACCGGTTGAAACCTTTTCCCTAGCATTTTTCAGTTGGATAATTTTCAAAATTAACATGGAATTTTAGGACTGCTTTTCTGATGGTTTTAAGAACAATGGGAAAGCGACTTCACATTAAGGCTGAATTAAGTGTTCCAACATTTGCACGCCCGCTTCTCTGTAGTTCAATGAAGTCTTAATTCAGAAGCCTTTTTTGGTGGGTTCTTTTAAGATATCTTTGAAGATTGTGGAGTCCTGTAGGTCAGCGGTTAGAGCGCTCGCCTCCCAAGTGAGAGACCCTGGTTCTATTCCCAGCAAGGCGAAATGTTGGGCAAGTTTCCTTACTCCACACGCCTGTTTGCCTAGCAGTAAGTAGGAACCCGGTTGTTAGTCGATTGGCTGATCTTTTATCCAGGATAATAAATCTTCAAAAAAAAACAATAATAATTTGGTCACTCAATCCACGACTGTTTGTGGGACATTGCTGTGCGCAATTGGCTGCCGCGTTTCATCTGCAAATATACAGTCAATTCACTTTACGGTATATTCTGTGAAGCGCTTTGAGACGTCTAGAAAACATGAAAAGTGCTACATCAAATGCAAGGATTAATATTATTATTAGATACAGAAAAGAAAAGCAGTTGTTAAGACCATCTCTAAAATGCTAGGAAAAAGTCAATTCCCTCCCTCTAATTCCCAACCCCCTCCACCAAACTCAAATGAATAAGACAATAGCAACAACATCAAAATTACATTTGTATTAGCACCTTTCACGTCGGGAGGTCGTCCCAAGCAAGCATCCAAGTGTAATAACAATAATCCTTGTATTTGATATTGTCACTTATCACTTCGACAAGTCATCCCAAAGCGCTTCACAGGATATACTGTGACGTGGAGTGTCTGTATATTTTGCATCGCTTGCTGAGGCTGGTTCTGCGTTGCAAGCTTGGGTGTTGCACCGTGTTTACTATTACAGAATAACCCTGTTACTGTTACAAAACAGTAGTCTGTGTCCATAAACTAAGCCTCTCCCCCCCGCCCCCCCATTAAACTAAAGCGTGAAAAAGTGGCCACACCAAATGTACCTTTAAAAGATCAAACACATCGTCTGCATCCAGCCTATAGTCGCACAGTCTGTGCAACAGTTCCACCCGCAAGCGAATGGGAAGCTCCTGCAGCTTGGTGTCCTTCAGTGGGTTTGGTCGTCCCTCTTCGAGCTCCCACCGATGCTTGATAATGTCTTCCAGGTACACGTCATAGTTGTCAGGTCTGTTGAGCAACAAACGCATCAGTCACAGGCCATCAGAGACCACAATGCAAACACTCACTGAGGTGCAATGCTGTGCCACCATTTATATTTCAGGAACATTTCATCCCTCCTCTCTCCTTCCTCTCCCCCCACCTCTCCGTTGCTATCCACAATGATGGCACATTAACGTTTCAGCAGTTTCATTAATAAATAAAAGCATTTTGTAATTACAGGCCAGGGACGCAGCGCACTTACTCCACTGCCTCTCACAAGACCCTGTTCCGTGCCATGGTCTCTCAGCTATTAGAAGCTGAGCCAAGGCCGTGGAAGGGAGAATGTCAGCTGGCTTCACTCAGAACGTGCTGATAATCGCTGCATCAATCAGGAATGGGTGTAAGCCACCACCCCCACCCCCAATTCCCCATGACGGACAGGGCAAGAGGCAAGCAAGAAAACAGCCAAAACAAACAAACAGATTTCCGATTGGTGTAGAATGTATAGAAATAATCACGATGCACAACAGCTGAACGTTCACTGGATCAGAGTGCTTTGCTACAACAACACCCAGCCGCAACCCTCAGGCATCCACATTCCCAGCGAGTTTACCCACTCTTACACCTGTACTGAAAATACAAACAAACCATTTGTTTTCTTTGCAAACATCTATTTTATCCTCAGATCTGTGTTGCCTCTTTCTTTCCTGTTTTACCTGGTTCTGACATTCTTTGATGATTCAGATCTTTCAATGATTCTGAACCCTGTTGCCTTTTGCAACTCTGTTCCTTCCAATGACTTATATTTTCCCCCCAGGTCCCTACCATTTACAGATCACACCGGTTTACCAGTGGTTGCCACTCTGGGCTCCACACTCTGCTCCCACACCTCCCCTCCAGGACTCCATTACCCGCTTCAACAACTTCTCTGCACTTCAATCTTCCCATCATTCCCTCTATCCATGTCTCCAGGCGCAGTCACTTATGCTGCCTTCTTAGTTTCCTGGTTAATTTAATTTCTGATCAATTTAGCGCTGTAACAGAGTGCATTATATTGACTGCTGATCCTTTGGCAGGTCGCAAACCTTACACCATTAATATCCTCCTCACAGAGAGTGCATCACCCAGACAGTAATTCTCTCGCTCGCCAGCTCCTCCACTAACCCATTTGCAACTTACTATCACAACCAAGTGTGTTACATCACCTCACAATGCTCCTTTCAATCCTCTTTCCTTTCAGTCAAACACAAGTGTGTTTCGCAATTTGCCACTGATGCAAATTTTCTTTGCCCTGGGCATGTTTCTTCAGCATTTGCCAAAACAGTTACATCTCCAATATATTTCTCACTATTGCCAACCAGCTCTTGTCATCTGTCCTGCTAAATCCTGTTGTCTCTGCATGGACTCATGCTCATGTACTGTGTTTCTCCTCCACCTGTTCAGCTCCCATTTATCCTCTCTACATTTCTTTCTTACAGATAGCTTCTTGAGTGCTTGGCTCTCCTTCACCGCTGGGTCAATTGGTAAAGTCACTGCCCAGACTATCAAACCTAGAAGGATTCCTGCTCTGTCGTGAACTAGCTGATCTCAGATGGGGAGCTGTAAGATCTTTGAGATATCGTAATGATGTGATAAGGTGCTAGATCAAAGGCAAGGATTATTATTATTATTATCATCCCCTAGGTAGAAAGGGGGGAGGGAAAAGATATGAGCTAGGATGCCCACTGATCATTATTTAGTGAAACCCTTGTTTGATTGTGTTTGGGGAGATTGGGCAAAGATTGAGCTGTAGTCTAATAGCCTGAGAACACTCAGTGCCTGTGCTCACATACCAAGCGTAATGTACTTCTATAAGGTGCTCGAGAGCACCTGTCGAACTGGCAGAACACCTTAGCTCAAACCAGCTGCACTAGCACGGAAGTCGATGCATTTCACAGCGTCTGCCCCAGTCTCGGAGGATAGCTGGACAGGAACGTTCAACTCGATGAATGCAATGCAAGTGTCAAATCCTTGTTTAGGAGTGGGGTGGGGGGAGAGGAAAGAGAGAGACAGAAAAAAAAACAACTGGGATGCAAGTCATTGGCATAACCTTCTATGAGATTGCAATTTGTATAGCGCCTTTCACGTCGGGAGGACGTCCCAAGGCGCTGGACAGTGTGCAGCATTTCAGACCCGAGCTGGGGTCGGGGGGGGAGAAGGGGGGTGGCCAATGGCATGGTCGTAGAGGAGGGTCTTGAAGCGGGACTTGAAGGAGGCTAAGGAGGGGGCGAGACGGAGTGACTGGGCGATGGAATTCCAGAGGTTGTGGGGCAGAGTGGCTGAAGGCTCTCCCGCCAATGGTGGGGTGGGTGGTCGGGGGACGTGGAGCAGGCCAGAGCCGGCTGAGCGGAGGTAGTGGGTGGGTTGGTAGGGGGTTAGGAGGTCGCAGAGGTAGGATGGGGCGAGGCCATGGAGGGCTTTGTAGGTGAGGACCAGGATCTTACCTCTGCAAAACTCAGCTCATTTTCTCCCTTCCTTCCTCATCTCAAGAAACTGACTCAAGCAACCTCACCCATTCATCCTCCCCGCCCTCCCAGCTCGGGTGCCAACCCAACGCTGCCATGGGCCTTGGGACATCCTCCCAACGTGAAAGGCGCTATATAAATGCAAATTTGTATTATATGGACCTGAGCTGCTGCTCCACTTTGTGCAAGGCCTAGAAGCAGAGTGTCGGGCGCATTGCAAGGTTTTACTAGCCTGATCCTGTGCTCACTCTCCTTCCATCCATGGACAATTCGCAACAGGTGATCAGCAGAGGCCATCTGCATTGCCCCGATCACTGGTCTGGCACAGATCAACCAATCTGACCCCTGCACACCTGGCAAGATTCCTGGCCCAGGCCCGGTGGAAATTCACCACTGAGCCAAGAAAGGAAGAGCTCAAAACTCCTGGGTTTAAAAAAGTGATTTTTTTTTTAAGCCAACCTCAATCACAAGGGAGTGGAGCGTCCACACTGTTTGAACATAAGGGCAGGAACAGAGAACACTGCAGAGTACAGACGAGTCAGAAGAAACGCTTTTTAAACCCAAAAGTGTCCCTTGGGAGTTTGAACTGCCTAATTCAATAAAAGATTACATCCTGGCCGTAAGCACTGGACCAAGGGACGGAGATCAATCACGTCTCCACTTCACAGAAACTAAAGGAAATCAATTCAAGAACCAAAAAAAATAAAAACAGAAACAGAACACCACCCAGCCCTGAACCAGATCCGCACCCACTGCACAACCTAATTCCACATTGCTCAAGGTTTGCGTCAATATGATATGCAACTTTTCCTCCTTAGTCTACATTTCACAAAAGGATTAAGGCTGTAGAAAATTAAATGGCAGACTTTTCTTATATACATACAAATCATGGAAGAATATTACCAGTGTTCGTGAGCTGGTCCTTCTATATTATTATTATAATGATTTGGAGTTAACACAGAGGGATACAGTATGAAACAGGCCATTCAGCCCAAATCAAGCTATGTTTATATTCCACAATTGTCCTACCCCTCTTATACTTGCGCTCTCATGTATACATCAAGTTTTCTTAAATACATTGATGCTTTTTGCTTCAACATTCAACACCTTCCAGCAACGAGTTCCACATCTCACCACGCTCTGCGTGAAGAAGTTCCTCGTAATAATAATAATCATGTTCTTCATCTAGACACCATCGTGTTGTTTTTGAGATTGCAGATGCTATGGAGCAGTGTTTCTTAGAAATATAGGAACAAGAGGAAGTAGTCAGCCAGTCCAGCTTGGTCTGCCTGTTTATCAGATCAGGAAAGATCTTTCCATCCATTTCTCCTCATCCCAGTAGCCACCTCTCTTCCTGCTAAACATTGCAAGTGCATCTATGGCTTTTTAGGACAGTGTTCCGCATACGTTAATTGAATTTTTTTTTTGGGGGGGGGTGGGGAGTCTTTATAACTAAGAGTCTGAAGCCCAGACACACGCGGGAGGTGGGGGGGGGGGCACAGTCATCTGCTTAGTACTTAGTGAATACACACACACACAAACGCACTGAATTCTGCAGAGACCAGAGCCACCATGTACAGTGTAAAGTTCAAAAGCCAAACAGCTAGTGCAGGAAGCCTACAGCAAACTACTGACATCTGCAGTGGATTGAAGTGCATGGTGGAAAACTATTAGTCAGGCTGCAAATTTTACGAATTTTCCAGTAATTTTGCCACGATCTTAAATTTCACGGCAACAAAATTTAAATCATAAGGCAAAGACCATGAGAAATGTCCAGGCCTCGGGTACTTCCTGGTAAACACATCACCAGCAAAGCTAACATGCCCCAGTTTTTGCCCCTCCCTCACAGCAGTGGGACAAGGCAGTCTGGCTGATTACTCACGTGATGTCCCTGCGTTGATAGCAGCCTTGGAGCAAACAGGCAATCAGGTCATCCAGGAAGTCAATGTCATTTATCAGCAGAGCCTCCTCCAGTTCCTTGTGGGGCACAAAACAAAAAAGGCTTGAAATTTTGAACATTACAAGCTATGAAAATAGATTAAAATTAATGGTACATTATCCTTCCCATCCCAATTACTCTTTTGAGTGGCCAATGTTGAAAGCTAATATTACTTCGTTTTCAAAACTGCTTCAGGGCAAGATGATAACTGACTGTGGAATGATCACCCAAAGCCCCACCTGGGTTGTTGTAAACATTTGATAATAATAAATAATAATTACAATGCTTGCATTTGACTTAGTGCCTTATCAAGTCACTGAAACATTTCAAAGTGCTTCTCGAGCTTTACTGTATGTGTGGATGAACATAGCAGCCAATTTGCTCAAAGCAATGTCCCACGAAACCACCTATTTCTCGTTCACTTCAAACACCTCAGCCTGACATTCCCCAAGGTTGTAGGACTCCAATAAATAACCATTTCTAATGTGACCGCTTCATAAGGAATCTGAAGGCACACTTAAAGTCACACTGAACTGTGAGAACTGTGCTCTGCCAAAGTAACGGAGGGGAGGGGGGTGTCATATCATACTTGTGATTCCTCATACAAATCGTACATTTAACACTCCACAGACAGCATGATCAACAAGACACCACTTTATCCAGAAATGGAAACAGGACCTGTGAACAGTTCAGAGACAGTACCACCCAGTGCTGTGTGTAAATGCAGAGGGTATTTACTGAAGTTTTCTTTACAAAATTAACCACTATTGGAAAAGAGAAGCGAGTTTCCTCTGGTGTCTTGCCCATCAATTCCCCAAATAAAATTGGTCACTCACTCCATGGTTATTTGTGCACTAATTTACTATCGCATTTGCCTGCAAATCAATAATAATAATAATAATAATAATCCTTGCATTTGATATAGCGCTTTTCACGTCGGGAGGACGTCCCAAAGCGCTTCACAGAATAGACTGTAAAGTGAATTGACTGTATATTTGTGGGCGAACGCGGCAGCCAATTGCGCACAGCAATGTCCCACAAACAGTCGTAGATTGAAAATGACCAATTTATTATTGTTTTTGTTTTGGAGGGATTATTATTAGGCGTGCGGAGTAAGGAAACTTGCCCAAGGTTTCGCCCTCTGCCTGGAATTGAACTCAGGTCTCTCACTTGCAAAGCGAGTGCTCTAACCACTGAGCTACAGGACTCCACAATCATTATACTTTACAGTATATCCTGTGAAGTACTATTCCTCCCAACATGAAAGTGCTATACCAAATACAGTACGATTATTATTAACTAAAGGATTGATGCTTGTCAGATTAATAAACCCTATCAATTGGTTATTTGCAATTCTCTCTGCACACTTGCATTTGCACAAGGCTCATAAAGCACATGATATACGCTGCAGACTTTCAGTTTGCGATGAGCACATTTTCATCAAGTCCTGAGGTTAGCAGGTAGAGCCTTGCGTGCACAGTTACCAGCTGGTCCACCAGTAACAGATTCAGAACCACATCTGCAGGAAGAAAACCATTTTCAGATTTGCTAGTCAAGGTGATCAGAGAAAAGGTTTCCAAACAGACTCTGGACCTGCCTGGGCCAGTGCACTCTAAATGCGGGTAAGAGAGAAAAGTAAGTTCTTAAGAGCAGTGACCATTTAAGTTAGGTGGGTCCAACAAGTTGCCATTTCTAATGTGATTTCTCCAAAAAGGAATGGGACAACCCCAGTGACCCAGCGAAAATGACAGCAGAGCAGAATTCACCCGAGTCAGCATGATGTACATCCAGGTGCCTTATTAAGAAACTGTTGCATAATAAGAGCCCGGTGTCGAGGTGCATCATGTTTTCAGGCGTGCAAATGGAACCAGTGAACCATTTGGAGCATGTAGTAATAGCACCCAGCATCCAACAAAGAGCAAATAACAATCCTTGCACTTTTGTCAAGTTAATGCAACAACTGGTACAGGCCTTAGCGTAACACAGTAAACATTCAGGAAGAAGCCACATCATAAATCAGTGCATGGTAAAGGGAGGAGGATAAAGAGGAATGTTTCAGGCAACTTATTGTTTACAAACCCCCATATCAGTGTTCTCCAGTGTTCTGGGGGCTTTAGCATTTCTGTATCAGCAGGATATTAACTTAAGTCACAAACTCTGGAAAATTGGAATCCCAAACTGTTTAATTTCTACTAAAGAAAAGGTTTTAAAGTGCACAGTAATGTTTACCATGCACTGAATTTCAATCACAGTACAGATAACCTGTCCAACAAGTCATTCAGGTTTTTACCAGTCAGATAGTTGCATTCCAGCACTTAGTACCTCAAAGGCCCAAACAATGTTGAAAAGATTCATTGAGTTTCAAACCTACGAGGAAGGGAATTGCCTGAAAGGTTCCATGCACTGCTTGCAGATTTCTCACTCGAAGGCAAAAGCTTCAGACACAGTGAGAGTCCAAGAGTCCAGTGAATGCAGAGGCTCATTTAGGCTTGACCCTCTTGTGACATCCAGCTTTGCACGGATTCAGGTGTGAAGCTTTTATTTTTATGTTACTGTAAAGCAGTTCACTGGGACCCCAGTTAGTTTGGGTGGACGTTAAAGATTCTACGGCACTGCTCGAAAAAAGAAGGGATTCCTCCCCGTGTCCTGGATAACAATCCTTGGGGGGGGGGGAGGTGACCATAAGAGGGAAGTGACGAAAAGGTGCGGTCAAAGAGGTAGATTTTTTTATATAGAACTTGCCACTGCATAACAAAACCTGGGATCAGATGGGGAGCCGATCGGGATCTGCAAGTGAAAGACAGGTTAACACTTCAAGTCAAGGAGCTCTTCACGGGCACAAACACTTTTAAAACAAGACTAAACAGATGCAAATCTTACAGAAGTCAAAAATGCACTGCAAAAGAAAGCATACAGATACACATAGGATCGTCACGGAGCCAGTCTTAAACTGAGGGCACAAAGAAATCTTCCTTCCCCAACTACACCCCCAGATATTGTGTTTGTTATGTTTTAATCAAACACACAAAGGCGAGACACTTGTTTCTGAGACTGGAACTGTAGCATGAAAATAACATGTAAAATACTGTACAATGCAGTGCACCGGATAAAATTCTATCAATCAATAAACCAAAACAGTCAACTCAATAACCCTCCCAACCCCCCAAAAAAACAGGCAACAAATGTTATTTTAAGAAATATTTGGGGCTGATTGGACATTCATGCCTTGGAGAAGGTTTAGCAGCTCTGTCAAACTGTTACGTGATACAAACAACAACTTGCATTTATATTGCGCACTTCACACATAATAGCATCTTGCTGAAAATGACTATTTGTCATTGCTCCACACGAACTGGCTGCCACTTTCGCCCACAAAACACACAGTCACTCCACTTTATAGTATGTCCTTGTGAAGCACTTTGGGACGTGAAAGGCTCTATATCAAATGTAAGGACTCATTATTATTTTTAAAGGACCACCCTTCCAAGTGCTGGCAAATAGCCAGGCCAGGCTGGCTGTGCTGTCATCAGCAGTACCCTGGAGTACTGCATGACTCAGGAACTGGACTACCGAGACCGCCACCGAGAGGGCTGGCTCAATTCCAACTCAATTCTGTTATTTTGGAGCCAGTTCTGCTGCAAGGAGACCCCACTTACCTCCCCCTCCCAAGCAGGAGAGTCACAAGAGTCAAAAATAAAATAAACAATTGTAAGTATAAACCTTGCATTTGAAACAGCATCTTATGTCATCGAGGCATCTCAAAAGGCTTCACAGGATTTGTTGTTTGTGTATTCTGCTGGTAAACTGGGCAGCCAATTTGCACACAGCAATGTCCCTTTAAACAGCAATGAAGTAAATGATCAATTTTATCTTGGGGCTTGTTGACCAGGACAACAAGTCAAACTTCCTTCCTACATCCAGTATATATCTAGGGGGAGGACAGGTGGTAAATAAGAAGCTGACTTGAGAATATAACTTTACAAAACATTCAGTCCATTTGTAACTCGAACGTTTGCTCATTGCTATAAAAGGCCTCTTGGAGGTGAAGCAGCAGCACTCTGCGACATTCCTGTCCAAAGCTCCCATTAATCTTTCGGGAGATAAGGCAGCTGACAGAGGTGAAGCAGATGTTGGGTTTGGGTTTTGCCTGAAACCGGAAGCCGCCATCCTGGGGCTCAATCCATATATACCTGCAATCGCACACTCGGAATAGACCAACACGTGCACCCTGTTCCCAGGCACCCGCCAGTGATATCCAACCATAGCAAGAGCATCTCCCTTCTGCTCTCTCCACCTTCCAATGCCAGAGTGCACTTGGCCTCTGTCCAACCGCCATCCACTAATACAAGTCTTGGAGGGACAGACTGGTCACTGGAGAGCTGGGATTCTTCCCGATCAGCTCCTGTTAACCCTGCAATCCAAAGCTCTAATGAGTAAGTTGGTGTGAGCTGGGCAAGCAGCAGGAAGCTTGCCAGACAGTGCTTTCAATGGTTTCAGATGGTCTAACTCCCAACAGTATCCACAATGAACACTCTGGGTCCCCCACGCCTTGGCTCTTTGTCAACCTGCATCTAATACTCTTTGGTATTAGGGACACAGATGGTGTGATGCACCCAAGACATGTGTATCCCTTCAACAGAGCCAGGAATATGCAGCATTCATTCTACAAAAGAGACTCATACCCTTCACAGTGCTTCCAGCTGAGCAGCTGGGCAGAGACAATGGTTTTTATTCGCAACAACATTGATCATCCATCCTAAAACAAGCTGGGCATCCTCCAGCTCACGTCAGCCCAGATCCCAGTCTACAGCCTCCTTTTACACTCATTTGAAAGGTCTTTTCTTCAACTACTTTTCAGGTTTTTTTTTTTCTTTTTGTACGACAGTCCCTCTTTTAGTATTTTCTGTTTATACGATACCTACTCCCTGGGAGTCGTCGGACAATCCAGTTCTTATTTTCTAACCTTCTGATGCTATTTCTCTAAACAGCTTCTCGTTTGTCTTTATTCCATAGATTTCCTGGTTTTGGTTCCCACCATCTGAAAGGCCTTGGTTAAACATTCCCAGGACGTACACGGCAAGTGTGCATCTCCGCCACATGGACGGCATCACAACAATAGTTACTGCAGGGGACCCAGGCCGGAACGCTGCCCTTTCACCTCCACGACCTGGGTTCAAATTCCAACACAGTGATGGGATGAAGGTCTCCTCCCTTCGACAGTCGTATGCAGAAGGAGCTTGGTCCCAATTCTGATCAGAGTCTCTCTGGACAACAATACTGCTCCCCCTCCCTCCCCCCCACCTCCTCCTGAGGCAATGTTGACTGACATCTAGCTCAGACAGGCTAAGAGATAGCTGGTGTGGGAAATGTAGGACTGGGGGGAGTACTGGCGGGATTGTGGTTGGCACAGAGTAAGAGGAACTCTAACCTGTAACTCACTCATGCTGTTAGTTGATCTGGAAACAATTGGCCTAGACAGAAACTGGGTATAAAATCTGTTCCTATTCTATTCGCCTCTCCTCAAGAGTAGAAAACATCTTCCATTTTACGTCAGGCACCTCAAAGTAGAGGAAAAACTCCAAGGAGTGTTACGTGCATTGCCTTTGGTGATATCAGCTGGCGTACCTGCATAAAATCATCCTAAAAAAGAAAGAGTTGTAAGAACACCCTTATTGTGCAATTCCTAAAGAGACTGTTATGCACTGTCTGTCCTATTACACACCATAATGGAAAGGAAGGTCTCATTTGAGTGTACTGTATATTTAAACATTAATTCATGTTCACAGAAGTGCTGCTCAGTGATTTGTTTTAGATGCTATACTGCAAATCCAAGCTGAATAAAACTACTTTTTTGGTCAGCTGGTTGTCTGACAATATGCGTAAACCCATCACTATGCTTAAAAGTATGCAAACCAAGTTGAGATTTCCATGCATCCCACCTACACATGGAAATCCCACAGATCGATTGGTGGAATGGAATGCGCACTCATTCCCTGGAGGCTGCTTACTTAATTCTGGAAAGTATTAGGCGCAGGTTGGGAAGAGCTAAGTCTTGGGGACTTCAGAGTGTGTGTGTTGGGGTACTGTTGGGAGTCTAACCAGCTAAACCACATAGCTTGCCATTGATATTGCTGCCTGGCAACCATTTCCATTGCTTGTCCAGCTAGGACCACCCTTACCCGTTAAGGATTTGGCTTGCAGAGTTAACAGGAGCTGAGTGGGTGATTCCCTGCTCCCAGTGACTGGTCTGCCCTTCCAGATCCTGCCGATGAGCACAAGTTACATACGTATAGCACCTTTCATGTCAGGAGGATGTCCCAAGATGTGTCATTTGCAGTATTTTATCTAAAACAAATCACTGAGCAACGCTTCTGTGAACAAGAATTAATGTTTAAATTCCTCTGAAGGCTGGATTTTCAATGCGGTTTTGTGAGCACATTATTCAGCTCAAGAACAGGCAAAGGTGAATGTAGAGAGATGTGGCCGAATGGTCAGGGCAAGATCAGGTGCTGAGGCCAACAGTAAACATGGGGTTTGATAGTTTTGTTAAAGTAATAAAGGAAAGATTTAAGCAAGTATCACATCATATTCAGTGAACTTTGGGACCAGTCGGGTGAATTTCAATGGTTTACCTCAGACCTGTGCAGTCAACAAAAACAGACTACGATGCTTTGCACATAGAACATCTTCAAAGCACTTTACAGAGACTGAGCGGGAGCCTGAGCTGGGTGGGAAGAATAGGGGGTTCAGTGGGAAGTGACCGAAGGCACAATAAAGACAATAGTTTTGTTTTAAAGAAAGATCTTAGGCTATGCCTAGACTCGTGGATCGTAACCTCCAGAGTGGAAGACACAACAATCCAAAGCCCAATATATTAAATGACAGAATAAACCCAAACAGGGTTGCAGTTTGTTACGGCATCTGAAGAAGTTGTGAAAAGTCTTTTTATATGTGAAAGGTGGCATACGAGAGCAAATTATTGTTATAACGGCTTGATTTCCTCTGCAAGTCTGAATGGTGAGTAATCTCCAGTTCAGGCTGCACTGCACGCACAACATCCAACAGCTGTACCTCCTTCACTGCATGCTTTCATTTTATAGAAAGCTCCATCAGTCTGAGGTGAAAGGCAGAATTTCTCACGCAAATCCTTTGCAATTGCAGGCCAAGGGTGAAAAGTGCTGCTTAGCATGTCAGCCTGGTGTCAGCCTGGCTCAGTTGGTAGCACTCTTGCCTCGGAGTCAGAGGTTGCAACTTCAAGCTTCACATCGGGACTTTAAAGACACTCCAGCGCATTGCTGGGGAGTGCTACAAAATCGGAGTAGCTGTCCCTTGGATGATGCATTAAATCGAGGTCCTGTTTGCCTATTCACTTTAAAGATCCCATGACACCATTTAAAAAGGAATGGAGTTTCTCTTGGTTTCCTGACTAACCATCCCCCAAATAAAAATTGATCGTTCATTTCATGGCTGTTTGTGGGACATTGCTGTGTGTGAACTGGTTGGTATGCTGACCAACAAAATACAGTCCTAAATTTTACAGGAAATCTCATGAAGTGATTTGACATGTGCCTGACGATAAGATAAGGCCCTATATCAAATGCAAAGATTATTTCATTTATTTAGTATCATTTTTAAGAATCCTAGAAAATTTACGGCGGGGAGGGAGGCCATTTGGCCGAGCACATCTGTGGGTTTCTCTGAGCTTCTGTATTTAAAGACCTGTGGCATCATCAATTTACCTTCTGGCTAAACCACACTGCAGGATGTGTGTGCATGCATGCAAGGATCAAACCGTGCTTTAATCATTCCAGCAACACCGAAAGGTTCAAGAGCCCCAGACACACAAAGAAGATTCTCTGATAGATTAATGTCCTGTGAAATGCGATGCACAGGATGCTTTCTAAATGCCATAAAGGGCTCTTCAGTGGAAAGAAAAAGCACATTACACCTTTGTGCCTCTATTGATACCTCACGCTGCAACTTGTCCTGAACTCCTAAAGTGAATGAGTGAACAATGAACCATGAGAGAGGTATCTGCCTTATATCCACAACACATCAGGATGTGAAACACATGTTTAACTTGAACCAAAATTTCTGTTTGATCTGCAGCCATTTAAACACAGACTGTCCGAAACGTTTATCTCCTTGCTGTATGTAGAACATTACTGTGTGCGAATTGACCACCCCGTTCACCTACAAATACACAGTGATTACTGTGAAGCACTTTGAGGCTTCTCTATACCAAAATACCAAATCCAAAGCTTTATTTATATTTGGTGTCAAACTGGCTCACCTCTGAGTCAGAAGGTTATGGGTTCAAGCTCCACTTGGGATCTGGACTCATATTCTAACTGACACTCCAATGCAGAGGGTGTATTGCATTGTTGGGAGGTGCAGTCCTTCAGATGAGACATTAATCCAAGGCCCTGCCTGCCTGTTCGGATGGACATTAAAGATCCCATGGCACTATTCGAAATAAGAAGCGAGTTTCTCCTAGTGTCCTGTCCAACAATCCCCCAAATTTAAAAAAATGGTTATTCACTTCATGGCTGTTTGTGAGACATTACTGTGTGAAAATTGGCTGCCACATTCGCCCACAAATACAGCCACCTCACTTTACAGTGTATCCCGAGAAACACTTTGCAATGCCCTCCTGATATGAAAAATGCAATACCAAACATAAATCCTGTGAAGTGCTTTTGAATGTTCTCCCAATGTGATAGGTGCTATACCAAATACAATTTTTTTTATTGTGAACGTGTTGATTGTGCAGGAGGATTGTGGCTCAATCTTGGCCCCACCAGCTAAGAAGTTATAATCGATGTGGTTCTGCTCTCTGTTACTATTTGAAACAAAGACTGTAACATAATGCACCTCCGGGATAAATTGAAAAACACTGAAGCCAGAGGACTTTCCCAAAGCTTGAAAGCTCTGGAGCTTTGACGGTGCTTCTGCGAGAAGCCAAACCAGTCCCATGATTAATTCAGTGCTCAGTGAATCCACGGACGAGGAATTACAGCAAGTGCGACTGGGGGATGGGCCAAGGCAAGAGGAGTCCCTGTGTCTCCAGTAACAAGCACTAAGTAGGTTACTCGATGCCAGATACAAACCTCTACGGACACTCATGTGAGTCAAGTCGACTGCTTGGGGGAGGAACAATGTAGGTTTCAGCATCATAGCTCTGTCTTTGAACAGCGAGAGGAATGCTTGCAGCCTCCACAGTCACAGGTAAGAGTGGCACGACTTTCGTCTAAACAGAAAGGAGAGCTTTCACCTCTTGCTCAACATCATTGGCTACTCTCATTGATGGGGACGCTTCTGCAATGATAATGATGATTTGCAAACAAACAATGACTGCCAGGACTTTGTTTCGCCGAACACCCTTTTAAAAAACACAGCCAGTCCACTGAAGGGAGCCTTTGGGCTCATACCCCCTGCAGAAATGAACAGGAATCAAATGCATCCAGGAGAGGAAAAACAGCAACAACCTTGCACTTAATATAGCACCATTCACGCAGGATACGATAGAGTCTTGAAACTCTGCACGGTGGCAGGATTGGACCCTGAGCAAGGGAACAGGGGGAGGTGACCATAGGCACAATCGAAGAGGTAGGTCTTCAGGTGAGACTTAAACATAGATGAGACGAGGTAGGAAGATTGAGGCAGGTTGTTCCAGAATTTAGCGACATAGTGACAAGCAGGAAGGAAGGCAAGAACAAAAACAACAACAACAAAATTACATTTATAGAGCATCTTTCATGTCGGATGTGTGTGTGTGGGGGGGGAGGGGGGATGGTGTGGGGGAGAAAGATCACCACCAAATTTCAACACACCCACCAAGCTAACAGGAGATATGCAAATTCTAAGTCTGCAGACGATTATATTAGTTGCCCCACCCAGAGGGTGACTCAGTTGGATTGGAACGAGTTGAATAAATTCAGTTTTCCCATACCTGCCCTCAAATACGTCTCTGCCGGGTTACTAAAGGAGACCGACTATTGCAGCTAAAAGCTGTGCAGGGGCTGGTGGGACATGCAGCATCCAGTCAGCCATCACCCCAGTCAGTAAACAAAGGGAGGAGATCCCACAAAAAAAAAGCACTGGAAGAAAAGCACCGCCAGTGGTGCAGCTATTGGAGATACAGCTACAGGAGAGCAGGCTTTGTGTATAGTGGTGTCTTGGTCTAACTTGTGGAGACAACTATAGGACTGCAATTTGCACATTGTGATGTCGTTTGAAACAGGCTTGAAATGAGTGACCATTTTATCTTTTACTTGGAGGATTTTTGGCGAGGCACAGGGGAATCTTCTCTTCTCGAATATTGCCATGGGATCTTTTAACGTCCACCTGGACAGGCAGATGGAACTTCGATTCAATGTCTGATCTGAAGGACAGCCCCTCTGACAATGTAGCACCCCTCCAGCAATGCATTGGGGTGACAGCATAGACAATGTGAGTTCAAAGTGCTTACATGGGATTTGAACCAAAGCCCATTATTGACTGAATAGCCCGTTGACACTACTTACTGAGGCTCACACGTGAAGAATGGCCACTTGCACAAGGTAGTGAAGGGCAGTCAATGCCCCCAAGGCCAAGTCAGCTTCATCACGAGAGAAGATATAAATCCTCATCAATAAGCAGCTTCAAACTGTTGGTGCATTCACTGCTAACTCTCAGATGAACATCACAATAACCACACATGGAGTACCAAAGTATATTATCCTCTTTTATCCCATGTTAAAGTTTAAAGATCCCACAGCGCTGTTTGCAAAGGGAATTTCTGCCAGGGACCTGGACAACAACCCTCCAGGTAAATTGGTCAGTCATCTCCTGGTTGTTTGTGGGACTTTACTGTGCACAAATGGACCGTAGCATTCGTCTACAAAATGCACGGGCACTCTACTCTACACTAAATTTCTGTTAAGTGTTTGGAGACTTTTCGATGTTATATGAGCTTTGCAAGAATTATTATTTATTTACATTGCGTGCTCAGAGCCAAGATATTAAAAAAATACCAGAGTGGTTTGCACACAAAAGCTTTTCCATGTAGAGCCACTCTGCACAGAGCGATGGAGGCTGGATGCAAACTGGGAATGGAAAGAGAACAATAGACCGAGGAGTGGTTCAGCTATGCATCACTGTGAAATCCTGACAGTGCGTTTGCACAAGTTGCTTGTGTCCTATATTGTAATACACAAAAACAATACAGTCTCGGAAATGTAAGATTTACAGGCTAGACAGATGTTGGAAGCAGGTGGAACACATGGTCCATGTTCCTCTGGGACCTGGAAGTGAGCTATGCCCACACCACTGGATAGAAGCCTCCTCAGCCTCCTGCTGACTGGAAGCACTTGTGAAAGGAATTTGAACAATCGCAACCCAGCGGCTGACAAGAGACAAGAACATAGCCAGGAGTGGCAAGACTACAGCCGGAGTGGCAACTTCACTCGGTGGTCCCACAGGATGGCTGGCTTGAGATACATGGTGGGGGAAGAGAAGAAGTCACGTTGTGCAGAGGGTTGTCTCTTCAGACGGTAATATTAAGGCCACAATGTGATCGTGGATCAGAGGAAGCTCTGCCAGTGTTCCACCTAAACCTGGCGGGTGGGGGGGGGGTGCAATGTGATATCTCTAAAAAACATCCAGTGATAAACAGTGGGAGTAAGAGCGCTGTGGGAGGAGGAGACAAACCAATTCCCTTGAACTCCTTTCACTTGTTCAAGTTGCGCAATCCCCATTTCACACATCGATTGCAAGACAGGAAATTAGTTTCAACTTGAGTCACTTCACGCCCATGTGTAGAGTTGCAAACTATGTTTTGTACTTGAGAATTGTGGTTCTCCTGCTAGAATATCCCATAGGCCCAGAGCTCCAACCACCCCTCCCCCATCCCTCATCCTCAGAGCCCCCCACTGCAGGACTGGTTGGAAGCTGGTGCTAGACACGTACACTTGCTCAGTGACAATGGTGGTAAAGCCAGGCTATCATTGGGGGAGAAACGTTAAAACTAGATGGGGCATAAGAGCATCAGACAAGTGTAGCACATATTAAAGCATTAAAGCTGAATATGTCCTTGAGTGAGTGGAGGAGGCGGGGGAGAAGAGAAGGAGGAAGGGGGAAAAAACATGATTTCACACGAGTATGTTGGCTATATTTAACCTAATTTCCTGTAAAATTATTATTTTTCGCCATTTGTTTCCTCCTGACAGCACACCAGGAAATAAAGAGCGCACACATACATTTCATGGGTAATTTAAACCCACACATTCGCATAATTAGAATCTTGAAATCAATAGTTCACACACCAGGGGAAGCAGCCAAAATATTTCACTTAGTTGAACTGTGTAGGTTCTGCATTTAAGAAAAAAGCAGGGGGAAATCTGCTCAAGGTGAAAACCCCACATTTTAATTTGGTGATGGAAAGATAGACCCAATGACTCACGATATATTTTATTTGGTTAGCCGGCTGCCTGATGCCATAAAGAAACCCAGCGTCAAAGTTACGAGGCTCCAAACAAATACATTTCCACACACATACGTGGTTTCCGGAATGGAGCCCACACTCTCTCCCCAGACGAACGTACGCTGCTCACCTAATTCTGGACGGAATGTTTGACGCAGACTGGCAAGAGCCAAGGTTTAGGGACACAAGATGGCACTAACTTGTGCTTGCTTCGCCCACAAAGCACACAGTCAATCTACTTTACAGTATATTTTCTGAAGCGCTTTGAGACGTTTCGACGAGGTGATAAGGCGCAATATCAAATGGAAGGATTATTATATTACTGTTGGGAGTTTAACCAGCTAAAACAGGCTCGTCAACACTAGCAAGATTCCGAGAGTATAATACATTGTCAGCATTCCTCACGGCTAATGGCGAGACTGCGTGCTGTGTTTGCCTTCAAATACGGTTTATAGTAATTCCCCGAGAATTTTAGATATTTTTGACAATCAGTTTCAATTGCTTACACAGAGTGGCCGCTCGGCATGGATCAGGAGCCTCGGTTAATCTTGCCCTCCATTGCCCGTTGAAAACATTGGAGGGGATGTGGAAGTACTTTTCTGCAACCCCACCCCCACCAACGCAAAAAGTTTCCAATGATGGTGAGCTTGGGTCAACCAAGACTATCCTACCTCTGAGTTGGCCTGACTCAGTGCAAGTGCCATGCAGCTAGTTTATAAACCAGCCATTCCTTGTTTCTGTAACTGATGTTTATTTGGGATGATTTCACTTTAACCTGGGCCAGTCAGGAATCCCTGGCAGTAGATTTCACCTCAAAGGTGCAGTCGTTGCGTTGATGGTGAGGATAGACACAACAAAGGAGCCCAGCGATCACTCTCCAGTGTCTTTGGTCATTATCCCCTCACCCCACCATGACTAACCTCCAGCTTTGTCCCTTCCTCCCATAGTAAAAAGCTTCCCCTGCCAATGGCAGGTGATAAGTGATACTCAATGGATTCTCCAAGTTAATTTAAACAGCTATAAAATGAAAGATTATGAAATCCTTTTGTATTATAGTCATGATCTTACTGAATGAGAACTGCTATAAACCAATTTGTGGAGCGTAGCAATGCCTGCTAAATGGATCGTTGTTGCTGTGAAGAGTTATTTATGAATTGGTTTAGTTATTGCAGTACTGTAGCGAGTGAGGACATAGCAAGTCCCCAGCTCCATCTTTAGCTGAATCCCTGACAGACATCTTCAGTTAATAAATAACAGTGCATGCATCATTTACAATTCCCATACTGTGTAATACATGTGTCAGCTTGGTAGCATTCTCACCTCTGCATCAGATGATCGTGGGTTCAAATCTCACGTCGGAATTTGAACTTGCATAGTCTAAGCTGACATTCCAATGCAGTGTTGCATTGTCAGAAGTGCCGTCCTTCAGATGAGATGTTAAACCAAGATCCCAACTGACTGTTCAGCTGGACGTGAAAGATCCCATAGCGCTATTCGAAAAGAAAAAAGTTTCTTTCTCCCAGTGTCTTGACCAACATTCTCCTAATTAAATTGGCCATTCACTCCATGGCTGTTTATGGTTGATTGTGGTCCTGCATTTGCCTACAAACAAATACACAGTCACTCCACTTCACAGCACTTCCTGTGATGCACTTTGAGATGTCCTTCCAAAATAATAAGGCGCTATACCAAATGCAAGGATTATTATGATTACATGTATACATAAGTTAGATGAACTGGTTAGGCCTCAGCTAGAGTACTGTGTTGAGTTCTGAGCACCACACTTTAGGAAGGACGTCAAGGTGTTGGAGAAGGTGCAAAGGAGATTTACCAGGATGGTACCAGGAATGAGGGACTTCAGGAGAAGCTAGGATTGTTCTCCTTGGAGCAGACAAGGTTAAGAGGAGACTGAATGGAAGTTTTCAAAATTATGAGAGGATTCGATAAGGAGAAACTATTTCCACTGGTGGGTGAGTCGGTAACCTGAGGACACCGATTTAAAATTGTTTTAACAGAAACAGAGGGGAGGTGAGGAGAAATGTTTTCACATAGCGAGTTGTTCGGATCTGGAATGCATTGTCTGAAAGTGTGGTGGAAGCCAATTCGATAACACCTTTTAAGAGAGAAGTAGATAATTATTTTGGGAGGAGAAGTTTGCAGGGCTGTGGGGAGAGAGCAGGGGCGTGGGAATGTTTTGGATAGCTCCTTTCAAAGAGCCGGCACAGACACGATGGGCCGAATGGTCTCTTTCTGTGCTTCCTATTTCTATGAAGCGCATAATACAATACAGTACTTATAGGCAGGCATGTTACACATTATGTGCATATAAGGGAAGAGTAGGTACATCAATTATTGACTTTCAGAGAGTATTGTTGTATGTCTTTCTTTCTCCACCTAAATGATCTGTACCTACTCTGGGTAACAGAAAACAATCCTTCAGGCGTTTTTCTCAAACACCAGCTGAAAATTTCACTCACTGAGCTTTTCGGAAGACCTGCAATTTCATTATTAAATATCATCTATGTATACCTACACACTTTTTAAACAAAAAAAAACAGAAGATGGTAAATGAGGCAGAGGACGATAACGCCAATTAAATGTATGAAACAGGCTCTGGGGAGCTCCCTGATTTCATTGCTGCCCAGATGTTTCATTTACTGATCATCAAATAAGCCCTACTGCCTTAGTGTTCCTGTTCAGTAGTGCCTCAAGGTTAACGCCACTTTCGATTTTAACAGAGCTTTCAAGCCCCTCAAAGTTAAACAGGACAATGCTGCAGAGCAACTTTTTTTTAAAAAAAACTGCTCAATATAAAAATTATTATGATATCAATTATGATAATCAAATCCTTGCATTTGATTTTGCACCTTTCATAATGTTCCAAAGCACTTCAAAGGATCCACTCTAATATGTGTATTTTGCAGATGAACGCAGCAGTCAATTGCACACAGCAATGCCCTGTAAACAGACATGAAGTGAGTGACCAATTTTATTAGGATTGTTGGCTGGTATTCCAGGAGAAATTCCCTTCTCTTTTCTGATAGTGCCATTGGATCTTTAACATGAACAGGCAGACAAGACCTCGGTTCAACATCTTATCCGAAGGAGCACCTCAGACAATGCAACAACCCTAACATTGTAGTAGTTAGTCTAGATTGTGGGTTCAAACTCCTGACATGGGGCTTGAACCCACAAACTTCTGGCTCGGAGGCAAGAATGTTACCAAGAAGCTAGACTGACACAGTAACCAGCTCTGCAACTATAAAAGGCAGAGTCCTAGCAGATCACTTGATTTCCTGTATGATCTAATAAACTAGTGAAATCAGCTCGACAGGTTGAATGGCCTCATCCAATGTTACTAGATTTCCAGTCACAAAGCATGAACAAGCATGCATTGTCTAAAACTTCATAATCGTCTCTTTACAACAACATATATTTATATAACACTCTCCACATAGGATTACCATCCCAAGCTCCTAGCCACCATCTTACAATGCATAGTCGTAGGACGTCTCGAAGAGCTTAAATCCTAATCTACATCTAAACTAAATATAACCTCTTATCACTCTTCTTGCCCCTTTCCAACCTTCCATTCCCACTGATAAAAGTATTTACACTCAGAGGCAGTTTGATAGAGGTCAAGAAACATAAACCCTGTGCTCCACGTTCAAGACCAGAATCTTTTTCGAGTCAACAGCTAATAGTTAACAGGCACCAATCACCTACAAAACTATTCATTAAAATGTATTGAATCTCTGTTAGTGCTGAGTTTACTAGTCTTAAACATTGGCTTCAAGAGGATTCAATGCTCTCTGACAGAAAGGATCCAACAATCCTCTATAACAGAGGAAATCCCCAAATGTTCAAAATACTTAAGACAGAGGGTGGGTGAGGTGTGAGGCCAAGACACTAAATACTCCAGCTTGTTCAGCAGAGATCCTCGAATGACCTCGGAGCATTCTTGAGATGCTACCCTGCGTGGAGGGTGCTATATAAGTGCAAATTGTTGTTTATCTATGGTGTGGAAGGCAGCCAGTTTGCGTGACCTACCCTTTTCCCATTCGTAACACTTGTCTTGGATTATATTTCTGGTTGGTTTTATCTCAGTTTCTCCGTAATCTCTCCTACCATTGTGAGCTCATTCAAGGCCCGGATCTGTTCCCATTACCTTCATTCCAAACCCTTACCAATACATCCGTTGAGGTGGGGTGACCAAACTGGCCTAACCAGTACTCTCTAAATTTCCCAGCACTCTATCATTAGGTTCAGGGCAATATTGATCACACCCAAACCCTTAGTCCTTGTCGACCTCTGCTCACTAGCTCCCTTGTACCCAAAACCTATTTGTTACTGCACAAGTCTTAATAATTCAGAATTTTGTAAAACGTTATGTAAATATGACCTTAATTCGGCAGACATTGCCTTTGACAACAGCCCATTTTAACCGGTGTCAGCATTGTGAGGTTTATGAACGCATTCTCGAAAGTAATTTCCCATTTGGTGCCTCACAAGCTGCAACCATGCATGCCACTGCCCTAATTACAATCCTGTCAGCTTCACATTAGACCGTTTGTTCCTTTCACAAAACAATATCAGCATAATATAACATAATAATCCTTGCACTTGCTATAGCACCTACAATGTCAAGACATCTCAAAGTACTTCACAGGTAATTATTATTAATAATAATAATCCTTGCGATCACCTACAAAAAAAACAGATGCAAGGATTATTATGATCACTGTTTGATATAGCGTCTTTCATGTTAGGATGACGTCTAAAAGTATTTCACAGGAACCATTATAATGTTTATTTTGTAGGCATAAACCAGCAAAATCAGACAAGAGGTGAATGGCTCAGGGTCAGACTCCACTACAGTCAAGCTCTCCGGGACACTACCCCGCTTGAAGGGCGCTATATAAATGCAAGTTGTTGTTGTTGTTAACCAATAGAACTGGAGGATTGCTGGCCAGGACACCAAGAGAAACTCTACTCTCTTTTTGAACCTGACTCAGGCTCCATGCAGCCACTGCATCCCAGAACAAAGTACTGTATTTTGGGAAGCCACAAGGAAAACACTGCAGCATTTGAGTCACACTACATGTGTGTCTGAACCAGTTTCAAAGGTGCTCCTTGATGGCACAGCATACAATGGGCTCTCATTCAGTTTCTTACAGTGATACAAGACTGAATGGAGCAGTTTTCATCTGCCAGAGTGCAGATATTAAACTGCCTGTAGAGATTGCTGGCAGCTTTTTATCAGTCCAATGAGCCAGAAACTGCACTGGGTACTAATTAATTTTGCGAAAGTCTTCACTTGCCACAACACAGTTCATTCCTTTGGTATGGAACAACCTACATTTTATGAAACAACCCAGCAACAAAAGCGGTTTCATTCTTATGTTGTATTTAATCAGAGCGGCACCTGGTTAAACATGGGTGACTGAGCCAATTTCCTGGTGAGGAAAGACAACTGCATCTCTCTCCAAAGCACAGCCTGGCCTTGAAAGGTGGGAAGCATCCTCCTTGAAATCTTTCAGGCCCCCGAGGCTCTCCGTTGAGTGAGCTAGAACTATTTGCAATCCCGCCCGCTGCCCTTGTGCCTGCTTGCCTGCTCTAGGTCACTCTCCCACCATTTGTGTCTGAGGCGGTTGCAGTTTGGGATCTCCTCCCCTTTGCTCCATCGGAGAACACAGAAACCAGTCCTTGTTTTATTTTCAAGTGTCTAGCTCAGTCGGTAGCGCTCTGATCTCCAAGTCAGAAGGCTCTGGGTTTATTAAACCCCACATCAGAACTTTGAACTCAGTCTTGGCTGACACCCCAATATAGTGCTGGGGGATCTCCTGAATTGATGAAGATATCATCCTTCAGATGAGACATTAAACCAAAGTTCTGTTCACGTGGACATTAAAGCTCCTATGGCACTGTCTAAAAAGAGAAGGGAGTTTCTCCTGGTGTTGTAATCCTTGCATTTTTAATATAGGGCCTTATCATGTCTTCGAGACGTCTCAAAGCACTTCACAGAATTCTATAAAGTGAATTGACTGTATATTTTGTGGGCCAACAATCCCACAGATAAAATTGTTCTTTTACCACGTGGCTGTTAGGTGTGACCTCGCTGGTATAAATGAGTGCCATGCTTGCCAACAGCCATTATACTTTACAGTAACTATTTCTGAAGTGTTTTAAGATATTTTGATGAGATAATTTGCTATAAAAATAAGTTCTCTCTTAAAGCAGAATTTAATGGTTAAAACCAGATTTACAAGGCAAAACTGGTGAAAAAAGGATTAGGATTTATTTCTGTTTAAAAAAGAAATTATACAATAATTCTTGCATTTGGTACACTGTATTTCACAACAAGACAACATCTCAAAGTGCTCCATGGGATTTACTATAAAGTTTAGTGACTGTATTTCTAGGCCAATTTGCGACAGCCAATTTGCACACAGCAATTCCCACAAAGCCTTGAAGTGAATAACCAGTTGTGTTTGGAGGACTATTGGCCAGGACACCAGGAGAGAGAAACTCCCTTCTCTGTGTATCCAGATCACCTACAGTAATTAATTATTATTATTACTACAGTCCCTGCACTTTACCTTAGATCCTGTGAAGCGCTTTGGGGCATCCCCCGACGTGAAAGACTCTTTACCAAATAAGGATTAATTAATTTAATACTCTCCATTATAACTTAAAGTGAGTTTGAACTTCAAACTGGAGTACTGACCATTTCATACACAGCTCACCCTGCCTCGTTCAAACTTAAAGGCTTGGACTTTATCCTTATTTTCTGAATGTATTTATTCCCCCTCCTCCCATCATCACAAAAAGCTTTGCTATTCTTTTTGCTTATCTAAATGTTGCTGTACAAACATTTTATCAGAACTTAAATGTAACTTGTGCAGCTGCTGGCAACAAATATTTCAATTTGGGAAACAGGAAGAATAAAACCACTCGCACCACAGACAGGACTGTGTGGTACTCACTGCAACACACAGATGCAGCGCTCTTTGTCAAACCTCTGGCAAAGAGAGAGAGAGAGAGAAAGACACAGGGAGAGATAGAAAGAGAGACAGAGGCAGAAAAACTGAGAGAGAAAAAAAACAGAGAGGCAGGGAAAGGGAGGTAAGAAAGCGAGCAGAAAAAGAGACACACAAAAAGAGAGAGAAAAAGAGATAGGGGCAGAAACACAGCTTCACTTTACAGCTTCCTGTGCTGATTTCAATTCTATTTGTCCTTTAACTGCTCCACCATCAAAGACTCTGGAACATGTCAACTCTTTCAATGTCAGACCCAGGTGTCAAAAGCTTACCCTGCATTCACCGAGCACACAGGCTCATTCACAGCCCTATTGAACAAGAACTGAGGTGCCATTCCCAAATCATACTACAAGGACCATTAACTTGACCAGACACCTTTTAGCAACCTAATTGAGCCAGAGGAAAGCAGTTCATTTCATTGTTGTAAGAATTACATCCTGAGCTTTTATCTTTTGTTTTGAAATGTTTGGGGAAAAAACTATAATCAAAAGTACTTAACTCATTTCCTCTGGACTATCTAACACAGATAGAGGCGAGAGCTCCTGCTGATCTCATTTACAGTACCAACATGTTGCTGACTGCTGACCGTACATGCACATTCCGAGGGTAACCGTGGCTTTGGCTCCACCTCACGCTGCAAACAGGCGGGTTCAAATGACAGCGCAGACACCGACATGCCGAGGCCGAGACAGCGCAGACACCAACAGGTAGGCATTCAGACAGTGCAGACACCAGAGAGACGGAGAGAGAGTGCGAGCTCTGTTGTTCAGGGAAGGAAACACACAACACATCGAAACCTTAGAATAACCATCGGCAGGTGGGCCTTCAGCCACTCTGCTCCCCCCCCCCCCACCCGGAACTCCCATCCACCAGTCCCTCCGCCTTGCCCTCTCCGTTGCCTCTTTCAAGACCCATCTCAAGACCCTCCCTTTCGACCGTGCCTTCGATCACCCTCCTTCCCCCCCGCCCTCCGCCCTCCCCGATCCCCAGCTTGAGTCCGAAACACTGATTGTCCAGCACGTTGGGATGTCCTTCCAAAGTGAAAGGTGCTATACAAATGTAACTTTATTGTTGTGTGTATACACCCCACCCACACAACATAAAACTTTCAGATGTCAGCAACAGTAGAAGAGGTTGATCTCAGGTCAGGTATTACAATTGGCCTCAATGTTCCTGAATCTTTTTTTTTTGGGGGGGGGGGTGCAGGGGGTAGGAAGAGAAATTCGCCCAGAGTGATTGCTTTCCAGAGATCTCTGTTGGACATCACGAATATAGGATTGGGCTCAGCTGTGATGCTCCAGCAATCTTATACCCTGCCAGCACTGACCGTCAAGGCTCCCATGTGAATAATAAGCCAGGCACGTCTGCCTGCTTGCTGGCAGGACTTGAAGGAGCAACCAGTCACTGGGGACAGGGATTCTTCCTTCTCCTTTTAACCCTGTGAGCCAAAGCCCTAACTGAAAGAGTGTTCCCAGCTGGACAAAGAGCGGGAAGCTTACTAGACAGTGCTCTCAATTGTATGTTATGCAGTTTTAGCTGGTTAAACTCCAGAAGTACCCCAATGAGTACTCTGGGGTCCCTAAGCCTTAGCTCTCGTCAACTATCCAGGATCTGAGTGGAGAGTGCGCACTCCATACCAGACAAACAGAAGCCACACACACACACACACACACACACATATATGATTTGGCTTGGAGACTTAAGCTCTGCAATGAGTTTCCACGAGACTCAGGATACCAAATTAACAAAATAAAGCTGTGAACAAAGGGGACTTGGGCAAGGTGACTTGGCCAGAAAGAGAATAAAACAGTGAAAGGTCTTCAGGATAGAAACAATAATGAATAGTCTCTGCATTTGATATCATAGCAGGTCATTGAGGCATCTCAAATCATTCAAAGGAATTTTACTGCACAGTTTAGCGACTGTATATTGTGTAGGCAAATCTGGCAGCCGATTTGCACACTGCAATGTCTCATAAACAGCCATGAAGTGAGCGACCAATTTTATCAGGGGGGGTTGTGGGCCAGGACACTAGGAGAAACTCCCTTATCGTGGAAATGAGGGAGAGTGGTGGAAAGACACCGTTTCTGCACTGCAAAAGCGCTTTGTGCAACAGTTCAGCATAATAAATGCCCTGGAAGAATATATAAAGAGAGACAACACAAGACGTAGGGCAATAACTGAACATTGAACAAAGCTTTAGTTTCTCTCCCTTCCCCGACAGTATTTCCGAAACATCTTGAGTGTATACCCTGCAAGTAGATGTTCTCTGGTCTCTACATATTAATCCAGAGTTGTCCATATGATGTACTGTGTTTATATATTATATATAAAAACACATTTGAATGGGAAAATATTATTCAATTGAAAAATCTCCCTTCAAAAAGCACCAGCTTAAAAATAAATGCAGCAAGCGGAACATGTAATAAAATGGCTAAATCTAGATGTGGGTAGAGGAACTTTCATGTGGGTAGAGGAACTTTCATGTGGGTAGAGGAAAGATGCGCTATTTTCAGACTTTGTCTCAGTAGCCTGCAGCATAGTGCAATGCTTGTGAGTGCTGCACAGAAATTAAAGCTATGAATGTGTAATTAAAGGAAGCACATAGTAGATTCTAAGTACTGGTTTAAAGACCGCATCCTCGCTTGAAAGATTTATCCTGTAGCTTCAGTGCTCACTGTGCTTCAAAGAGCCTTTTAAAGCTGCACTGCCCTTTCATGTATGGTCACACAACAAAGGCCACATTTTTGAAGTACAGATTTGTGCAGAAAACATTTTAATGTGTTAAAGGCAGGGGACAGGTTCTGCTTGTGGACAAATGCAATCGCTTCCAACGGTCCAGGTCAGAGTGATTGAGTTCTGACAATAGGATTTCAGTGAAGTACAGCACTAACAGTTACTTCAAGACAAGTTCCCTCAGGGAGTTTTCTACGGATCTACCATTCAAGTGCCTGAGATCAATGCTTACATCTACCCCACCCCCTTACACACACACACCCCACCCCCAAGACCCAAAGCACGTGCCGTATTCACTTTGCTTTCAACTGTATAATCACACTAATTTTAAGAGTTCCAAACATTCAGCCTGTGGAATATAGGTTAAGTAAACGTGCTAACAGTTTACTGGGTAGCTGACTGCCGATTCCATGTGCAGCCTGGATGAGGGTCAAACTGGGCTGAGACAGGAAATATCGAGGTGGGTCTCAGTGCATAGGACCAAGCCGTCAATTTATCACAACCGTGGATACATCGCTCACATGCAAATCATTTTCATTAAGACTTCATCAAGCGAGCAGCCAAGGCCAGTCAGCGCAGGTGCCCTTCAACTGGAGTGGTTTTTTTGTTAAGCTTTGCAGCACCCAATCTACTCAGCAGCTCAGAAGTCTGTCTGGTACACGGTTTGTGATCAATTACAAGGGCAATTGAATTCACCAAGTGCAGTATGTGAATCTTTGGAAACTTCGGAGATTCAATTTTCACACATGAGAGTAAAAAAAATTCCTTTAAACGTTGCATTAAAAGATTACAAGGTATTTTGCCACAATTACGCAAGGCTCCGCTTCAGGTTCCGCATTCGCACCATAAAAAGACAGTGGCAATAAAAATGTAGCCCATGGAATCCAGAGTGTTGCTTCCTTTGTGCTCCACTGGTTGTACATCTTCAGCGTTAGCAACTTGAGGGCTATTTCTCCCAGGTTCAATTTAAAAGGTTTTACGGCCGCCTTCTTTCACTGCCAAGCTGCACATTCCAGCCAATAAATCAAGATTGTAGATGTTAAACAAGAGGACTCCTGAACTGCCTTCCCCACTGCTACACAGGCACACTTACAGGGTTAATCTCCCGCTTTGAACGTGCAATTGGTGAGGAGAGCAGTGAGCCCCAGGTGGTGAAAGATCCTTGCAGGCTCTGGCCCCCTCACACCTGCTCCATCTCATGCCATGCCAGCCATTTTTTTTCGGACAAACGGGATTTACTCTAATTATGATACAAGTGTAATTGTAAACTATTCACAACCTGAACTGGGGGAGAATCCAGGGCGTAACCTGAATTATAGAAATTTACAGTGCCAAAGGTAGGCATTTGGCCGCTCAAGTCTGTGCTGGCACTTTTAGGAGCAACCCTTTCAGTCTCACACCCTTGTAGCTCACTCCATTTTTAAGATATCGATCTAGTTCGCTTCTGAAAGCTAATATGGATTCTGTCTCAATCATCACTCCCAGCAGGGCCTTCAAGAACCTAACCATTCTCTGTGTGAAAAAAATTCTCCTAAGCTTCCCATTTGATAACTATCTTAAATAGATACCCTCCAGTTACTGACTCAACTGTGTCACCTCAGTCAACCATTTTTGTGCAATAGGACTGGGGACTGCATAAATTGGTCAGTGCGATCCAGAGTGCGTGATCAGTGCTTTTTCCAATAACAATAATCCTTGCATTCGATTTCATACCTTTTCACATCAGGATGACTCAAAGTGCTTCACAATGTCTCTGTTCTTCCTCCCACTCTCTTTCTCGCTTCACTCAATTGCTCTCCCCCCCCTACGCCCTTCACTCAATCGCTCCCCCCACCCTACGCCCTTCACTCAATCGCTCCCCCCACCCTACGCCCTTCACTCAATCGCTCCCCCCACCCTACGCCCTTCACTCAATCGCTCTCCCCCCTCCACGCCCTTCACTCAATCACTCTCCCCCCTACGCCCTTCACTCAATCACTCTCCCCCCTACGCCCTTCACTCAATCGCTCTCCCCCCTACGCCCTTCACTCAATCGCTCTCCCCCCTCCACGCCCTTCACTCAATCGCTCTCCCCCCCACGCCCTTCACTCAATCACTCCCCCCCCATGCCCTTCACTCAATCACTCCCCCCCCATGCCCTTCACTCAATCGCTCTCCCCCCCACGCCCTTCATCAGTGATATTTTAACAGCAAATTTAGAGAAAACAATGTTGCAGGTTACCTTCTGTTTCTACCACCCCAAAAACTAATAACTTTGTAACAAAAGAACCTATCAAAAGCTCCTCCTGTAAAGTACATATCATTGGTAAATGGAATAACCTGTAAACTTTGAGACTGCCTGTTTTTTTGGAAGTTGTACAGCTTTGATGTATTCAATGTATAAATACTGGAAACAATAACTTTTTCACTTGAAGTAGCACCTTATAACATCGAAACGTTTCAAAGCACAGACAGAAGCTGTTGAGTGTTGTGGGCATTTATTTGTAGGCAAATGCAGTAGCCACTCTACACACAGCATTCTCCCATGGCTAGCCACACATTTAGCTGGAGAAACTCCCTTCTCTTTTCAGTGGTGCCATCGATTCTTTAACATCCCACCTTAATGGGCAGACAAGCCAATGCAAGTTCAGTGTTGGGAGAGCACTGCATTGTTGGACGTGGCGTTAAACTGAGCTCCCATCTGCCTGTAAGTATCCCATGCCACTATTTGAAAAGGGAAGGGAGTTTCTCCTGGTGTCCTGGACAACAATCTTCCAGAGAAAAAGAACATTCACTTCATGCCAGGTAGCAGAACACTTCTGTTTGTAAATTAGCTGCCCGGTTTGCCTGCAAATACACAGTCACTGCACTTGATGGCAATTAATCATGGAGCCCTTTGAAATTTTTCCAACATTATTGATGCTATATCAAATGCAAGGACTAATTCAATGATAAAATATAATAATAAATAAACATGGGGCTTGAACCTATAACCTTCTAACCTAACACCCAGATGAGAATTCTACCAAATGAGCCAAATAGAATTACAGTATGGAGTTCATGCAAATGAAGCCGCCAAGTGACACAATGTACTCACTCTGTTTAACTAACAATGTAAAACTCAATATTTTGTTTGGCCAAACAGTTAAACACTGTATATGCTGAGTTCTGCAACGAGTGACACAAGCTATCGACCCCGGACACTCTAAGGCATCACTGCACCCTTTGTTTGCATATTCAAGTTGCTGTTTAGATATGCAACTACAAGCAGATATCGATCCCAAAAAAATCAATTAACATGAAGCTTTGTAACCGCCAAAGTTGGGGGACATGTGAAGGTTAAACATTAGAAAGATCAAGCAAAAATTCTTAATTCCCACCGCTCTGGAAGGACAAGTACTAACTACTATCAAGTACTACTAATAATATGCCGATAATAGTAATCTTACATTTGATATCGCTCCTTTCACGTCAGAAGGATGTCTCAAAGCGCTTCACAGTATTTACTGTAAGGTGGATTGATTCTGTGTTGTGGGCGAACCTAAAAATTCTGAAATATACAAAGGGCATCCAAAGATTGCCTTTCCACGATGCAGATACAGAAGTTCAGATGAGCCACAACTATGCGTAGAAAATACACAACGACTACACTTTACAGCAATTCCTGTGAAGCGCTTTGAGACGTCCTCCTGAAGTGAAAGGACGCAAGTTTCTGTATCAAATGCAAGGATTATTATAACCTGTGGGCATGGGCAAACCAACAGGATTGTGCTGGTTTAATATATTAAATTTACTGCGCAAGCAGCCACTTTGATTTACGATTCCAATGTCTGTCAAGCCATGAATGCTTCACTCTTGCAGTCGGCACTGTTAATCTTCACTTTAAAGGCACATTACAGGTCAGGAATAGAACACTCACACAAAGATGCCTTGCACCTGAGGTTGATTTCCATGATGGGGAAATAACATGTGATACTCACAAAAGGTTTTGTAAAGCGTCGAATCCTACTGATAACTGGCTGCGTGGACCCCTGCCCACCAACCCCCCACCCCTCATAAACTCCTCTCCAGTGTAACTGGAAGGACTGAGTGTCAGAGCAGAGTTACTGTGTGCACATACAGTTGTACTCGATGCACATCAACAGTTTTCCATGCTTACAAACCATTTTGTGACGTCAGCATTTGAAAGCCACTTCCACACACACACACACTCTCTCTCTCTCTCTCTCTCTCTGACATGTCTGAACCCCGCCATGCCCCCCTCCTCCTCCCCCCTCCAGGCACTCACAAAAGCTCCCAGCAGTCAGGCAGACCCCGTCACTCATCCCTGCAGATGACAAAAAGACTAACTTGACAATCTCAAAACGTTCAGTTGTCTCTCAGTTGCTGGCCCGGCGCCAGCCAAGCGGGGTTTTGGTGACTATAAGCTGTCACAAGGTGCCAGTTAATTTGTCTTCAACTCAATGAAAGAAACATAAGGCCAGCATGTCACACAGTCAGCCCCAGCGCTGAGCAACAACTCAATCACTAACTCTCTCTCCTCTTTCTCTCCCCCACCCCCCCACTCACCACCCCCCCCCCCCCAACCACGATCAGGGCTAATCAACTATGAAGCAGGCACGTCAGGGATACACCGAACCGAAATGAAGACGTCTAGCTCACAGAATGTGCTGCCGCTGCCAGGATCAACTTCCAGTCACACACACACCTCACAGGCACAGTATGCTATGCTAGACCGTTTTCTCTCTCACGCATCGTCTGCTCTGTTCTTCCTCACTTGGGCTATTTCTCAAAACTTTTTTCCATTTGATCCAAGACTTCAAGACAATGAAAAAACATTTAACATTCCCCTGGCAACATTTTCCCTTTTATTGGTGACGCACCCTGAAAAGTTGCCTCTTCAATCGCGCTTATTCTCCTCGCTCCCTCTTCCCCCATCCCACCCACCGCAACCCTGTGCTTGTGAAGCATGCCCAAGATGTCATCCATCGTGAAGGTTGCCATATAAATGCAAGTTGTTGACTAGCCTGCGTGCTGCAGGGGAATCATTTGCAAATCAAATACGTATACTTCCAGGTACAATGTGGCTCCAGACTCGCTTTGTAGGACATTGCTGTGTGCAAATTGGCTGTCGCTTTCATTTACAAAATACAGTCACTATTCTCCAAATTAAATCCTGCAAAGCGCGTTAGGGCATCTTTCTGATATGAAAAGTACCACACTCCACGCGCGTATCATTATTGTTCCAGAAGCAAACCTAACCCTGGTTATGCCTTCTCCCTCCCCCCACCCGCAAAACCATTGCAGAAACGTGACACAGAAGCTATTGTTTCACTTGATTTACATGGCAAATTGTGGAGAACGTGCAAATCCCCCCTCACAAAATCCTGGAAAGGCTTATACAACGTCTGTCCATTCCAATCAACTTGCCCCAGTCATCAGAGCTCACCAGACGAAGCTGTTAAGTGGCACTCGTCTCAATGAGAACAAATGGCGAGTTGCTACTTGTAGTGGAGCCTTTAAAACCCCAGTCACACACATATTATCAAATTCAATCCAGATTGCCATTGATCAGGAACAAATTTGATGCGCCAAGCACTTACCCAGTGTCTGAGTTCAAAACAAGCAGATAGATTGGGCAGCATCAAATTACAGTCCATAACCTCAATTAAATTGTACAGAGAGGCAGAAATTCCGAGCACTCCACTTCCACAAACCCAATTGGAATCAATTTACTTAGCAAATGATTTAAAGGCTTCAATACCAGGAAGAATTCCTCCAGAGAAGGTGAAGAAGCACTTTTTTTGATGGGAGGCGGTGGTGGGGTGGGGGGAGAAAACAAATTTAGTTAGAAAAATAAACTGCAAAAGGGGACCGAATCCTGTCTGTGTGCCAATACACAAAAGGTGTAGACCAGCTAGCCTGCACAATTGCTCATTAACGGACTTATTTTCTTCCCTGAACAATGTCAATCTTTCTTAGATCTGAATGGAAATTGTACTTTACTCCCTCTGCGAAACACTGAGGATTTAATTTTAAAGGCCTGTTTTGAGTTGCTTCAGTGGTGTTGGGAATATTTAATGAAACTACTATTTTTAACCCTATTGTGTGTATTTTGTAAGTTTGATTGATTTTCTCTCTCATTGATCCCCTCCACCTCAACTGCTTAATGCATTATTTCACCATCACCCAGTGTTCTCAAGTAAAAATTGGTTACTCACTTCATGGTTGTTTGTGGGATATTGCTGTGTACAAATTAGCTGCCTGCAAATGCAGTCATTGCACTTCACAATAAATTCCTGTGAAGTACTTTGAGATTACTCACAGAGTTGATAAGACGCTATATCAAACACAAGGCTTATTACAGTGACCTAATGGCCAACAGCGTTAAACTGTGCAGTTTGTACACCAGCAAAGCAACTTTCTGCCACTCATTTACTCCAACTGGGCCACCTGACTGAGACTGGGAAGCAATTAACTCGCATTTTTATAGCACCTTATCACGTTGAAACATTACATACAAGTGCTTCAGAAGTACACGACTGGACCCACAAGTATACAACTGCACCATCAAGTGCTGTGATTGTTTTTATAGGCACGGTTTGCAGCCATTTCCACTTGAGCAAGTTTCCTTATTGCACACCCCTCTGCTCACCGAGCAGTAAGTAGGAACTCGGTTGTTAGTCAATTAGCAGATCGCTTTTCCGAGGGTAGTCATACTTTTTTTAAAAAAAATGTGATCACTCAATCTACAACTGTTTGTGGTATACTGCTGTGTGCAATTAGCTGCCATGTTTCGTCCACAAAATATACAGTCAATTCATTTTACACTATATTTTGTGAAGCCCTTTGAGACATCTTGAAGACGTGATAAGGTACTACATCAAAATCAAGGTTTATTATTATTAATGTTTTCTTAATAATTTTCTGACAGTATGGCATCCCATATACAGTACTGTTTTCAAGCAGTTTTACTGAAGCAACTACCCAAACATTTGCAAGTGATTTTACCACAATGCACAATCGTGGCTCTTATTTGAACACGAAAACCCATCTCTCTTGACTCGGACTTCTAAATGGCACAGCTGAGAGGAACTACTGGTTCCCTGTAACTACAACAGATGTTTCATATATTGCAGTAACCACTCTTGTTCAGTGTGCCAGAGTTGCCCAAGTGTGGAGTCCTGTAGCTCAGTGGTTAGAGCACTCGCTTTGCAAGCGAGAGACCTGAGTTCAATTCCAGGCTGGTCAGGGCGAAACCTTGGGCAAGTTTCCTTACTCCACACAGAGCCTAATAATAATTCCTCCAAAACCAAAAACAATAATAAATTGGTCATTTTCAATCTACGACTGTTTGTGGGACACTGCTGTGCGCAATTGGCTGCCGCGTTCACCCACAAATATACAGTCAATTCACTTTACAGTGTGTTCTGTGAAGCACTTTGGGACGTCCTCCCGACGTGAAAAGCGCTATATCAAATGCAAGGATTATTATTATAAGTATGTCTGCTGAAAGTATTTCAATAAATATTTCAAGAAATACACAAATATTCAAAACCACTAGAACCTACACCCACCCACAAAGATACTGCAGCACTGTTGAAGAGTCACAAACTGACTCACTTTATTGCTTGTGCTTGACAAAATTTGGTTTTGAAATGCACATCAGTAGCATGAGAACTTAACACCCCCCATCATAAAGGCGCTGAGGCAGCAGTTACATTTTCAAAGTGCATCAGTGAGCTCTTTTCACCAATACCAGGGCCGAGACCATCACAATGGTTTCAATGCAATATAGAGCTCTTTACGTGGAATTTCTGATCCAGAATACCCATTTTAATTCCCATCATGCGCTCTCAAAGTAGATGGGAGTCAGAGCTGCATTCCCACAGGTCACCGCATCGCAATTCCGGTTACCGGAAGGAGGCTTGGGATCCTTATTAGAGAATCCCATTAAAAACACTGCAAATTAGACAACACGGTCATCCGAAGCCCGGCACAACATACAATGCCGCTGCTTGAACAAAAATTAACAGCACGAAACATACACAACAGCAGGGTAGTCGTATTGTCACTGGACTAATAATAATAATAATCCTTGCATTTGATATAGCGCTTTTCACGTCTTCTCGATGTCTCAGAAGTGCTTCACAGAATAGACTGTAAAGTGAATTGACCGTATATTTGTGGGTGAAACGCGGCAGCCAATTGTGCACAGCAGTGTCCCACAAACAGTCGTGGATTGAAAATGACCAATTTATTATTGTTTTGTTTTGGAGGGATTATTATTAGGGCTCTGTGTGGAGTAAGGAAACTTGCCCAAGGTTTCGCCCTGCCTGGAATTGAACCCAGGTGTCTCGCTTGCAAGGCGAACGCTCTAACCACTGAGCTACAGGACTCCACAATCCACCCATAGTTCATCAGTTCAAAGCCTGCAATGGCAATTGGATAATTTCCATTTCCATAAAATGTGGTAATTTGAGCTAGCCAATGCCAGAAAAATAGCCACAAAGCCAACTGATATGCCAGTGTCCACCCAGTGTGGCTTACATTGATGTGGTTGATCCTCAATGCCTCCAAAATGGCCTTACATGTCACTCAGCCGGGAATAAATGCTGAGCCCAGTCAGCATTATGCACAACAAGGCAAGACACATTTTAGGATTCTATGTCCAAATCCCAGTGCTTTTCCGATTTTACCCAGGGATGTGTGTATGTGTGCAGGAGGGGAGAAGAGAGAGTTATAAGGATAATGAGATTTTAAAATTGTTTTGATACTAAAACAAGACCGTAATAAAATACCCATCCCCGCTTTTTGATCTATCGATCAAATCAGTTCAAAATACAACTGAAAAGGGGGAGGCAGCCAATAAGCAAAGGCAGCTTCTGAGGAGGCCAGTGAACTGATACAATAATTCAGGAACTCAATTGTTCCATCAATAGATTGTAGAATGAAAAAGTGGACAGTGCAAGCATTGAATTTTCTGGGTGATTAAGATTAAAGCATATCTTGAGCCAAAACAAGCAAAGGTCCCACTCTCCAGGTTTGTAAACATAAAATTCAGGCCCATTCGCTTCACTGTTGCAGCCATTTAGAGTAACAGTGCCCTGGACTGCCTGAGAAGCATTGTAAACTCTCCATCCTGCATGCTGTTAAGTACAACAACAATTTGCTTTTATACAGTCCTTCACGCAGGGTAGCATCTCGGAATGCTTTCAGATTTTTCCAAGGGGTTGTGTGTGTGTTTTGTGTGTGTGTATGTGGTGGTGGGGGGGGGGAGGTAGAAGAAGAATTATAAGGACGATGACATTTTTTAAATTGTTTTGATCCTAAAATAGGACCAAAATAGAATGTTTCTGGATCTATTTATCAGATAAATTCAGAATATGTCATCCGATGTGAACGGTGCTATATAAATGCAGGTAGTTATTGTTTTTGCTGCCTTAGGTTTCATTCCAGATCCAGGGGAATAAAATAAGTAACTTGCCAAGTGCCTGTAAACCTTGTGTGTCAGTAAACACATAACCAAGGGCAGGTGAGGGGGGAAGGGGTAAAGAAACATTACATTCAAGCTCGATCCTGTCCTCACCGAACATCTGCCCTCTGTAATAGGGAGTCACTGGTTAACAATCAGAAACGGGATCACTGGCTAATTATTCCCCACTCAGGAAAACTTCAGCCGACCTAATACCAAGGTCAGCAAACTCAGCAGAGACTAGAGACCAAGCTAAGAATCTCTCCTGGCTCTGAATGGTTCAGTTGCCCGCCGAATGGTTTCTTCACCAACCAAGTCATCAGGGGAGCTTTCCACAAGTCAGGGTCTCAAGTTGGTTGGGTTATGCTTCCAGTGTGTTGACCACCAGAATTTCCGTAACTTAATAATAATAATCCTTGCATTTGATATAGCGCTTTTCACGTCTTCTAGACATCCTAAAGCGCTTCACAGAATATACTGTAAAGTGAATTGACTGAATATTTGTGGGCGAACGCGGCAGCCAATTGCGCACAGCAATGTCCCACAAACAGTCGTGGATTGAAAATGACCAATTTATTATTGTTTTTGTTTTTTAACAGTAACTTAAGGGACACACAGGGTACCAGGAACAAAACAAGCAACTAACAGCCACACGAGTGCCATGGCATAACACACCCAGCCGAAGCAATAGTAATCCCACAAGCAATTTGCATTACCGAATCCCCATTCTCCCCGTGTCTTCCACTCTGCACCACCCACACTCTGATCTTAATAATTAATCCTTGCATTTGATATAGCGCTTTTCACGTCAGGAGGACGTCCCAAAGCGCTTCACAGAACACACTGTAAAGTGAATTGACTGTATATTTGTGGGCGAATGTGGCAGCCAATTGCGCACAGCAATGTACCACAAACAGTCGTAGATTGAAAATGACCAATTTATTATTGTTTTGGCTTTGGAGGGCTTATTATTAGGGCTCTGTGTGGAGTAAGGAAACTTGCCCAAGGTTTCGCCCTCTGCCTGGAATTGAACTCAGGTCTCTCACTTGCAAAGCGAGTGCTCTAACCACTGAGCCACAGGACTCCACAAAAGCTTCAGCTGAGAATGGTTGTTTCCAAAACAAAGTGCAGAGCTGCATCACGTGGCTGCACAAAAGCAACACTCCACAGCCAGAACGACGAAGTACACTCGTAAACAGCTCTTACACTTCTGGGAAAACAAGTACACGAGTGACGGGCCACATACATGCATTCGTTAGATAAAAGGCACGACTGGGACAGGTGTATTGCATGGAAAAATATAGCTGGTGCAGCTGCCGAACGAATTACTGATGCCACTTATTTACTGATGTAACACATCCACGACTGTTTGTGGGACGCTGTTGTGTGCAATCGGCTGCTGCACTTTACCCTCAAAATACAGTCAATACATGTACAGTGGATTCTGTGAAGTGCTTTGAGATGTCTCAAAGACGTCATAAGGCGCTACGTCAAAGGCGAGGATTTTTTATTATCATCATCGTCATCATCAGTACGGGGCAGCTATTATCATGATTATGATTATTATTATGGACCAGCTATGGGTCATGAAAACAACTGAATGAACAAACATAACTAATGTTACTTCAACATAACGGAATACACAGATCGAGTCCCCCCCCAACCCCCCCACCCCCCCCCCACACACACACACCGTTTAAAACATGTTAGCGTTTAACTTGGCAAACGCAATCCATTGACACGAATATTTGCACCAACATTAGATTGTCCTGGTTGCATGAGAACTGTAAGGTGCCCAAGTATTTAACAAAAAAAAAATTACTATTTTTGCTACCAAGGACAGCAACACCCAGCGATGTAGTGGGAGAGGCTGTGGAGCTGGTGGTGTGTTCCAACAATGAACACACGCACAAAAAGCAGCATTTTTACCAGGGCCCACGTCCCATCCAATGCAAAACAACTTGAAACGTGTCAGGATGCAGACTGTCATGGTGTTACGGATGGATGTGCTGTTTAGGGACAGCGCGGAAGAGGAGGAAAACAAACAAACCAGTGAATGGATTTTTTTTTTTTTGGGGGGGTGGGAGGGGGAGGGGATGGGATGGGATGAGAAGGAGGAGGAGCAGGAGGAGGAGGGGGGGATGGTGAGTGGGAGGTTAAAAGGTAAGATGTCTTTAAAGATAAAAGTGGAACTGGTCACTCCATCTTTGGAGATAGGGCCCTGAACTTAAACGAACTCCCAGGGATTTTATATGCATATATATGTGTAATATATATAATATATTAAATTGGTCATTTTCAATCTACGACTGTTTGTGGGACATTGCTGTGCGCAATTGGCTGCCGCGTTCGCCCACAAATATACAGTCAATTCACTTTACAGTGTGTTCTGTGAAGCGCTTTGGGACGTCCTCCTGACGTGAAAAGCGCTATATCAAATGCAAGGATTATTATTATTATTATTATTATTATTATATATATGTAACCCTCCTCCCCCCTCCCCCTTCCCCCCCCGTCTCTCACCACCGGAACAATAAAAACTGCAGGAAACGTCTTTGTTAGTTGGAAAGCAACAACACAGCAAAACCAGCAACTTGTTGCATTGAACAAAAAAAGAACACACAACACAACGCACACAACACAACACACGTTAAAACTCGTCTCTCTGAATGCGGTGTCCGCACTGCCAAAGCGATGGCAAAAGGGGGCAATACCGCCGACCAGGGTCGAAAGTCTCGACTCGGCGTTACGCGGAGCTCCGATCCCCTGTGTCCCCGAAAGCAGATCAGGACCTTCGAGCGGAAAACTCACAACCGGGAGATCACTCTGTGCGCTCTCCCGCAGCGCTGTTGGATGTGCGGTGCGCAGAGATCGTTACTTTTGCGTGTGCGGCTGTTTTCGGCCCCGAACACTTTTTTTTTAATGTTTTTTTTTAAAAAAAACACACACACACACTCGGATCTCGGGAGAATGAAACAAAAAAAAAGAGAGAGGAGAGAGAGAGAGAGGGACACGATCTTATGAAGACAACATTCGTTACGGATTAACCCCTTCGCGCCCCCTCCCTCCCTCCCTCTCTCCTCTCTCCTCCCTCCCTCTCCCACTCTCCTCCCTCCCTCTCTCCTCTCTCCTCCCTCCCTCTCCCTCCCTCCCTCCCCCCTCCCTCCCTCTCCCCCTCTCCTCCCTCCCTCTCCCCCTCTCCTCCCTCCCTCCCCCCTCCCTCCCTCTCCCCCTCTCCATCCCTCTCTCTTTCTCTCTCTCTCCCTCCCTCTCCCCCTCTCCTCCCTCCCTCTCCCCCTCGTGAAGAATGGCTTTTGCACAATAGCTTTCTTTCTTGGAACAAAAACAAACGTTTTATTCTTTCTTCCCCCCCCCCCCCCCAAAAAAAAGGGAGAGAGAGATCCCCGAAAGCTGATCCCCCCCTCCACACCCCGAGGGGCTATTTTAAAGGCTGTGAACTTCTGCCCCCCCCCCCTCAAACATACCACAAGTCGTACTTGTTACACTTATTTTCTAGCATCGGGGAGGGGGGGGACGAAATGCAACGAAATACTCGGGCGATCGATCAGCCAGTGAGTCAAGTCATTTACCAAACGCACATTAAATCACAATAATTTCCTCCCCGGCCCCCCATCACCAACCACAACACCCCCCCACCACCACCACAACACCCCCCCACCCTCCCACCACCACCACAACACCCCCCCACCACCACCACAACACCCCCCCACCCTCCCACCACCACCGTGTTTACTCCCCGTTAAACAAGAGGATGCATGAGTGTTATTCGGGGGTACTTTCCATCCGAAGGTGTGTGTGTATATATATATAAAAAAGAGGGCAAAACGTTAAGTTTGTGGCAGCATGTGGTCTGCCGTCCTGCAAACAATGCAACTGCTGTGATGGATGTGTGGCACAGCACATCATGTAGGGAGAGAGAGAGAGGAGAGAGAGAGAGAAAGCAGCACCTTTTAACCGGACACTCTCCTTTCTCAACCACAACAACAACAACACACTTCTTCCCCCCCCCCTCACCACCCCCACCACCATCACCCATCACCCGAAAAAAAAATCATCGGAGGCGAAGTTTAATAACTTCTTTTTTTTTCCGGGGCTTGAAACAATCGAGTTGTTTTAAAGGGAAGTCGCTGATCAGGAATAAAAAACCCGCACCGAGTCGTCGTCCCCCCCCACCCCCCCCACACACCCCCCCACCCCCCACACACCCCACCACACACCCCCCCCCCCCATCGCTGAGTGAAATCGAGCGCTTTCTTTTTTAATATCGGAACCACAATAGAATCCAAACAGCAGCTGGAAAGCGAAATGGACATCCTGCAGCCACGGTATAAACTTTACATTCTTAGGGGGTGACACGGGTGGGGGGGGGGGGGGAGAGATGGGGGGGAGGGAGGGGGGAGAGAGAGAGATGGGGGGGAGGGGGGGGGAGAGAGAGATGGGGGAGTGGTGGGGGAGAGAGAGAGATGGGGGGGAGAGAGAGAGATGAGAGGGGAGAGAGATGGGGGGGAGAGAGAGTGATGGGGGGAGAGAGAGATGGGGGGGAGGAAGAGAGACATGGGGGGAGGGAGAGAGACATGGGGGGGAGGGAGAGAGAGAGATGGGGGGTGGGGGGAGAGAGTGAGAGAGAGAGATGGGGGGCTGGGGGGTGGGGGGGAGAGAGACAGATGGGGGGAGAGAGAGAGAGAGAGAGATTGGGGGGTGGGGGGGAGAGAGAGAGAGAGTGCGCTGGGGGGAGAGAGTGAGAGAGAGAGATGCGGGGACTGGGGGGTGGGGGGGAGAGAGAGAGAGATGGGGGGAGAGAGTGAGAGAGATGGGGGGGTGGGGGGGAGAGAGGGAGAGAGATTGGGGGGGAGAGAGTGAGAGAGAGATGGGGGGCTGGGGGGGTTAGAGAAAGAGAGAGAGATGGGGGGCTGGGGAGGGGGTGGGGGGGATGAGAGAGAGAGAGAGAGATGGGGGGCTGGGGGGGGTTGGTGGTGGGGGTGAGAGAGAGAGAGAGAGATGGGGGGCTGGGGGGGGTTGGTGGTGGGGGAGAGAGAGAGAGAGGGAGAGAGATAGGGGGGGAGAGAGAGAGATGGAGGGGAGAGAGTGAGAGAGAGAGAGATGGGGGCTGGGGGAGGGGGGGTTGGTGGTGGGGGTGTGAGAGAGAGAGAGAGAGAGAGAGAGAGATGGGGGGCTGGGGGAGGGGGGGGTTGGTGGTGGGGGGTGAGAGAGAGAGAGAGAGAGAGAGAGGGGAGAGAGGGGGTAACTCGGCTTTAATAGTTTTAAGAGGATCAAACGAGTCGCACGACCCATTCGTGCGAGAGAGAAAGAGAGAAAGAGAGAGAGAGAGAAAAAAAATAATATTACCTCAATTTCGAAGTCCGGGAGTCCAAACGCTGTCCTGAATAATGAGCAAAAGTGTGCGATGGCGGGGACTTCCCACCAAGAGCGAATTTCGTCCACCGAAACGGTCGAAGATGGACATTCCTCGGACATGTTTAAATGGTATCAAATCCTTTTTTTTCCCCCCTCTCTCTCTCTCTCTCTCTCTCTGACTCACTCTCTCTCTCTCTCTCTCTCACATCAGATAGTTTTTTTTCGCCCCAAAGCCACTTCGTCGGGTTTTTTTTGAAAAAAAATCTCTCTTTTCCTCCGCCCCCTTTTCCTTTCCCTTTTTTTTTCCCCTTCTCCTTCTCTTGGCTTTTTTTTTCTCTCTCTCTTCTCTCTCTCTCTCTCTCTTCTCTCTCTTCTCTTCTCTTCCCCTCCCGGTCCCTTACATCCGACCGGTGCAGCAGTCGCGCCTGGTCCGCTGTGCTGAGCCGCTCGCCATCGCCATCGCCATCGCCGGGACCGCCCGCCCCCCCCACCCCCCCCTCTCCTCTCCCCGTGAGCTCAGTCAGTGCCGCCGCGCGTGTGTAATAATGTCACGATTTCGCAGCCCCATTCTCACCGAGGAACAGATGGCAAAGGCAACAGCAGAGGGTGGTGGAGGGGTGGGTGGGTGGGGAGGGGGGGTGGAGGGAGGGAGGGAGGGAGGGGAGGGAGGGAGGTGGAGAGCGCTCCAATTCCTCAGCACATCCGAGGGAGACGCGGCCAAACTCCCGGGCCGACCGCTGGGGGCATGGCTCGGTATAACGCGCCCAGCCCGAGGATCGCCCACCGAACACGGTATTTACCGCGATCCGACACGCACCGGGGAGTGCGGGGGGACGCGGGTCCTTCTCAGAGCGCTGACTGGCGGCCCGAGACACCCCCACTCGGATAGTGGCTAAGGCTCCGGCGACAGTACAGGATGTGACGCCAGGGATCCCTTGGGTGCGGGCCAATGGGCCGCCCCGAGCAGCAGCTTGGGGTTGGTAGCCGAGCTCGGCTGGGGGCGGGGGGGGGCGGGGGGGGGGGGTGTGATGGGGAGGCGTTGTGATCGAGGAGGCAGTTCAGACTGGGATATTGCGAGAAGGGTAGAGAGGGAGAGAGAGAGAGAGAGAGAGAGTGTGTCGGGGGGTTGGAGGGGGGAGAGGAGGTGTAAATGTGACAGATCAGTAGTTACTTTATCAGCTCAGAGTGCGGGTGGGTATTGGGGGGTTGTGTGTGTGTGTGTGTGTGTGTTTGTGTAGTAATTGGTGCTGAGAGGGTTCAGTCCGGTCGCTGTGTTCGACCATCTCTCCCGCATCGGAGTCGCCGGTGAGAGGGTCAGCGCTCCGAACCCGATCGCCTCAACGCTCCGAACCCGATTGTCTCCACGTTCCGAACCCGATTGTCTCCGCGTTCCGAACCCGATTGTCTCCGCGTTCCGAACCCGATTGTCTCCGCGTTCCGAACCCGATTGTCTCCGCGTTCCGAACCCGATTGTCTCGGTGGAACTCGAGCCTCGGGGTCACCGAATGGCCACATTCCGAGGCGGGTCCCGCGGTGACAGCCGCCGTCTGCACCCACCTGCCATCGCCCCCTCCCCTCCCTCCCTCTTTCCACCCCAGTAACTGCAGCTGCTCACCCACACCCCCCACACCCCCCCTCCCCGCCCCCCCCATCTCGTCATGTGTCCGCCTGAAAACTTTTACATCCCGACAAAAACAAAAATAAAAAAACAATCGACGAGTGATCCTGTGCTTCTTTGCCTATAGATAGAGAGCGATCACATGCATATACGTATGATATGTGGTGTGTGTGTGTGTGTGTGTGTTTATGGTCCTACACATGGAGAACGGTTATTATCAAAGGCACTGTATACAGTCTGGATGTGTGTGTGTGTGTGTGTATAAATGCTGAAAGGTGTGAATTTCACCCCTAATCTTTCAGTAGAGCTGTGCAATCGATACCCCCCCCCCCCCCCCCCTCCCCCCCTCCCGGTGCTAACTAAGCGGGGGGTTTCGGGTTCCAGCCCACGACCTGGAGTTTCAGAGAGAAGCGTCGAGAGGTGACATTTGTGGAAGTGAAATCGTCTCGGGTTCTGTTTAGTTTCGGTGGGTCGAGCAGTTTCGGTACAATTCTGACGCGAAACGAGAAGATCGCTGAGCACTTTCTCTTTCAAGAGTTCAGTCTTGGGGGAGATCTGAACGACCGCGCAGCGCAGCGCAGCGCAGTTCAGGCTTTCGGGTCGACTTAAGTCGTTCAAGTGACACTCTTGGGTGGTTTTTCTTTTTTGGGGGGGGGTCGGGTCTTGGGAGTGGGGTTGAGTTGAAGCACTTCCAACAAAAAAAATATAGCGCACAGCAGCGTTGCTTTGCAAAATGGTGATGGGGAAGGCAGCTGCGGGGATCGCATTCTTTTGTCTGTTCGGGGTTTGCGACACGTTTCCCACTCCAGCTGAGCGGGATGAGCTGATGAGACTCGAGCAGTTCAAGATCACAGGCGGTAACCTCGTGTCCAGCGTGAAAGAGCTTCAGGTGAATGACATACTCAAGAAAATAAAAGGGGAAGAGATCGACAGGGGAACGGCGAGCGGCAGGTTCCCCCCATCCGTGCACTTTTTCAGTGCAAAAGAACTCATAGACGAGAGCGCAGTCTTTAACGTGATCAGGAAGATGCCCAAAGGTAAGCGTCGGCGTCTGCACTGCACTTGCGACGATGTGGCTTTGCAGAAACTTTGCAGAAACTTTCCCAAGACTTGCTCACGCTCACTCTCTGCGTTTTATTTATTGCTCCCCCGCAAGAGTCGGATCGCTGTTATCTTTCCACTTAAGCTTATTATGAATAAAGGTTAAATCACTTAACTTCCTATGTTTATATAAATGTCAACAAGTTCTATTACTGTATACACAGGCTTTCGTTTTACACTCGCCGGAGCCATCGATCTGCTTCGAGTTGCACATGTCTTACTGATTTTTTTTGATGGGAGGGGGGGGGGGGGAAAGGAGTCGAAAAGGGGGAGGGGTTCAACATTTTGGCTCACTGCTCCCTACCCATTTTTTTTAAAAAAAAACTTTCCAACTGCGGTGAAGGTTGGATCATTTGTTTTTTTTTGTTTGCAAATGCAACCATCGTATGTCGAAACATGGCTCTGGGATCTTACATTTGTGGAATAACAAGGTCCTGCCTATATAAAAAAAACTAACTCGTTGTTATTTAAACATCCCGCACTTGTTTAAACAGAACAATAAAATCCTATCCGGATAGTCCAGGCTGACACTCCCAATCCGGTGCAGTGGGGGAGCTCTGCTTTGTCTGCCTGTTTAAGTGCACACGAAGGATGCCATTCAGTTGTGGGCACCAATAGTGATTGTGATCAGGAGCCTAAGCTGATAAATATTTTCTTTCTTAAACCCCCCCCCCCCCCCACCACCACCACCCCCAAGATCTGGATCGCCAGGGCTCACTGCGTATTCTACACCTGAATCTTCTTGGTTAACTTTTGGATTCTGAACTAGTTCTGCAAATGTAAATGATAGGGGAAAATATCGGTCGCGGTTCCTTTTTCAGTTTCTGAAAGTGTGATGTATAAAGATGGGCATCTATCTATCTGTATTGAACCTGGACTGTGAGGCATGTGGTCAACCTGACTCGGTCGGTAGCACTCTCACCTCAGAGGATTCAAGCCCCACTGTATTGTCGGAGGTGCCAACCTTTGGATGAGATGTTAAGCTGAGATCCTGTCTGCCTGATCACTCATGACGCAATTCGAGAAGGGAGTTTTTCTCTCCTGGTGTCTTGGCCAACAAATCTCCAGATAGAATTAGTCACTAACTTCATGGGTCATTTTGTAGGACATTACAGTGTGCAAATTGGCTGCTGTGTGCGTAAAAACATACAAATCACTAAACTTTACAGTCAATCCTGTAAAACGCTTTGAGACATTCTGCTGGTTGCTGAAATGCATTTTTTTTAAAAAGTGCTATGGGTGCACACAATAATCATTGCATTACAGTGAGATCTGCCTTTTCAACTAATGATCATTTATCTAGTATAAGGTAGTTTTACCCCTTTTTATGCGCTCAGTATCACCTCACTTCTTTCTATGCCTTTAAAAACCCTGTTTAAAAACTTGTGACTGTTGTTACGTTCCCTGTTTCCATTCCTCCTTGTTCCGAGGATCATTGTTATGAAATGCTTTGAGATAGATGTTCATCCTAACCTGAAAGGCACTGTGTAAGTTATTGTATAGTCACTGAGGCAACTTAGAATAAGAGAACAATGTTGCTTAAAGTGCAACCATTACTGAATAATCTACATGATTTCTGTCTGTGTTTTTAACCTTGCTTCATAAACTTGCAGGTTGGGAAAATGTAGCCATGCTTTTAACCAAGCCTTCCATCTCACACTCTTTGATTTCTCTCCTTAAGTCAAAATGTCTCAAAGCACTTTGCAGCATCTTTCTGTAAAGTATAGTGATTGTGTGTTTGAGGGTGAACACGGCACCCATTTTGTGCACAGCAATGTCCCACAAACAGCCGTGAAGTGAATGACCAAATTTTTACTTGGGGGATTGTTGGTCAGGATATCAAAATAAACTCCCTTCTCTTTCAAATAGTGCCACAGGATCATTGATATCCTGAACAGGCAGACCAGACCTCAGTTTAACGTCTCTTCTGAAAACAACATCTCCGACACTGTAGCGCTCCCCCTTGTGCTGCGTTAGAGTGTCAGCCTAGGCTGAGCTCAAAGAAGTGAAGAATGACCAATTCATTGAGGTAGCATGAGTCCAGAGCCTGTGAAACTACCCAGCAAACATTAATGCATTTAGAAGAGAGGGAAGGTTTCAATTATCCCTCTGGGGAGTAGCTATGATCTGTGTGTGCACACATCTTGTGGTGGAGCAAGGGCAGAATAATTTTTTTTCAAATTCACTTTTTTAAAAAAAGTCTGCAATGCCACATACAAATAAAATGCAAATAATCTTGGGCGATGTCTGCTTTCTCTTTTTTGTGCCTGTATTCGTTTCCCAGTGTGTGAAACTGCTGTGTAAATGTGCCAACTCGGCAGAAAGGAATACCGGTTTAGTTGGTACCAAACAACAACAAATTACATTTGTAAAGCGTCTTTCACGTTAAGAGGACGTCTCAAACCTCAGGAAATGAGGCACGCGTGAATATGTGGGACTGAAGAGTATTGATTTGCGCCACGAGTTGTTGCTATGGACAGAATTGCTTGTCAAATTCAGTAGAATTTTTATAAAGTGCACCCCGAACCTCAGTGAGCTGGAGATTTCCTGATGGCTCAATGGCTAAATGAATGATAGAGTCTGGTGCTGTGCTGTATAACTAGGAAGTTTTCCAGGTTCAATTGCTGCTGGGGCAGATTCAGCTGAGACAGCAATGGCTGTGCTGTAATTCGACTCTTGTGTTTTGATGCTGGGGAGAGCAAAAATATCAGCCACCATTCCTGCTCCTGATCACAGTGACAACAGAAATGTGTGCCAGGTTAAGATATCAATCAGACAGCAGGACAAACCTGTTATCAGTCTGTTATCCTCTGTTCAGCACACTTCATGTCCCCTTCCCGATCCACCATTCTGCCCCAGCTCTCTGGAACTCCATTGCGGGCTCCTACCTCCTTGCCTTTAAAGCTGCCTTAAAGACCTATCTTTTCAAACATGCTTTTGATCCCCTTCCACACATATACACACACACATAACGTAACATGTAGGAGCAGGAGTAGGCCATTTGGCCCTTCGAGCCTGCCCCGCCATTCAATCATGGCTGATCTTCTAATCTAACTCCAGCTAATAACCTGACCCTGCCTTATCCCCATATCCCTTTTGCAATAAGAAATCTATCTATCTCAGTCTTGAATATGTTCAAGGACTGAGCGTCAACAGCCCTTTGTGGTAGTGAGTTCCATACATTCACCACCGTTTGAGTGAAGACGTTCTTCCTTAACTCGGTGCGAAAGGGCTGGCCTCTGATTTTAAGGTTATGACCCCTGGTTTTAGTTGCTCCAACGAGGGGAAACAATCTCCAACTATCTACTCTATCATGCCCTTTGATGATCTTATAGCTTTCTATAAGATCCCCTCGAATTCTTCTATATTCTCTCCCCTTCTAAAAAATAACCCGCTCTACTGTTTTTGCTACCGAGGTGGATGACTTCGCACGTCCCTACATTATACTTCATCTGCCACCTACCTGTCCAATCACCTAACCTATCTAGGTCTCGCTGTATTTTTTTAATGTCGTCCTCTGTGTTGACACTTCCTCCTAGTTTTGTGTCATCCGCGAATTTAGATATATTAACTTGATCGTTGATGTAGATGGTAAATAGCTGAGGCCCAAGGACTGATCCTTGTGGCACTCCACTAGTCACATCCCGCCAATCTGAAAAGGACTCGTTTATCCCTATTCTTTGTTTCCTACCCGTTAACCATTCCCCAATCCAAGTTAATATGCTCCCCCCAATTCCATGGGCCCTTATCTTTTGGACTAACCTTTTATGCGGCACCTTATTGAATGCCTTCTAGAAGTCCAAATAGACCACATCCACTGATTCACCCTTATCTAGTTTAATCGAAATATCCTCAGAAAACACCATGAGATTTGTCAAACATGACTTCCCTTTTGTAAAGCCATGTTGACTTGGCCTAATTATATTGTGCTCCCCTAAATACCGCACTACCACATCCTTAATCAAAGATTCTAAATTTTTCCTATCACTGATGTGAGACTAACTGGCCTATAGTTCCCCATCTTTTCCTTTCCACCTTTTTTTAAATAGTGGTGTGACATTTGCGATCTTCCAATCCATGGCGACTGTTCCAGAATCCAAGGAATTTTGGAAGATCAGACATAAGGCCTCCACTATCTCATAAGCTACCTCTTTTAAAACCCTGGGATGCAAGCCATCCGGACCAGGGATTTGTCACTTTTTAGTGCTAACAGTTTCCCTCGCACCAATTCTCTACTAATGAAAACTTCCCTAAGTTGCTCCCTGTCCTTATCCCTTTGGTGCACCTCTATTGTTGGCAGACTTGTTGTGTCTTCTCGGGTGAAGACAGATGCTAAGTACCCATTTCGGGACTCTGCCATGCCCTTATCCCCCATTACAACTTCTCCCATCTCTGACTGAAGTGGACCTACATTTACCCTCACTAGCCTATTCCTCTTAAAATATTTGGAAAATCTTTTACAATCAGACTTAATGTTCCTAGCTAGCTGACCCTCATACTCCTTTTTCTCGCTCTTAATGAGTTTTTCAGTTTTATTTTGCTGGTTTCTAAAACTCTCCCAATCTTCAGATTTGCCGCTTTTCTTGGCAGTTTTATAAGCCTTTTCTTTTAATTTCATGCTTTCCCTAACTGCTCTGGTTAGCCACGGATGAATTGCTTTCCTTGTGGTACTCTTATTCCGCAAGGGAATATGTGACCGCTGAGAATTTTGCACTACATCCTTAAATATTTGCCACTCTCAACCCCCTCCCTGCACCAACTCAGAAGCTCAGCCTGACATTCTAGTGAGTGTATAAAATCAAAGTGGTTCTGTCCTGGTGCTTTGTAAATTGTATGGTTTTGTAAATTATTGTTGCTGTTGTGAGTTTGTTAAGCAATAGCAAAGAACTGAGTAAGCAACAACAGTGGTCGGGGAGGTAGGGTGGTTACAGCCGAGGATTATTTTGGGCATGAGCGTACACTGGTGTGGTAAACTCTAAACCCCACACACCTTAAACTTCAATAATGCTATTAGATCACCGTGGCTTCTTCATAAAATATGTATATTTTTAATAAACACAATGAAAGGAATAGTAAAGGATAGGATGAGAACATTTGAACTTTCTTGATTTCTGAGGATGTTTAATAATAATAATAATCCTTGCATTTGATATAGCGCTTTTCACGTTGGGAGGACGTCCCAAAGCGCTTCACAGAACACACTGTGAAGTGAATTGACTGTATATTTGTGGGCGAACGCGGCAGCCAATTGCGCACAGCAATATCCCACAAACAGTCGTAGATTGAAAATGACCAATTTATTATTGTTTTGGGTTTTTGGAGGGATTATTATTAGGTGTGTGGAGTAAGGAAACTTGCCCAAGGTTTCGCCCTGCCTGGAATTGAACTCGGGTCTCTCGCTTGCAAAGCGAGTGCTCTAACCACTGAGCTACAGGACTCCACTGCAACACTATTAGGCAAGTGAAGCAATTATGTATGGTTTCATTGTGGGCTGAGTACACATATGCAGTTGATGAATAAGTAAGGTATCTCATATGACATCTCTGACACTACATTGGCATGTCAGCCTTGACTCTGAGCACAGTCCCAATGTGGGGCTTGCACTCACTACCTGACTCAGAAGCGAGAGTCCTACCATCTGAGTCAGGGTGATATTCCTGGCACCAACTGACAATGATGCACACTCATGTGGTTTAAGTACGTAAAACAAATGCTTTGTATCTGCGCACTGGAATAAAGAGGTCAGCTTCATTAATCCATCCACGTGAACCTTATTGCTGAGCCCAGATTATAGCAATGGACTTCGGCAGTAATAGGGCTTTGCAAACTATTGTCCCATTGTATTGGCGAAGCAGCACCATATGGCTGTATGTTTTAAATAGTTCTGTCAAAATATTGTCAAGAAGCAAAACAAAAGTGAATTATAAATCAGACCTGAAGATTTTGTTCAGAATAAATAAACAAATATTGATATTTAAATATTTATCATATAATGTCATTAAGCTGAAATTGGTGCATACAAGAATGGCAACTTACATTTATAGTTTCTTGGAGCGCTTAAAAGAATATGACTGACATCTCATAGGAAGGACAACACCTCTGACAATGCAGCACTTCCCCAGCACTAAATGAGGGAGAAGGGAATAGAAGGGATTAAGTGTGATGGAGGCCGGCATAGGACTAGTTTAGATAAATGGCCTGTTTCAGTGCTGTAAAATTTTAGATGATCTGCATAATTGGAGAACTCACTTTTTTTTTAATTTCCTCTTTTGGTGCTAAAAGAATTTGTGTTCAATGTTTCACAAAACCATAGGGTTCACAAGGCTGCTGAACAGGTTTTTGCCATTGTTATGTCCTCTTACTGTTATTAATCATTTGAGGTAGACTAACCGGTGTAGGGCTGGATGAAGCAGCCTAGCGATCTGTTCAGCCTGGCGAATTGCTCTACCTGTTCCGCAAGTAGCAGAAGTACTTGACCTTTCAGGTGAAGGTCACTGGTTTGTGCTTCAGGGCTACCAATCATTGAGACCAGTGAGCCTAGCCTCCGGTGACTTACCCGCACCGGGCTGCTCAATTGAGTGTCACATATTTTGTAGAAAATTGATGCGGGCAGGTTAGCTCCTGGCCTGAATCTTGCCTTTGCTTATTTGTTTTCCTCTCCCGAAGGTTCGACTGATGCCAGGGTACAATTTTAAGGCCCACAATTCTTGTGTGAGCCAAGAAAGTGAAGACTGGAAGCTATTTGACCAGAATAGCACAACGGAATGTACAACGCCAAGGTGGTTCAGTCCTTGTGCTAAGTCCATATGTAGAGTGAAGCAGGTTTTTGATGGGGTGGTGGGCTTGTTGGCTGATTTGTTTTCTACTCTAGCCCTGAGGCACTGCATTCCAAATATGCTCCTGCTAGCCCAGCTGAGATCATAGAATTATACAGCACAGAAGGAGGCCATTTGAAAAGAGCTATCCAATTCAATCCCACTCCCCTGCTTTCTCCCCATAGCCCTGGAAACTTGTCCTTCCCAAATAATTATCTAGATCATCCAACTCAGCACAAACCAGAGATCGAACCTGAGACCTTTCTTTCTCTGTGCAACTTGGTTCTTCATGTTTAGTAATGGCTTCACCAACTGAACCATTGGAGTCTGTTGTTTGCTCAGAGTTAATGATGAAGAGACCTGTGCAGCTCATAATAAGATGCTGCAGCCAATGGCTGGAAACAGCCATATATATTTGTGACCTACAAGAGAGGAGAGCAAAACATTTTTTTTTGTGTTTTGTGATAAGAAGGCTGTTGAAACTACTTCTTGAGGGATATTCTTCTGCATAGACAGTTCGTGCACAAAATAAACAATGTGGTAAGTGAAAGAATGTAATTCACTAACATTTATGTTGTCTCTTTTTAAACGAAAACAAGTAAAGCCTGGACTGGAGAGCGTGAAAAAATCCTGCTGCCTTGGAAGATTCATTTCAATGCAAAGTGTAGTGTGCTAGGATCTGCATTATGACTACACTGACAATGCAGCAGTCCCAGTGCTCCTACAGGAGACCTAAAAGTGCAGGCCAGGCACTTCCCCATAGTGAGGTGAATTGGATTTAACTTGTCCAACCCATGGTCCTAACAGTGTCTGGTTATAGGGTCTCCAACCATCCCCAAATTGTAACCTTCCCCAACCAGTTTTTGCCAGCTGTGAGAGTAAGTGGTCATGATTGAGGATATTTCTAATTACTTCTCACATACCCTAACATTATTCAGTGGAAGGATTGATTGGCCTAATTCAAGGTGGATGTTGGCCCTCTCTTTAATATGATACACCTCCCCCCCCCCCAAACTCGACAAATAATTCAAGATCCTGTCTGCCTATTCAGGAAGAGGTTAACAATCTAATTACAATATTTAATATGCTCTGGCCAACAATGCTCTGACAATGAAGCATGTGCCCAACACTGCACTGGAGTGTCAGCCTAGACCGATAGTTCTTCCTGGCCAACAATGCTCAGGAGTAAATGATCATTCATTACAGGGTTGTTTGGGGAACCTTTCTCGCCACAAACTAGTTGCTACGTTTTCCCACTTGATATTAACTGCTTGCAAAGCACGTTAAGATGTTATAAGCACAATATCAAATGTGTGGGTTATTATAATTAACTTGAGAGCCTGGCAGGCAAGCTCTGGGTTGCAAAGGAAGCACCAGTACCATGAAACCCTGTTTTAAGTTTACAAATCTACATTTGTTTGCTCAGTGATTATTATTGGTTTTGGTCATTGAAGAGTTTATTGGCTTTACTTTTCTGCAGGTGCTGCCTTACATCTCCATGATTATGCCTTGTTGAGCGTGGAATGGCTGGTGAAGAATGGCACTTACCTGCCTCATTGTTATGTCTGCTTCACGGCCGAGCAAGGGGTCCGCTTTCATTTCTTCTCCAAAGGCCCAGGGGAAAGGTTGCCAGAATGCTCCGAATGGGTCTTGCTGGAAACATACAGAAAGCAACTTCATAACGTCACCGAATTTGACAACAGGTACATAATAATAATATAATAATCCTTGCATTTGATATTGAACCTTTTTATATCGGGAGGATGTCTCAAGGTACTTCACAGGATTTCCTCATTAAGTGCAGTGACTGTATTTTGCAGGTGAACCTATCAGCCAATTTGCGCATCTCATTTCATCCATCAATTAGCACAAAATGCACTCCATTAGATTAAAGTGTAATGCGGCTGTATACGATTTATGCCTCTATCGTCTAGAGAAAAAGTGCAGTTTGCTTTGTTAAGTTTATACTTGTTCTAAGTTTGTGCTTCGGGAGGCTCAGTGGGTAAATGTTCAAAAAGCCAAACACCAAATTGTATTTAACTAGCACTCTTCACATAGGGTATTGTCTCAGAACCCTTCACGGTGATGGTGTTGAACACTGAATAAGGGAGACGGAGTGAGAGGGAGGTAGCTATAGCTATGTTCAAAGTGGTAGAATTTGGAGTGGGTCTTAAAGACCCGAAAAAGAGGAGTGGAGTGGTAGGGTGAGGGCCTTCAAGAGATTAGGGGCAGGGCAACTGAAGACTCGGCTCTTGATGGCAGGGGACGTACATGTAACCTAAGTTAACTTAACGTTTGGGACAAGCAGAAGAGTAAGGTGGGAGGAGATAGGGTATCCAGCAACACTGGGTGTACCCAACATTAAGATTCCAAATTCATTTCCTGGTCTTGAGTTAGCTGATCTCAGCTTGGTCAGGCTGGGAGGGGGGAAGAAAGGGGAAAGCAGGAAGGCCCTAGAATTGGCCACAGTGTCCTAAAACTTGGGAAGAGGAAAAGATTAGCCACTCCTTGGTTATCCATGAGCTGACCTCTGCTGACAACAACTTGCATTTATATAGCACCTTTCACTTGGGGTAGCTGGGGGGGGGAAGTGGCCATAGGCACGGTTGATGAGTAAAGCCTTCGAATGACGAGCAAAGAGGTGGCAAGGCAGGGATTGTAGCAGTGTGGTGGATGAAGGCAGGACCATCAATGCTAGAGATAAGGGGATGGAGGTGTGCAGATCAGCAGTGGTCACTGTAGTGACAGCGATGGGGCTGCAACACTGTCCCAGTGGCCCTGGGCTAGAGAAAGAAAATCAGCCAGAGTTTCCAATCATAATTGTTACTGTAGTATTTCCCCCCCCCTATGCTGAATAATGTTCTACTTGGATATCACTTGAGGACAGGATCAAGCTTAATCCTGATGCCATTTGTGGTTGCTGACACTCACTGTGTCAGCTCGCACACGCCGAACAGCCACTTGTGGGAGTATGGATGAATGAGACAGTGGAGTCAGTGTTCTTCTGGGGAGAAACAAAAAATAACCTGTTAGATAACGTTACCTCTGTAAACAGGAAATGTTTCTCTAACTCTGCAAGGATGACTGCGTGGCCTTCTTCAGTGGTTAGGACTTCCTTAATGTTACTGCATTCAACAGCAAAACTCACACCTACAGACAGATCAAATACGAGCCTGTACTGCTGAGCTCTGCAAGCTTTGCTTTCAACTGGTGGGTGGGCGGAGGGCGGGGGAAGAGGGAGAGAAGCAGAGTCAGGATATTTTTTGCTGGGTTAGCAAAACCTGCTGGGGGTGCTATCAGGTGATAACAGTGTGCGTTCTACTAATTTTTTCCAAAATACAGCTGACGTAAAGTTCACTTGCCAGTACAACCCATTCTTGAGTCCAAACCAAGGGGCATATACAACAACAACTTGCATTTATATAGCACCGGTCACATGGGATAGAGCTTCACATTGTTTTAGCTATCTGTACCTAAGAATGCCAGGAGCAGATCTGAAAGGGGGTAGAGAAGGAACTTTTTTACACAGAGGGTGGTGAGAATGTGGAACTCAATGCCTCTTATTGAAGCAGGAAGCATCAACATATTTAAGAGGCAACTTAATGCGTACATGAGGGAGAAGAGAATAGAGGGGAACAAGAGAGGGGATTAGGAAGGACAGGGTTTCTTGTGATGTATAAACACCAGCATGGACAAGTTAGGCCGAATGTCCTGTTTCTGGGCTATATTATTATTCTATGAGGATCCTTGTTATAGTAAACTTCAAAGAAGTAACTCAGGGCATCTTTTATCTCTGCAGTTTGCTTCAAAACTTTACACTGGTTACAGAAAACCCAGAGAAAGCCTACCCGACACAGGCTGTCATTTGGAAGAAGTTTGAAGAGATATTTATGGTTGCTGCTAGTCTCATTTCGTATGCTCCAGTCTTTAAAGCCTACTTTTATCAGGCTTTGCAGGAATTCTACGATGATAACGTGCAGTATATTGAGCTGCGGTCGTTACTAATACCGGTACGTAAACATATTGGCCCCATCAGAATGTGCTTTAATTTTCTGCAAACATCTAGTAAAATTCTCTTCTCACAAACATTTTCTGTTGAGGCCATTGCGACTTTTTTGCTGAGGGCATGAGTGTTGGGTGCTCACAGGGTCTTTGGTTCATCCGTGAGCCATATTAATAATCCTTGCATTTGACATTGTGCCTTACCATGTTGTCGAAACATCTGAAAAGTACTTCACAGCACTTTACTGGAAAGTGTAGTGACTGAGTATTTTGTAGTTGAACACAGCAGCCAATTTGCCCACGGCAGCCTCCCACAAACAGCTGTAAAGTGCATGTCTGACTATTTTATGCGGGGGATTGTTGGCAAGCACACTGGTATGAAGTTTGTTATATTCGACCACAGAGCTACAGTCACTCCATTTTACAGTAGACCCTGTGCGGGGCTTTGAGACGTCCTCCCAACGTGAAAGGCACTGTATGAAATGTATTGATTATTGTTATAGCCAAAACCCAGGACTTCACCATAAAATGACTTTCAGCCATGAGGTAGGTCAGTGAGCCTGCCTGCTTTTCCCTTAGGGGGTTGGGCCTTTGACTTCACCCCTGTTCTGCTTGTCTCTCTCTAAGAGATCTAGCTAGTGCTTGGGTTCCGCTGGTTCTCAGTTAGCTGGTACAACCAGGCGGACACCCATGTACTGATTCAGCAAATGCAGGAACAGATGCTGCTGAATGTAGATATGTTTCAGTGGAACCAGCAGATGGTTGGGCACGATTAAAATATGCTTCTACAAAACGTGCAGCTGTTTTTTTTATTTTCTTTCCCGCTTTTCTTAAAAACTCTGACTCAAGGCCGGAGAACAGTTCCACATGTGTCGGAGCACTACAACCATCGTTCCCCCTCCCCTGTATCTTCACATGAAAAACTAAACAGTGGGTCGCGCCGTTAATAAGCAATCCCAGTAAAATTCCTATCATACTGTGGGAATTTGCCCCTGAGTGTAGGTTGTGTCCGAGCAGAGTTCCCAGAGGGCGTTGTGACATTCACCGGAAAGAAACCTTTCTCGCGTGACTGATTCCTTATTAAGGAATTCATTAAGAAATACCTCACCCTCTCCCTCCTCCCTCACACCCCATATGAGTTTGTGGTGCACACAAGCTGGCTATTGGGGGAACTGTGTACGTTCTGTCTTTCGGGCCTGCTAACAAGATTGCTGTGAGCTGGTTATGAGCCAGGATGTGCGGAGGACTGCAAGTGAACAGCCAGCTCCTTAATCCATAACAAAGCCAGCTCACCGGCACTGATAGTGTACATGGCTGTGAAGTAAGGGCTACATCACTCCAACGCACCAGACTGACACTTATACTGCTCCAGGAAGAGCTTGTAAAATATCAGTTTATTATTGAAAGAAAGTCCAGCTCATAACGATCCTTGGGCCAGTTGCTAACAGGAGGCTAGCCAGCAAGATCCTTCCCCCAACATGAGTCAACACCTTCAGGAGAGGGGCAGAAATAAGAACATAACAATTTGCTAGGCGAAAGAAGACCAAGGTCCATCTAGTTCGCCTTCCACCAGCCACTTGACATGTTGTGTCCACTGTTTCCTCTAAGCTCTAACACTGAAGTAGTGTTTCCGCAGATTTGTTCTGAATTTACTCCCCCCACCCCACCCCCCCCCGCCCCACCTCAATTGCAGGCCGTGTCCTCTGGTTGTACTGTTCAGAACAAGATAGAGCAGCTTATCTATTCCCTTCAGAATCTTAAACCATAATCATATCACCCCTGAACCTTCTCTTCTCCAGTGTGAATACACCCAGTTTATCTAATCGCTTCTCGTAGTCCAGTCCCTCCACACCTTCAGTCATTTGGTTGCCCTCCTCTGTTTCCTCTCAATCGTTGCAATATCCTTTTTATATTGTTTTGACCAGAACTGCACACAGTATTCCAAGTGTAGTCACACCAGTGATTTATAAAGTGGCAGGATTACCCCACTATTTCGACTCAATATTGCCCTTTTAATACAGCCTAGCATCTGGTTTGCCTTACTCACCGCTACTGAGCACTGTTGGGATAGTTTCAATTTATTATCAATCAGGATCCCCAGGCCCTTTTCATTTTCTGTACAGATTATTTTCTTAGATTAAATAATAATTTCTTCTGGGATTTTTTGTCCCCACATGAAGCACTTTGCATTTCTCTACATTAAATTTCATCTGCCATCGGTCTGCCCAATTCCCAAGAATGTACAAGGCCTCCTGTAATCTATCCTGTTCAACTTTGCAGTTGACCACCTTCATTAGCTTTGTGTCAATTGGTAATTTAGCCACTGTGCTTGTGACGTCTAGCTCAGGTCGTTCATGAAGATGTTAAATAAAATAGGTCCCAAAACAGACCTCTGTGGAACTCCAATGGTAACATTCTCCAAGCCTACTGACATTCCCTGTATCGTCACTTTCTGAATACCTTCTAAATAAATCAAATGACTAATACATAAGATGCACACATTGACTTTATATATACATATATGCATATATATATAAATATATGCACATTTATACATATATGTGTATTTATGTTTTGCACTTAAGTCTATGTAAAAATCTGGACGTGTATGTATACATGTGTGCATAAATATCTAAATTGTTTTGTATGTGCAAGTATATGTGTATATGTAAGGATTTTTTTGTGTGATTGTGTGTGTCTGTGTGTGTTATACATATGTATATCTGGATAGCAACTGGCAGCGGAAACCTTGGGCTGTTTTATTATCTGCTTCCTCCCAGCATCATTGAAGCCAATTGTAGGGTTGTGGCTAATTTTAACTTAGAGAGTACTTGCATGTCTTCTTACTAATTCCTCTCAGATCTGATAAGTCACTGAAAAGCTTCATGACATTTCAAACCAAAAGGCAAAGCAGAATTAGGGAGAGCATTATATACTTTTTATATCAAGGTCTGCAGGCAAATTTAAAGGGCGTTTTGCCAGTCAGCAGCGTCTAATTACAGATGGTTTAATCCCAAGTCTGCTCTGCCTTTTGTGTGGGTTCACTGACCTGTCACACACTGTCAGGGGCTACAAAGGTAACCTTACAAATTGCTTTCATTTCCAGTTGCTCCTGTAGGGCACGATAGGTACTGGACATGTGTGGTAGGTTGTAGAGTTGGCTGAAGATGTTGTATTTCAAGCATTGAATGTACCAGTGATATGTGTCCGACTCCACTGCCATAATGTATTTAACCTCCAATTTATTTTACTCCACATCTATTTAAAAATTTATACTTTTTCATTTTTGCTACAGTGCAATGTCAAAGCATTTAAATTTAGCAATCCTCAGCGATGCATTTGTGTGAAGAGAACACAGTAAGACCCAACTCAAGCCCAAACCCATTTAAATATACCAGGTGTTGGAGACTCAGTGACTATCCCATGTGGTACCTCTCTTTCAGGTATATGAGCTTGATGGGACCTTGCATGACAAGGAATGGTCCATTGTGTCATACAGAGAGGTTGCCAGGCGGTTCAGACGTGATAATCCTGACTTCATGGGAGCCAAAGTTATCTTCAGTCCACATCGGTAAGATATACAATTTCAGTTAACCCTTACACTGCTGCAAATTAAAATAATGCAAATTGTGTTCAGCATGAATTGGGGATGAAAACTGAGACCTTGCTGTGTATGTATAAGATCACAAGATAGGTTTGAATGAAGAAGGTTCTTCAGCCCATTTGATCTCATCCTTCCAAAATGCACATCCTCCCGTTACTCTATCTTGTTTGTGTGTCAGCCTGACTCAGCCATAGCATTCCCACTTCTAAGTCAGATGGTTGTGGCTGACATTCCAGTGAAGTGCTGGGGATGTGCTACATTGTTTGAGATGCCTTCCATTGGATGAGACTTTAAACTGAGGTCCTGTCTGCCTGTTCAGGTGGATGTGAATGAACCTATAGCGCTACTCAAAAAGAGAAGGCAGTTTCTCCTGGTGTCCTGGTCAACAGACCCCTAAATAAAATTGGTCATTAACTTCATGGCTGTTTGTGGGAAATTGCTGTGCCCAAATTGGCTGCCATGTGTGCCTACAAATTTCCAGTCCCTCTCTACACAATTAAAATCCTGTGAAGAACTTTGAGACATCCTCTTGACTTAAATGGCGCTGTACCAAATGCATCATTATTAGCATCTACTGTAGTGTCAATGACTTTCCTGATTTGCCTTTTTTAGGAAATGGAATGTTTCAAAAGTCAGAACAGAAATGTACGCAGCTATGGAACTGTATGAGAAATACCCAGAGACACTGGCTGGCTTTGACCTGGTACGTTCAATTCTTCACTTAAATTGCTCCCTGTCTAAGAGCTTTGTTTTATTACAATCATTTTTTCTTATGTTAACTGAAATTAATAATAATCATCCTTGCATTGAGTTTAGTATCTTTCACATTGGAAGGATGTCCCAAAGCATTTCCCAGGATATACTGTAAAGTGCAGTGACTTTCTTTTGTGTTTTGGTGAAATTGGAATTATACTCTATTTCTTCACTCTTCATACATGATCTGTTCCTAGAGCTACCCCAATTGCTCAGTGAGCATCAGCTTCACAAGGAACTCTCATATGCAGAGTTTATTTTCATCTCCTGAGAGATGACTCAGAGGGGTGTAACATTCAAATGGGATTGAAAAAGTACACCCAGAATGTAGGATGCACCAAGACAATAGAACAAGAGGATTTAGGTTTAGAGTTGCGAAGGGTGATTTCAGGACAGACACCAGGAAGCTTTTCCTTAATCAAAGGGCAATTAATGAATGGAACAGGTTGCCAGAAAGGGTGGTTGGGGCTAGGTATCAACAGTCAAAATATTGAAAAGTGGGTTTATACGAGAAGGATTCCAGTCAATGAATAGGGTCTGCGAGGATCTCAGAAGATGATGGAGCCATCTGAACGAACAGCCTCCTCTTGTTCCTGTCCCAAATTCACTGAGTTCTCATAAACTATCTCTAGATATGGTTCTTCGTGGACTCGGGAGCTGAGGGGGAGAGCCCAGGAGCAGAATGTGTGTCTATTGTAGCGAGCATTGCTAAATGAATCTATTCCACTTGAATGTCAGCGGCTTGAGCAAGATGCTGATCACACTAGAAATGAAAGATACTCGAGCTCCAAGAAAGAGAGAGTAAAAGATTAATATTTGATATATAGAAAGAATCCTTCATTTTCTAGTTGGTGGAAATTTTATCTCTCTTAATGTAGCAGTTGACGCTGAATCAGATGAGTTGATGGTGATTTATATACAGATCTTGAGTCATATACTGTCTGGTGGCTGAATGCCTCAATACTAATTGATTGGAGGAGCTATTGTAAGTATCCTTCTCTCTGAAGGCTGGAAGGTCTGCCCTTCCACTTGCATTGATAGCACTTGTCATCTCTTCCAGCTGTCCATTCCTGCAAATTAACGTGTTCTGAATCAAACTTAATGATGCTTAATAAATTGCCTTAAATATTCCACTACCCATGCATTTAATAAACCTGTAATTTTATGTATCCTCAGAAACATCTGTCGTCGAATATGACAGGAATTGAAATTTGAGTTTTGTTCCCCAAGTTTAAGCACTCTGAACTTTACACGTCATTTTCTATGCCAGTCGAGAGTGGCTGGCATAAAGTGGAGCTATATGTGAGAAGTTTTACTGAGCTGGCTGATGCCCCTTTGAACACGTAGGTGCCAACCTCTTGCAATTGCATTCCTAATGTTGGAAGCAGCGTTGTAAGGTGAACAAGCCCCTGCAGTTGATTCCTCATCCCTCTCTGGCTTTTTGTTATCAGGGGAAAGTTGCGAGCAAATTGGGAGTAGTGGGGTTTTGGAGGTAGCACATTCTCGGCTCACAGAGCAACGATGTGGTTTCATCATTGGCCGCACTGCCTGGGCATTGGGGCAGCTAGGCACGAGTTAAGATGTACGCTACAGTGTAGTTGGTTGTGTGTTGCCTGGGATCCCAACTGGAAGGAGGGAGGGAGTGGGGAGGGGATTTGTTTGAACCGGTTTCACCAATGCCTCAGGCAGTTTAAGAATATTCTCTGTTTGAACCGGTTTCACCAATGCTTTGTACGACAGTGCCTCATAATGTACACAGAAGTAATTATTTGGGGAGGATAAGTTTGCAGGACTATAGGGAGAGCACGGGGGAGTGGAATTGATTTGGATAGCCTCTTTTCAAAAAGCCAGCACAGACACAATGGGCCGAATCGCTTCCTTCTGTGCTGTATGATTCTATGAAGTGTTGCCCACACTAAAATGCAAATGTACATGCAATTCCTATCTCTGAGACCCCCAAGAATAGTTTTAATATTCCATTCACTACTGGACATCATTGCATAGGACTCTAAAATGGGAGATTAGCAAACTGGAAGTCACGTTTAACACTACCCTTTAAGACCATGTTGTCTTAACATTTACAATTGCATAGACATTTGGAAGATTCTTAAATTTAGTCTTAATTTTGAAGCAGGTTTGCTATAGTTCCTAAAGAGATCTGGCTTTTAAATTAATAACAATAATAATGATCTTTGTATTTGATATATCGCCTTATCACACTCACTCTGAAGTGCTACTCCGTATTCATACGCAAATAAGGCAGTCAGTTTGCATGCAGAAATATCACACAAAAAGCCATGAAAAGAATGACCAACTTTATTTGGGGGGATTATTGGCTAGGATACAGGGAGAAGCTCCCTTCCATTCTCGAATAATTCCATATAAAGTCCACCCGATCAGACGGATGGATGTAAGGTCTTATCCAAAAGGCAGCATCTCTGGCAATGCAACTCTTCCTTCCTCTCCCCCACCCCCCCCCCCCCCCCCAGTATTGCATTGGGATTTTACCCTGGACTGTGAGCTCAAAGTCCCGATGTGGGGCTTCAACACTAAATCTTTTGATCTAGAGGCAAGAGTGCTACCAACTGATACAATGAAGACCAAATATAAATATTTCCACAATTGTGCGCCATCCTAAATTTTAAAATAGTCTTATAGGTATGGGGATGGAATTTCAGGCCAATAGTCTTCATTAGCGTCTCATGAACATCTACCCCGGGGTTTGTTACAAGACCTTGGTCCTTTTGTTTGTTGCCGTGTCTTCTCTGCACAGTATAAACCATGGTCTATCGATCCTGCACAGGTTGGCCGAGAAGACGCAGGCCACCCACTCTGGTACTTCAAGGATGTGCTGTTGATCCCAGCAGAGAAGAAGGTTAAGATGCCTTTTTTTTTCCACGCTGGTGAAACTGGTAAGTTGAAGATTAAGTGCTTAAAAAATGGTTCCTTTTTCAATATAATGTTCAGTTCTTCCCTTTCCCCCTGGTGAGCGTGTGAGTGAATGACCATCCTGGGATTTTCCTTCCTCTCCAGAGGGGAGGGGCTGAACAGATCCATGTCCTGTGGCTAGGAATGGACAGGATCAGGGACTGGTGAAGCGAGAGCACAGAGCTACCCTGTGTCACTGGAGGGATTGTACACCGAGACCAAAGTAGCACAGGACCAATCCCGAGTATTAGTACTCTGGGGCTTTCACATCAAATCCTTCCATTTTGTGATAACGTTCCCCAGGGTCAGCTGGAACGGTTAGCTTTTTAGAGCGAAGTTCTGTGCATGCCAAGTTGTGGGGCTTCGGTATGGGAGGAGGGAACGGGGAGAGAAATGTGTGTGTGAACAGGGGGATTGTTGGCTAGGATCCCCCTAAACACATACACACCAAGACACAAAGGGTGTTTGTGCTGGGGGACAGATTGTAATATTTCTTAGTCTTTGCTATCAATGTTGTGTACCACAGTTGGCCTCCAAACCAGGGAGGTATATGGGCACGAGAGGAAGTGAACTTCAGTCTGACATCTCCTCCTTCAGAGAAGAAGGGGGAAAGTTAGAGGAGATGTTTTTGTTTCCTACCAATATCATCCCATGTGGGTCACATCCTTTGTAAATGGTTATAACTGAGGTTGCTTTGCCCTGCAGACTGGGAAGGTATGAGTACAGATGAGAACATCCTGGATGCCTTGATCCTGAACACCAGTCGGATCGGCCATGGCTATGGTATAATCAAACATCCGATTGCAAAGAACATCTCCAGAGAACTAGATGTGCCATTGGAAATCTGCCCCATTTCCAACCAGGTAAGAGGGACTCAGGGATCGAAGTAACGGAGCTGACAGTCGCTTTTCACTGTGATATTGTAAAATTGCGAGTTCTTTATTTGTTGGTTAGTGATGAAAATGACAGGAAAGATTTGGTCTCTTTAAACTGCATAATGACAACTTCATAGAAAAATAATGATAATCATTCCATTTAAAAGTATATCTTTCCCATTGGGAGGACGTTTCAAAGCTCTTCACAGGATTTACTGTAAATTGTGTAATGACTGTGTATTGTCGAGGCAAAAGCAGCAGCTGATTCGCGCACAGCTATGTCCCACAGCCATGGAGTGAATGAATATTTCCTTTATTTGGGAGATTTTATGAAACAAATTTCGGGGAACATTTGTGAAAATTCTCATCACTTCATCTCCTCGTTTGTACATTAGCTATTCTGTTTTGGTGAGTCTATAGGTCATGTGTCCATGGTCAGAGAAAGAATGGTGGGGGGTGGAAGAGAGACCAAGATGAATGAAGGGAGGATTTTGAAATGTGAAGAATAAGAAATAAGCAGATAGAGAGAATAGGTGGAAGGTTCAAAGAAAGCAGGAATAATAGAGCTTTGTGAACAAAGGAGGCTGGGATAAAGACTCCAAGAGAATGGATTAAAGTCAAAAAACGGAGGAGATCAACGACAAAAGAGGTTCCCAGAGAAACCAGAAATGAGCCCGGGTCTGAAGGAAGCCCAAATGCTGTGAATAAGTAAAAAAAAAAGTAGCAGTAAATTAATCATTCAACCTTGATACCATCTAAATATTTTATACATTCGCTCCACTTCCTAACCTAATTTTCACTTGCTCTACTCACCCCATACGCACACACAAACAGTGCATACAGTGTAGCCTGGCATCCGTGCATGATGATGTGTGCATGTGCATGGATGATGCGTGTGATGTGTGAGGCGTGATATGCGTGTGCATTTGTACATCTGGTGTGGGTGTGTATGAGAGGGGTGAGGAGGACGGGGAATGATTCAGTTCAGTAGCAAGCTCATGGTTATGTAACCTGCTCATGTTCACTGTTTAGGATGTTTGGATGGTTATTGGGAGGAGATGGGTACTGGCCCCGCATTCCTCACTCCTTTCAGAGAGGAGGGGGAGAAACCAGAAGGGGTGCTTGGTGGATTTTTTTTCTTGTTGCTACTTGCTACGCCTTTACAATGCTTGGTGGAACTGCAGTGCCAAGGCAAAGTGTTATTCAAGGCAGCAAACTATTTTGGCCCACAATGTGAAAGCTGAGCTGTGATGTTCCTGTTGCACATTAAGGATTTTTCTTCCTATTCTCAAGGGTTTATAAAGATTACAGGCAAACTGTACAGCAACGGAAATCATGAACCCACACATTCTCCGAGAGGACTTGAATACTGGTTACCAGATGCATGTAGTCGGCCTCTCTTCTCCTATCCCCTAATGTTAGAAGACAGTAATTCTCTGTATTTGGTAAAAGGGATGACTAATGGCAGTCAAATGGAATGATGGTGCTGTAAAGTTAGTTGGTGATTTAGCTTGTTCTGCCAGTTTTGAAGATTGTGCTTTTTTATCTTCGCATTTTTCCATATCCCTCATAGTTATAGACAAGTACTATGTCAACCTGACTCAGTTGGTAGCACCTTTGTCTCTGGGCCAGGACGTTGGAGACTCAAGCCTCATGTTGGGACTTTCAGCTCCCAGTCTAGGCTCATACTTCCAATGCAGTGCTGGGGGAAAGTTGCATTGTCAAAGGTGCCGTCCTTCAGATAAGATATCAAGAACTCAGGATTAGATCAGTCCCCTGGTTGACATTTTCTTAGTTCGTGGCTGATCTATAAGTTGTTAGCATTTGCCTGTCGTTTCTTCATACTTCCTGATATCCATACAAGCCAAGTATTTATCAACTTGGCACTTAAACATTCCCACGGAATCTGCATTAACAGTCCTTTGAGAACATGAATTCCACAATCCCACAACTATCCTAGTCAAGCCATGTCTTCCGTTTTCATTTCTAATGTATTAAACAGAAGTCTTGAGATCCCACAGCACTATTCAAAAAGAGAAGGGAGTTTCTTCCGATAGCCTGGCCAACAATCCCCTGGATAATATTGGTCATTTGTTTCATAGCTATTTGTTGTGCGCAAATAGGCTGCTGTGTTTGCCTACAAAATGCACAGACACAACGCTTTACAGTAAATCACGTGAGATGCTTTGATGCATTCTTGACATTGTAGGCACTATATCAAATGCACATCAATATCCCCTTTTCACATCTCAACTGATCCTGCTTCTACAGAACTTCGGGGCAGTGCATTCCACATTCTCCCAACCTGTGAGTGTGAGGATATGTCTTTGATCTAATTTCCAACTTTGCTGCAGGTGCTTTTGCTGCTGACTGACCTGCGGAATCACCCGGCTGCAGTCCTGATGGCAGAAAGTCACCCCTTGGTCATCAGTTCGGATGATCCCGCCATTTTTGGGGCTCGAGGTTTATCGTACGACTTCTATGAGGCTTTCATGGGAATCGGAGGATCAAAGGCTGACCTCATGACTCTGAAGCAGTTCGCCTTGAACTCCATCAAGTAAGGGTTGTTTATTTTCTGGTGTATTAGTTGATGTTGAAGTCTTTATAGGTTATTGTAAATTGTAACCATCTACATTACGGTTCATTTTGTTTTGAATTTTTTTGGTCAATCCCATGCAGAAGCCCATCACCATGCTTGAGCATATCCAAACCAAATTGAGAATTCCATGCATCCCACCTACACATGGAAATTCCACAGATGGTTATTGGAATGGAATGCACACTTTCTCCCTGGAGGGATGGATTCTGCTTACCTAACTCCGGAAATGCAGATTGGTCCAGATTGGACCAGCCTACCCGGTAGGCCTTTGCTTTAATAGGAGCTGAGTGGGAAGAATCTCTTCCCCCATTGACTGGTCTGCCCTTTCAAGTCCTGCCTGTGAGCCAGGCTGGCTTTGCTGTGGACCTGCCTGGCTCAGGAAGCAAATAAAACAGGAGGTGAAATAATAACAATAATACTTGCATTTGATATAGCATCTTTTCACGTGTTCGAGACGTCTCAAAGCACTTGTTATAACGTAATTGAATGTTATTTGGCTGAAATTTCACAATCATGTGTAACTTTTAATGGAATCCCAAGTCGCACACAGGGAGGTGCCTTCCGTGTATCGTGCCGATTTGTGGGAACTCCACTCTGAATTACAATCTGCAAGTGGAGTTCCTGCGGGATGGGATTCCTTATTAAGAAATCCCCCCAAATCCTCCACCGCAGCCAGTGCCCTCCGGAAAGGAGCAGCAATTATCTTCTTTTAAATGATGCAACCCGTACAAACGGTTCACTCACTCTCACTTCCTTTCAACTAGGTATTCACTTTTACAAAGAATTACTGTTACAACATGCAAATGGGAACACTCAGCCTAACTAGTCTGTGCCTGTGTTCATGCGCCTGAAGCCACATGAGCTTCCATCCCTCCAAATCCCTTCTCCCATTTCACTCGATTTTCATCTCCCTCATGCATGCATTTGGAGTTTCTCTTAAATACTTTGATGATTTCTGCTTCCACTACAGTTTCCGGCAGAATGTTCCACATTCTCGCCTACAAAATATCCAGTCGCTCCACTTTACAGTGTATTCTTTGAAGCGCTTTGAAACGTCTCAAAGGTGTGTTAGGCATTCTCTCAAATGCAAGGATTATTATTCTCACCACTCTCTGTAAAAAAGAGGGTGCTGCTAAACTTCCTTTTTGATCTGCTTGCAGCTACCTTATATTTATGCTCCTTGTTATTGACTCACCAACAAGTGCACCTCCTCCCCACCCACCACCCCATCAAAATCCACCTTGTTGAACCGTTTCATAATTTTAAGCACAAACAGGTATCTGAATGCTTATTAACTGTGTGTGTTTGCTGACTTTCCCAGATACAGCGCTATGTCTCCAGCCATGAAAGAAGAAACCACTCGAATCTGGCAGAAGAAGTGGGACAAGTTCTTGGATGAAGTTCTACATATGTTGAAGAGGGATGAGCTGTGAGGATCCCCCAGGGCTTTCACACATGGGAAACGCCAACTGCTTTCATTTGGCCTGAACTTTTATCTGCTTGAATTAGAAGCTTTGCTCCCCAATCTGGACTTTAACTTTAACAAGATGCACATCTGGATCTGAGCTCCACTTTGCTGGAAGCAAACTGATATTACCTCCAGGAGTAAAAGGGTTAGGAGCAGGCGACTAGTTTCATGCTCCTCACTCCTAATGCTGACTGAGCTGAGCTCCACACTTCTCTCTTATCTGGTGTTATCGGGTCAGGCGTATGACTTGAAATTTTTTTATGCACCATATGTAAATAAAAGGATAAAATGCAGCATGTGTAAGCACAAGCGTATAATGCATCATGTGAAGCACAACCAAAGGTTAGAAAGTAGCAGCATAGTTGGACAAGGCCATAAAGAGTGCAAATCGAGTTCAGAGGAATAGATTACAAAAGTAAGGAAGTAATGTTACATTTATATGGTTAGTCCTCATTTTGAGTACCTTACAGGATATTGTAACAATGGAGAGGGTTCCGCATGGATTTATGAGGGATGAGTGGATAGAGCAAACAAGAAAGATTGGCCAGGTTACAGTTTTTTCTCTGGCAATGAGACAATTGAGAGGGGACCTGTTAGAGGTGCTTACGATTATGAAAAGGTTCAGTAAGGTGGACATAAGTAGGTTGTTTCCTCTTGTTAGGGAGTCCATAACAAAGAGAACATAAATGTAACATTTTATAAGATTATAGTCAACAGATCTGAAAGGGAGTTTAGGCAGAACCTTTACACAAAGGCTGGTGAAAATATAGAACTCACTGTCAGAAACTGGCTGAAGCAGAAAGCGTTGATGAATTTAGGAGTAAACTCAATACATACATGAAGGAGAAGGGAAAGAGTGGTATAGGAGGCGGAAAGGGAAGTGGGACAAGGAGATGTGAATACTTGTGTGGAGTATAAACACCAGTGTGCGTTATTTGGGCTGAATAGCCTGTTTCAATGCTGTAAAATCTATGTAATTGTTTTATATACCTATGCGGTTTTAACTGATTATAATTCCAGCAGTACATGCTGGAGATCCCAAACTTTGGCTGTTTCCAGCCCTGTGCGTATTACTTTCTGGGTTTAGGTAAGCAGGATGTGTTCCTCCAGGGAGAGAGTGTGCATTCCTTTCCAATACATGCCATTTCCAAATCAATATATAGGTGGGATGGATGGAATTCTCAGTTTGGTTTGGATACTCTTAAGCATGGTGAGGGTTTCTGCATGTGTCGGACACCTGGCTGGCTCAAAAAAAAACTACTGAGGGAATTAAATCCTTTTCATTGGCTGTTAATATTTAAGGGACCCTGTAATTCCTTGGTACACATGGACTCTCACATTGTGCATAATACACTTGTGTTTACACATGCTCCACACGTGGTTTATACGTGGCGCAGAATACATCTCATTGTCTCATTAATGGCAATTTAAACAGTCCCTTTGAAGTTAAAGATACCCCTTTGTTCAGTGCTGTCAATGGGAGAACTTTTGGAGAAGGATTTGCTTTCATGTCCGGCTCCTTTACCCTGGTTTGTACAACATTTATGTGATGAATTGACTCAGAAGTAAATAAGTGATGTGTCCTCACAGTACAGACTTTGACTTTGTGCATATATATGTGTGTGTATCTATAGACAGTTCATAAAAGAGTTGTGCAGCACCTGTCCTCAACTATCAGCTTTATGAATAGAATAAATGTGAAGATAATGAAACACACCATTTAATGGGTTTCACAAATGACAGGAACAGGCTGGTCTGGGTTTCGTATGCCCACAGCCAATTCAAATGCGGAGAGTCTGGCAGGTTTACAGGGAGTGGGGGAATGTGAATTTGTGGTTGTGTACCAGACATTCTACAGTTTTAATGCAATCCCAGTTCTGCCTCAGTGGCAACCTGGTGTTCATTTTTTATGTGCTTTGTAAAGATGGTAACAATGTTTTGGCGACTCAGTGGCTCCCCCTGATGGCTCAATAGCAGATGTGTTGAAATTGATTCTGAGTCACCTCATCCGATGGAAAGGCAGTCATTCTTAGCCTTTGCAACAGTGAGGACACTGCAACTTCCCTGAGTCCTGAAGGGATGGGGGAGGGGGTGGGGAAAGGCAAGATTCATACATGTTATTACTTCTGATCACTATCCCGTTACCTCAACTGGAAAGAGTGCATCTGTGAATGTTGGGTGAGGATGAGATTGGGTTTGGCTCTGAGGTGGGAGTCCCCAGTGACAATGCTGAGGCTATCAGAGCTGATGTGAGGAACAAACACTTGGTCGGGCATCGGTGAACTGCATGACCTTGTGCACTCATGTTCATGTGAATCCCTGCCTCAAGAGAGGAGGAAAAGCCAGAGGGAAATCTTAGGATCTGTAGCATAATAATAATGCCTGCATTTCATATTGCACCAATAACATCACTAATATCAATAAGTGCTTCACAAAATTTCTATGAAGTGAATAGACTGTATTTTGTACTCAAACCTGGCACCCAATTTGTGCCACAATGTCACACAAATGACTATGAAGTGAATGACCAATTTTATCTGGGAGATTATTGGTTAGGACACTGTAAATGGAACCTCGGTTCAATGTCTCAGCCAAAGGACAGCACCAATGACCACAAATGCTTACCAGCACTGCCCTGGAGGGTCAGGCTAGACTATGTTGAGCTCAAAGTCCCGACTTGATATTTGGTCCCACAAGCTCTGGCTCAGAGGTTATGAGAGTGCTATCGACTGAGCAAGGGCAGGGAGAGTGGTGGCGAGAGAGGCAATGTGTGAGAATTGCAAAAGGATTTGCAATGGCCAGTCCTACTTGTATCTTCCAGTACTTCAAACCAACCTCGGACATTGATCCCTCACCAGTGGCCGCCTTTGGCCTCACTCCTGCTTCTTGAAAATTGAACATAAAGATCTGTGTTCCAGCGGGTTGGTTTGAGATTCCCGTGAGTACCTGCCGGATTCACTGTTAAGAAATCCTTTTGCAAATCTTAGGGTTTAGACCTTATTGAAAGTGGATGCAGATTGCCAGTGCGACCTGACCGGACAAATATCATCATACAGACAAATGTTCACCAGCCTATCAAGTCTTCCCCATCGCACAAAAGGCTTCTCCTTCGCTGAATACGCCCTTGTAGCTTGCGAACGCAAGTACTTTTGAACGAATAATCGTAACAACTGTAAAGCATTTATCAATGTCTTCCAGTTAAGCTGCTTCCTTAAACCCATTTAATTTTAAATATGGGTCAGAAACTTAACTGGATGCCATGTGTCAAATGTAATATAGACGTCAAATAAAAGCAGTCCAGATCCTTTTCATTTACTACACAAATATTTGCAGACGTGCATGTACATGACGGAGCATGGGTTCAGCTTTGTGGCAATTTGTATTCACACAGATTCGCTCCCATCTGCATGGGTATCCATTCATCCCAGCAGGGGAGTGAGTTATTCATTCAGCTGAGTGTGAGGAGGCTGATTAAACAACGCCTGAAAGGGAGAGCTCTGTAATAGAAGTAATGAAACATTGCTCAGATGGACAGATCCTTTTTTTTGGTCCTTTGTGCTCACAGATATGGTAATGGGACTGTTGACAAGGTGAAACGTTACTGCATGCTGATTAACGTGTGACGTGGTACAGAGATTGTGCAGGCCTGGCACCATTGACTGCAATGTTGGGGGGCACTAACATATGACCAGTTGGTTTAAATGCCTTCTGATGCCTCACTCTGCACATTGTTAGTATGACAATTTTGACTTAACTGAATATTGCCTCTCTGCCTGATCACACTTAACTCTCCTTTTCCTCTATGAGGTCTTTTTGATGTGTTTGGGTGTGATGGCAGGATGGTGGTGCAGGAGTAATCACAATTTTTCTTTTATCGTATTTTTGCTAAATTTCCTTTAAACACACGGCACTAAATCCTACAAAGTCTTCAAAGCCTTTGAGTTATTGCTGCCTGAAGGGCCACTGCTTGCTGCTGGGCTCCTGAGTGTTTTGCTCAGCGTGCCTCATAGGGGACCTGATAGAGGTGTTTAACATTATAAAAAGGTTCGATAAGGTTAGCATAAATAAATAGTTCCCACTGATTGAGAACTACAAAACCAGAGCCACAAGTATAAGATCTAAAGGGGATCTAAAAAGACAACTTAAGAGGAACTATTTCACTCAGAGGGTAGTGAGATTGTGGAACCCAAATTGGTGGTTGAAACAGATAGTATAGTTGCATTTAGAGAGAAAGGAATAAAAGACTACGGAAGGGACTGAGTAATGGATGGAGACTTGTGTGGAGTATAAAGAGCGGCATGGATTAGTTGGGCCATTGACCTGTTTCTGTGCTATACATTCATGGTAATCTTTTGCTGTAATGTTGTTTGTTTTGCTGAACTTGTTGAAAGACCCGACAAGCGAGACTCTGTGCGACTGCAAAGTTGCCTTTAATTGTTCTGTTGTTTTTGTAACCGGAGTCGTTCTGAGACCTTGAAATAAATTTTCCGATACTATTTGATGAAAACCTTTTTTCATTGTGCGGACTTTGAGTCTCTTTTTTGTAGATATTATATGTAAAGTACAGGTAGGTCTTTATACGAGCAGAGATAATAGCTCATTAAAACTTCCCACAAAGAATTCGACAAATGGAATGTACCATGGCAGCTATTGAATAAGTTTGCTGCCTTACAAAGCAGGAAGGTCCACAGTTCAATGCTTTGGACTGTGCTGAGTTGGCCAAACTCAATCTCTATGGGATGAAGTCAGGCCTCTGCAGTTGACTTTCATGTCCCTGGGCTAGGATCCTCAGCATTGTTCTCGAGCCAGAATCCTTAGCACTGGCTCCGCAGAGGCTATAATCCTCAGCACTGTCCAGTCTCAAAACTTGCACCTGAGGAAGGTTCATTTACCTATGGAACCACATCCCCCCCTCCCCCCCACCCCCCTCCAGAGATGTCATCTTTAAGTGAGGAGAAAGCAGCAAAAAGCTGCACAAAAGACACATCAATCAAGAAATATTTGTGTAAAACATTTGATAATATTAGCCATGCTTATTGATATTAAAATAGCTCTCTCAGGAGAGATTAGCTGCTGTGATTTTAAGTATCCGTATGAGCGAGGCAACTTTCATCCCACATGAAGGCACTGTTCATCAGAGCTAAAATTGAACTTGGCTCCTGTGTCCAAAGTTTAGTTGAAATGCCTTGAGATCCCTCATTCTCACCGACAATCAGCAAGTTCTGCGCTTTGTTAATATCAATAAGCATTGCTCATGATTTGATGTTTCTTTTGTGCGGCTTTCTGTTATCTGCATCCCTTCAGGCGCTAGGAATCAGAGTAAATTTGGAGCAGTTGACTGCAAATAAGTTGCTCATTATTCTTGTCTTCTCACTTTTGTTCTCGTAAAAATGTATCTTGTTTCCTGTAAACATTTGGTATTATGGGTTTCCTGTCGTCTAGAAAGGTTTGATTTACCAAGGCACATTTCATTTCAGAAGACAGAATGGGTTCAGTTGTAGGCCCGTTTATGAAGATCTACTGAAGTATACTGAAGTAAAAAGACTTTGCATTATATCTTGTATTTCTATATATGATTCTATATACAATACAAAATTATATTTGTAAAGCGCCATTCAAGTCGGGAGGACGTCCCTAGGCGCTGAAACAGTCAGGGATTAGGATCCAAGTGGGGGGTTGGGGTGTGGTGCTTGGAATCAGGGTTGGAGAGGTAGGAGTGGGCAAGGCCATGCAGGGTCTTGAAGGTAAGGATGAGAATTTTGAACTCGATCCTCTGAGGGATGGGGTGCCAGTGGAGTTGGGCCAGGGTGGGTGTGATGGGGTCACAGAGCCTGGTGCGCGAGAGTACACGAGCTGCAGAGTTCTGGAAGATTTGCAGCTTGTGGAGGGAAGACTTGGGAAGGCCGACAAGAAGGGCGTTGTCATGGTCGAGCCAGGTTGTAATGAAGGCATATATGACTATGGTTCACACAACACAGTGCTGCAGACTGAGACTCCCAGGCTTTCTCTGAGCGCTCGAAGATGCTACCCTGCGTGAAGGGTGCTATATAAATGTAAGTTGTGGTTGTTGTTTCTCCATGTGCCAAGCAAAGCCACTGGGTGCTTCACTCAGGGATGAAATTGCTGTGGAGGTTAAAGGTTCGATTTCTGGACAAAACAGGAATTCAGTGTCAGAACTTCAGATTACAGTAAACTTTCCTCCTCTAGAACCATTTCAGAGAGATGTAGAGATGAGAAGATGCTTCACCTGGTTTTGTGCACTGTGCTGATGTGACTGTGTCCATTGCCCAATGTCAATAATTCACAACAAGAAAAAAACACTGTACTTCCTGGCGTGTGCAAGTACATATTAAACAATAATAATCCTTGTATTTGATATACCACCTGATGATGCTATCAAGATGTCGCAAAGCCCTTCACAAGATTTTACACAATCACTGCACTGAGGAAGTGGGATCTTTAATATCCACCGGAACAGGCAGATGTATTGCTTCATCCAATGGATGACACCTTCGACAGTCCAGGACATCCCCAACATGTACTAGACTGTGAGTTTAAAGTTCCAACGTGGGACTTGAACTCATAACTTTCAGACTCAGAGCGAGATTGTTATCAACTGAGTCAGGCTGACACCTAAATAATTGAATCTATTGGTTAAATTATTGTAAAGATGCCAGTCAGGCACTCTCATTGTCTGTTTTTAATCAAGATGCTGAACTGATGGCAGTGCAGAGGAATCATCTATTTCCCCTTGTGTCCATGTTCACTTCACATATAGGCAGTTCCAGCACAGAATTAACAGTGGGCTCCAGAGAGCGAGAAAGAGAGCTACCACCCCTTTCCCTATCAAGTGGGGTGCCTGCAGGGGTATCAAGCCGTGCTGTGCCATCTGGGCCTACAGTTTACAGATGCATGTTGCCAAAACAAGGGAGAAGAGATATGACCCAGAAAGGGAGTTGAGCAAAAGATCAGCTTTTATAGAAAATAAGGTCACTTTCCACCGCAAAGCCGGCATTAATTATACATGCTGCAAGCTCAAATCAACTTAGTGGAGCCAAAGACCTTAAAAAAAGAGCAATTATGGATGTAAAGCATCTGTTTGTAGCCCTGAGGTTCAGAAAAAGGCTGATGTGACAGTCAGTAAAAACAAGCCATTTTATCAGTGTTTATTGGAACACTTTCTCAAAATGATTGGATCTTTGTTGTAAATGCAAGTAAATTTACCAAGTGCTGCCCAGTGTGCCTTGCTTCTCAGGTTCACTGACCATAATCCCACGAGTGCTGTGGATTTTGTTGACATCATTTAATACACAGAGCCACTTCAAATTCTGACTACAAAATGACAGGGTTTGTTTTAATCTAATACTGGGATTGAGGCACAATCTGTGTCCTGCCTTGAAGATATCTATTTATCCTGATTGAAGAAAGGCCTCCCTCTTTATTTCTAAACTGTAACTCCATTCCTGAATTGAGTTTGTTTAGACACTCTGGGCCCAACTGAGATTAGTTTTCCTTATTACCCCACCTTATTATCTGCCGTTGCTCATCGGCACTATTTCTGGCTGCTTGTAATTGCAGTATATGGCATTCCAAGTCCCAGCTTTCCAGAGGAGGCTGCATTATATTTGACTCTTTTATGCAATTGGATAAGTGCAGTGGCAGCACTGTGAGCAATGATAAAAACAGACATCTCGCATGCATATTTGCATTGCAAATCTGCAGCTACTCTTTTTTTTGTTCTGTGAAGCTGGTAATTTGCATATTCCTAGGATTTGTTCTCCCCTTGTTAAGAGCGAGAGAGGGGCCCGGGGCATCTTTCCATTAACACAAATCTGTCACCCGTTAAAAAGGGTTACGTGATCCAGACAGCAGTGACATAGCTGCCCTGGTGGAACCGTGCTAGGGTGGAGGTTAATGAAGAGCACACAGAGCCCCAGTACAAACAGTAATGTCAACAACAAACCAGGATGAATGCCACTGTCACGGCACCTCATAGACTTTAAAGACAGTTTATTAAAGAGGCAAACCTCTGGTCTTTTACCTTGCCTTTCAACATGATCAAATGATCAGAGCGTTCGAGCATACTGTTTGGGCAAAATGCAGCTTGGCTGGGTTTTAAAGGACAAATATTGACGATGGCTACAAAGCTCTCTCATTCTCCTTGATTCAATGGTGTTTAATATTTAACAGGTAATGTAAACAAAGGTACTTTAGACAGGACCTCATCACATCCACAAGGGTGAACACTGAAACGTCTTGAGGGAATATTTCAAAGCTAGGTTACACTGAAGGCACTGAGTGGATATTTTGTTTCACCCACAAAATTCAGTCAAACCACTTCACAGTATATGCTGTGAAGCGATTTGAGACATCTCGACAACATGCTCTATATCAAATACAAGGATTATTATTATTATATTGTGCAATAACAACAACAAAATTACATTTGTATAGCGCTTTTTACATCAGGAGGACATCCCAAGGCGCTGGGGTCGGGATCGGGGAGGGTGGAAGGGTGACCGAAGGCATGGTCGAAAAGAATTGAAGGAGGCAAGGGAGGGGGCGAGGCAGAGAGACTGTGGGATGGAGTTCCAGAGGGTGGGGCAGAGTGGCAGAAGGCCCGCCCACCAATGGTGGGGCAGGCAAAGTGGGGGACATTGGTAGGGGGTTAGAAGGTCGCAGAGGTAGGGGGAGCAAGATCATGGAGGACTTTGAAGGTGAGGACCAGGATCTTGAACTGTATCCTTTGTGTGATGGGAAGCCAGTGGAGTCGGGCACGGATTGGGGTGATAGAGTCGCGGAGCCTGGTGCAAAAGAGGGCACGGGCTGCAGAGTTCTGGATGATGGAGGGAGGAGTTGGGGAGGAGTTATGAATGCATGTATGAGGGCGGTGGCGGAGCCGGGCGATGTTGCAGAGGATGTAGGGTAGAAAGGATAATTGAGGGTCAAACAAGACGACAAGATTTCGGATTGGCTTAGTAAGATGGAGTGTGCAGCCTTGGATAGTGATGCTGTCAGAGCCTGAGGTGTGCAGGCTCTGAAGGGAGCCAATCAGGAGGGCCTCGATGCATGATATGTGCAGGGATCATGTACCACATACCATTAAGTACCGTGTATTCTGTAGGTATCACGTGTACCTCGATGAGCTGATGCTTGTAGAGCACTTGGATGCACTGCCATTGTCAGAGGTGCCTTACTTTAGATACAATGTTAATGCAAACCCCTGTCCTCCTGTCCAGGTGGATGTTAAAAATCACATGGTACTATTCAAAAAGAGAAGAGAGTTTCTCTCAGTGTCTTGGTCAATTAACTCCTAGATAAATTATTCATTCACTTCATGGCTGTTATAGGATTTTATTGTGCAGGATCTTTTTTATAAATATATTAAGAGAAAGAGAGTGGTAAAGGGGGACGTGGGCCCATTAAAGACAGATGTTGATGAGACTATAATGGACAATAAGGAAATGGCAGGTTTGTGGAATGAATAATTTGCTTCCATTATCACAAAATCTTCAGAACTTGATAGATTCCACCCCAGGGTATTAAAAGAAGTAGGGGAGGAAATTGCAGATGTGTTAGTCATAATTTTCCAAAGCTCTCTATATTCGGGAATTGTGCCCTTGGATTGGAAATTTGCAAATGTCACAACATTATTTAAGATGGGAGAGAAGGAGAAACCAGGGAACTACAAACTTATCAGCTTAACTTCACTTGTGGGGAAGTTACTGGAATCTCTCAACAGAGACAGAGTAACCGAGCACTTGGACAAGTAAGTTAATCAAAGAGAGTCAGCGTGGATTTGTGAAGGGTAGGTCATGTCTGATGAACCTAATTGAATTTTTTTGATAAGGTCACTAACATGGTGGATTAGAGAGTCTCTATGGATGTTGTTTACATGGACTTTCAGAAGGCATTTGATAAGGTTCGCACAAGAGGTTATTAGCAAAAATAAAAGTGCGTGGAATCTTGCAACGTGGCTTGGTAATTGGTTGGGAATCAGGAAACAGAGAGTCAGGATAAAAGGAACATTCTCTGATTGGCGGGATGTGACAAATGGTGTTTCCCCAGGGGTCTGTTCTGTGGCCTCAGCTTTTCACCATATATGTATCTATATAAATGACTTGGATGAAGGAATAGAGAGTTTGATATCAAAATTTGCCAATGACACAAAGTTAGGAGGTAAATTGTGTCGATGGGAGCAGGAAATTACAACAACAACTTGGATTTATATAGCGCTCTCTACGCCGGACGGCGTCTCAGAGCGCTTAAAAGGACTTAGACAGATTAAATGAGTGGGAAAAACTGTGGCAGATGGAATTCAATGTGGAAAAGTGTGAGGTCATCCACTATGGATCCAAAAATAGCAAAACAGAATATTTTCCATATGGTGAGAAACTTAGAACTGTGGAAGAGCAAAGGGATTTGGGTGTCCACATACACAAAAGGAGAGGAAATGATGCTTCAACTATATAAAGCCTTGGTCAGACCCTATCTGGAGTACAGCGTTCAGTTTTCGGCACCGCACTTCAGGAAGGATATATTGGCTCTGGAGGGGGTGCAGTGCAGATTCACCAGAATGATACCAGTGTTTAAAGCGTTAAATTATGAGGACAGGTTGCATAAACTTGGTCTCTATTCCCTTGAATTTAGAAGGTTGAGGGATGATCTGGTTTTTGAGGATTTAAAAAAAAAGGGACTCGATAAGCTAGATACAGAAAAACAATTTCCTCTGGTGGAGGAATCCAGAACAACATAATCTTAAAATTAGAGCTAGGCCATTTAGGAGTGAAATTAGGAGACAGTTTTTCACCGAAAGGGTAGTGGAAATCTGGAACTCTCTCCCCAAAAGGCTGTGGATGCTGGATCCATTCATATTTTCAAGACTGAGGTGGATAGATATTTGTTAGGTCAGGGTTTCAAGTGATATAGAGCAAGGGCCCTTTTATGCACTTTTCAGCAGTGGATTAGACCAGCAGCAGGAACCCTGACTGCTTTTTTGTGTTTTCCCGAGCCCCAGGGTGTTGAGTCTTGTTGCTGGGTCCTGAGGTCCACCTTGAATTGAGCTGCCTTAGGGCAATCTGAGCTTTCCCAATCGGTACAGTGCCATCAGCTACACTCTGTCCCTCCGCAGGGCCTTAAGCGGAGTCTCCTTGGAGCTGAACTGGCTCCAAGGTGACATGCGTGGCAACGGAATGTCAGAATTGGGCCAGTACTCTGTGGTGGTCTCAGTAGTCCAGTTCCTGTGCCAGGCAGGTCCACAGTATTCCAGGGCACTGCTGATGACAGCACAGCATCGGCAGGACTTGGAAGGGTTGACCAGTCTTTGGGGGCAGGGAGTCATCCCATTCAGCTCCTGTTAATCCTGCAAGTCATAGCTCTAGGAGTAGGGTTGTCCTATCTAGACAAGCAGCGGGAAAGCTTGCCGGACAGTAATATCAATGGCAAGTTATGCAGTTTTAGCTGTTTAGACTCCAGCAGGACTCCCATGCGCACTCTAGGGTCCCTAAGCCTTGGCTCTTAATGACCTGCACCTAATACTATCTGGACGGAATTAGATAAGCAGGATGCATCCCTCCAGGGAGAGAGCGCACGTTCCATTCCAACAATCTATTTCTGGAATCTCCATGTGTACGTGGGATGCATGGAATTCTCAGCTTGGTTTGGATACTCTTAAGCATGATGATGGGTTTCTGTATGTGTCTGATACCCGTTTGACCAAACAAAAAAAATTCCTACCTGGAGGAAGGAATTTCCTCAACGCCCAACATAATAATAATAATAATAATCCTTGCATTTGATATAGCGCTTTTCACGTCGGGAGGACGTCCCAAAGCGCTTCACAGAACACACTGTAAAGTGAATTGACTGTATATTTGTGGGTGAACGCGGCAGTCAATTGCGCACAGCAATGTCCCACAAACAGTCGTAGATTGAAAATGACCAATTTATTATTGTTTTTGGTTTTGGAGGGATTATTATTAGGCGTGTGGAGTAAGGAAACTTGCCCAAGGTTTCGCCCTGCCTGGAATTGAACTCAGGTCTCTCACTTGCAAAGCGAGTGCTCTAACCACTGAGCTACAGGACTCCACGACTCCAAGTACATGTAAGTATTTGGTGAGGCGCTGGGCTTGAGGTAGCTACGATGGGAGATTTTAGAATCAGCCTGGGGCCCCTGTCGGAGTGAGAATATACGTGTGTGTCTGGTTACGATGCTTCCCATAGTTCAATAACCAGCGTTCACACGCGAAGAATGAACAATTAGACGAGATATGGGAGGGTTTGCAGCCTCCATCAACATACCCCAGCATGAGTTGGCACCTTCAGAAGAGAGAGGGGGCGGGGAGGGCGGAATCACAGGATAAGAAACAAAAGCAAGAGAGTTGCAGACAGAAAGATGCTTAGCTACTTTGAAAGATTACGGTGGGAAACCCATCTTAAACTTATTCCCCTCCTCCTCCCCCCTCCCTTAGGATGACAAAGTGGGACCAGAATGCGACAGAGCAAAAACAAGGACTGGGACCGATGGCAGAGACGAGGGACAGATCTCAAAATGTTTTGCCCTTTGCGAATACATTAGTAGGCTTTGTGCGTTTCTGCTCTTCTGCTGCTGAGAAAGTGGCGTCACAAGGAATGTGACACATGGGGCTGCTCCCTGTCACTGTCCCAGAGACCATGCAACAAAACAATAGAAAGTGCCAATGGCTTCACCACAGGGAAGGCACCAGCGTGGAGGAGTTCTTGCCGTTGAGAGGGAGAACCGATTGAGACACAGACAGTAACTGAGTGGGAGGGGGAGCGAGGAGGCCTCTGACTTGTGGTATTTCTTGAGAGGGCCTGCCTTAAGAATGAATTATTATTAATTTATTAATTTAATAATTAAACAATTTAATAACAAATTGGCTTACAAATTCATTATTTATTATTATTTCTGATCGAAATGTTTTGTAACGGTGGGGTGTTGCATGTATTTTCGACTCAGGATGTAAGGGTTGGTATTTTACGTTTTTTTTTGCTTGAGACATAAGGGGGTGTGGGGTATCATGCGTTTTTTCGACTTTGGACATAAGGGGGGATGCTACGTGTTTTTCAACTTATTTACGTCCCCCACCCTATTTGCCCCACCATTGGTGGCCGAGCTTTCAGCCATTCTGACCCCACTTTATGGAACTCCTTCCCGGAGTCCTTTGGACGCACTCCCTCTGTTATTATAATAATAATCCTTGCATTTGATGTAACTTCTTATCACATCTTCGAGACATTCTCATTATGTTCTCCAACGTTTATAGATTTCTCTTTGCAAACCTATTGCTCTGTGTAAATCATGGCAATGTGCTTAATGGCCCATTGTTTTGCAAAATTCACAAACTTCTCCAATTCAGTTTCCGCCCTGCCCACAGTACAGAGACTGCGCTTGTGAAAGTCACAAACGACATCCTCTCTACTTGTGACCAGGGCTCCCTCTGCCTCCTTGACCTCTCCGCGGCGTTCGACACAGTCGAACATGCCATCCTCCTCCACTGCCTTTCCTCCGTCATCCACCTCAGTGGGACTGCACTCGCCTGGTTTGAGTCCTACCTCACAAACCACCAGCAGTACATCTGCACAAACGGGTTCTCCTCCCGTTCTCACCGGCTCACCTGTGGGGTACCCCAAGGATCCATCCTTGGCCCCCTCCTCTTTCTGATCTACATGCTCCCTCTTGGGGATGTCATCCGCAGATATGGGGTACATTTCCACATGTACGCGGATGACACCCAACTCTATTTTTCCACCTCTATTTGCGACCCCCAGTCCCCTGATTTCCTTCAGCTGAACGTTGACAAGACGGAAGCCATACTCTTTAGCTCTCGTCAACCTCTAAAATCTCACGGCTCTCACCTCCTCCACCTACCCAACCTCATACCTACCCAAGTCCTTGCCTTTGTCACCTCTCGGCTGGACTATTCTAACGCCCTCCTTGCCGGTCTCCCATCCACTACCATCCATTAAAATCCAGATCATTCAAAACTCTGCCACCCGCATTCTCACCCGTACCAAACTCCGCTCCCCGATTACCCCAGTCCTTGCCAGACTGCACTGACTGCCTGTCCCAGAGAGGATCGACTTCAAGATCCTTACCCTTCCATTCAAATTCCTCCACTTCTCTGCATCCCCTTACCTCTCTGACCTCCTCTCTCCTCAAAACAGTACCTATTGACTTTGTTCCTCGGGTCTGGCCTCCTCTTCATCCCCCGAGTCCTCCACTCCACCCTCGGCGGCCGTGCCTTCAGCCACTATGCCCCGAGGCTCTGGAACTCCCTTCCTCACTCCCTTCGTCTCACTCCCTCTCTTCCTATTTTCAGGTCTCTGCTGAAGATCTTTCTCTTCGACCGCGTCTTTGGTCACCTTCCTCCCCCTGGCTTGGAGCCGGGATCCGTTAATGTAAAGCGCTCTGAGATGCCGTCTGCCATGGAGGGTGCTATATAAATCCACGTTGTTGTTCTTGTTGTTGTTGTTGATGTGAATTGTGGTCAGTTGTTGGTAGGCCATGACTTGGAAACATGTCTTTTGCCATTTCCATGACAACAACAACAAGATTGCATTTATGGAGCGTCTTTCACATCGGTTGATGTCCCAAGGCTAGGACAGTTGGGTCGGGAACGAGCAAGGGTAAATGGAGTTGGAGTTGTGGAGTCCTGTAGCTCAGTGGTTAGAGCACTTGCTTTGCAAGTGAGAGACCTGAGTTAATTTCCAGGCAGGTCAGGGCGAAACCTTGGGCAAGTTTCCTTACTCCACACGACTAATAATAATCCCTCCAAAAAACCAAAACAATAATAAATTGGTCATTTTCAATCTACGACTGTTTGTGGAACATTGCTGTGCGCAATTGGCTGCCGCGTTCACCCACAAATATACAGTCAATTCACTTTACAGTGTGTTCTGTGAAGCGCTTTGGGACGTCCTCCCGACGTGAAAAGCGCTATATCAAATGCAAGGATTATTATTAAATGATCAGGGTGAGGGGAGGGAGGGAGGGAGCGAGGAGGGGGTAGAGAGTAGAGAGTTGAGAGGGGAGCTGAAGGCATGGCATGACAGCCTGTGGAGCCATTCTCATTCGACGTACTTTATATTATAATCTGCTATTAACAAAATGTCTTTGTTTCCGTGATGGCAATAAGTCCATTTCTACATTCCTCCAGTTTGTTCCCGGATCTAGTCATGGATTTATTTTTTCCCCTTTATTTTGCATCAAAATGCAATATCATTCAATTCAATAAAATACTGAATTTGTGTGGACAACACTGACCAGGAAATTGGTTTCCTTGCCAACAGTATTAACAGTTCTCTGAGAATTTCTCTTGGTATTTGCCTGCATTTTGTCTGGTATGATTTTCTTCAGTCCTTTGTTCCTGCTTGCGCATAGAAGTTATCCTTTGTATTCCAATACACTCAGTCCACCGGAACACCTTGTTGTTATCTAACTTGATAACATCCATCAGTCCCTTAAGGCCACCCTCGTCAGTGAACAGTAGCTTCATGTCCTCTGTACTTGCCACCCCACCATTGGCAACCAAGCTTTCAGCCAGTCTCCCTCAATCTCTTGAACCAGCTTTGGTACACATTGACCCGGCAATTGCACTGAACCTGTTGGCCCACACTGACTCTTGGCAACCAACAGAACCAGCCTGGCAGATATTAATTGTGCAGTCCAACTGAACTAGCCCTGGCTCACACTATTAGCGTGGCAGCCACCGACTTGGTAGCTACCATGAACCAACCCTGACAGACACTGACTCTCGGCAGCTACACTGAACATGCCCTGACAGACACTGATTGTGCAGCCAAACTGAAGAAGCCCAAGCACACACTGACTCAGCAGCAACACTAAACCAGCCCTGGCGGAAACTAAACCATCACTGAAGTTCACCGACTCTCAGCAGCTACACAAACCAGCCCTGGCAGACACTGGCTCATGGCAACTGCACTTAACCAGCTCTGTCAGACACTGATTGTGCAGATACACTGAAGCAGGTCTGACAAACACTAATTGTGCAGCCAATCTGAACAGCCGTGGCTGAAAATGAACTACCACTGGCTCACACTGACTCTCGGCAGCTACACTGAACCAGGCCTGGCAGACACTAATTTTCCAGCCAAATTGAATCAGCCCTGGCAGATACTGACTCAGTAATTACACTGAATAAACCCTAGCAGACAATGATTGTACAAGCACACTGAAAAAGCCCAGGCAAATCCACTGAACCAGTCCTAGCAGATACTGATTGTGCAACTACATTGAACCAGACCTGGCCGACACTGACTCGGCAGCTTCACTGAACAAGCACTGACACATGAATTGTGCAGCCAAACTGAACCAGCCCTGGCAGACACTGACTCTCAGCAGCTACACCAAACCAGCCCTAGTAGATACTGACATTCTGAAGCTATGCTGAACCAGCCCTGGGAGACACTGACTCTCGCAAATGCACTGAACCATCTTTGGCATTTATTGATCTCAGCAGCTACACTAAGCCCTGGCCGACACAAACTCTTTGGAGCTACACTGAACCAGCCCTGGCAGACACGGATTCTACAACTGCACTGAACTTGCCTTGACAGATCCTGACTCTAAACAGCTACACTGAACTTGCCCTGGCAGACACTGACTCTTGGCAACTGCACTTAACCAGCTCTGTCAGATGCTGATTGTGCAGTTACTCTGGCAGACGCTGACACTCAGCAGAAATATGAACCAGCTCTAACAGAATTCGGCAGGTTCACCGAACTAGCACTGACACACACTGATTATGCAGCCAAACTGAACCAGCTTGGCACACACAGTTACACTAAACCAGCCTTGGCACTCACTGACTGTCGGCAACTACACTGCGCCACCCCTGGCAGACACTAATTGTGCAGCCAAACTGAACTTGGCAAGACATACACTGACTCTCATTTGCTACATTAAAGTAGCAAAGATGGACATAGAATCATAGAATATTACAGTACGAAGGAGGCCATTCGGCCCATCGTGCCTGTATCGGCTCTTTGACAAAGCTATCCAATCAGTCCCACTCCCACCCTCTTTCCCCATATCCTCACAATTTGTTTCCTTTTCAAGTACCTATCTAATTCCCTTTTGAAAGTTGTTATTGAATCTGTTTCTACACCCCTTTCAGGCAATGCATTCCAAACTGCAACAACTCTCTATGGAAAAAAATTCTTCTCATCTCCCCTCTGGTTCTTTTGCCAATTAACTTGAATCCGTGTCCCCTGGTTACCAACCCACTTGCCAGTGAAAACAGTTTCTCCTTACCTATGCTATCAAAACTCCTGGACCTTGATCCAGGCCGGCAGACACTGTCATTCACAAGCAAATCTAAACCAGCCCTGGAAGAAATTGAACCAGTACTGGCTGACACTGACTTGAATCCCTCTGATGTGGAACTCCATCCCGGAATCCCTCAGACTTCCTCCCTACGTACAAAGCCCATTTCAAAGCCACACTCTGTCATCTTTCCTAACTCTGTACTGCCCAGTCTGCTCCCTGCCTCGGCTTCCACACCTCACCATTGGCAGCTGAGTCCCTTCCCACTGTGCAACTCCATCCTGGAGTCCTCCTGATTCGCACCCTCCCCATATTCAAAAAACGACATTTTAACAACATCACCACTGACTTTGAGCGGGATATTGTCAGAAAGGCTGAACTCTGGAAAATGTGGTCGGACACCTGACTGACAACAGAATAACTTTGTTTTAAATCTTAAGGAGTTTTTGAGTGGTGTTCAGTTAGGACAGAACTCTTTTCTCCCACAAGAACAACAAGAAAAGTAATAAATAACATTGTACAGATAACATCACATTGTGTCAACACGCCATGATGTTCAGAAGTGTAGTAGTAAGATCTTAAGTTGTTATTTGTTTTAAACTGTTATTTGATTGTGCAATCTCCACCCACCTTTCTTTCACTGTGAAAAAATATTTCTTGAGATCAAATCCTGCTCCCTAACTTTTTCTCCGGCAGATGAAGGATACAAGACAGCTTTCAGTTAATTACATTTGAAGTTCAGGTATCATAATGTTTGAGCAGTTCATGTTCATCATGTTTATCAGGACTCTTGACAAATCACAGTTTAAAATTCTTTTTGGGGGGTCAGCCGTGTGTCTGATACATGCGGAAACCCATCGTCATGCTCAATAATAATAATAATAAGAGTATCCAAAACAAACTGAGAATGCCATGCATCCCACATACACATGGGATTAGAACCCAAATTTTCCACAATCTGAGATACTACTGAAGATCTAGGTAATTTTATGTTGTATTTAATTTGAGGAAGCAGTTCCACTCAATGTATGAAAATGCAAAATTACTGTTTATCTTGGTGAATGTGTTTATATCATATAAAATATAGGTAAGTATCTTATTACACTCATACCATTTATAAACTGTCACATGTAAAACAATATCAATTCCGAAATATCTAGATGCTAAAATTTATGTTTTTTTTACTTGTCTTTCTTGTAGCCTTTTTGCTTGCCTGTGGATTCTGATCTTGGCTGGGTTTTCCCCGTAAGTAGCAGAGAATACTTATTTTAAAAGATGGCTGAATATATTCCTATAGCATTTAAAATAGTTTATTTTTTGCTGAGTATTCTGTTTTAATTTATTATTCAATGTTTATTGATCCTTCAACACCCTAACTTTCCCCATTTGTAATATTGTTGCTTCGGTTAGTTCTATATTGAACTAAATGTGTCATTTCTTCTCAAGTAGAAGAGAATACAAATAAATTGTATAACCAGCAGCAACTTGCACTTATAAACTGATACAGGATTGTATCTCGGAATTTAATCGAATTTAATCAATGAATTTGATTCAAGGGAAGACAGTTTATATTCAAGAAAATATTAAGCTTGCTTTGGAAAGAAAAATATTGCAGGACACATTAATAATACTACTTGCATTTTGATATACAGGAGTGCCTTATCAAGTCAAAGTGCTTTGCAGGATATACTGTACAGTTGGATGACTTTCTACTTTGTGGAAGACGTGGTAGCCAATTCGAGTACAGTAATGTCACACAGATAGCCATGGAGTGAGTGACCAATGTTATTCGGGGAATTGTTGGCCAAGACACCCCACTGAGAACACAGCTACTCTCCAGTTTAAGGTGGGTGAAAGATAATAATAATAATAATAATAATCCTTGCATTTGATATAGCGCTTTTCACGTCGGGAGGACGTCCCAAAGCGCTTCACAGAACACACACTGTAAAGTGAATTGACTGTATATTTGTGGGCGAACGCGGCAGCCAATTGCGCACAGCAATGTCCCACAAACAGTCGTAGATTGAAAATGACCAATTTAATTATTGTTTTTGGTTTTGGAGGGATTATTATTAGGCTGTGTGGAGTAAGGAAACTTGCCCAAGGTTTCGCCCTGACCTGCCTGGAATTGAACTCAGGTCTCTCACTTGCAAAGTGAGTGCTCTAACCACTGAGCTACAGGACTCCAGATGACCGAAAGAGATGACTAGTGACTGCAGACACAGGTGGAAATTATCCCCAGTTATAACTTTACTCAGCTCTTGTGAACTTTTGAACCTTAGCTTGAAGTTCTTGGTGTGAGATGTAAAGACACACTAATCCTGTCATCTTGCTGTTTACCAGGTCCAATGGATTAGCACGGTGTTTATCATGTTTAAAAATGTCCTTCAAGCCAGCTTTCATTCCTATCTCTTTAACAAAAGTCTTTTGTAGCTGAGAAAAGCAAAATCTTCTCAAGGTCTAAGTGATTGTGCTTTGCCTGTCAATTGGTGATCTTTCAAAACATTGCATTGATGCTTTCTTTGGCCTGTCTTTGCCACGCACCTGCCCTTTACGTTCAGTTTTGGACATCTAATCCGGGGAAGGATACACTCACTTTAGAATTAGAGCTAAACTGTGTTTCTTGTCTCTGAACCAGTCAGATCAATGTTAATGATTCTCTCCTTTGTTTATGGATGTGATCTTCACTGGATTCTAAAATTAATCTCTGATCTGGCATTATGTTCACCCAATTTCAAAGCTAGAGAATAGTTAACAGATCTCTGATATGCAAATCCCACAATCACATGGGTATACCACAATTGAAATGACTCATTGATTTGGGGATGTTAAGATCCAATACATTTACTTTAATCATACTTATTGGAATCAAATGTCCTGACTGTGTTAATTTCGAGTGTGATCAATAAGTCTGGGAATCATTCTGAGTGTTTCAGTGAGCCCATAATTAATAATACTTATTATTAATAATAATAATAACCCTTACATTTGATATAACATCTTATTACATTGTTGAAATGTCTCAAAGCACTTCACAGGATATATTGTAAAGTGGATTGACTGTGTATTTTGTGAATGAAACACAGCAGCCAGTTCTGCTTGCAGCAATGTCCCATAAACAGGCATGGAGTGAGTGACTGATTTTATTTGGAGAATTGTTGACGAGGATACCAGGAGAAACTCCCTTCTCTTTTGAATAGCGCAATGGGACCTATCTCTTTTTGAATAGTGCAACGTCCACCTGAAGAGACTGGACCTTGATTTAATGTCTCATCCGAAGGACAGTACCTTCGACAAAGCACCCACCCCACCCCAGCGTTATATTGGAGTTTCAGCTTAGACTATATGATTCTAGTCCCAATGTGGGGCTTGAACCCACAACCTTCTGACTCAAAGGCGTTAGTACTACCAATGCACCAGGTTGTCTCACACACACAGAAAAGATACATAATAGAAAATGTGAATACTTGTGGGGTGGACTTTTATCCTCTAGGTGGCAGGATTGTGTTGCTGATGGGCAGCAATCATTCTGTCCATACAGTCATTTCTCACCAGTTTTAAAAAGTCAGTCAGAACTGTTCCTGTTGTGTTCACCTACACTTCAGCCACAGCTTCTCATCACTGAGGTATTTATGACAAACCTATACCCTAGGCAGGTCATAGGGGGTTTGCTGTCAAGTGTAGTTGTGGTGTATATGTGGGTGTATATGTGGGCGAAGGCAGCAGCCAATTCACAGACGACGAGGTCCCACAAATGGCCTTGAATTGAGTGACCAATTAGGATTGTTGGCCAGGTAAAGAGAGAAGAACTCCTTTCTTTTCAAACAGTCCCAAAGAACATCAGTTTAACAGCTCATCTGAAGAAAATCACCACTGACAATGCAGCACTCCCATTTTCCATCCACTGGCGCTACACGGGAGCATCAGGCTGGACTGAGCCTGAGCTCCACCCGCCCTAGCTCAGTATTCACTGACTCTCAATTTCTGCTCTGACTCAAAGCCAGAAATTCGACGTGAGTATTTACCAGCCACCGACCTTTCCGATGTTGGGAACATTAAATTGTTTTAATTAAATATGAGCTGCTTGACCTATCCATCATCACGTCCAGACTCAGCTAAATCCGAGTGTTTATTAAAGTGGCAATGTTAGTCATACACATTGACCGCTGTCTGACGGTTAAATCCAATCACCTCTAGTTTCGGAATCATTTTGCCTTCCCCCATGTCTGCAACATTGCCCCCCCCCCGTCACTACCTCTCGCATCAGGCCGTCGAGACTCTCATCCACGCTTTCAGTACATCCAGGCTTGACTTTGCTAACTCTTCCCTCCACAAGCCGCAGATTACAACAACAACAACATCAAAATTACATTTATAGAGTGCCTATCACGTCAGGAGGATGTCCCAAGGCGCTCTAATTATTTTTTAATTAATGATTATTCAGAACTCTGCAGCTTGTGTCCTCTCCCGCCCTAAGCTCCGATCATCCCCTTCCTCACGTAACATCACTGGCTCACTGTCCCCCAGAGGATCGAGTTCAAGATCCTTGTCCTCACATTAAAGCCCGCCACAGTCTTGCTCCTCCCCATCTCTGCAACCTGCTAAAGCATTATCAACCTTTCCCACTCCCTCCACTTGGCAGGCACTGGGCCGCACCACTTCCCCAGCCCTGCATGCCTCCCCCACCCCTTGTCCGCCATCCCCTCTTGACTCTAGCCCCCAGCTCAGGTGCAAACCTTTCACTGTCCAGGGCCTTGGGACAACCCTCTCAATGTGAAAGGCACTATTATATATCATCTGGGGGGATGGGGAGCCAGCGAAGCCAGGCGATGATGGGGGTGATTGGTTCAGGGACTTGATGCCAGAGAGGTCAGGAGCTGCAGAGTTCTGAATAATCTTTGCAGTTTGCAGAGGGAGGGAAGAGTTGGGAAGTCCACACACACTTGCAGCTGACGCCTGACACGGGATTACTTTGAAAATGACCTGTTTGGCTCTGCCCACTTGCTCCTACCCGGATATCTTCCTCCCTTCACTCTGCAGACACGCCTCTGTGGATCTCTGTAGCAGCAGCAGCAGGTGTGAGTGCAAGTGAGACTTTTGAGTAAGTTGTCTCATTGACTGACTTGACCCGTCTTTACAATCTGTATCAGTGTATGTATATATGTGTGTGTGTGTGTGTATGTGTTGCAGTTTGGGTGTTGTTGGAAGGTGCGACAGGACATGGGTGCTGTGGGGGGTAAAGTGAATAGGTTTGTCTGTGTTTCTTAAAAGACACTTTGCAAACAAAATTCAGTAGTTTTTTTAGATGTCGGGAGGGAGGGGGTGCAGCGCTCACTGCGACAGCTGCAGGTAACTTTTGTTTTTGCTTCCAGTTCAGTTGTGGGACAATTTGTTTGAAGCGTTTGAGAAAAGTTGTTCCAGCTCCCTCCTCTCTTGTCTGAGATTGGAAAATTAGGGTTACAGATGAGGCGCTTTTTTTTTTGCGATTGAATTTAAAGCGATTTTTTTCCCCTCCAGATGTGACATATTTCATGCATAATCCCAAAGTTTTATCACTCGTTTGCTTGTTGACATTCCTTCGCGTTGTGCGATATTTTTCTTTTTTTTTCGTTTGTTAAGTGTTCTCTCTCTCTCTCTCTCTCGTTGAAAAAGCTCCTTAAAAAACAACGTTTACAAGTTAGGTGTCTATTATTACCCGAGCTTTAAAGTAAGAAGCTGTTTATAACATCGGTAATCTAGTTCCAAATTTATTTTCCTTAAACCTTTTTAGGTTAAATTATATAGCATTGGTGTCAGCCTGGCTCAGTATGTGTGTGTGTGTATGTGTGTGTATACATGAGTATCAGTCCAGCTCAGAAACGCCCACAAAATACACAGTCGATCCACTTTACAATATAACCTTTTTTAAAAAGTATATATGTATTTATACATATAATATTCGGTATAACCGAAATCCAAAACAAACACAACGTACAATATCTTCTGTTTCATTTTCCCCTTTCTCCCGATACAAAAAATATTAAATGTTTTAAATTACATTCCTTCACCACACATAGGTTGGGCACACATTTTTTTTTGGGGGACACTGCCTTTAAAACAGTCAGGAGTCGCCCCTGTGTGCACTACATCCACGTGTGCGCCCGCGCACACCCTGGTGAGACACACTTGCCGCCTGATGTGCACCGTACGTGCAAATGTTTACCGGACATACTTTACAATATGCCCAGTGAAGCGGTTTTGTGGACCAAGCTGGAGACAGTCAAACCTTGGAGCTATCTTGCTTAGCTCTCATCAGTGCCTTTTCAGGTCAGAGATTAACTGTATCAATCTGCATGAATGCACATTCCCCCTCATTGGTGTTGGTGCAGAGCTTCGGTGTCTTGTTTGACCACAGATTTAACTGTCCTACAAACCTTCTACCTGGGTTCAAACTTACTTGGCTTTCTCTCATCTCTACAACCTTGCTCTTCCCTACACGAGCCACAGACCATCCAGCTCATGTCCTCTCCTGCACCAGGCTTCGCGAGTCCATCACCCCATCCTTGCCTGGCTCCCTGTATTCCAGCGAATATAGGTGCGCCTCATATTTCAAACTCTAAAATGTCCTCCATCTGATGAGCCCAGTTTGCTCACAAAACACGCAGTCACTGCACTTTACAGTGTATACTGTGAAGTGCTTTGAGACATCTTCCCAACTTGAAAGGTGATGTATCAACTGTAAGGATTATTATATTATCGGCGGGCCAGGCTCTCAAGCATTTTACTCTCACACTCTGGAACATCATCCTGAAGTCCATCCATCTTGCAACCTCCCTCACCACCTTAAAGCCACCTCAAGACCCTTTCAACCTCGTTTTGGTTAACCCCACCAGCCCCCCCCCAATCCAGTTTAATCCCCCAATCTGAGCTTTTAGACCTCCTCTTGACATGTATGTGTGTGCGTGTGTGTATATATATAATATATACATACACACAAAATTGTTGTCTTTGGGATTTGTGTATCAATGTTTGCGGCTATGTGTGTGTGCGCATGCGTGTATCAGTGTTTGGGGCTGTGTGTATATCTCAGTGCTTGGTCCCAGCTCGGGTCCGAAACACTGATGGTCCAGCGCCTTGGGACGTCCTCCCGATGTGAAAGGTGCTATACAAATTTAATTTTGTTATTGTTTTTGTGTGTGCCAGTATTTGGGGCTGTGTTTGTGTGTAGCTCAGTGTTTTGGGGCTGTGTGTGTATATCTCAGTGTTTTGCGGCTGTGTGTGTATATCTCAGTGTTTTGTGGCTGTGTGTGTATATCTCAGTGTTTTGTGGCTGTGTGTGTATATCTCAGTGTTTGGGGGCTTTGTGTGTATATCTCAGTGTTTTGGGCCTGTGTGTGTATATCTCAGTGTTTGGGGCTGTGTGTATATCTCAGGGTTTTGAGGCTGTGTGTGTATATCTCAGTGTTTGGGGCTGTGTGTGTGTGTGTATCTCAGTGTTTGGGGCTGTGTGTGTGTATCACAGTGTTTGGGGCTGTGTGTGTGTGTATCACAGTGTTTGGGGCTGTGTGTGTGTGTATCTCAGTGTTTGGGGCTGTGTGTGTGTGTATCTCAGTGTTTGGGGCTGTGTGTGTGTGTGTGTGTGTGTGTGTGTATCTCAGTGTTTGGGGCTGTGTGTGTGTGTGTATCTCAGTGTTTGGAGCTGTGTGTGTGTGTGTGTGTGTATCTCAGTGTTTGGGGCTGTGTGTGTGTGTGTGTATCTCAGTGTTTGGGGCTGTGTGTGTGTGTGTGTATCTCAGTGTTTGGGGCTGTGTGTGTGTGTGTGTGTGTATATCTCAGTGTTTGGCGCTGTGTGTGTGTGTATATCTCAGTGTTTGGGGCTGTGTGTGTGTGTGTATCTCAGTGTTTGGGGCTGTGTGTGTGTGTGTGTGTGTGTGTATCTCAGTGTTTGGGGCTGTGTGTGTGTGTGTCTCAGTGTTTGGGGCTGTGTGTGTGTGTATTTCAGTGTTTGGGGCTGTGTGTGTGTGTGTATCTCAGTGTTTGGGGCTGTGTGTATATCTCAGGGTTTTGAGGCTGTGTGTGTATATCTCAGTGTTTGGGGCTGTGTGTGTGTGTGTGTATCTCAGTGTTTGGGGCTGTGTGTGTGTGTATCACAGTGTTTGGGGCTGTGTGTGTGTGTATCACAGTGTTTGGGGCTGTGTGTGTGTGTGTGTATCTCAGTGTTTGGGGCTGTGTGTGTGTGTGTGTATCTCAGTGTTTGGAGCTGTGTGTGTGTGTGTGTGTGTATCTCAGTGTTTGGGGCTGTGTGTGTGTGTGTGTGTCTCAGTGTTTGGGGCTGTGTGTGTGTGTGTGTCTCAGTGTTTGGGGCTGTGTGTGTGTGTGTGTGTGTGTGTGTGTGTATCTCAGTGTTTGGGGCTGTGTGTGTGTGTGTGTGTGTGTGTATCTCAGTGTTTGGGGCTGTGTGTGTGTGTGTGTATCTCAGTGTTTGGAGCTGTGTGTGTGTGTGTGTGTATCTCAGTGTTTGGGGCTGTGTGTGTGTGTGTGTGTATCTCAGTGTTTGGGGCTGTGTGTGTGTGTGTGTGTATCTCAGTGTTTGGGGCTGTGTGTGTGTGTGTATCTCAGTGTTTGGGGCTGTGTGTGTGTGTGTGTGTGTGTATCTCAGTGTTTGGGGCTGTGTGTGTGTGTGTGTATCTCAGTGTTTGGGGCTGTGTGTGTGTGTGTGTGTGTGTATCTCAGTGTTTGGGGCTGTGTGTGTGTGTGTGTATCTCAGTGTTTGGGCTGTGTGTGTGTGTGTGTATCTCAGTGTTTGGGGCTGTGTGTGTGTGTGTGTGTGTGTGTGTATCTCAGTGTTTGGGGCTGTGTGTGTGTGTGTGTGTGTGTGTGTATATCTCAGTGTTTGGCGCTGTGTGTGTGTGTATATCTCAGTGTTTGGGGCTGTGTGTGTGTGTGTGTATCTCAGTGTTTGGGGCTGTGTGTGTGTGTGTGTGTGTATCTCAGTGTTTGGGGCTGTGTGTGTGTGTGTCTCAGTGTTTGGGGCTGTGTGTGTGTGTGTGTGTGTGTGTGTCTCAGTGTTTGGGGCTGTGTGTGTGTGTGTGTGTGTTTAACCCCATAGATTGAGAGGAGAAGGGAAAGGGACAGAGACGGGGTGTGGGAGGGATGGAAAGGGAGAGACTGCGACTCTGAAACGAAAGCGGTGATGAAGCGGGAGGAGCAGCTTCTCTTTGCTGTGTATCTGTAGGTCTGTGTCTCTCTTCTCTCTCACTCTCTGTTTGAGTTTTGCTCTGTGTTGCTCTCTCGAGTCTCTCTGTGTGTGTGTCTCTCTCTCTCAGTCTTTGAGTCGGTGTCTTTCTCTTTCTATCTCTCTCTCTTTCCGTGTCTCTCTGTCTGTGTCTGTGTCCTGTGTGTGTGTGTCTCTCTCTCTCTCTCTCTCTCTCTGTTGGTATATCTGTCTGTCACTCGCTGTGCGAGTGTCGCGCTCTCTGCGAGTCTCTCAAGTCTCAGAGTGAGTCAGTGTGTCTTTCTCTCAGTCTCCGTGTCTCTCAGTCTCTGAGTCTGTGTGTGAGAGTCTCTCTCAGTCTCTGTGACTCCCAGTCTGAGTGTGAGTCTGTGTGTGTGAGAGTCTCTCTCAGTCTCTATGTCTTCCAGTCTGAGTGTGAGTCTGTGTGTGAGAGTCTCTCTCAGTCTCTGTGACTCCGTCTGAGTGTGAGTCTCTGTGTGTGTGTGAGTCTCTCTCAGTCTCTGTAACTCCCAGTCTGAGTGTGAGTCTGTGTGTGAGAGTCTCTCTCAGTCTCTGTGACTCCCAGTCTGTGAGTGTGAGTCTGTGTGTGTGAGTCTCTCTCAGTCTCTGTGACTCCCAGTCTGAGTGTGAGTCTGTGTGTGTGAGAGTCTCTCTCAGTCTCTGTGTCTTCCAGTCTGAGTGTGAGTCTGTGTGTGTGAGAGTCTCTCTCAGTCTCTGTGACTCCGTCTGAGTGTGAGTCTCTGTGTGTGTGAGAGTCTCTCTCAGTCTCTGTAACTCCCAGTCTGAGTGTGAGTCTGTGTGTGAGAGTCTCTCTCAGTCTCTGTGACTCCCAGTCTGAGTGTGAGTCTGTGTGTGTATGAGAGTCTCTCTCAGTCTCTGTGTCTTCCAGTCTGAGTGTGGTCTGTGTGTGAGAGTCTCTCTCAGTATCTGTGACTCCCAGTCTGTGAGTGTGAGTCTGTGTGTGAGAGTCTCTCTCAGTCTCTGTGACTCCCATTCTGAGTGTGAGTCTCTGTGTGTGTGAGAGTCTCTCTCAGTCTCTGTGACTCCCAGTCTGAGTGTGAGTCTCTGTGTGTGTGTGAGAGTCTCTCTCAGTCTCTGTGACTCCCATTCTGTGAGTGTGAGTCTGTGTGTGAGAGTCTCTCTCAGTCTCTGTGACTCCCAGTTTAAGTGTGAGTCTGTGTGTGTGAAAGAGTCTCTCTCAGTCTCTGTGACTCCCAGTCTGAGTGTGAGTCTGTGTGTGTCAGTCTCTCTCAGTCTCTGTGACTCCCAGTCTGAGTGTGAGTCTGTGTGTGTGAGTCTCTCTCAGTCTCTGTGACTCCCAGTTTAAGTGTGAGTCTGTGTGTGTGAGAGAGTCTCTCTCAGTCTCTGTGACTCCCAGTCTGAGTGTGAGTCTGTGTGTGTGAGTCTCTCTCAGTCTCTGTGACTCCCAGTTTAAGTGTGAGTCTGTGTATGTGAGAGAGTCTCTCTCAGTCTCTGTGACTCCCAGTCTGAGTGTGAGTCTCTGTGTGTGTGTGAGAGTCTCTCTCAGTCTCTGTGACTCCCAGTCTGAGTGTGAGTCTGTGTGTGTGTGAGAGTCTCTCTCAGTCTCTGTGACTCCCAGTCTGAGTGTGAGTCTGTGTGTGTGAATCTCTCTCAGTCTCTGTCTCCCAGTCTGTGAGTCTGAGTCTCTGTGTGTGAGAGTCTACTCTCAGTCTCTGTGTCTGTCTCCCAGTCTGTGAGCGTGAGTCTCTGTGTGTGAGAGTCTACTCTCAGTCTCTGTGTCTGTCTCCCAGTCTGTGAGTGTGAGTCTGTGTGTGTGAGTCTCGCTCTCAGTCTCTGTGTCTGTCTCCCAGTCTGTGAGTGTGAGTCTGTGTGTGTGAGTCTCGCTCTCAGTCTCTGTGTCTGTCTCCCAGTCTGTGAGTGTGAGTCTGTGTGTGTGAGAGTCTCTCTCAGTCTCTGTGTCTGTCTCCCAGTCTGTGAGTGTGAGTCTGTGTGTGTGAGAGTCTCTCTCAGTCTCTGTGTCTGTCTCCCAGTCTGTGAGTGTGAGCCTGTGTGTGTGAGTCTCGCTCTCAGTCTCTGTGTCTGTCTCCCAGTCTGTGAGTGTGAGTCTGTGTGTGTGTGAGTCTCGCTCTCAGTCTCTGTGTCTGTCTCCCAGTCTGTGAGTGTGAGCCTGTGTGTGTGAGAGTCTCGCTCTCAGTCTCTGTGTGTCTCCCAGTCTGTGAGTGTGAGTCTGTGTGTGTGTGAGTCTCGCTCTCAGTCTCTGTGTCTGTCTCCCAGTCTGTGAGTGTGAGTCTGTGTGTGTGAGAGTTTCTCTCTCAGTCTTTGAGTCGGTGTCTCTGTGCGCCAGGCAGTCGCGATGCTAGACCCATCCTCCAGTGAAGAGGAGCCGGACGAGGTGCTGGAAGGGGTGAGGGCTGAGGTGCTGGCTCCTCCCGGCCCGAGTCCCACAGCCAGCCCCCCCAGCCCCTGCCCCTGCCCCAGCCCGGCCCCGAGCAACGACACGGACCGCCAGGAACGGCAGCGGCAACGGGAGGAGAACCGGCGCCGCCCGCTGCAGCTCTATGTCTTCCTCCTCAGGTGCATTGCCCACCCCTTCACCGCCAAGCAGCCCACCGACATGGCCCGGCGCCAGCACAAGGTGAGCCTCTGTGAGAGTAAGAGACTCACTGTGAGAGTGAGAGAGTGAGTGAGAGACTCACTGTGTGAGTGAGAGAGTGAGGGAGAGACTCGATGTGTGAGAGTGAGTGAGAGACTCATTGTGAGAGTGAGTGAGAGACTCACTGTGAGAGTGAGTGAGAGACTCACTGTGAGAGTGAGTGAGAGACTCACTGTGAGAGTGAGTGAGAGACTCACTGTGAGAGTGAGTGAGAGACTCACTGTGAGAGTGAGTGAGAGACTCACTGTGAGAGTGAATGAGAGACTCACTGTGAGTGAGTGAGTGAGTGAGTGAGTGAGTGACTCACTGTGAGAGTGAGTGACTCACTGTGAGAGTGAGTGACTCACTGTGAGAGTGAGAGACTCACTGTGAGAGTGAGAGACTCACTGTGAGAGTGAGAAACTCACTGTGAGAGTGAGAAACTCATGTGAGAGTGAGAGACTCACTGTGAGAGTGAGAGACTCACTGTGAGAGTGAGAGAGTGAGCGAGAGACTCACTGTGAGTGAGCGAGAGACTCGCTGTGAGTGAGCGAGAGACTCGCTGTGAGTGAGCGAGAGACTCGCTGTGTGTGAGCGAGAGACTCACTATGAGTGAGTGAGTGAGCGAGTGAGTGAGTGAGAGACTCGTGGTAGTGAGAATGTCACTGAGAGTGAGTGACACTGAGAGTGAGTGAGCGAGAGACTCGCTGTGAGCGTGAGAGCGCAAGTGAGGAGAGAGTGAGTCAGTCACTAAGCGAATTGGGGGGAGAGGAGTCAGTTACTGAATGAAGAAGTGAGTGAGTACATCACTGAGTGAGAGAGTGAGCCAGTCACTGGGCACTCAGTGAGAGAGTGAGAAAATAACTGAGTAAGAGAGGTGCGTGAGGGAGTCTGTCAAGTTTGTCAGCCTGGCGTAGTGGTAGCACTCTGAGTCCAAACATTTCGCCCCGAAACTCTGGAGCACTCTCCCCCAATCCCTCCACCGTGCCTCCTCTCTCCCCTCTTTCAAGTCCTGCCTGAAAACTTTCCTGTTCGACTGCGCTTACAGCCACCTGCCCCCCCCCCCCCCAGTCGAAGTCAGGCTCCACTGCTATTAAGCGCTCTGAGATGCTACCCTGTGTGGAGGGCGCCATATAAGTGCGAGTTGTTGTTGTTGTTGGATTCAAGCCCCACATCAGGATTTGAAATCACATAGTCTAAGAAGACATTCCTACGCAGTCCTGGGGGTGTGTTGCATTGTCGGATGTGTCTTCCTTCGGATGAGATGTTAAACCGAAGTCCCCTCTGCCATTCAGGTGGACAATAGCCAGGATTATTATCCAAATGCCAGAATTATTATTATCCAAATGCCAGAATTATTATTATTATCCAAATGCCAGGATTATTGTTATTATTATTGATAAATAATATTATTAATATTATTGTTATTATTATTGCTGCTGTTAAAGTTATTATTGTTTGCCCTTTTCAGCATCCCAATAGGATTGGTTTCAGACCAGATCTACTAGCTGGCGAGCTTTTCTCCCAGTGCTGTGGCCGACAATCTCTCAGATAAATTATTCATTCACTTTGTGGTTGTTTGTGGGACATGGCTGTGCACAAATTGGCTGCCGCGTTCTTCTTTCTCCCATGCTGTCTAAACACACTGGCTGCTGTTTATTTACTGTTTTGAACTTGACAGGTTTTGTGATGACAAAATGAATTAGTTATTGATTAAATTACGGTGTATTTGGATGCCGCTGTCACACACTTTAAATGGACTACTTCGGCAGTCCCACTTTTTCGGTAGCACTCGTCTCCTGATCAGAAGTTTGTGGGTTCAACCCTCCCCCAACCCCCATAAGTGAAAGGCCAGGCTAACACTCTCTTGTATGTGTACTGGGCGTATGTGTATGTGGGAGGAGGGGGCACTGGAAATTGCATAAGATGTTAAACTGATGTCCCGCCTGTGTGTTCAGGTGGACAATAAAATCCTGTGGCGCTGTTGAAAAAGAGAGGGGAGTTTCTGTCTCCTGGTCCTGTCTGACAATCCCTCACATAAAATTGATCACTTGCTTTGTGGCTGCTTGTGGGACGTTACTGTGTGCAAATTGGCTGCTTGTTCACGTACAAATCACACAGTCACTACACTTGTCAGAAATTGTCTGAAGCGTTTAGGACACAGAAGGCATTGTGTGAAGTGCGAGTATAATACACACCAATTAGATCGGCTTTGATGTCAGGCAGTTGTCTCAAATCACTTGACACTGGAGGCTGGATATCCATGCCGGAGAGAGGGTGGGATCCAAAGAGGATTAATTTCAGCACGTGAGCCTGCTCGATGCGACTTAGCTCTCTCGCCATTCACTGCGTGTTTTGGCGCTGATTTCATCCCCGAATTATCACGCGTTTGATTTTGTTCAGGTGCAAATTGCATTCTGACACATGAATCGAATGAAAGTGTTTCTTCTCTGGGAATGAGAGGCGATTGCTCCCCGATTGAACACTCTATACCCAGCGCTCAGCCTAGAGATGTTATCCTGTGGTTAAACTTGGTTGAAAAACAGAAGTGATGAAAGCAAACATGGAAGCGAGCACAGAATTTAGTAACTAAATCTTTTACATAAACAAAGTTGTGTGAGTAAGAATTCTACTTTTTTTTAGAAAAGACTAATAATAATCCTCAGTTTATTTTATGATCAGCCTGGTGTCTGACACACATGGACAGCCATCACTGTAATCAGCCGGGTGTCTGACACACATGGAAACCCATCACCGTTATCAGCCGTCTTGACACTCAGGGAAATCATCACTGTAATCAGCTGGGTGTCTGTCACATGTGGAAACCCATCACTTTGATCAGCTGGGTGTCTGAGATACGCAGGAAGCCATCACTGTAATCAGCTGGGTATTTGACACATGCGGCAACCCATCACTGTACTTAAGAGTATCCAAACCAGACCTAGTGTTCCACGTATGCCACCTAAATGTGGAAATTCCTCTGTATTGGAATAGAAAGCGCACTCCCTCCCTGGAGGGAGACATCATGCTTACTTCCGGTGTGTTCATCCTCATATTTACCTATAACTGGCGGAATATCTCGGATCGCTTTGCAGTGATTTGTTGCTGATTGCTGACTATGAATGTTGCAACTAATTTGCGCATGTCAACGTCTGTGAAGTGAGTGACCAATTTTACCTGAAGGATTTACAGCCAGCATACCAGGAGAGAGAAACTCCCTACTATTTTCCAATGATACGGTGGGATCTTTAATGTCTACCTCAACAGATTCAGTTTAATATCTCATCTGAAGGATGGCACCCCAGCAATGCAGCAGGGGTACATGCAGTGTGTGAAAAATGACACGTTTGCAAAATGGATTTGTTGTAAGATGTTTTCAAAAAAAGTAATGCTCATTCTGGCAAAGTTTGGGTGGAAGGGGGAGAAGGAGCGAGCGAGCATTGCCGGAGGCACCGTCTTTTGTATGAGACATTAAACAGAGCTCACATCTGTGTCTGTTCAGATGGACGTTAAATATATTGTTGGGGGAAAAAAGAATGGAGTTTCTCTCTCCTGGTGTCCTGGCTGACAATCCCCGTGATAAAATTCGTCATTCGCTTCGTGGCTGTTTGTTGGACATTGCTATGTGTAAATTAACGGTTGTGTTTGCCCACACAATACAGTCACTGCACTTTGCAGAATAACTGAAACTTTGTGAAATATTTTGACGCTTTAGGTATAACGTAAAATGAGGATTTTTTTGGTCAAGTTGTTCCATTTCCTGTTTGCTAGGCTCTGAGCTGCCGTGTGGATGTTCGCCTGTGATCCTGTGTCCTGTTACTGAGTCACGCTGGGGCTATGTTTGCTAAGTGTTGGGCTTGGCTCTTTCTGCTTAACAGCTGTTGCTACAGGCTGAGATCATTCAGACTGTGCACACACTGCAGACTGCACGCACACATACAGGTTCGCATGAGGCAAATAACTCATGAATAATAATAATATGTATGAGAATATTATTCTCATAAATATTATCATTCATGGGAATACATTGAGATGCCTCAAAACGCTTTACAGGCTGTACTGTAAAGTGTAGTAGTTGTGTATTTTGTGGGGAAAATGCGACAGCCAGTTTGAACATAGCAATGTCCCACAAACGGCCATGGAGGGAGTGACCAATTTTATGTGGAGGATTGTTGGCCAGGACACCGGGAAAGAGAAATTCCCTTTTATTTTTGAATAGTGCTATTGGTTCTTTAATGTACACCTGAACAGGTACAGACGGGACCTCGGTTTAATGTCTCATCTGAAGGACGGCACCTCCGACAATACATCGCTCACCCAGCATTGCACTGGAGTGAAAGCAGAGACTACATGAGTTCCAAATCCTGACATTGAGTTTGAACCCACAACCTCCCTCGCCTCCTTCAAGGCTCGTCTCAAGATCTTTCTCTTTGACTGTGCCTTTGAAATCTTCCCACCTCGACCTTCCTTGCCCTCCACCTCTCTTGACTCCAGCTCGGGTGCAAACTCTTCCTCTTTGATTTTGCCTTCAGTCATCCTCCCACCCCCTCAGCCCCACCCCACTCGCCTTCCACCCCCTCAGCCTCACCCTACTCGGTTCCCACCCCTAACCTGGGCCCAAACTCTCGACTGGCCAACGCCTTGGGATGTCCTGACGATGTGAAAGGCACTATACAAGTGTAAAATGCTGTAATAATATCTTGTATAAGATTGTTACTCCCATTTCCAGGCTGCCGAATAAGCCAGCTCTGGCAGAAATCTCCCAACTTCTAGGTTGACCGACTCAGATCCAGGCTATTTGACCCATTGTATCAGTGTTGGGTCTTTGCTCCTCCCCTTGCCCTTCCTCCGCACTGCCTATCCTAATTGCCCTTTAAATGCCCTCAGGCAAATCACTCCACACTCCAATAACTCTAATCATTTTTCCCTTTCCATGGGCTGGGGACAATACATTTATCCACGCCCTTTGGTGTTCATCAACCACCCAGCTCCATAAAAGAGTCCCAATGCTGGTTTTAAACAAAGAGTAAATAGTGCTTGACAAAGCCAGCAGAAAAGTTAAATATAGGGGGAGAGAATGGCATCTCTCACCTCCCCCCCGAAGGGCAGCTTGTTAGGACAGTGAAGCCTTTCTCTCTGGTTAAACAGGTGGCAGACAAGCTCTCACAATGCGCTGACTGCCTGCGGGGACTTGAGAGCGTTAGCGTGTAGTGTTGATCCACTGTTGATGGGATGGGACTCTCACTGTTGCGTCCTCCCTCATCTATCTGCAGGTTAGGTGTGTGGATGTTTCCATTAACAAGCTCTGCGGGAGGGTGGGGGGAGTTTCGCTGCCTCTTGACCCACGTGGGTTGTACTCATTTACTTTACAGATGTGGGTAAGGCTGTGATGAACTTTCCCCCATTGAAGGGGGATACAATAATTAATAACCTTCGCATTTGACACAGTGACCTATCACATCTCAAAGCGCTTCACAGGAGTATTTTATAGATGGATGCAGGAGCCAATTTGGGCATAACAATTTCCCACAAACAGCCATGAAGCAATTGACCAATTTTTATCTGGGGATTGTTGGCCTAGGATTCCGGGAGAGAGAAACTCCCTTCTCTTTTTTGAATAGTGGCGGGGGATCTTGCAGGACAAGCATTCGGTTTAAAGTATTCTTATTAAAGTCTCAACTGAAGGACGGCACCCTCGACAATGCGGCTCGCTGTAACCCCCTTACCACCACTCCCCAACATGGCTTTGGAGCATCAGCCGAGACTGTTATCTCAAAAGTCCCCCATGTGGGGCTTGAATGCACAAGCTTCTGACTTAGAGGCGAGAGTGCGAGCGACTGAGGCATGCTGACAAATGTTTGACCTTGTTAGGAGCATTTAATTTGTGAGAGCTGTGGTTACAACAAGTGCATTCAGTCATTGGCTGCAGAGCTCCCACTCAGTTGTTGTAGGGCAGTGATGAGACTGGCACACAGGTGATTACTGGTAACTTGAGGGTGTGGGAGGGCAGCTCAGCAAAAGCAGCTGCTTGACAAGTATTCGGCTATTTGAAGCTGCTGTTATTTATTGTGCTTGGGGCGTGTGAAGGAGGGAGAAAATGGCTTTAAACACCTAAATGATCAAGTGATGGCCTGGTTTGATGCCTGTTGTGAAAATAATTTTGCATTTGACCCAGCGACCGGAAAGCTTGACATCTCCAGAGTCATCAGAATGAAATTGCTTTCCACGTGCCAAGTGTAGTGAAAGTGTGTTTTGTGGGTGAACGTGGCAGATAATTTGCACACAGCAGTGTCCCACAAACAGCCATGATTTGAGTGTCTGATTTTATCAGGGGGATTGTCGGCCAGGACATTGGGAGAGAGAGAGAGACTCGCTTCTCTTTTCCAATCGCGCTGTGGGATCTTTAGCGCCTTTTGGAGACGTTGGTTGTACGTGAGCCGGGGATGGCATTCGGTAAAGAGAGATTGGGGTACGGCACTGTATGAGTCTGTGACTGGATAGGGGCCACGATGCTCTCTAAAAATTCTACAGGAAATGTCTATCACCACATACGCACGCAAGCATGCACGCGCACACAGTGTCTGGAACAATTGGAGGCAACCTGTTTTTTTGGGTGATCCTTGCGTGTGTATGTGTTTGTGTATCTGGGTGGGTGTTTAGATATGGAGAAGTGAGATGAGTGCTACCAATTGAGCCAGGGTGATGCCAAGTTAAGCAGTTTTTCTGAAAGGGTCTGTCAGCATTCCCCAGTCTCAGTCGCAGCAATGCCTCTTGATTTGTGAGTGATTTAATGTGTGGTTTTCAAACACATGCATGGATTGCTCCATTCATAGCTCAATAATCTGTCCCATCACTATCATGACTGTAATTATTGGCCTGGCTGCCAGCATTATAGGCTACAGGGGAAGCTCGTGGGGAAAATGGGATTCAGTCAGTGGCTCATGTGGAGAAAAGCACAGGCTTTTGATGGGCCGACCAGCCTGTTTCTCAGCTCTGACATCATTCGAAGAATGTAGGAGGCTGTACAGCCTTTTCCACCAATTCATAAGACTGTAGAGGATCGGAGAATCATTGAGATTTGTAGCACAGAAGGAGGCCATTTGGCTGACTAGCTCTCAGAGCAAGCTGTCCTTTCAATCCAACTGCCTTGCCCTATCCTCCCCACCCCTTCATATACAATCTTTTAAATCATATTCGCACCACAACCTGTACCTCTTAATTCCCCCGTGTGTCCATGCACCAATCTGTCTATCCCTTTTTCAAACATCAGTTGGTTCTGCGCCCGTGGGCTCTGGGTTCCGCACTATCACCCCCTCTCGAGGTCTCACTGAGCAGCCATGTGTATCTGATCAGTAATAATAATAATAACCCTTATATTTGATATTACGCCTCATATCACAGAGCCACCTCCATGTGCTTCACAGTATCCACTGTGAAGTGTAGTGACTGTGTATTTTGTAGGTAAAATACAGCAGCGAATTTGTACACAGCAACGTCCCTTGAGCAGCCATGAAGTGAGTGAGTAATTTTAATCTGGGGGATCGTCGGCCAGGACACCGGGAGAGAGAAACACCCTTCTCTTTTCCAACATCGCCACAGGATCTTTAATGTCTGCCTGACCAGTAATAATAATATAACATATAATAATAAAAGTGTGTACATTGGATATCATGTCAGCAAAATGCCTCAAAGCGCTTTGCAGGATTTACTGTGAATTATTGAGGCTATGAATTCTTGTAGACACACCAAGTTGTCTTTGCAAAGCTCTTGTTTAATGTCTTTGATTTAACATCCCATCCCAAGGACAGCGCCTCCAACAATAAACCCCCATCACTACACTGGAGCGTCAGATGAAACTGTAAACTCAAGTCCCCAACGTAGGACTTGAACCCACGACCTCACAGATTCGGAGGTGAGAGTGGAGTGACTGAGCCAGGCTGACATTAGAGCGATATAATAATTATTATGAGACAATATCCCCCCTGGTGCTGGGCAAATCCATGGAGAGTGTTTAGGTCTGGAGGACACTGGACTTCCGATGAGCATCTCTGACGATTGCAGTGGCAAGTTGGCTTCTGCTTTATGAGGCCATCCAAATCCCTTCTGGGAGCACACTGAGATTGCACTGTATGCCAGCCCTGGCAGTGTGGCTTGTCCCAAGATGGGGTTCCTAATAATTACAGTATGTAGCATTTTCACCAGTGGAGCTTTTACAGTTGCTAAGAGATGGCTGAAATTGAGACCCGCCTCTAACCCTTTGTGAAGGATCTGCAGTAAAATTATTAACAGTTGGACAGAACAACAGCTCTCTATTACTGTCAGCGTTTGTCTGAATAAATTATTCTGATGGTGGAAACGGGGGACTGTGTAATTATTATTTGAAGCTTCCTGTTTGGCAGGACTTGGTGGGTTGACCGGAGGGACAATGAGGAAGGGTTCTGTGACAAGCAGCCTGTGCGACTGCTTACTTACAACCCTTTACACTTTTGTGCAGAATTGAAGGTCTCAGTCTGGCTCAGTCAATTGCACTCTTGTCTCTGAGTCAGGAGGTTGAGGGTTCAACCCCCTCGTCGAGAACTTTGAGATTACAGTCCAGACTGATGCTCCAGTGCAGTGGGTGGGGGGGATTTCTGCATTGTCAGAGATCCCATCTTTTTGGTGAGCTATTAAACTGAGACCTTGTCTGTGCTTGTTCAGGTGGATTTTAAAGATCCCGTGGCACTATTGGAAAAGAGAAGGGAGTTTCTCAATGGCAAGCTATGTGGGCTTAGCTGGTTAAATTCCAGCAATTACCCCAACACACACGCTGGGGTTTCCAAGCCTTGACTCTTACTAACTTGTGCCTAATACTCTCTGGAATTAGGATGTGTCAGATTAGATAACTGATAACTCTTTTATCTGTTAAAGCCTCTACTGATTAGAGATGGGTGTATCTCCAGGCGTTCCTGTCAACAATCACTTCCTGGTGAAGGTACAGGAAAAAGAGTAGGAAATTGGAATTTGGATGGGGATTTACTGGAGGAACGAACACTAAGACCAATACAATGGGTTGAGTGGTCTTGTGTGGATGGTTTCTGTGATTCTAATAGGCTGATATAGCGCACAAGAAGCAGATTACATGGTTGCACCTTTAATGAGCAAGGTTTTTTATTATTTATAATCCTTGCATTTGGTATAGTGCCTTATCACAAAAGAAGGATGTCTCAAAACGCTTCACAAGATTTACTGTGAAATGGAGTGACTGTATAATTGTAGGCGTACACGGCAGCACAACTGCGCACAGCAATGTTCCACAAACAGCCATGAAACAAATGAGCAATTTTATCTGGGGGAATCTTGACCAGGATACCTGGAGAAACTTCCTTCTGTTTTCGAATAGTGCCGCGAGATCTTTAACATCCACCTGAACAGGCAGATGGAACCTTGATTTAATAATAATAATAATACTTGCATTTGATATAGCGCTTTTCACGTCGGGAGGATGTCCCAAAGCGCTTCACAGAACACACTGTAAAGTGAATTGACTGTATATTTGTGGGCGAACGCGGCAGCCAATTGCGCACAGCAATGTTCCACAAACAGTCGTAGATTGAAAATGACCAATTTATTATTGGTTTTGGAGGGATTATTATTAGGCGTGTGGAGTAAGGAAACTTGCCCAAGGTTTCGCCCTGCCTGGAATTGAACTCAGGTCTCTCGCTTGCAAAGCGAGTGCTCTAACCACTGAGCTACAGGACTCCACAGGACAGCTACAGGATTTAACATCTCATCCGAAGGACGGCACCTCTGACAATGCAGCGCTCACCTCAGCACTGCATTGGAGTGTCAGTTTGGACTATGTGAGTTCATGTTCAGATATAGGACTGCAGAAAATATACAGTTATACAACTTCTTTCATATCAGGAGGACGTCTCAGATTGTATGACAGTGCTGGCTGGGCAGCCAAACTGGGGGTGGGACCCGAGCTGGGGGTGGGAGCCAAGAGGGGTTGGGAAAGGGAGGTGTGGGGTGGTGGGGTGGAGAGGAAGCAGATTTTTATCTAGGAAATATTAAGAGTTGGACTTTTTTTTGATGAGCTGAAGGATTATATGCATTGTGTGTTTTAATGCTGGATAAAGCCTCAAGCAATGAAAGCGTGATGAGCATTGTGTGTCTCTCTCTTTCTCTCTGATCCTCAAGGCTCTGCCAGAGTGAGCTACATGTCGGAGGAGAGGATTTAACAAAGCAGGGAGCCTGGTCACTGGTGCCAGCAGATTTATGTCTTTTAAATAAATATGAGTTTAGCATTGATGGCGTTCAATAATTTGCCAGGATTTCTGTCAGCGTGCTCAGAATTTTAATCATAATAATTCTCACATTTGATTCTGTGCCTTATCGTGTACTTGAGATGTCTCAAAGCACTTCACAGAATTTACTGTAAAAGTGCAGTGACTGTGTATTTTGTGGGTGAACCCGGCAGCCAATTTGCACACAGCAATGTCCCACAAACAGCCATGAAGTGATTGATTGATTTTATCTGGGGATTGTTGGCCAGGACACCGGGGGAGAGAAACTCCTTTCTCTTTTCCTAAGTGCCGAGGGAATTTTAACCTCCACCTGAACAGGACACAGACAGCGCCTGTTTAGTATCTCATGCAAAGGATAAAATGCTAAACATTCTTCACCTCCAACAATGCAGCACACGCCAGGACACTGTGGAGTGTCAGCTTAGATGGTGTAATTCCAAAACCCGAATTGGGGCTTGAACCCACAAACTTCTGACCCGGAGGCGAGAGCACTACGACTGAGCCAGGCTGACAAAGTTGATATCAGTGTGACTGGCACGGATGACTGGGGTCTAGAGAGGTTGCGATTGAGCTCTGAAATCTCTGCCTGTTTAATAAAAAGTAAGGCAATATTTTGAGTTGGGATGAGCCAACGAGCTGTAAATTAAAGCATCTAGGTGACAGTTTAATAGCTCAAATAGAGTCTCCTGCTACACTTGCAACTTAATTTTTAGGTGATATCTCGACAGCTCTGGAATGAGGGAAGGGACACCGTTGGGCAACTAATGCGAGCATTTATCTCTTGCTAACCCCGATTCATAAGAATATAATGACTACATTAAAGGACTGTCAAGTCACTGTTTTCAAGGCACATCGTCAACAGACATCACTGAGAGAGGCAAGACAAATACAGAGACAGATAGAGACACAGATAGAGATAGAAACACAGACACAGATATAGAGAGACAGATGATATACAGAGACAGACAGAGCAAGACAGAAAGGGACAGAGAAAGATAGTTCTTGTATGTATCTCCATTTGTGACACTGATCGTAGTTCCATTTGCACAATTCATTCTTGCAGGGTTTTCAGTTCTCAGTCTAAGATGACATTCCAGTGCATTGCTGGGGAAATCGCTGCATTGTCAGAGATGCAATCCTTCGGATGAGACGTTAAGCCGAGGCCCCATCTGTTCAGATTGCCATTTAAGATCCCGTGGCACTATTGGAAAATTTCTTTGCCCCGGTGTTCTGGTCAACAATCTCCCAAATAAAATCAGTCCCTTGCTTCAAGGCTATTGTTGGACATTACAGTGCGCAAATTGGCTACAAAATACACAATCACTACTCTTTAAAGTAAATGCTGTGAAGACTTTGAGACTATATGAAAGGCACACGTATACTACCAAAGATAAGGGTTTTTTTCTGTGAAGTGTAGTGACTGTGGTTTTGTATGCCAACGCAACAGCAATATCCCACAAGTAGCCATGAGTGATCAATTGTATCTGGGAGATTGTCAGCTAGGGCACCGGGAGAGAGAAACTCCCTTCTCTTTTCCAAAAGCATTGCAATAATGCAGGTGGGATCTCAGTTTGATGTCTCATCTTTCCAGACGGCACTCCCCCAGCACTGCAGTGGCGAGAGAGCCTAGACTGTGAGCTCAAAGTCCCGATGTGCAGCTTGAACCCACAAGCCTCCAGACTAGAGACTGTCTGAGCCTGCCTGTGATGAGGCATTTCTGCAGTAAAGTGGTCTTTGTGACAAATTCCTTTTATGTTAAATGTCATTCATGTTAATATTTCATCGGTAACTATAATTTAACAGTAACTTAACATGAAATTTTGATGCCTTTTTAACCTACTGCTGTGTCTCATTGTGTGAAATATAATCCTTTGCTTGACAGAGTAAAGCAGAATATAATTATTAGAGCAGAATGAGACTGGCTGGAAATGTATGATGGGTTCCTGGAAAAGTCTTTCTCTCACTGTCTTTCTATCTCTCTCTTCCTGTCTCTCTTTCTCTCTCTCTCTCGTTAACTCTCTCACTATCGCTCTCCCTTTCTCAGTATGTTTCTTTGCTTTTCTCTTTGTCTGTCTAACGCACTTTTTCCCCTTCTCTCCCCGTCTCCCTAGTTCTCTCTCCCGCCCCCCCCCCCCCCCCCCACCTCTCTCGTTCTCTCCCTCAAACTTTCAGGTACAAGGTGACCATTCTCTGACCGTTCCTAAAAAATCTATCTCCCTCCGCCTCCTGCCCTCTTCTCTCTTCCTTCAAATCTCATGAAACTCTTTCCCACTGGCACTGCCTTGCCCATTGGGGCTCACTGCCTGTATGCAAGTGAGCTCAGAGTCTCTCAGGGTTGAACCACGACCTTCTGACCCAGAGGTGAGAGCACTCCACCTGAGTCAGGCCATCACGGTTTTCATACCGCATTGCTCTGTGTTATACTGTGAGTGACATAGCTCTGCAAAGCCCACACATCAGCTATTTTTAAATAACCCACTGACTTGTTCTAGTGGCTGTTCAGTGAAACCATCTGTAGCTATTAGCTGGGCTGATTGCCAGCCTCCAACTCTCTCTGAACACAGCAAGGGATTAAACGTGTGCGTGCGTGACTGCCTCCAAGCCATAGTTTGGAGGCTTTTTTATTTCATAGAAAAAAGGAAAACTGGTTTAACTTATACAGGTGTTTGTGAATATTAACTGACATGGTTAATAGAAACATAGACCATTCTATTCTATGAAACATAGGCCATTCAGCTTTTGCCTGTTCCGACATTCTATGAGATCATGGCTGATCTGTACCTTAGGTCCAATTATCCACCCGTGTCCCGTATACCTTAATAATCTGACCTCACAAATAGCTATCCACCTCAGTCTTGAAGATGTGAATGGATCCAGCATCCACAGCCTTATTAGGAAGAGAGTTCCACATTTCCGTTAGCCTTTGAGTGAAAAACTGCCTCTTCACTCCTAAATGTCCTAGCTCTAATTTTAAGATTATGCCCCCTTTTTCTGGATTCCCTCGCCAGGGGAAATAGTTTCTCTGTATCTACCCTATCAAATCCCTTTGTTATTTTAAAAATCCTCAATCAGATCACCCCTCAACCTTCTGTTTTTGCTATTTTGGATCCATGGTGGATGACCTCACACTTCCCCACATTGAATTCTGTCTGCCACAGTTTTGCCCACTCGTTTAATCTGTTTTAAGTCCCTTTGTAACTTCCTGCTCCCACTTACACAATTTAGTGTGCCTCCTAACTTTGTATCATCTGCAGATTTGATTATAAAACTCTGTACCTTCATCCAAGTTATATGGTGAATATTTATGGCGAAAAGCTGAGTCCCCAGCACAAGCCCCTGGGAGAACCACTTGTCACTTCCCACTAAAACAGAACGTTCCTTTTATCCCTCCATTCTGTTTCCCACTTCACAACCAATTACCAAGCCATTTCACAAGGTTACCTCCTGATTCCATTGGCTTTTATTTTTGTTAATAACCTCTTGTCCCTGCACTCCTCTGCACCCCCTACCTCTCTGACCTCTCTCCTCAAAACAGTATCCATTGCCTTCGTTCCTCCGGGTCTGGCCTCCTCCTTGTCCCCCGAGTCCTCCGCTCCACCCTCGGCGGCCGTGCCTTCAGTCACTACGCCCCGAGGCTCTGGAACTGCCTTCCTCACTCCCTTCGTCTCGCTCCCTCCCTTCCCATCTTCAGGTCTCTGCTGAAGACCTTTCTTTTCGACCGTGCCTTTGGTCACCTTCCTCCCCCTCCCCCTGGCTCGGTCCCGGGATCCGAAACTGTAAAGCGCTCTGAGACGCCGTCCAGCGTGGACGGCGCTATATAAATCCAAGTTGTTGTTGTTGTTGTGCGGAACCTTAACAAATGCCTTCTGAATGTCCGTAAACGAAATCCATAGACACTCTCTCATAATAATAATAATCCTTGCACTTGATACAGCGCTTTTCACGTCGGAAGGACTTCCCAAAGCGCTTCACAGAACACACACTGTATCCACCATGTTAGTGACCTACTTAAAAAATTTAATTAGATTCAAAATTATGGTGTTCAAAATTATGAGGGGATTTGATAGGGTGAACAGAGAGAAACTGTTTCCACTAGTGGGTGGGTCGGTAACCAGAGGACACAGATTTAAAATAGTTGCCAAAAGAACCAGAGGGGAGGTGAGGAGAATGTTTTTCACACACAGAGTTGTTCGGATACATTGTCTGAAAGGGATTCGATAACACCTTTCAACAGAGAAGTAAATAGATATGTGGGGAGGACAAATTTGCAGGGGGAGAGGGATTAATTTGGACAGCTCTTTCAAAGAATCCGCACTGAGCGATGGGCTGAATGGCCTCATTCTATGCTGTACAATTCTATGATTCTATTTATCAGACATGACGTACCCTTCACAAATCCATGCTGACTCTCTTTGATTAGCTCATACTTGTCTGAGTGCTCAATCACTCTGTCTCTGAACTGAAGTTAAACCGAATGATCTGTAGTTACATGGTTTCTTCCTCCCCTCTTAAATAATGGAGTGACATTTGCAATTCTCCAATCCAAGGGCACAATTCGGTAGGAATTCCACCCTAAAAGACAGTCTGACTAGCTCTACCTCTGCAACATTGCCCGCTTCCGCTACTACCAATTCCGTCAGGCTGCAGAGACCCTTGTGCACGCTTTCATTACGTCCAGGCTTGACTAAGCTAACTCCCTGCTTGCCCAACTTTCCAACTCTTTCCTCCACAAGCTGCAGATTATTCAGAATTCTGTAGCTCGTGACCTCTCCTACACCAAACTGTGTCAGCTGATCATCCCCATCCATGCTTAGTTTCACTGATTCCTCAGCCCCAGACGATAGAGTTCAAGTTCCTCATGCACACTTCCAAAGTCCTCCGTGGTTTTGCTCCTCCCTACCTCTGTGACCTACTGTCCTTATCGTAACACCTTACCAACCTGTCTGCACCCTCCGCTAGGCACGAACTGGCTGTTCCATGTCCCCCGCCCTGCCCCCTCCACCATCAGCGGTCGGGTCTTCATCATTTCTTCCCCCACGATCTGGAACTCCATCCCGGAGCCTCTCTGCCTCGCTCCCTCCTTCAGGGCCCGTATTAAGACCTTCCTCTTTGACCATGCCTCTCTCCTCCACCCACTTTGAGCTCCAACCCCACCTGATTCCAACCTCCAGCTCGGGTGCAAACCTTGACTGTCCAATTGACTTGGAACGTCACCCTAACGTGAAAGGCGCTATACAAATGCAATTTGTTGCTCTTGTTGCACGGAATGCAGCATCCTGGCTTCCTCCCTTCTCTCTCCACCCCACAGTTCCTCGCTGGTTTGAAAAACCTGTCTGTTTAGGGTTCAGGTGGACTTTAAAGATCCAACAGCACGATTCAGTGTCCTGATCGACAATCCCCCAGATAAATTTGCTTGTGGGACATTGCTGTGTACAAATTGGCTGCCTCTTTCACCTACACAGTCACTACACTTTTTAGTAAATCCTGTGAAGTGCTTTGAGACGTCCTCCCAGCATTTGCACACAGTTCCTATAGTGTCAAAGAGCTTCACACTTTATTGCTATTAAGATCGTGGCTGTGTGTTTTGTTGGTGGATGAGGCAGCTGGTTTGTAACCAGTAGTTCAGACAAGGAAAGTGAAGGAAATGAGCGATGCATTGGCCAGGACACGAGGAGAAACTCATTTTCCATCTTTCAATAGTGCCACGGGATTTTTAGTGACCATCTGAACAGGCGAAGACAGAACCTCGGCGCCTCTGACAAGACAGCGCTCCCCCAGCGCTGCACAGGAGGGTCAGTCTGGACTGTGAGCTCAAAGACCCGATGTGGGGCTGGATACCACAATCTCCTGACTTTGAGACAGGAGAGTGAATTGGCAAATGGCACATGTGCTTAGGATGAAAATTGATTGCGCAGCAGACATACGGCTTCTGAATTATAGAAAATGATCTTCAGTAATGTGTACTGATGCCATAAACGTTCATTACTTGTCATTTTATTTGGATTAGATGGGAAGAAAATTCAATAGTGTAGATTCATAACATCGTGCTTGAGCGCTCTTATTGGACAACCTAATAATAATAATAATCTTTGCATTTGATACAGCGCCTTATTGCGTCGTTGAGACATCTAAAATCGCATCATGTGTCACACATTTACTGTAAAGCACAGTGTGTTTTGTGAGCGAATGTGGCAGCTAATTGATGCAGAGCAACATCCCGCAACAGCCGTGAAGTGAGTGACTGATTTCATCTGGGGAATTGTTGGCCAGGATACCGGGGGGAGAGAAACTCCCTTCTCTTTTCCAATAGAGCCTCGGGATCTTTAATGTCCACCTGAGCAGGCAGATGGGACCGCGGTTTAATGTCTCAGAGAAGGATGGCGCCTCTGACATTGCAGGGCACCCCCCAGCACTGCATTGTCAGCTTAGACTGTGAGCTCAAAGTCCCCGACGTGGGTCTTGAACCCACAACCTTCTGATTCAGAGGCGGGAGCACTGATTGAGCCAGGCTGACACCTCTTAACTGCTGTACTGTGCTGTGTTTGCATCCTGCTTGCTTTTCCTCTCCTTTCTCTCATGTGGAAAGTTAAATGCAAAACTGCATATGTGTTTGTTCGACGATTGTTTTTTATATAGAAGTGGAAAATAGAATGAGAGGGAGTGTTTTCTTTGCCTATGGGCATCAACCTTGAAATTGCATCAGCCTGTAAACTGGTTATTTATCAGCCTTGTTCAGGACTCACACTCTCGCCTCTGAGTCAGGAGGTTGTGGGTTCGAGTCCCACCATTTTGGGGACTTTGAGATCACAGTCCACGCTGACTTTCCATTGTGGTGCTCGGATTGTGCTGCATTGTCAGAGGTGGCGTCCTTTGGATGAGACATTAAACCGTCTGTACCTGTTCAGGTGGTTGTTAAAAATCCCACAACACTGTTCGAAAAGAGAAGGGAGTTTCTCCCTCCCGATATCCCGGCCAACAATCCCCCCCCAGATACAATTGATTGTTTGTGGAACTTTGCTGAATTTAAATTAATTGACATAAATCAATTATAAATAATGTCATTAATAATAATAATAATTAATAATCTTTCCATTTGATATAGCACTTTTCACGTCTTTGAGACGTCTCAAAGCGCTTCACAGAATAGACTGTAAAGTGAATTGACTGTATATTTGTGGGTGAAATTCGGCAGCTGTGTCCTACAAACAGCTGTGGATTGAGTGACCCAAATTTATTGTCTTGTTTTTTTTCTTGAGGGATTATTATCAGGCTTGTGGAATAAGGAAACATGCCCAAGGTTTTGCCCTGTCAGCAATCAAACCCAGGTCTCTCGCTTGCGAGGCAAGTGCTCTAACCACTGAGCTACAGGAATCCACAACAATAATAATATTAATAATAAAGTAATATTTTGATTAATCAACTTAAATTAATTAATCCTAACAATAATTTATTATTATTTAATTGTGAATTAATTTAAATTGATTTATTGATTAATTTGAACTAATTAAGATTGTCTAATTGTTTATATCCTCATTAATTACTGCTTACCCCCCCCCCCACCCTATCACTGGCCAGTATTTGAAATTTCCCCTTTAACACGAGAGCCCTCTGTATCTAACCAGTTTCTCATGCAGTCTGAAGCCCTGTTCTGAATGCCCGCTATGCCCATCAGTTGTGCGAGTGGTTCTTTTGTGTGTAAGATCTGTGTGCTGGGTGACAGAGAATGCTTCTGTCTGCCTCTTCGGTGAGTGTTTTGTCAGTGAGCCTCAGGCAATTATAACACTAGCCTGTGTTCTGCTGCCCCCAGGGAAATAACAGTCATTTTTGTTGCACAGAATGGCCTGATCTTCTTGTTTTTTTTCAACATATTTACTATAAAAAGGTCTTTTGTAAACTCTCTGAGCAGAAAGCTCTCTGTCTGAGGGTTAGAGTTGGAGGGGTAGAGGGAGGGAGTGACAGAGGTTAGGGGAGTAGAAATTGAAGGCTTGGCCACCGATGGTCGGAGGAGAGGAAGGGGGAGCCCAACTTAGATGAGCGGAGCTTGAAATGGATCCGCTGGGAGACAGCCAGTACCTGGAGAGCGCGGGGATGATGAGTGCACAGTCCAGGCTGACATTCCAGTATAGTTCTGGGGGGAGTGCTGATTTATCAGAAGCTCCGTACTTCGGATGAGATATTGACTGAGTCTACCTGTTCAGGTGGACAGTAAAGATCCCGTGGCGCTATTTGAAAAGAGAAGGAAGTTTTTCGCTCTCCTGGTATCCTGGCTGACAATCCCATAGATAAAATTGGTCAACAAAAACAGCTTTCATTTATATCATGACCTCAATGCAGGGTAGCATCCCTGAGCATTTAAAATTGGTCACTCACTTCGTGGGATGTTGCTGTCTGTAAATTGGCTGCCGGGTTTGCCCACGAAACACACAGTTACTATACTTCACAGTAAATCCCGTGAATCGCTTTGAGACATATCGATAACGTATCAGATGTAAAGATTATTTTTATTGTTTTTATTTGTTCAGTCTTGTGCAACTTAAGATAATGATCTGGGTTTACTTTTCCAATCCCATTTAAAATGCTACACACCCCCTCTGAAGGCTGAAGAGCCCCAGCTTGTGTAATTGTTGGTTGTAAATCAATTGTGCACTGGGTTCCATCAAGTCAAATGCAAACAATAACACTTCAGTGATCCCCGGGGAATGATGTATAACCAAAAAGCTCAGTGTTCCATTCTCTTCCCCCCACCCGCTCGGCTCCACTGTCTCCCTGACACCCAGCATATCCACTTCAAAATCCTTCTTGTGAATCACCATCCACGTTCTTTCCCTCCAGTCTGACCCACTGAGCCACACGCAGACTAAACCTGCTGAGCGCCAGCCACTTCCTGGGGCAGGAATAGCACGGAGGGGTGGGTGACTGTGTGTGCCTGGCTGCGTGTGGTGTCTGTGCATATGTGCACACGTGTATGTGTGTATACATGTACGTGTGCGCGAGTGCATGTGTGTGTGTTTGTGCATGCTCATGCGTATGTGTGCGTGTACAAGGGTGTGTGTGCGATTCAATATATAGTGTGCAGCAGCCATTCAGTGTACAGTTATGTCCAATACAGTTTCTACAATGTCTACAGCAATGCAGCAATTTGTATTGTATTGTAAAGATGTGGGTTTAAGCCCCATTTTGGGGACTTTGGGGTCACAGTCTAGGTTACTCTACGTGTTTTCGAAGGTTCTATCCTTTGGATAAAACATTGAACCAAGGTCCCTTCTGTGCCTGTTCAGGTGGATGTTGAAGATCCCGCAGGGCTATTAGAAAACAGATCTTTAACATCCATCTGAACAGGTACAGACTGGACTTCGATTTAAGGTCTCATCCGAGGAATGACGTCTCTGCAATGTGGCTCTCTCCCAGCATTGCACAAGAATGTCAGCCTGGACTGTGAGCTTTGATATGGAGGTTCAATCTACAATGACCTCTGACTGCAAAGTATTACGTGGCTTCAAACCACTGAAAAAAAAACATTTTGTGTAAATTAGAGCATGATTGGGGACGGGGAAAGAGAAGGGAAAGGGATTTGGATAAGCGAACGCTCGCGTTGTTACAGCACGTACGTTGCCTTGAATGGTGCAAAAAGTACCAAATTGCAGTGAAGGTTTGGGTAGTGATAGCTTCACCGTGCTTTAGATTTAGTGAGGAACTATCCTTTACAGCAGTCCTGCTCCAGGCAGTAAAACGGTTCGTGACGCTGTGCTCAGGACCAGCCGTCCTCCAGCAGCAGTGAGCCCCACTCCGCACAGCAGAGGAGGCACTAGACCCTGACTTCTTCGGTACCTACGTACTCCACTGCGAGGCTGCTCTGCTCACTGAGCGTGGGTGTGAGTAATTTACTCTAACTGCCTCTAATGGGGGCACGGTGAGCGTTGGCTAGCGGAGTATTAATTGATGTGGGTGTTTAAGATAATGGATTAATCAGCGAAAGAGGCCTCGCACTCACGTATAGAAGCTTTGCGAGAGCGAGAGCGTGGCGTTAACCAGTTCCTGTTAATAAGCAGGCCACGAGTAAACCTGCGGCCAATCCACACAGAGAAACTAGTCGAGCTTTTAATAGTCACTATAGCAACAGTGTGTGTATGTTGCGGTGTGTGTCTGTTTGTGTGTGATTGTGAATGCACGTGTAACTGTTCAGTGTTCCAGCGCCTTGGGAGGTCCTCTCGACGTGAAAGGCACTATAAAATGTAATTTGTTGTTATTGTTGTGTGTGGGTATGAGTGTGTGTGTGTGTGAAGGCATGTGTGTGTGTGTGTGTGTGTGTGTGAAGGCATGTGTGTGTGTGAGTGTTCTCCTGCTTGTTCACTCTGATTGTCAGCAGTGTGTTTACTGTGAGAGCACTTGTTGATCTGTCTCTTCCCTCCCACCTCCTCGCGCCACCAGAGGTAGGCGATCTATTTCAGCCTGGTAATTTCTGGTAATTTATTCCTTGGGGGTAATGTGGCGATAGCTAATGTCATTGTGAAAGGTCAGGCCACACAGTCATGCCAGTAACACTCTCAGCATCGCTCCCTGTTTGAATCACCAGCAGATTGTGCTGCGTGAGAGGCAGCCAGAACAGCACAGAACATCAAGCGCTGTGATGATTGTGTGAGCAGACCACCCCTCTGCACAGGGAGTTAATCTCAGTAACAGCTTGCATTCCCCTACACCTGCTTTGGCTTATTTGCTCACTTCTCTCTGCTTTTCCCTTCATGTCTCTTGGACTGAGAGTTCCATGTGTGTACGCTACCTATATACATAGAAATCTCGCCTGGAATGGTCTGGAATGAAATGCGCTCTCTCTCTCTTCCTGGAGGGATCCATCCTGTTTATCCAATCATATTGTCATTCCAGAGAGTATTAGGGGCAGGTTGTGGGTTGGGGTGGGGATCCTCAAGATGTGTGTTGGGGTAACTGCTGGAGTTTAACCAACTAAAGTTGCATAGCTTGCCATTGAGAGCACTGTGGTAAGCTTTTTTACTAGGACTACCCTATCTGTTAAGGCTTTGTTAAAGGGTTAAAGGTAGCTGAATGGGAAGAGTCCCTGTCCCCAGTGACTGTTCTGCCCGTCCCAGTTCTCCCAATGAGCTAGTCTAGCTGGGGCAGTTATCAGCAGTCCCCTGGAGTACTGCGGACTGGCCTGGCTCAGGAACTGAACTAGAGACCATCACTCGAGGGTTGACTCAATTCTAACATTCTGTTGCTAACACGTTACCTTGGAAATAGCTCAGCTCCAAAGAGACCCTACTCCGCATCCCAATCCCCAGAAAGACATTATTCGGGTGGTGTGTTCAAGCTGAGACCCTCTACAATCTATGCCTGATCTTCTGGTGAGCAATACAAATTCCTGCACCAGTATTGGAAAGGGGAAGGGAGTTCCTCCCATTGTCTCAACCAACATTCCACCCCCTTCCCTTCAATGAAATCAGTCCTTTGCCTTATGGCTATTTTTGGCACCTTGCCACCCTGCTTTGAGGTCATTCAATATGCAAAACACATAGTGACTGCACTTTACAGTATGTCCGTGAATCTCCTTTTGTGACATTGGATCTTGAAAAATTCCTCTGCCTTCTCGTCTCCCATCACGATTTCTCCGAAAAACTCCTCTCCACTTAGACTGTGAGCTCAAAGACCCCGATGTTGGCTTGAAACCCACAACCTCCTGACTCAGTGGCGAGAGTACGAGTGACTGAGCCAGGCTGACAGAGAATTTAGCAAGTGACATGGTGTATTAAAGTGTGAAGCGCATGTAAGATATAGAGTTGAGCCGATCAGGGTGTCATTATTGTGAGTTGTGATCAGCCCCCACGTTTGTCTTACCAAACCTTCTGGACTGAATGCAATTTTAACATTTATTTCTCCCTTCAGTATTCCTTTGATGTGTTGTGTCATTCACTGTAAAGTGTAGTGGTTTGTGTGATTATGTATTTTGTAGGCAAACACAGCAGTCAATTTGTACACAGCAATATCCCACAAACAGACTTGGAGTGAGTGAGTAATTTAATCTGGGGGATTGTCGGCCAGGACACCGTGAAAGAGAAACTCCCTTCTCTTTTCCAACAGTGCTGTGGGATCTTTAACATCCAACTGAACAGGCACAAACAAGAGCTTGACTTGCATGCCACCTGAAAGACGGCACCTGTGACAATCCAGTGCTCCCCCAGCATTATTGGAGCTTCAATATAGACGATGCGCTCAAAGTCTAGAGCCGGATTTTTGCTTTCGCTGTGTGTAATCAGTGGAGATAAGAGACTTGGCAAATCATCACTTCCTTTATCCTGTGGTGAAAAGAATTCAATGTTCAGAGACTGATTCTTCCTGTGTTCAGATTTGCAGGAAACAACCAGGAGCTTTGAGAAGCCCTTCCGTTCCCTTTGTTTCTCACATTCTGTGGTTTGTAAGCAAATTAGTGCAGTAGCATCAATAAGCATTACGATAGTTGCAGTCTTGATTGACGCCCATTGGCGATGCTGGGGATAGAGGGAGAGAGCGCCTCATTATCGGAGATGCTGTTCTCTTTGGATAGGACGTTAAAACTAGTGTCCAACACTGTTAAAAAAGAGAAGGGAGTTCCTCTCAGTGTCACGGCTGTCAATCACCTATTCCTGACGTCTGTTTGTGGGAGCTTGCTCGATTCTCAAAATGGCAGTCGGGTCAGCATTGGAAGAAAGGCGGATGAGTTGAGAGTAATCCATGTGATGTGGTTAGAGATGTGTCAACATGGGGAGGTGCTAGAGAGATGCAGGTTCTTTCTTTTGGGCCCAGGTCAGGGTTCAAGTGAATCCTGTGAAGCACTTTGAGACATCCTCTTGATGTGAAAGGCATTGTATCAAATGTAAAGGTCTTTATTTTTATTATCACAATATGGAGCGATTTGCTGGGAGTGAGGGCTGGAGGGGAAAATAAGGGGAAGGGGAACCCAACCAACTGTCACCCCCTCCCTCCCACCCAGGTGTCGCTCATCGTCAGCTCAGCAGGAGTCGGACTCTCACTTCTTGAGTCAGAAGGTTGTGGGTTTAAGCCTCACATTTGAGCTTACAGTCCAGGCTGAGGCTCCAGTGCAGTTTGGAGTTTGCGTTCTTTGTTAAACTGAGGCGTTGAACCAAGGTCCTGACTGCCCGTTCATTTGGACGCTAAAGATCCTGTGGCACAGTTGGAAAAGAGAAGGGAATTTCTCTCTCTCCCCCAGTGACCTGGCCGACAAGTAAAATTTGTGATTTAATTCATGGCTGTTCGTAGGACGTTGCTCTGCGCAAATTGGCTGCTGTATTCGTCTACGAAATACACAGTCACTACAGTTTTGAGGTGAATCCTCAAGGAGACACTACGCCAACTGTCTGCTCACTGGACTTTCCAACTCTTCCCTCCACAAGCTGCAGGTTATTTAGAATTCTGCAGCCTGTGTCCTCTCCCACTCCAGGCTCCGCGAACTAATCACCCCCATTCTTGCCCAGCTTCACTGGCTCCCCATCCCTCAGAGAATCAAGTACAAAATCTTCAAAGCCTCCACGGTCTTGCTCCCCCTACCTCTCTGACCTTCTAACCCCATATCAGCCTGTCCGCTCCCTCCGTTAGGCAGACACCAGCTTCAGGTCCACCGCACTTCCAGCCCCACCATTGGCCGTCGGACATTCAGCATCTCTGCCCCCAGATTCTGGAACTCTATCCCGCAATCCGTCCACTTCAGCCCCTCTCTTTCCTCCTTGAAGTCCCATCTAAGGACTTTCCTCTTTGACCGTGCTTTCAGCCACCCTCCCACCCCCAAAACCCCTACCCTCCACTCCTCCTGACCCCAACTCCCAGTTCGGGTTCAAAAACCCTTGACTTTCCAGCGCCCTGGGACGTCTTTCCGATGTGAAGGGCGCTATACAAGTGTAATTTGCTGTTATTGTTGAATCCTGTGAAGCGCTTTGAGACGTCCTCCTGACATGAAAGGCAATATAATTGTAACAATACAATTTATTTCTATTGTGCAAGTTTTTGTGTTATTTTATAATTTTCTCTCTCTCTTTCTCAGCTTAACAAGCAGCAGCTACAGACCATAAAAGACCGTTTCCAGGCCTTCATGAATGGGGAGACACAGATTGTTGCTGACGAGGCGTTTTGCAATGCAATTCATAGTTACTATGAGGTATGTGCAAACCTGTACTTCACTGAGGCTGTTGTCCTCCTCCCCACCACCCATTCCAGATACAGGGAAGTGCCTGTGTGTACATGACATACATGTGTGAAACTCTCAGTCTGGTTTGGATACTCTTAAGCACGGTGATGGGTTTCCGCATATGTCAGACACCTGGCTGATCACGTGTTAAGCGCTCTGAGACACTACCCTACATGGAGGGCACTATATAAGTACAAGTTGTTGTTGTTGATGGGTTTCTGTGTATAATCACGGTGACAAGTTTCTATGTCTGTCAGACACTAGGGTGATCACGGTGATGAGTTTCGGTATGTGTCAGACACCAACTGATCATGGTGATGGTTTCCATGTGGGTCAGACACCTGGCTGAGCAAAAAAAAGTTGATGTTGACTGGTCTTCCCTGGTATTGCATGGTCCTTTAGTTGGATGTAGACACAAAATCCGTACTGGTAGCACAGGACCTTTGCCTCAGCTCCTCGTGGATCTCCCACACACAGGAGCTGCCAGGCACATGATAAGTCTCTCTGACAAAGGGAGCAATCCCCAGATCCTCCCACTGGGAACAAAATCTCTGCATAAGTAAGACGCCCACTGCAAATAATTGAAAATTGCAGATCAGAAAAAGTCTAGCACTGCCAACGATCTTCCTGCCTGGGAACAAAGTCTCTCTGGGACAGTTGTTATGTAGATAAAATAATAACAATCTTTACATTTGGTACAGCACCTTTCACATTGGGAAGATGTCTCAAAACACTTCACAGGATTTACTGTGAAGTGTAGTGACAGTGTTTTTTGGGCGAGCGCTGCAGCCAATTTGTGCATAGCAATGTCCCACAAACACCCATGAAGTGAATCATCAATTTTATCTGTGGGATTGCTGGCCAGGACCCCGAAGAGAGAAACTCCCTTCTGTTTTCAAATAGTGTTGTGGGATCTTTAATGTCCCCAGAACAGGTCCTCGGTTTATCGTCTCAACTGAAAGAAAGCGCCTCCGTCAATGCAGCGCTCCCCCAGAACAGCACTGGAACGTCAGCCTAGACTGAAATCCACAACCTTCTGACCCAGAGGCAATAGTGCGACTGACTGAGCCATGCTGACACCCAGTGAAAGATTTCGAAAATGTTAACTGGGATTGAAACCTGGATCAATACTTTCGGGGGCCATGAGATCTAGAAGAGTATGACACAGGTTTAGAGTTGTAAAGAGCAATTTGATAGACAATAAGAATTTTTTCTTCACACAGAGTGTAATTAATGACTGGAACAGGTTGTCAAAGAATTGGGACTCTTAAAAAGCAGCACAATGCTGTGATGGGGGACAGTAGGCAGTCAGTGTTCTGGAGGGATGAGATTAGATGGGCCAAAGGGCCTTCTTCACGATCTTGTTTGCACATGCAGCAGACAATTTGCTCACAGTAATGTTTGAAATCTAAGCCAAAGGGTTATATTAATCTGAACTGATTTTGTGATCTTGTGACGCATCCTGTTTGTTTGGGAATATCCAGTCAGGCTCCCAATCGAGCCTAACACACATTCAGACCTGGTGTCTCAGGAGCTGCTTGAAGTAATGGGAGATGGAAAGCAGAAACCACTGGGGCAGAGACAGAGTGACAGGGAACTGGGAAAAGCAATCATTTTCCACAGCCCGAGCACATCAGCTGGACCCATCCACTCCCCCTGTTGCCAGCTTTGAAGCATTATAATGTTCTCCACTTTATTTAACATAGCAACAATAACAATAACAAATTGCATTTATATAGCACCTTTCATGGCAGGATGATGCCCCAAGACACTGGGCAGTGAAGGGTTTGCACCAGACCTGGGGGCTGGAATCAAAAAGGGTGGAGGGCAAGGGGAGTAGAGGTGGGAGGATGACTGAAGGCACCGAAGGTCAAAGAGGAGTTCTTGAGACTGGCCTTGAAGGAGGCAAGGGAGGGAGCAAGGCGGAGAAAGGCTGAAGGCTCGATTGCCAATGGTGACTTGCAGGAACTTGAACTCGATCCCCTGGGGAATGGGGAACCATGAAGCTGGGTGAGGATGGAGGGTAATCGACTCACAGAGCTTAGATTGGGAGAGGACATGAGCTGCAGAGTTCTGAATGATCTGCAGCTTGTTGAGGAAAGAGTTGGGAAGTCCAGCAAGCAGGAGTTAATGGATCCTGGATGTGATGAATGTATGGATGAGGGTCTTGGCTGCCTGAGGGGAGAGGAGACAGTGTTTAAATGAGCAAATCCCTAGGCCCACTGGAAGTCATTAACATCCAGCCCATCTCTAGAGGATTTCTTAATTCAAGATTCGTTTTATTTGTTCCTTGTTCTTGCAGAAACTTTATTTTTAGTGGGTACAGCCTCATTTGTCCTCTCCCAATCCTTCTCCTCTTTCTCAGAGTTCCATACATGTCAGCGACACTTGGAAATTCTCTGTGTCTGGAACAGAATGCGCAATCTCTCCGTGGAGGGACGCACTCTGCTTACCTAATTCCAGAAAGTATAAGGTGCAGGTTGGTAACAGCCAAAGTTTGGGAACTACAGTAGTCTAACCAGCTAAAACCACATAGCTTTCGATTGAGAGCTCTGTCTGGCAAGCATCTCGCTGCTTGGCCAACTAGGACCACCCTACCCATTAGGGCTTTGGCTTATAGTGGCTCAGAAGCACTCTGAGACGCCGTCCAGCGTGGAGGGCGCTATACAAATCAAAGTTGTTGTTGTTGCAGGATTAACGTACATTTTTTTGCGTACAAAAAAAATCTCAATCAGCTCACTGTCTAGTGAATGCTGTGAAGCGCTTTGAGGTGTGAAACGCTGCGTATTACACGCGAGGATCTTTGTGATTATTTAATCCTGACTTACGTTGCTGTGGTTTTGTGCCCCAGGTCTTCCTGAAGAGTGAGCGGGTGGCCCGGATGGTGTGCAGCGGGGGCTGCTCAGTCAGCGACTTCCGTGACGTGTTTAAGAAGAACATTGAGAAGCGTGTGCGGAGCCTCCCGGAGATCGATGGGCTCAGCAAGGAGACGGTGCTCAGCTCCTGGATGGCCAAGTTCGACGCCATCTCCCGAGGGGAGGAGGACCTGCGGAACCGGAGCAGTCGCGTCTCCATGAGCGCTGTGTCCGAGCTGATCCTCAGCAAAGAGCAGCTTTACGAAATGTTCCAGCAGGTCCTCGGCATCAAGAAGATTGAGCATCAGCTGCTCTACAATGCTTGTCAGGTAAGGGACAGTCAGCAACCTGCTGTACAGCCTGTCAGGTTTGGGACAGTCAGCAACCTGCTCTACAACCCCGGTCAGGTAAAGAGCTGTGTGTAGCTAGCTGGCGAGTTTTGCCCAAAAAATAACAGCCAAAAAACACTTTAATAATAATAATAATATAATAGTATATCCTGTAAAGCATATTGAGGTATTGCGATGATATTATAAGGAAAGCTATATCAAATAAAAGGATTATTAATTATTTAGGTATATACTCATATGCTTAACTCACCACCCTGGATACCTCGCCACTGAGTCTTTTCTCTCGGAGCGACAGGTTATCGGGAGATGCTGTATACCACTTACCTGATAACACTTAATTGTCACACATTTTGTCTTTATTGTGGTAAACATGCACTTTATTATACTGATTTAGGCAAATGAATGCATCGTAATATGTTCATTTCAAACACAGAATTTGTATTAGGCATTGCTGGAGCAGCTTATTCTGTTATTGTGTGCTCTGCTCATTCGTGTTCCGGGGGCCAATTTGCGCACTGCAATATCTCATAAACAGTCATGAAGTGAGTGACCAATCTTATCTGGGAGATTTATGGCCAGGAGACCAGGAGAGAGAAACTTCCTTCTCTTTTCCAATTGTGCCGACGGATCTTTAACATCCACCTGAAGACCCTCGCTTTAATGTTTCATCTGAAGGACGGCACCTCCTACAATGCAGTGCTCCCCCCAGTACTGCACTGGAGAGTCAGCTTGGACTCTATGAGTTTCAAGTCCCGACTTGGGGATTGAACCCATAACTTCTGATTTAGGGGTGAGAATGCTACCAAGTGAAACAGGCTGACAGCATGGATTTATTTATTTGAGGGTGAGGACCCTTAAATCGTTCTTTAATTCAGTACTTTTGTACAGCACTCTTGTCGAACCGCACCTAGAGTAATGCATACAGTTCTGGTCACTGTGACATGATGGGCCCTCAGGCGGTGCAGAGGAGAGCAACGAGGATGATCTTCTTTGAGATGTCTCAAAGCGGTTCACGGAATATACTTTAAAGTGAATTGACTGTATATTTTGTGGGACTGTATATTTTCTCTTCAGGGAAGATGACTTAGAGGGGACCTTATAGAGATCTGTAACATTTTAAATGGAATTGAAACAATGTTCTATCATATTGTTGGAAATGTCTCAAACCACTTTACAGGATTTACTGTAAAGTGCAATGACTATGTATTTTGTAGGTGAACATAGCAGTCAATTTCCACACAGCAACGACCTACAAACAGCCACAAATTGAATGATCTGTATTATTTGGAGGCTTGTCAAAAAGGAGGTATTGAGCAAGTGTTCTTATGAACACTGTGTGGTATTAAGATCACACCTAAGATTGGTTTGGATTGATCATAAGATTGGTTTGGATGAAGAAGACCCTTCACCCCATCTGATCACATCCCCCCATCACAGCATCAAACTGCTTTTTAATGAGTCCCAGTGTCTTGGCCTTAACCACTCTTCCTGGCAACTCTGCTCCAGTCGTCAATTACCCTCTATACCTATGTTCTTAGAATGAGAGCGTTTTGATATGGATAAGAGTAAAGGAAGATATTTTTTGGTCAGCCAGGTACCTGAAGACAAGGAAACCCATCACCGTGCTTCAGAGTAGCCATACCAGACTGAGAGTTCTGTGCATCCCACCTATACATGGAGATTTTCCTGTATACAGGAATGCAATGCGCACTCTCTCCCTCAAGGAAATATCATCTGTCAATCAAAGCCAGTCTGTGTGTGATGGTCTCACCGTCATCATCGGCAGCAGCAGAAGTGGTTTTAAAGGAAAATTGACACTTTTAAGGCGTGAAGCCATTATTCATTTATTGACCGGAGGAAAACAAACATTGAAGGCAAATTCTAAGCTCATTATCTGAAGGAAAAGTGATTAGCTTCCTGTGTGTCTATGTTTGAATGAGGATTTGTTGCAAAACATTGGACAATCCTTCTAATTATATTCAAGCTGCTTTAGTTGATTCCTGTAGATTCTTTAAGCAAATCCATGTTTTGGATCATTAATGCAGAGGAATAATGACATCTGCAAGTTCTTCCTCAGCCAGAGGCCTCATATCACACAGCTCCTGCTACACATCAGACGTTCTGGGTCACACACGGAAACCCATCACTATGATCAACTAGGTGTCTGACTCACATGGAAACTCATCACCCTGATCAGCCGAGTGTTTGACATACACAGAAATATATCACCATGATCAGCTGGGTGTCTGACATACAAAGAATTCCATCTCCATATTTAAGAGTCTCCAAACCAGACTGAGAGTCCCACATGTGTATGCAATCTACATATGGATTTTTTTTCTGTATCTGGAATAGAATATGCACCCTCTCTCTCCCCAGGGGAATGCACACTGCTTACCTAATTATATAATAATATTCCTTTCATTTGATACAGCAAAATCGCAAAATCGAGATATCTCAAAGTGTTTCACAGAACTTTATTGGACTGTGTATTTTGAAGGTGAATGTGGCAGGCACTTTGCACACAGCAATGTCCCATGAACAGCCATGAAGTGAATTTAACCAGGATAAACTCCCTCCTCTTTTCCAAAATTGCCACAGGGTCTTTGATGTCCACCTTAACAGGTGGATAGGACCTTGGTTTAATGTTTCATTGAAAGAACGGCACCTCTGACCCTTCTAACAGTACTGCAATGGAGTAAAGATCCTGATGTGGAGGCTTTAAACCACAATGTTCTGACATGGAAGGGAGAGTGCGACTGACTGAACCAGTCAAGGCTAATCACTAGTTCCAAATAGTATTGGGCACGTGTTGGCGAAAGTCAATGCTCGGGGACCCCAGTGTGTGTGTCGGGGTAACTAGTGGATTTCAAACCTCGCAGCTTGCCATTGACAGCACTGTCATTCAGTGAGTCAGGTATAGACTGTGACGATGGGATCTGTGCACATCTCAATGAGCTGGCCCTGAAGTGAAGGAACATTTATTTCTTCTCTCCCCCCATCTCTCCAGAAAATACAAAACATTGTGACAAGAACAGTGCATGTTACATAGAAACAGACATTTTTGGCACAGAAGGAGGCCATTTGCCTCAATGTGTGTGTGATACTGAGACTTGTTTTCCTAAATTGTCCTTTTTTAAATTAATCTCCCTTTCCAGCTACTTCCGTATATTTACTTAATAAGCTTAAACCACTTGACTCCTACTTATACAAGCCAAACCTCTACCAGGTAGGGTGGTCTGAGCCGGACAAGCAGCGAGAAGCTTGCAGAGACAGCGCTCTGCCGTATCAAATGCAAGGATCGTTATAATGATGAGCTATGTGATATAAGCTGGTTAAACCCCAGTGGTTACCCCCACCAAGGAGTGGGTGTATGGGAGGGGGAGAAAGAATAGGATTAAATGGCTAGCTCAGTCTAGAGAGGCAGAAATGTGCTGTACGTTTCTCCATTGCTGTAAAACAAAGTTCTATTCCGCCTTCTTTCTTCATCACCACTCACCACAATAACAAAACATTGTGCAAGGTCCAATGCCTTCCCTCTTTACACTGAAGGTTTGCCATCCGTGTGCCAGATGGTTGCTGCTGAGTGCGAATCCTCAGTGATACTCTCAGAAGCCTCTTGAAGTGAGCTAACCCACTGTGGCTTTCAGGCTGTCTGAGCAATGTGTGAAGAGGCAGGAGGGGGAGTGGAACACAGGGACATTTGTTTGGCAGGTTGAGTGGAACAATAAACCGCCATCCTCCCTCCCTGGCGCTGCTCCCTGGTGCCCCTCTGATTGGGGAAGATTCTTCGGGATCAGGCACCTGGATCAGCCGATCCCACCAGGGAACTGTGTCGCAGGCCTTCTCCGGCTTTCCGATTCTGATCCAAGAGATTGTCAATCGAGAATTCATAGCTTGCATTTGTACCGTCTGCTCCACATCCCTCGCCCTGCTCACTACACCATTGTCAGCCTTCAGCCTTCTTGCCCCCAACTTTTGGAACCACATCCCGGAAGCCCTATGCCTTGCCGCCTTCCTTGCCTCCTTCAATGTACAAGACCTTCATCTTTGATCATGCCTTCGGTCATCTTCTGCCCCTTCCCCGCACTCACACCGCCTCCCCACCCACCCCCCAGCCCACATTCCTTTCGAATTGAGTGCAAAACTGCGACTGACCATTATCTTAGGTACTCCTGACATGAAAGGCGCTATAGAAGTGCAATTTGTTGTTGTAGCGACCTTCATGCAGGTTAGCGTCTCGGAATGTGAACACATCACGGCAAATGTGATCGCGGTCTTTTAAAATGATGAGGCGATTTGATAATAATAATTAAAATAATAATAATCCTTGCATTTGCTATAGCGCCTTATCACGTCGTTGAGACATCTCAAAACACTTCACAGGATATATGATAAAGTGGATTGGCTGTATGTTTTGTGGGCGAAATGTGGGAGCCACTTAATAATAACAATAAATATAATTCTTGCATTTGGTATAGCCCCTCTCACATCAGGACATCTCAAAACGCTTCAAAGGATTTATTGTAAAATATTGTGACTGTATATTTTATGGGTATTCAAGGCAGTCATAAGTGAATGACCCATTTTATCTGGAGATTGTCAGCCAAGACACTGGGAGAGAGAAACTCCTCTCTCTTTTGGATTAGGATTGCTAACGTCTGCCGAGATAGGCTGGGTTGATGAAAAACCCAAAGGTGTCGATTTAGAAAGGAGACGGAAACGATGGGCTGAATGACACTCTTCTGCGCCTAACTTGGCTGTTTTTGTGTAAGTGTAAATCGCTGTGGTTTTGGTGATGGTAAAAGCTGCTGTCACTGAAGTGTTTTCAGCCAGGCAACTCTTTACACAGTTCCTTCTTGCGATCTTGCACCTCTCGATCAATGTGGGAGAGATGAGGTGTGAAATTAAACGCAGCATGAGCCAGCAGTCAGCGACCTGCACCTGAAGGCATTTCACCTCGAAGCCCGTTACAGCATGAAATCAAGGCTGTGGGTTCAAGCCTCACAGTCTAGGCTGACGCTCTAGTGCGTTGCATTGTCAGGTGCTGGATGAGACGTTAAATGAGGCTCCGTTTGTGCCTGTTCAGGTGGGTATTGAAGATTGCTTGGCACAGTTGGAAAAGAGAAGGGAGCTTCTTTCTCCCAGTGTCCTGGCTGACAATCCCTCAGATAAAATTGGTCATTCATTTCATGGCTGTTTGTCGGACATTGGTGTGTGCAAATTGGCTGCTGCTTTCGCCCACAAATACACAGTCACTATACTGTACTGTATAGCGATGCTTTGAGATGCCTCAATGACGTGATAGGAGGTGCATGATTACAGTAAACCTTTGGCTTACCAGGTATTCAGAATTTGGACCTAGCTGGACTAGGCCCCACACCAAAACATTTGTAGACTCCACCCATATCACCTTTCCTGGTGCATGCCAATACCACACTGAGCAGCATCACTGTGCTTGCTGGCCTTCATTGTGGCCAGGGATATCGGTTTTGACTCAGATTGTTTGAAACTTGTGAGCACTATATAGCTTATTCGCTATTTTCTGTTCATGGGATTCAAACAATTCCAATGATTCCGGTACCGGCATTGTAATTAATAATAATAATCCTTGCATTTGATATAGTGCCTTTCACGTCTTCTAGACGTCTCAAAGTGCTTCACAGAATAACTGTAAAGTGAATTGACTGTATCTTTGTGGGCGAAAAGTGGCAGCCAATTGCGCACAGCAGTGTCCCACAAACAGTCGTGATTTGAAGTGACCAATTTATTATTTTTTTCTTGAGGGATTATTATCAGATGTGTGGACTAAGGAAACTTGCACAAGGTTTCGCCCTGCCTAATTACACAGCAGGTATTCTGGCTCGCTGGATCGGACCTCTCGCCACCCCCACTTCACTCTTCAGTAGTCCAGTCATCTGGGGTTTTAGTGTAGGATTATTAATAAGAATATTATTATTTAATAAGAAATGATACAGAAGCGACCTCCATAGCTAATCTGGGTGACTGGGTATTTTGTGGGCGAAACCTGGCAGCCCGTTTGCACACAGCAATCTCCCACAAACAGCCTTAAAGTGTGTGACTAATTTTATCTCAGGATTGTTGGCCAGGACACCGTGTGAGAAACTCCCTTCTCTTTTTGACTAGCGTTCACCTAAACAGGCCAAAATGGGACCTCGGTTTCATCTGAAGGACGTCACTTCCGACAATGCAACACCCCCAGCACTGCATTGGAGTGTCATCTTAGACAATGTGATTCTAACTCCTCACATGAGGCTTAAACCCACAACCTTCTGACTCAGAGTCAAGAGTCTGACTGTCTGACATTCCAGATGTTTATTTTTCCCTTCCCTCAGCTGGACAATCCCGATGAACAGGCAGCACAGATCCGCCGGGAGCTGGATGGGCGGTTGCAGCTGGCGGAGCACTTGGCCAAAGTAAGTTGTGGTGAGAGTATCTACATATGGGCTGGGGAAGGATTTAAGTGAGACCCTCTCCTATGTGAAGGGTGCTGTGTAATTGCAGTTTGGAGTTGTAACCTCTTTTCCGGTTGTTTAAGGAGCGGAAGTTCCCGCAGTTTGGGCAGAAGGAAATGGAAAGCATGTACATTGAGGAGCTGAGATCTTCGGTCAACCTATTGATGGCAAATCTGGAGAGTCTTCCCGTGGCCAAGGGAGGGCCTGAGTGCAAGCTACAGAAGCTCAAGAGATCTCAGAATTCTTCCTTCCTGGACCTGGGAGATGAGAATGAGATCCAGCTTTCAAAATGTGACGTGGTTCTCTCATTCACATTGGAGGTGAGCTTTGCCAACAACAGCTTGCATTTATATAGTGCCGCTCAGGCAGGGTAACGTCCCAGAGCACTTGACATCTTTAACACCGCTTGTCCCGGGCGCAGTGACTGATGCTTGGTAATGCGGAGGTGGCATGTGTTAACTGAGTGCATTACTGTGTGTCACTCGCACTCTGTGTCGCTCGGTGTCATTTGCACACTGTGTCACTATGCTCAGATGAGACATTAAACCAAGTCCAGTATGTGCCTGTTCAGGTGCACATCAAAGATCCCATGCTCTGCTGGAAAAGAGAAGGGAGATTTTCTCTCCTGGCCGACAATCTTCCAGACAAGATCGGTCACTCACTTCATGGCTGTTTATGGGATGTTGCTGTGCACAAATTGGCTGCCACACTTTCAAATAAAATACACAATTTACATTTATATAGTGGCCTTCATGCAGGATAGTGTCTCGAAGCTCTGATAAATAGGCAATTTGGTACCAAGCTGGGGAGAGAGGGGAAGTGACCAAGGCTCAGTCAAAGAGGAAAGTCTTCAGGTGCATTCTGAAGATGGGTAAAGAGAAGGTGAGGCAGAGGATTTCAGGCAGGGAGTTCCAGAAGTTTGGGTCATAGTGCTGAACGCACAGTCACTGCACTTCACAGTAAAACCCTGGGAAGCGTTTTGGGTCGATCTCCTGAGGTGACAGGGACTATATCAAATGCAAGTGTTATTATCATTATTATATTCACATAAAAACGATGCTAATGGGTCATTTATCTGATTGCTGCTCTTGAGACTATTTTGGGAACTGATTAGCTGACACGTTTGCCAACAGAGCTTCAAAGTAACTCATCATGTGAAATCCTTTGAGACACATCAAAGCGATAACCTGCCCCATGGATCTCTCACCTCCAGTCCTGTTCCCAATCTTATCCATTTATAGATCAAAGAGAGTCAGAGCATACACAAATTCTCCAGCGCATCTTATCTACCCTGGGTGGTTCTTCACAGACAGTCTAACCCCACTCTACTGCACTCTCCACCCTTTTAACACCTGTCCTCTCCAAACATCTATCCAATTTTCTCTTAAAAGAAATGACAGACTCTGCCTCAACATCTCAAAGGAGACCTTAAAGAGGTATACGTTTTTAAAAGGGATTGAGAATGAAAAATAACAACAAAATTACATTTATAAAGCACCTTTCTTGACAGAAGGGTGTCGCAAGTCATTGGACAGTTAAGGGTTTAACGGAATCCTGAACATTGAGCAGAGACTGGAGGAACTTGGTTCTTTTTCTGCTGGAACAAAGCAGGTTGAGAAATGACCTGATAGAGGTCTTTAAAATTACAAAGGGGGTTGGTAGAGTCAATAGGGACAAATTATTTCCACTGGTTGGTGAGTTAGTGCCTAGAGAGCATCAATTTAAGATAGTTAGTAAACAGGCAACTGTTAGGAGAATTTTTTTCACACACAGAGTAGCTAGGATATGGAATGCCCTGCCAGGAGTGGGGGATGAGTCAGAATCCAGACTTGGCTTTCAAGAAGGAACTAAATGAATACCTTAAAAAGAGTCAGCTACAGGGGTGTGGGGAAAGGGCAAGAAAGTGGGGCTGAAAGGATTGCTCTTGAGGGAGGTGACACAGAAACGATGGTCCTAAAGGCCTTCTTCTGTGCCATAGGTTTTTGTGGGTCTAATATCCCTCTCAACCTTCTCATCTAAAAGTGAAAGAGTCTTAACCCAATGTTAGTCTGTAAATACATTCATTGGTACATGAATGGCAAATGGTACATGTGGTCAGACCACACCTTGAATACTACGTACAGTTCTGGTCACCGTGACATAAAGCAGCTCCCAGGCTCTCGAGGCAGTGCAGAGACAATTGAGCTGTGAGCAACAATTAGACAATCTTTAATAAGGGCTCTTCAGTCTTGAGAGAAGATGACTCAGAGGGGACCTTATAGGTATACAACATTTCACATGGGATTGAAGAAGTAAACCTAGATCAATACTTTAAGATGCAGCAAGACAGTAGAACAGGAGGATATGGGTTTAGAGTTGTGAAGGGCAGAAAATCCAGGAAGTTTTTCTTTATCCAGAGGAGAAATAATGACTGGAACAGATTAATAATAATCCTTGCATTTGATAGAGCGCCTCATCATGTCATCAAGATGTCTCAAAGTGCTTCACGGGATCTTACTGTAAAGTGGAATGACTGGATTTGTAGGCTAATACAGCAGGCAATTTGCACACAGGAATATACCGCAAACAGCCATGAAGTGAGTGAACAATTTTGGTTTTGGGGGGATTGGCTGCCAGGACACCAAGAGAGAGAATCTCCTTACTCTTTTCCAATATCGCCGCAGGATCTTTAACATCCACCTGAACAGGCATAGACGGGAACTTGATTTAATGTCTCATATGAAGGGTGACACCTCAGACAATACAGAGTTCCCCCAGCACTCAGCATGGCTGTGAGCTCAAAGTGCCACAACCTCCTGACTCACGAGGCAAGAGTGCTACCAACCGAGCCAGGTGATACTCAGATCTTTGAAAGATAATTGAGGACAGGGCGATGGGACTCATTTGAAAAACACTTGATGTTATCATAGGATGTTTGGTTGGGAGTGCTGAATCTAGTACTCTCAGTGACATGTTTAACTGCTTCACTACCTGGTTCCTTCATTCACTAGTTCCAGCCTCCTGCATGTCCCTCGTCCCCTCCGCTCCACCATCGTCGTATGTGCTTTCAACCATCATGGTCCGAATCTATGGCACTATCTGCTGCAATCCCTTTGCCTTTCTACTACTTGCTCTTCTTTCCCTGAAGAGCTTCCTCTTCGACTGTGCTTACGGTCACCTCTGCTTTCTCCCCGGCTCGGTGTCAAGCTCTGCCATTGTTAAGCACTCTCTGATGCTGCCCCGCGCAAAGAGGCTATACAGATGCAAATTATTGTTTTTATTGATGATGTTGTTGATGTCGATGTTGTTGTTGACTTTTTTTAAGAATTGAAAAGCTCATTTTAAATGATGACATTTCTCACAATCAGTACGTGTGTCTGACATCTCTGCTCACTCTCTCTGACTCTCTCTTAGACTTTCTCTGTGTCTCTCAGTTTATCACACTTTCTCTGCAGTGTCTCTATGACTTTCTTGACTCTCAGTTTCTGACTCTGTCTCCCACTCTCAGTCTCTGTGTGTATCTCTCTCACTCACTCTCTTTGTTTCTCTCTCTCTGATTCTCTGGCTCTCTCTGACTCTCACACTCAATCTTACTCTCTCTGTGACTTTCTCAGTCTCTCTCTCAGTAATAATAATAATCCTTGCATTTGATATAGCGCTTTTCACGCCTTCTAGACGTCTCAAAGCTCTTCACAGAATATGCTCTAAAGTGAATTGACCGTATATTTGTGGGCGAAACGCGGCAGCCAATTGCGCACAGCACAGCAATGTCCCACAAACAGTCGTGGTTTGAAGTGACCAATTTATTAATGTTTTGTTTTGGAGGGATTATTATTGTGCCTCTCTGTTTGAGCTTGTATTGGAGGTTGTGCTTGTATCTCTCTCTCTCTCTCTCTCTCTGTGACTCTCGGTGTTTGAGCACGTATTAGAGGTTTTGTTTGTATCTCTCCTCTCTGTTTCTGAAGTCTCTGAACTGTCTTTGCAGATTGTGATAATGGAAGTGCAGGGCCTGAAGTCAGTGGCTGCCAATCGCATTGTGTACTGCACCATGGAGGTGGAAGGCGGAGAGAAGCTGCAGACTGACCAGGCCGAGGCCTCGAGACCACAGTAAGCACAGTCCCCTGATCGCTCACACCTCGCTGGACCCACGCCCAATCCTTACGTTTAATCCAGCGCCTTATCATATTCAGTGTCGTAGGACTTACTCCTAAATTGAAAGACGCTATATAAATGCAATTTGTTGCTGTTATCCAGAGTCTCAAAGCACTTCAAAAGATTCACAATTCAGTTGAATTTTACGGATTTTTCACACGCCTCCGCATCATAGAGTGGGCGGCTCAAGAGAGCAACGACAGCAACTTTCATGTATATAGTGCTTTCGATTGAAAAAAAGTGTCTTGGAGACTGTTATAACACGTAGATTTGTGTGTTTGTGTGTGTGTGTGTGTGTCCACACCGAACAGGAAAATTTAAAGATTAGTGATAGACTTTTATAATACAATAATTCTTGCATTTGGTAGAGTGCCGTTCACCTCACTCGCACTCTCATCTCTGAGGTGGAAGGTTTTGTGTTCAAGCCCCACATCAGGGACTTTGAGTTTGCAGTCCAGGCTGACACTCCAGTGCAGTGCTGCGGGGGAGTGCTGCATTGCCGGAGGTCTGTCCTTCAAATGAGACGTTAAACCTAGGCTTGTGCAGGTGGACGTTAAACAACCCGTGGCACTATTGGGTAAGAGAGCGGTTAAGTGGGAATGAATTCAAGATTGCGACTCAGGGAGTGACAAGAGAGGTTTGGAGGAACTTCTCCCAGAGGCATGTCAGGGTGTGGAGCGATTTGCCAAGGGCGGAGTCGATTGAGGGGGCATTGGAAATAGAATTGGACAGGCACACACAGAGGGAGAGGATTAGAGGTGACGGGGAAAGAGCAGGGAATTGGGATAAATATGGACAGCTTCTTGGAGGAGCAAACACTCAATACAGGATGATGCTGCTGTGACGTACATTTCTATAGTTGAATGATACATGTGAGTGAAAGACTGTGTTTGCACTGAGTCTGATGCTGAGTGTCTCACTGTTGCTGACAGTGCCTGGGGCTGAGCAACTCGCACTGTGAGTGACGTGGCATTCACTGCGATCAATTCACTGATTGATCCGTCAGAAGCCGTGCTCATCAGAATCCTGAGAGAAAAAGGCGTGAAGTTCTCTCTACATTGTGAAGCTCTCTCCCAAGAAACACTGTCACCCTGCTGTGCCCCACTCCCTCTGTGTCTTAATCAACTCTACACTCCCAGCAGGACGTGAATGGCATTCAGGAGCTGAGCGGCCAGTCAATCCCAAGTGAGGGAGGGAGGGAGCGTGTAGACTCTCTCTGACAGGTCTGTAGTACGCTGTCCTCTCTGCTTGTCAAGACTATAATGAGTTCCAGGAAACGGTCAGACCCATCACCCCTGCTGGATTGTCATCTCAGTGGACATTGAACTCTGACCAACTCCAAACTGGACAAACCAATGGCTCACTTGTACCCCTAACCCCCACTCCACCCACCCCCCCACCCCCCGATCAACATGGAGCAACATTCATTCTTAGAATAAAAATTAGATCCTTACATTCGATATAATAATAATTGTTATTGCACTTGATTTTCTGTAAAGTGCAGTGACTGTGTTTCTTGCGGGCGAAGTCAGCAACTAATTTGCATACAGCAACCCCCTCAAATAGCCATGAAGCGACCAATCTCGGGGGATTTTTGGCCAGGACACTGGGAGAGAGAAACTCCATTCAGTTTCCCAATAGTGCTGAGGGATCTTTGATGTCCACCTGACCAGGTATAGCTGAGGCCTCAGTTTAATGTCTTATCCGATGGACAGTAGCTCTGACAATGCAGTGCTCCCCCCAGCGCTGTATTGGCCCCTCAGCCTGGACTGTGAGCTCCACATCCCGATGTGGGACTTGAACCCGCAACTTTCTGGTTCTGAGACAAGCACTATGTCAATCTCAGCATTACATAGTTGGCAGCGATCAAACGATGGGTAGCAACAGATTAAACCACTGTGAGATACAGCAGTTGGGTTTGCAGAACTGTCTGCAATGAATGGATTCAGTGAAAGATTTGTTCATCGTCAGACCTGTGGGATGACGAGTAAGTGCGTGGCTGAGCAACTCTGGTGACAAATTCCACCATCTCCCGGAGCTTTCTCTCTATGCAGTGAGCAGAACTGCGGCTGCTGAGCAGCTAATGTCAGCCTCTGCTGCTCGTGTTTGTGGGATCATAAAGCCAGTCACTTTGCTGGTGCTGCCCATCCAGCATGACAGTGATTTTGGAGAATGTGAAGGATTGGCTTTTAGCTCATGCTCAGTCTTGCTTAGTCGGTCACTTTTGGGCCCCAATTCCCTACCCCATGTGAAGAGCGCTACATAAATGAAAATTGTTTGTGTTGTTATTACTGCTTCATATTACTTCATATCCCCCTGCCTCCCCCCTACCCCTCACAGTGTATGAACATGTGAGGGAGAGAGGGTTATCCGTGCTAACAGTTTGTGTACATGTATGGGGGGAGAGGAAGAGGGTTATCATTGCTAATATGTGTATTGGGGAGGGTTAAAGGTTATTAGTGCTAACGGTGTGTGTGTGTATGTATGGGGGGAGAGAAATTTATCAGTGTTAACAGTGCGTGTATGTATGGGGGGGTGGGGGGGAGAGGGTTATCAATGCTAACAGGTGTTGATGCCCGCCCGCTGAGCTTAGTGATGTAAAAACAAGCTGTGAAGCTCGGCAGTGATGTAGGTGGTGAGCTTCCTGGATGGAGATGGGTGGTTGTCATGGAAATGGAAGGAAAAGATGCCAAAAGTGCAAATTTGCTGCAAAACGGTGAATAGGCCTCCAGAGTGCTGCTGGCAGTGCGTCTGATTCAATTATCCAATGGTCCCATTCTGTTGTGGGCTCACAGCCTCAATAACCAGTGTAGTGACTGTGTGTTTTGAACGCAACAGCCAATTTGCGCACAGCAACATCACACAAACAGCCATGGAGTGAGTGACCAATCTTCTCTGGGATTTGTCGACCAGGGCACCAGGAGAGAGAAACTCGCTTCTCTTTTCCAATAGAGCCTCGGTATCTTGGTGTCCTGGCCGACATTCCCCAAGATAAAATTGGTCACTCACTTCATGGTTGTTTGTTGGATGTTGCTGTATGCAAATTGGTTGCCGTGTTCGCCTACAAACACACAGTCACTACACTTTACAGTGTATCCTGTGTAGCTCTTTGAGACACTGTGATAATATGATATGGCGCAGCCTCAAATTTTTTTATAATGGCAGCCACTCAAAATTCTATCCAGTCTCAATTGGCCAATAAATGTAATAATATTACTAATCCTTACATTTGATGTAGCGTCTCTCACGTTGCCAAACATGTCCAAACTGGGGGGAGGTGAGGAAGGGGACAGTGGGAAAAGATGACCACAGTTGAAAAGAAAAGTCTTAAGTTGGGTATCAAAGAGGGGAGGTGGAGAAACTCAGGATGGAGTTTCAGAGAAACGGGGCAGAATGGCTGACAACTCGACTGCCAATGGTTATAATAATAATAAAAATTATTGTCATCATGTCCTGAACCAGCACAATCAGAGTATTTGGTTCAGCATAACAATGTCGCTAAATGTTTTCACTGGACAATTTGTAAACATTTGATGTTGATATTGATGTAAAGACCAACTGGTATAAACATCAACCAGAAAAGGTGACATGAAAAAATATCACAATAATCTGTGATTCACAAGTACATACAGATAGAACAGTAATCTGTAACAAACCAGATATCATTCCCTAGCACTTCCCTACTTCTCCGACCTCCTTACTCCTCAATGCACGACCCGGTGCCTCCGCTTGACTGGCACCGGCCATCGCGCCCTCCGCTCCACCATTGGAGGTCTCGCATTCAGCCACTACGCCCCCAGACTTCCTCAATCCCTCCACCTTGCCCTCTCCCCCCTTTTTCAAGTCCCGCCTGAAAACCTTTATCACCGTGCTTACGGTCACCTCCCCTCTCCCCCCACCGGCTCGGAGTCAGGCTCCACCACTGTTAAGTGCTCTGAGACGTTACCCTGCTTGGAGGGCGCCATATAAATGCAAGTTGTTGTTTTTATCATAAAGGACCAAATAGATTGTACATTGTTGATTATCCCAAATGATTACCATATGAAAAATAAGGAACTAGAGAAAATCAGGAAATATATTGTCTATAAATTGAATGTTTGTTTTTACATAAGTGGCAATGTAAAACAAACATAGTTCTTATAATCCTTGATGCAACTGGAAGTGTTAATAAGACTATTCAGAAATGGCTTGACAAAATACCTAGTGAGTAAAATATCAACTTCCAACAAAATGTAGCTATTTTAGGAAACTCAAACATAACTTCCATTCATATGTAATGTGGGAGTATTATTGATCTGGCTGACCCAGCACTGAAAACCACTTAGGAACTACCTCTATAGAGTGATTTAAACTGTAATAATTATTATCATAATTATAATAATGTAATAATTTAATTATCACAGCATTCAGACATCTCGCAGCGCTTCACATTGTAAAGTGTAGTGACTGTGTTTGTGGGTGGTTTCTTGTATACTTTGAGACACACAATGCGGTGGCTGAGGCTGGTGGAGCTCAGTGCCCAGCGTCGCTCTAACAAGCAGTTTTTTCACATCAAACGCTCGCCAATTAGTTTCCCTGTGGAGCGCACCCACCCTGTGCCTGCACTCATTAGCTGGATTTAGTGAGCGGCTGCCGCTCTGTAGTTAAAGCCTTTGTGGCCCGTGTCTCTGCAAGTCTCCCGGAGACTCCCGGGGTGGACTGCCGGCTTCTGAGACGGAGCACCTCGCTCTATTCACTTAATCTGTCTCTTTCCATCTCTGCCTTTCTGTTTGCTCTTCTGCCTGCATATCTGCCTGCGTATCTATCTGTGTATCTGTGTCTCTCCCAACTCTGTCTTTCTCTCTCTTTCTTCTCTCCTTTGCTCTGTTTGTCTGCCTCTCTGTGTCTCTGCTTCTCTTTTTGCACGCCATCTCCATCTCTGTGTCTCTTTTTGCTCTTCTGTCTCTCTTTGTCTCTCTCTTTTTAACTTTTTTGTCTCTCTGTCTTTCTCACTTTAAGACTTTCTCCTGATATGAAGGACGCTGATGTTAAGGGTATCAGATAAATATTGCTAATGTTGTTATCTAACGTGTGGGTCGGCTACACTCTGCCCCGATCTGCTTTGGTGGTAAACTGTTCCCCAGGGCTCCAGCTACAGTAAACAGGTTGCCAGGGGCTTTGCCTCTAGTCTCTGGAAAGATTCCTCATGTCGCTATTCACTAGACTTGCTGGGTTTCCACACATCCTTGACTGACGCCCTGGGCTTGGGAATAACTGAGTCATCGAGCCCCAGCTGTGCGCGAGGGTAGAGAAGTGGAACTGTCCAGGGAACCAGTGAAAATGTGTGTCAACCGCAGTGGTAGCGCTGTCGCCTCTGAGTCAGAGGTTGTGGGTTCAAGCCCTACATCGGGGATGTGGTATCACATAATCTGGGTTGACACTCCAGTGCAGTACTGGGGGTGGGGTGTTGGATTGTCGGCAGTGCCTGTTCAGGTGGATGTTAAAGATCCACAGCATTATTCCAAAAGAGAAGGGAGTTTCTGTCTCCTGGTGTCCTGACCAACAATCATATGTCAAAACAACCAACCATCAAATAAATAAAATTGGTCATTCACTCCATGAATGTTTGTGGGACGTTGCTGTACGCAATTGTGCCACTGCGTTTGGGTACGAACACAGTCACTGCAATTTACCGTATTTCCTGTGAAGCACTTTGAGAAGTCCTTCTGATGCGATAAGACACTATACCAAACAGTGCTCAGGTCATCTCCATTCAGAGACAGATCTGCATTGTCAGAGGTGCCATCCTTGAGACTTCAAACCGAGCTCCCCATCTGTACCTGTTCATGTGGATATTAAAGATCCCGCAGCGCTATTTGAAAAGAGAAGGGAATTTCTACCTCTAAGTGTCCTGACCAACAATCCCCTAAATAAACTTGGTCATTTGTTTCATGGTAGTTTATGGGACATCATAGTGCACAACTGGTGGCTGGGTTTCGCTCCCAAAACACAGTCAATCCACTTTACAATATAGCCTGTGAAGTGCTTTGAGGCATCTCGAAGATGTGAAATGCAAGGATTAGTATTATTATCGTAACTGTAGCCTTTCAAACCCCCAAATCATTCTCGTAAAAATCCAAGCCTTAAAATCTTTGCTGAAGTGAGGTGTTCAAAACGCAATACTCCAGTTGCAGCCTGGGCAGTGGTTTCTACAAACTGAGCATAATTTTCTTTTTTTGGTCTCTCTGCCCCTGTGTATGACCCCAACATACCCAGCCTTATTCACAGCCCTTGCCACTTTCTATAACTTAGGTAACTGCCCTAACAAATTCCTTTGCTCCACACCTCCTGGCAAGACACTGCCATTCAATGTATGCTCTCTGTATAGAATCTCGAGTTCTCGCCTTCTGAGCAAGAGACCTGGGTTCGATTCCCAGCAGCACAAAACCTTGGGTAAGATTCCTTACTCCACATGACTGATAATAATCCCTCAAGAAAAAAGCAATAATAATTTGGTCAGTCAATCCACAACTGTTTGTGGGACGCTACTGCGCGCAATTGACTGCCGCGTTTTGCCCACAAATATACAGTCAATTCACTTGACAGTATATTTTGTGAAGCGCTTTGAGACGTCTCGAAGACGTGATAAGCGCTGTATCAAATGCAAGGATTATTATTATTACTCCCCTCATTTTTCTTACCAGAAGGTAGCACCTCACATTTCGCTTCATTGAACCTCAGCTGCCACATTGCGCTAACCTGTTTACATTTATTTCTAACTAACTCCGTCTTTATTTCCTTTTCTCCAATCTCGCAACCTTACCTCTGAGTACTGCCTTTCTTATATGGAATCTAATTATATTATGATCCCCCTCCCCTAAATGTTTGCCCACCCTCAGTTTGCCCACAAAATATACAGTCAATTCACTTTACAGTATATTCTGTAAAGCGCTTTGAGACATCTCGAAGACGTGATAAGGCGCTATATCAAATGCAAAGATTATGTATTATTATACATCAGTTCCTTGGTTTCTTACCCCAAAACTATACCTCCTTCCTGCTGGGCTGCCCACGAATTGCTTATTAAAGCTGTCTTGGAGGCATTCTAAAAATGTAATTCCCATTTTATCCCTCGATACCTTCTTTATTCCACTCAATCTTGGGACCTGAAGTTCCCCTTTTTCACCACTCTATTGTAAGAAATCTCCTCACAATGGGCGGTCAATAGTCCAATCCTCCTACATTGAATACTCCCTTTCTACTTCTTATTTCCACCCACAAGGACTCTGTCTGAATATTACTGTCTGTAATAACCTTTTACTCTAATAATGAGGGAGTCCCAGATTAATAAACTCACGTTGGGACTTGGAATCATACAGTCTAAACTACACTTCGGTACAGTGTTGCATTGACGGAGTTGCCTTCTTTCGGATGAGACGTTAAATCAAGGTTCCGTCTGCCTGTTCAGGTGGATGTTAAAGATCCTGTGGCATTATTCCTAGCTGCCATATAGTCCAAGCTGACTGACACCCTCTCTGCCTGTGATCTGACTGACAAACTCTTTGTCTGTTTTCTGACTGACGCTCTCTTTGCCTGTATGTGTTTCAGGTGGGGCACTCAGGGAGATTTCACCACCACCCACCCTCGCCCAGTGGTAAAGATTAAACTCTTCACGGAGAGCACAGGTGTTCTCGCGCTGGAGGATAAGGAACTGGGGAAGGTAAGATGTCCAGTTCATGACATTATTGTCTTGATCACTGAATGAGGGGTATCTGCCTCAGTCGCTCCCCTGCCCTTCTCCCGCCCAACCACCACCACCCCCGCACCACTTCCACACACGCACACACCTTTTAAAAAGATTCCACTTCAGATAGTCCTTTTAATAGCTGCTAAGATCTCAGCTCTGTTCAGTCACTTGCACTCTCAGACGGTTGTAGGTTCAAGCCCCATGTCAGGAATTCTGTTCAGGTAGACATTAAAGATCCCTTGGTTCTATTGGAAAAGAGAAGGGAGTTTCTCTCTCTCCTGGTGTCCTAGCCGATAATTTCTCAGATAAAATTGGTCAATCACATCGTGGCTGTTTATGGGATGTTGCTGTGTGCAAATTGGCTTCTGAATAAAACCGCCGGATCTTTAACATCCACCTTAACAGGCACAGACAGCACCTCGGTAAAACGTCTCATCCAAAGGACCACACCACAGCGGTTGGGCCTTCAGCCTTTCTTCCCCCACCCTATGGAACTCCATCCCATATTCCCTTCACCTTGCTCCCTCCCTTGCTTCCTACAAAGCTCCTTTGACCGAGCCTGCTGCCACCCTCCTTGCCCTTCACCCTCCACCCTCCCCGATCCCGACCCACAGCTCAGGTCCAAATCCCTAACTGTCCAGCACTTTGGGATGTCATCCCGATGTGAAAGGTGCAATACAAATGTAACTTTGTATTGTAATGCAGCGCTCCCCAGGATAGTCTATCTGATTCCAAATCCTGATGTTGGGCCGGAACCCCCAACCTTCTAACTCAGAGGTGAGAGTGCGAGTGACTGCACACCCCCATCACCATGCCTTCCTCATGCCCTCCTGCGCTGACGATCTGGCTCCCGCTTTCTTCTTCGCAGGTGGTCCTCTGCCCCACTCCTAACAGCCCCAAGGCCCCCGACTGGCACAAGATGGCAGTGCCCAAGAGCAGCCAGGACACTGAGCTGAAAATCCGACTGGCGGTCAGGATGGATAAGCCAGCCAACATGAAGCACTGTGGGTGAGTGAGGCTGAGGGTGGCTGAGGCTGAGGGTGGGTGAGGCTGAGGGTGGGTGAGGCTGAGGGTGGGTGAGGCTGAGGGTGGGTAGAGTGAAGCCAAACCCAGAGTTGAGTGAGTTGGAGACCATTTACTTACTATGTGCTGCCACCCTGTGGTGGAGAGGCAGTATTGCGCCACATGGCACTGGAAATCCACACAATTTCTATTCAAAATAATTCTTCCATCAGTCGGATTGAGACTTTAAACGAAAGCCCCGACTGTGCCGGTTCAGGTGGATGTTAAAGATCCCGTGGTACTGTTGGTTTAAAAAAAAGGGAGTTTCTCTCTCCGAGTGTCCTGGCCGACAATCCCCAGATAAAATTGGCCGTTCACTTGATGGCTGTTCATGTAATGTGGCTGTGTACAAACTGTGTTCACCTATAAAACACACAGCCGCAGTTTGCAGTATCCTTTGAAGCGCTTTGGGATGTCCTCCCGATGTGGAAGATTTTACACCAAATGCAACAATGACAGTGTTCGGTTTATAAATCGTTGTGTGCAGTTCTGGTGTCAGGTGGCACAGTACTGGCAGCGTACTGTCACAGGGTGGCAGCACATTGTACGTCAATTGTCTCCGTCTCTGATGGAAAGTTCCCAGATTTGCGCTGAAAATGCAGCTGGTAATGAATATAAATTATAATTGGTGATAAACTTATAACAATAATCCCTCCATTCCATATGGTGACTTTCGTGTGCATGCAACATAAGCAATCTCTTGACTTTACATCCAGCGAAGCTCTTGGAGACGTCCTTCTGATGGGTTAAGGCGTGGTCTTAAATGCAAGAATTATAATTTTCAAGTTGAAAAATCTGAACGTGCTTCATACGATTTTCTGTAATATGTCGTGTATTTGCGTAATGTGTAGTGACTGTGTACTGTGTGGGCGAACGCAGCGGCCAGTTTGCACACAGCATCGTCTCACAAACTGTAAATGACCGATCTTCCGTGGATTGTAGGCCAGGACACCTGGAGAGAAACCCCCTTCTCTTTTCGAATAGTGCTACGGGATCTTTAACTTCCACCTGAACAGTCACAGACGGGACTTCGGTTTATTGACTCATCTGAAGGATGGCACCCTCCGGCAGTACAGACTGAGACAGGCAGACGGTGAGGCAGGCATATTGAGAGAGGCAGACGGTGAGACAGGCATATTGAGAGAGGCAGACGGTGAGACAGGCATATTGGAGAGGCAGACGGTGAGACAGGCAGGCGCTGAGATAGGCAAACGGTGAGACAGGCAAGAGGTGCAACAGACAGATTGAGAGAGGCAGAGAGACAGACGGTGAGACAGGCAGACAGACCTATAAAGAACATTGAGGTGCATGGGGAAAGCCGAGGAATGTGAGTGTGTGCACATGCACTTAAAAGGCATGGGTCCGAAATGAGCTTGGAGGTATCTCAGTGCGGGGCAAGTCTTCCGTGACTGCGGAACAGAGCTGAGTGGTGGTGGCAAGGTGGTGCTGTGTTGAAGTTACTGCCTGCAGTAAGAGCATTTAGCCAGTCAGTGGCACTGTCTGTGCACCAGTGGCAGAAAGAGAGAGTTATAATAAAAAAAACTGTGCATTTGATACAGTGCCTTATCACGTCATTGAGACTCCTCAAAGCGCTTCACGGGATTTAGTGTAAGTATAGTGATTGTATATTTTGTAGGTGAAACTTGGCAGCCAATTTACTCACAGTAAATGTCCCACAAACAGCCATAAAGTGAGTGATTGATTTTATCTGAGGGATTGTCAGCCAGGATACCGGGAGAGTGAAACTCTTCTCTCTTCTTCAACTTGGAACCACGATGGTTGGAGCTGAGGTCGGATAGCATTTCTGTTTGTGTCAGGGCTGACTCAGTTTTAGAACTCTCACCTCTGTGTCAGAAGGTTTTGGGTTGAAGCCCAACATCGAGACGTGAACTTGCATGGTCCAGGCTGCCTCAATCCCTCTTCCCACTCACCCTCTCTTTGAATCCCTCTTGAAAACCTACCTCTTCAACCGCACCTATGGTCACCTCCCCACTTCTCTCTCACTGAGTAACCACGCACACAGCATCAAAATATTATCCTATGTAAAAGGCTCTGTATAAACGCAAGTTATTGTTGTCAATCATTTTGTGACGAAAGGCTGTAAGATTGGTATTAAGAGATCTGCCGAGATCTAATAAACTGGTGGAACTTCAGCCTAGCGTGTCAGCCTAGCTCAGTGGTAGCGCTCTCCTCGCTGAGTCAGAATGTTGTGGATTCAAGTCCCACGTCAGGATTTGGAATCACATAGTCTAAGATGACACTCCAATGCAGTGCTGTAGGTGTGTGTTGCATTGTTGGAGGTGTTGGCCTTCAGATGAGACATTAAACCAAGGCCTTGTCTGCCTGTTGAGGTGGACGTTAAAGATCCCATGGCACTATTCGAAAAGAGAAGGGAGTTTCTCTCTCCCAGTGTCCTGGCGAACAGTCCGCCAAATAACATTGATTATTGATTTCACAGCTGTTTGTGGGACATTGCTGTGCACAACTGTCTGCTGCGTTTTGCCCACAAAATACAAAGTTGCTCCACTTTACAGTATATCTTTTGAAGCGCTTTGAGACGTTAAAATGTGATAAAGCGCTATATCAAATGCAAGGATTATCAAATGCAAGAAATGGGCTGAATAGGTTCCTCCAGTCCCTAGGGTTGTGGAGGCCATTCTGCCTGGGACATCTGTTTCTGGGGTCACCTATCCCAGGGCTTCAGACCCTTTCACACTGGAAACCCTGGATCCCTGATCAGTAAATGACAGTCACTGATCAACAAGTGACAGTCACTGATCAATAAATGACAGATACAAATCACCTAACCAACACTCTGTGACTCTTTCTCTCAGTAGTCCGGTTTCTGAGTCAGGCGGGTCTGCAGTACTTCAGGGCACTGACAATCCCAGCCCAGCCTGGCTCATCGGCAGGACTTAGAAACGCAGACCAGTCACTGGGACAGTGAATCATCCCACTCAGCACTTAACCCTGCAAGTCCAAGCCATAACTGGTAGGGTGGTCTTAGCTGGATAAGCAATGGGCAGCTTGCCAGACAGTGCTATCAATGGCAAGCTGTGCAGTTTTTACCTGGTTAGATTCCAGCATTTAGCCTAAAACACCAGCCTATTACTCTTTAAGATTAAGATTAAGTAAGAAGGCTGCTTCCTTCCGTGGAGAGAGTGCACATTCCAATCCCACGCTCCCTCTCCCCTTATCTCTATGTTTATATTTTACATCTCTCTTCCCTCCTCTCTCTCTGTTTCTGTGTCTTCACTCCGATAACAAAGGGCTGCTGCACCTTCCCCCCCCCGCACCCCATCATTGGTGGCTGTGCCTTCAGCCTCTAAGCCTCAACCTCTGGAACTCCCTGCCTCAACCCCTCCGCCTTGTGGAGTCCTGTGGCTGAATGGTTAGAACATTCACCTAACAAGCGAAAGGACCTGGGTTCGATTCCTGGGCGAGGCAAAGCATTGGGCAAGTTTCCTTTCGCCACACCTTGCCTAGCAGTAAGTAGGAACCCGGTTGTAAGTCGATTAGCGGATCGCTTTTCCAGGGGTAAAAATACTAAATAATTTTTTTAAAAATGTTGTCACGTCAATTCACGACTGTTTGTGGGATACTGCTGTTCATAATTGGCTGCCACATTTCACCCAGAAAATGTACAGTCAATTCACTTTACAGTATGTTCTGTGAAGCGCTTTGAGACGTCTCGAAGCTGTGATAGGGTGCTGTATCAAATGTAAAGATTATTATTATTTATTATTATCTTTATTTTTCTTTAAATCCTACTCTTCGACCGTGTCTATTGTCACACCCCCTTCCCTCTTGCTCGGTGTCCCGACCACTCCCACTGTGCAGCACTCCGAGACACCTTCCTGCATGAAGGGTGCTGTGTCAATACAGGTTGATGTTATATTTTCTCCTCTTTCTGTGTCTCTCCTCGCTGTTTCCACATCTCCCTCTCTTCTCTCTGTCTCTTTTCATTTTCTCTATGCCTCTCTCCTCCCTCCTCCCTCTTTCCACGTCTATTCTCCCACTCCTTTCTTCTCTCCGTTTCTGCATCTCTTTTAACATGCTCCCTTTCACTCTACTCTTTTCTCTCTGTTTCTGCATCTCTTTTAACACACACTCTCTCTCCCTCTCTCTCTACCTTTCTCTCTCTCTTCTCTGTCTCCACATCCCTTTTTCCATTCTCTCTCTCCCCTCTCTCCTCTCCTCTTTCCCTCAGTTTCCACGTCTCTTTCTCCACTCTGTCTCCGACTCCGTCTCTCCTCGCAGTTGAAAATTACTTTCCCTTGCTGAGCGTCAGGATAAAAGGAGGAATGCAGTGTGTGGACGGAGGGACAGCTCCTTTCATGCGGCGAAGTAGAGTGTAACAAAGAGTGAAAGTGCCCCGAGCCATTCCAGCCCCCATTGGCTCAGACAATAAATGCTCTGATGCCCAGTGCTATCTGCATTGTTGTCACCTAAATGGGACAATGAGAGTCTGAAAGGTGTTTGAGAATGAAATAAAAATCATTTTCACAAGTGGGTGATTAGTTTCGCCAGCTGTTAACTGAACTCAGTCATTAAAGTCCCTGGATTTCTTTGACTGCATTAGTGGCTCTTTGGACATTCACTGGGCACATTCTTTAACGAAACCCTCGCAATAGAAGAGAGTGGGGAATGTGTGTGTGTGTTAGTGTGTGGAGAGGAGCGAGAAATAGCTTTTTGTATAGATTTTCTGTACATATCTCCTCATTGTTTCAGTCTGGTGCAACATTGCACACAAACAGCGATCGCAGTAACACACGCCAGGTTACTGCATTCCTCAGGAAAAAAGCGGCAGCTTGTCCTAAAGCCTTTGTAAAGGACCCTTCCTTTCATCCCAGTGTATTGGCCGACAAGCACCCAAATAAAACCTGACTCGGAGGTTAGAGCGTGAGCCAGGCTGAGCCAGGCTGAGTTTAGCAGTAAGTGTCAGACAGTGATGCGATTTGTGTGTCTGTGTGTTGCAGCTACCTGTACGCACTGGGGCAGAAAGTCTGGAAGAGATGGAAAAAGCGATACTTTGTGCTGGTTCAGGTCAGTAACTGTCAAACCACACCCTCCCATCACACTATGTTCAGGTGCTGCTTTGCTGTTGAGTGTGAGTATGTCCTCGTGTTCTGGCTCTCTATTACAGAATGGAGTTGATTTTGAGATCCTCACACTCACATATAAATCCCTTCATGCCCTGGCATTTCCCAGCTCTCTGAACCTACTCACACTCCACTCCGCTACCCGCCTCCTTTGCTTAGCTGGCTCAAGCATCCTGCACATCCCTTGGCCCTTCTGCTACTGCCATGCGTTCAGTCACTTCGCCCTGGAACTCTCTGTCACAATCCCTTCGCCATTCCCCCTTTTTCAGATCACGCCTTCCTCTTTGACCGTGCTTATGGTCAGTTCCCCTCTTTCCCCAGCTCGGCGTCAAGTTAACACCAAAATTGCATTTATATAATGGCTTTCATGTTGGGAAGAACATCCCAAGGTGCTGGACAGTCGATTGTTTGCACCTGAGCTGGGGGTTGGAATCAAGAGGGGTGGAGGGTAAGGTGGGTGGAGGTGGGAGAAAGACCGAAGGCATGGTCAAAGAGAAAGGTCTTTTAGACCAGTCTTGAAGGAGGCAAGCGAGGGGGAAAGGTGGAGGGACTACAGATGGAGTTCTAGAGGGGGGGACAGAAAGGTTGAAGGCCTGATCAACAATGGTGGGGGATATGGACTAGGCCAGTGCCCGCCGAACGGAAGTTGGTAAATGTTTTGTGGGTTGCAGAGTTAGAGAGGAGGAAGGTGAGGAGAGAGTCTTCAACTCAATCCTCTGGGGAATGGGGATCCAGTGAAGTCGGGCGGGATGGAGTTAATTGGCTCACGGATCTTAGTTCTGGAGAGGACAAGAGCCACGGAGTTCTGGATAATCTGCTCCATTAAACCCTCCGAGATGCTGCCCCTTGTGAAGAGTGCTGTGTAAATACAAGTTGTTGTTGTAGTTTTGTGGTGAGGCGGCCATGGCTAAGATGCAGTGCTGTTGTTTTGCAGGTCAGCCAGTACACGTTTGCCATGTGCAGCTACAGAGACAAAAAGTCGGAGCCTCAGGAGCTTATGCAGCTGGAAGGGTACACAGTGGATTACACAGAGACACAGCCAGGTACTCCCTACGAGAGATGCTGCTGCTGAAATCAGCTTATTCCCTGGCCCTGAGGGGTGGAGGGGGTTGAAAGGGGGGAGGGGGGAAAACAGCCGTTGTTTACACCAAACCTGTTTCCTGGCACGAGAGAGAGAGAGAGAGAGAGACGTGCCAAGCGGCAGCTTCTGTGCTGAAGGGAAGGCTGGTGTTCAGCAGATTGTCATGTTTGCTGTCTGCGCTCGATGGAACTGGGATTGACTCCTCAGTGCTTTGCGACGCTCAAAGCACGGGTCTGCGTCTCTGTCCTCTTGTTAACAAACTCCCCTGACATCCAAACTCAGAGTGCATGGAATCACAGAGACAGAGCCAATGGCACAAGCCTAATTTCCACCCATTCCACCATCTCAGTGTTGAATGTTTGCTCCGCTAGTGAAGATTAGCCCCAATCCCCTTCTCTTTCCCTATCCCCTTTGATCCTCTGCCCTCTGACCCTCTGCCTCTCCGCGTGACTCTGAGATCCTCATCAGGGGCTTTGAGCTCAGTCCAGGCTGACGCTCCAGTGCAGTGCTGGGGGAGCGCTGCATTGTCAGAGGTGCCGCCCTTCGGATAAGTCGGAAAACTGAGATCTCATCTGTGCCTGTTAAATCGGTCACTCGCTTCCCGGCAATTAGTGAGACTTTGCTCTGCACAAATTGGCTGGCGAGTTCACCCACAAAATCCACAGTTATTACACTTTACAGTAAATCCTGTGAAGCGTTTTGAAACGACCTCCTGATGTGAAAGGGGTTGCATCAGATGATTGTGTCAAGCTGACGCACTGGGAGATGGGGAGGCAGTGGAGGAGAGGATCTGACCCAGGGTCTTGTGATATGTTTGGCTTGCAGGTCTGGATGGGGGCCGAGCTTTCTTCAACGCGGTGAAAGAGGGAGACACAGTGGTGTTTGCAAGCGACGACGAGCAGGATCGGGTGCTGTGGGTCCAAGCTATGTACAGAGCGACTGGCCAGTCGTATAAGCCCATCCCACCATCCCAGGTGCAGAAGCTCAATGGGAAGGGGAGCAGTGCTCAGCACCCTGACGTCCCTATTGCTCAGTTCTGTGAGTAAACCTCAGTTGGTTGGCAAGTGTCGCTAAATTATTTATGCTTTCAGCTTGGTCATCTGAATACTTGATGAAGACGGGCTCAGTGAGTTGTCCTGTCCTAAATGGTTGATGAGCCTAGAAAAAGTTGGGTAGTGTCTCAGAGCGCTTAACAGTGATGGAGCCTGACTCCGAGGCCAGGGGTGGTGAAGGGGAGGTGACCGTACGCATGGTCGAAAACAACATTTTTCAGGCGGGACTTGATGAAGGGGAGAGAGGGTCAAGGAGGAGGGATTGAGGGGGAGTGGTCCACAATTTCGGGGCGTAGTGGCTGAAAGCGTGACCTCCAATGGTGGAGCGGAAGTGCAAGGGACAAGTAGGAGACCGGTGCCAGTTGAGCTGAAGCACTGAGTGGTGGAGGTCGAAGAGATTGTGTAGAGGGGAGTTTCCTGGTATCCTGGCCGACAATGCTACCCACCCACCACCGCCCCCAATAAAAACGATCTCTCACTCCGTGAGTGTTTGTGGGACGTTGCTGTGTGCAAATTGGTGGCCACCTACACCCATAAAATACAGTTACAAATGCACAATACACACATCCACACAGCTACAAAAATATCAAATGCAAGAGTTGTTAGGATGTCATTGAATTTATGGCCTCAGCATTGGATTATGGCAAGGTTCCCACATTCTGACCTTGCTCTGTGTAATGACAAGTCTCTGCCATTCCTCAGTTTTCAGTATAACACTGAAACTCCTGCCAGCCACGGTTTCCGTTGGCCTTTAATATCCGAGTCTGCCACAACCGATTGCCGCAGCCTTGCACGTGGCACAATTACTTTACTTCAATATTGCTTTGTCCTCCTTAATTTGCTAATGTGCAGCAGGAGCCCAGGGTAAGTCAGTGACACCATAGGGTGTTTCTGAGTGACAGCTGCCATTTCTCACTTGTGTTGCCTTGCCAATGCCAAAGTCTATGCCGCTTATTTCAAGATTCGAACACTCACCTACTAATCACTGATGCCTTGCACTACCTCTCCATCCTCCTTGTGGGGGGAGGGAGGGGGGTTAACGGGGTCTCCTTGGAGCTGAACTGGATCCAAGGTGACATGCTCGTCAATGAATGTCGGAATCGAGCCAGTCCTCTGTGGCGGTCTCGGTAATCCCATTCCTGAGCCAGGTGGGTCCGCAGTATTCCAGGGCACTGCTGATGACAGCACAGGCAGTCTGGCTCATTGGCAGGACCTGGAAGGGCAGACCAGTCACTGGAGGCAGGGAGTCATCCCACGCAGTTCCTGTTAACCCTGCAAGCCAGCCCTAACAGGTAGGGTGGTCCTGGCTGGACAAGCAGCGAGAAAGCTTGCAGGACAGCAATATCAATGGTAAGCTATGTAGTTTTAGCATGTCCCACACAGCCTCTACCCAACAATCAACCCGTCCTCACCTGGCTCAACTGCTCTGGCCCCCAGGGGGTCAACAATAATACCCCCTAATACTCCCACCCCTTTCACAACCCCCCACACCCTCGCCCACTCCCAATCTCTGATATGTCTTGCACAACGTGTCCTCAAACTCAGACCTACTGCATGTCCCTTGCTCCTTCTGACATAAGAAATGCTAGACGAAGAAAGACCAAGGTCCATCTAGTTCGCCTTTCACCTTCCTGGTGGTCGCATGCACATATGTCCCAATCTACCTATGTACTCTATCCCTAATATTATTTACTAAAAGAAAACTATCTAATTTGTGTTTAAAAGAATCAACATTTCCTGCTTCAACCATCTCCCAAGGGAGCCTGTTTTACAGGTTCACTATTCGCTCACTGAAGTAGTGTTTGCGTAGATTAGTTCTGAATTTAGTCCGCTGCAATCGCAGGCCGTGTCCTCTGCTTTTACTATTCTGGACAAGTTGAAACAACCTGTCGTGATCTATATTGTCTTGTCCCTTTAGAATCTTAAAGACAGCAATCATGTCGCCTCTCAATCTTCTTTTGTCCAGCGTGAACATGCCCAATTTACTTAGTCGCTCCTCATAGACCAGTCCCTCCACTGACCTTACATTGGTTTACACTGCACCTTTCACACCAATTATTTATGTTCTCCAGAACCCTCACAATCCCTGTGACTCATTCCCAGTCCCTGAAAAACCTTTGCCAACCTCAGCCTACATCTTTGAAAGTGTCTTTGAACTCTATCTTGCTCGGTACCCTATACCATCTCTATGAGGCACATCGGGAGGTGTTCCTACGTGAAAGACATTGTATAAATATAAATTATTGGCGTGAAAGGAACTGCATAAACATAAATTATTGGTGTGAAAGGCACTGTATAATTATTGGTGTGAAAAGCACTGTCTAAATGTAAATTATTGGTGTGAAAGGCAACGTATAAACATAAATTATTGGTGTGAAAGGCGCTGTATAATTATTTGTGTGAAAGGCACTGTCTAAATGTAAATTATTGGTGTGAAAGGCACTGTATGAATGTAAACTATTGGTGTGAAAGGCATTTTATAAATATAAATGATTTGTGTGAAAGGCACTGTATAAATGTAAATTATGGGTGTGAAAGTCGCTGTAGTAATGTGAATTATTGGCGTGAAAGGCACTGTAAAAATGCCACTTGTCGTTTCGTTGCTTGCCCGCTGTTTCTCTAAGTGACCAAGTCGACACAAACCCTGGTGTTCTCCGCACCTGAAATCGTATCAAGCATCGCTGTTTATCTTTTGCCGTGTCCTCCCATGCCCAGTGCACCTTTGAGAGGAGATCTGTCACATGGATTTGACTGTGTCTTTGACACCGCGTAGCCGAGCGGGATGGATTATTTTATCAGCCCTTCCAAATAGGTGATGGTATAGATCTTTCAGAATGTATTAAACGTGTCATCCAATCCTCCCTTATTGTCGGATGTTAGACTTGACATGGATCAATATGATCTGGGGCTAGATTTCTGAATGTGACTAAATATGTTAACATCACGGCTGCAGATCAATATTGAGTTTTATCGTGAAGTTAGCCATTGCTGGGTTTATCTATAAGCTTTTGTCTTCCTTTGCCTGAGTATTTTTTTGTTGAGTATCACGCTGGACAATGCTTAAAGAAATTCTTTTCCCCTTTCCCCTGTGCTCGTCGCCTCCCTCCCTCACTCTCCCGCTGCCTGAACACATTACCGAGAACACATTTTAGGTAATGAACATAAATTGACCTAGTTCAGAATTAATGGAAACGAGGGGTTTGCAAAAAAAAAGTCAATTGAGAGGTGATCGCAAAATTGACTTACGCTACGATACACCCAATAATAAATGGGTTTCTTAGAAAGAGCCACCGCCTTTTACAGAAAAGCCTTTCTCCTGTCTGAGGTCCTTGATAGAAAAGAGCACATTTGCAAAATGGACACAAATGGTTTGATGCCAATCAATGTGATTACTGGGGCTTGCTTTCTTGTCAACCCGCAGGGGCTAAAGACTTCTGCAATCCTCTCTCTAGACTCGGCAAAGAGAGAAGACAGCGCGCGTGAGCAGGAGGCCAGCATCCGCAGGGCCTAAAGACTTCCGCAAATCATAATCCTTACATTTGATACAGTGCCTTTCACATCAGGAGGAGATCTTAATGTGCTTCACGGGATATACTGTAAATGGGGAATGGGATTGGAGTAGAGAACTCCAGTGGGTGAGTGAGCATCAGCACAGCCATGGTGGGGAGAGAGTAGGGAATGGGATTAGAGTAGAGAGCTCCAGTGGGAGAGCAAGCACCATCCTGGACACTGAGTTGAGCTGTGAGTGACTGATTCCTCGCTGCTTGTGTGTCTGGCAGATGCTGACCGAACACAGAAACACGGGATGGATGAGTTCCTGGCGGCTGACCCCAGCCGCTTTGATCACGCCGCCCTGTTTGAAATGCTTCAGAGACGAACCTTGGAGCACCGGCTGAACGACTCCTACTCCTGCCTGGTGGGTGATCAGAGACTGGGGGTGGGGGGAATGGAATGGGTACTGGGAGGACCAAATGCTCATCCAGAAAACCATTACAGAGGGCAATGTTGTGATACTTCTGTCTCAGCCTGGCTAAGTTAGTAACACTCTCCTCTGAGCCAGAAGGTTATGGTTTCCAATGCTGGGGGAGTGCTGCATTGTCAGAGGTGCCAGCCTTCTGATCCGGACAGATTGCAGTTAAACCAAGGTCCCATCTGTGCCTGTTCAGGTGGATGTTAATCATTCTGTGGCGCTGTTGGCAAAGAGAAGGGAGTTTCTCTCTCCTGGTGTCCTGGCTGACAATCCCCCAGATAAAATTGGTTACTCACTTCATGGTTGTGCTGTGTGCAAGTTGTTAAGTACTGTGGGATGTTTACAGCAAAGAGAATATTCTCCACACTAATCGGCACCAACCTCAGTGTGGATAAGCAGACAATGCAGATAAATTGGACATAATGCAAATTATACACTAACTGTAGTGCAAGCTAAAAATCAAGGGGCTTATATGGTCACTGTCATACCTCACTGCCAGCCCATCTTTCTCTGTGCCATTCTCAGTCTCTCTGTCCCTTTGTCTGTCGTCTGTCTGTCTGTCTGTTTGTCTGTCTGTCTCTGTCATCCTCTTTCTCTTTGTCTGTCTCTTTTTGCCACACTCTCTCTCTGTACCCCTCTCTCTCTCTTCCTCCCTTGCTCTTACTCTCTTTTCTCTTTCTGCTCCTCTTGCCCTCTTTCACTCTCTGCCAATCTCTCACTACATTTCTTTTCTAATGCTCTCTTTCTATTTCTCTGCCACTCTCTCCCACTCTTACATTTCTCTCTGCTTTCGCTTTATCAATTGTTCCTCTCTCTTTTTATCCCTCTCTGTTGTTCTCCCTCTCTCTCCTCTCTCCCATTCTCTATGTCTTTCTCTCTCATGTCTCTCAGTCACTCAGGTCCTTTTTGTGCTTGTTCAGGTGGATGTTAAAAATCCCGCGGCGCTATTCGGAAACAGAAGGGAGTTTATCTCTCCTGGTATCCTGACTGACAAAACCCTTGATAAAATTGGCCATTCAATTCCTGTGAGGAGGGAGGGGTTTTCTCGGCCGGTGGAAAGACATAGAGTAAGATGTCCGCACGTGGATGGTCCAGGTAGCTGCGGTGCTCGGGGGGTGGGGGGAAGCATTTCCCTTCGGATTTTCCCACTCGGAAAGTGGCCGGACTGAGAGGTGGGAGCAGATGGAGAATGGGCTGGGAGTCCCAGCAGCCAGCCATGTGCATTGTGTGGCCGCTTAGCTTCCATGTACAGGAGTGCCCCAGGCAGGCAGATGGTGATGAGTGAGTTAGCAGCTAGCAATTGTCACGTTTCATAAATTGCTTATCTTTCCATCAATGGAACCCCAAGGGAGGAAATCTTTTCTGTCTCTTCACCCATCCCCGCCACTACCACTGTTGAGATTCACAGCCGTGCTGTCTCTCAAAACAAGCTCCGTTTCTAAGCCGGAGGGAAGGGGAGTGCTGGGTGCAGAGGCTGAGTTTACCTCTCGCTCCTCACTTTCCCAGTCACTGAACAGAGGCCTAGAGGTCAGAAGGAAGCTGGAGATTTGCACATGTGTCCCTCCCCTTGTGCCATGTGTGTGCCTCACGTGCACATCGGTCATGCTCACATGATCCTCAACATGTGCCTCATATGTGCCTTACACCCCCGCTGATGAGCCAGGCTGGGCTCTCATCATCAGTGCCCTAGAGTACTCTGCGGACCCACCTGGCTCAGGAACCGGACTACAGATTCCCCCACGGGGGATAGTGATAAGTTGGAGAGAGCTGAACAGTGCGATTAATAAAAAAGGACACGGGCATCAGAGATACGATGGGTTGATTGAGCTTGCATGCCTGGTAAACATTTGAGAAGCGGGGATCAGGACTCTGCTGAATGGCAACCAATTTCCATTGCGTTTTCATGGCAGATTCAATAGGCGGAGAGATTCAAAGAGCCTTTTAAATGGGCCATCACTCGCCTTTGTCTCGCCCACAACAATAAGCTGCACTTACACACAAAGCGCTCTATCTCAGCCTTTACTTCAATCTCTCTCCCAGTAAAGCCAATAATTTAAAGGTCCCCTTTACCTGGTGTAAAAACGAGGGCAAGAGTTTACATGAGATTGAGCATTTCCACACAAATTTTACAGGATTTCACAGGCACTTCATAGGATTTACTGTGTTTCAGAGGTGAATGCACCAGCGAATTTGCACACAGCAACGTCCCACAAACAGCCATGAAGAGAGTGACTGATTTTATCTAGGGGATTGTCGGCCCGGATACCGGGAGAGAGAAACTCCCTTGTCTTTTCCAATAGAGCCGCGGGCTCTTTAACATCCACCAGAACAGGCGGTTGAATGTCTCATCCAAAGATGGCGCCTTTGACAATGCAGCACTGCACTAGTGTATCAGCCTGGACTGAGCTCAAAGTCCCCAACGTAGGGGCTTGAACCCACAACCTTCTGACTAGGGTGCGAGAGACTGAGCCAGTATAAATGACTGACACCATTAATAATGGGACAGAGAGGGCAGGGGATCCTCAGAGTTAGCCGAGCGGAGAGAGCGAATGGAGGTGGGGTAGGAGGAGATAAGAGAGATGGTGGGGGAGGGAGGTGCTAGGGGATGGAGGGATTTTAGTTGAGAATGAGGAGTGTGAAATGCATCTGTTGGGAGCCAGTGGAGCACAACAAAAACTGAGACGATGGGCGTGTGGAGGTTAGAGTTTGCAGAGGCAAGGAGTGTGGGTGCGGAGAATTAAAGACAGGCTAATTAAGATGGCTTGTCTTGGGTATAATGGTATAGCAAGGACACGGTAAGCAAGCGATGCAGTGTGTGCACAATGCTGAGGACGGCTTGCCATCTTGGATATTGAATTTTTGACCCAGCGCAGCTCTTATTGAAGAAGCAGACAATCAACTTTCGGCAGACAATGAATGGAGCAACAGAATACCTTCGCTCCTCGCTCACCAAGGGCAGCCAACTAGCAGCCCGATTCCTACAATCGTTTCTGTGCAAAAAACTGAATTGCAAACCTTTTAGATTTTAAGTTTAAGGGTAGGCGATTGAGCAAGCGAGGTGTTAATTGACTGAGAAACTAGAAAGGAGGTTGTTCAAAGCACTCTGCGCGCCCCACTTCCACCTGTTTTTCTACCCCACCCGCTTTTCACATTAAGAGTGGGTGGTGTGGAGTTTGTGGGTGAAACATGGCAGCCGATTTACACACAACGACACCTCTGACAAGGCAGCTCTCCCCCAGCACCGCATTGCAGTGTTAGCCTACACTGTGAGCTCAAAGCCCCTGACGTGGGAAATGAACTCAGAGGTGAGAGGGCGAGGGACTGAGAGGTGATGTGTTTAATGCTCTCTGCTTGCTCCTAGGGTTGGTTTAGCCCCGGACAGGTGTTCGTTCTGGATGAGTATTGCTCCCGCTATGGCGTGCGAGGCTGCCATCGCCATCTCTGCTACCTCAAGGAGCTGATCGACCGTGCGGAACGTGGCACAATGATTGACCCAACCCTGCTGCACTATAGCTTCGCGTTCTGCGCCTCGCACGTGCATGGCAACAGGTATCAACACGCACTGACCAGTCCAGAAACTCCGCACTGAGAAAGATCAAAAACTAGGAATAATGCATGCATTTAATACAACAGCAATGAGTATCTATGTACAATAACAAATTGCATTTATATTGGGGCCATTCACGTTGGGAGGACGTCCCAAGGCACTGGACAGTCAAGGATTTGGACTCGAGCAACGGGTTGGGATCAGAGAGGGATGGAGGGCAATGGGGTTGTGGTGTGGATGAGATGATGACCGAAGGCAGGGCCGAAAAGTAAGGTCTTGAAAAGGATGGGGGGGTGAGGTGGGGGGGGGGTTGCATTGTAGAGATGCGGTATTCCGGATGAGATGTTAAACTGAGGTCCCGTCTACCTGTTCAGGTGGATGTTAAAGATCCCATGATGCAGTTTGAAAAGAGAAGGGAATTTTTCTCCCCTGGTGTCCCTGGACAACAATCCCCCAAATAAAATTGGTGACTCACTCCATGACTGTGGTACATTGCTATGCGCAATTAGTCTGCCACATTTACCTTCAAATGCACGGTCACACCATTTCACAGCAAAACAGTTTGAGAAGTCCTTCCGATGTGATAAAGCACTATATCAAATGCAAGGATTATTATTTATTTCATATATGTAAAAAAAGCTTTGCCCTACAAATTGGATCTGCTTAATTTTGTGAAGAAAATGGGGCCGGCCATTTCGTGTGGAGGATTATTCTCCTTAAAAGGCTCATGTTCTCACAGTTTCCATTGCAACAAGCTGGGTCTGATTATAGGACATGACAGCGAGTCTCTGAGCTGAAGGCAAACAGCATGGAAGGGGTGACAGGCTCTGCCAGGCTGATGGAGACGTGTTCAGGCACAGGTTGTCAGCGTTGACATCTGTCTGCCTCTTACCTTTCTCACCTGTCACCTCATGTTGGCCTCCATGTTCTCTCATCAGCTGTGCCTCAGCACTGGTCACGCCACACATCGTGTCTCTCTGTGACAGAGCTCAACAGTGACTGTCATTCCCTTTGACAAGCCTTGTGCACACTATACCTGTGTTTCCTGTCAATGAGGTGACGGGAGCTGACACTCTGCCCAGTGAGGGAGCAGCAGACCATGTTTGCTCACTCGTGCTCGCTTGTTTAAAATTGTTTTGACGTAACGCTTATCTCGAACCCTCCCGCTCCCATACAATCACTCACTTTGTGGCTTCGCCCATGTCAATCATTGTTCACCGGCCAAGGTCTGCAGCTCTCGCCCTGCTCTTATTAAACCATCTAGGCCCAGCTACCACACACAGGCTTGTGTTTGTATCACTGTCACCGGTTAACCCGTTCTGACCTTCCAATGCCAACGATCTCACTTTCTTCCAGTCGCTTCCCACCACCACCCATTTGTGGCTGTCCCTTCAGTTTCTACCCCCTAACCTCTGTCACTCCCTTCCTCTACCCCTCCTTCCCACCTCCCCCTTTCTGCCTTTAAATCTTGTCTCAAATCCCAGCTCTTGAAACACGCCTATGACCACCAAGTTGTTGTGTTGTTTCCCGTGTTCTATCTGGATAATCACCAAAGACTTTGAGGTCACAAATGCTGATGCTTCAGTCCAATGTTGGGGGAGCGCTGCATTGTCAGAGGCCATATCATTTGGATCAGGCATTAAACCGAGGTCCCATCTGTGCCTGTTCAGGTGGACGTTAAAGATCCTGTGGCGCTATTGGAAAAGAGAAGAGAGTTTCTCTCTCCCGGTGTCCTGTTCGCCATTCCCCCATAAAAAATCGCTCACTCACTTCATGGCTGTTTGTGGGACATTGCTATGTGGAAATTGGCTGCTACATTCGCCTAAAAAATACATGGTCGCTATACTTTACAGTAAATCCTATGAAGAGCTTTAAGATGTTCTCCTGATGTTGTTAAAATCTTGGAGGAAGTAGAGCCCCAAGGAATCCGGCTTACCACTCCCCACTCCCCCACCCACCCCCAACAGAGATCCAGAGAGTTGTGCCAGTTTTCAATGAGATTGAGTGGTTGAGTTATTAAGTTCCTGACTACTTTCCTATAAGGAGGAGGCCGGCAAGAGACATGGGGTACTTTAACAGTCACTTTCTGTCCTTTTCACAGGCCTGATGGAATTGGAACGGTCACGGTGGAAGAGAAGGAAAAGTTTGATGACATTAAAGACCGTCTTCTGCTTTTGCTCGAAAACCAGATCAGTCACTTCAGGTACCTCTGCTGTGTCCACCCTGTGTTTTGACTGTAGCCCACCTCTGGACTTGGCACCTGTGCCTATCTGATTCAAATCGCTCATTCACTTCACAGCCACTTGTGGGGACACACAAACGGGCTGTTGCGATCAGCAAGAAAACACGCAGTCACTGCGCTTTACAGTAAATTCGTGAAGCATTTTGAGATGTCCTCCCAATGTGAAAGGCGCTGTGATCAGATGCACAAACGTGAGTCTCTTCACTCTCGCCTCTGAGTCAGAAGGTGATAAGTTCAAGCTCCACATCGGGACTTAGAATTACATAGACTAAGCTGACACTCCAATGCAGCCCTGGGGGTGTGATGCATTGTTGGATGTGCCATTCTTCAAATGAGAGATGAAAACTGAGGTCCCATCTGCCTCTTTAGGTGGATGTTAAAGATCCCATGGCACTATTCCAAAAGTGAAGGGAGTTTCTATATCCTGGAGCCCTAGCCAACAATTCCCCCAAATAAAATAGGTTACTCACTTCATGGCTGTTTGTGGGACATTGCTGGGCGCAACTGGCTTCTGCGTTTCATCCATGAAACACACAAAATTTACACTGTATCTTGTGAAGCACTTTGAGATGTCTCAAATGATATGATAAGGCATTATATCAAACACAAAATTTATAGTGTATCCTGTGAAACGTTTTGAGATGCCTCAATGATGTGATAAAGCGCCATATGAAATGTAAGGAATATTTTTATTGCTATCATCACCTTGAACTTTGAGATCAAATGGTCTCACTGGGAAGATTGTCAAGCATAATGTATGTCTGAGCGTTTCAAAATTGGATTAATCTTGCACTGCAAAAGCTCTCTGCAAGACAGACACAAAGGAATACTGGACAATGGTCCATAGCAACCGTTGACTGCACTTTACATTGTGCACATACAGAAAAGACTGAAGTGCCCTGATGTGACCATTATGGGAGGCATCAGCAAGGAAACACATAATGTAAGGATATGACTATGATGGGAGCCTCACTGCGAGCGATGGTGTGCGTGTGTGCTGGCCAGTGCTAGGGGAGAACAGCGTGGGCTCCACACCTGTCACAAGCTTCTCTAACTCCTTCCTAACTTGTTGCCCAGGTACTGCTTTCCCTTTGGACGACCAGAAGGGGCATTGAAAGCCACCCTTTCACTGCTGGAAAGGGTACGTCTGATAAAATGGCCTCTTTGTTCCTTATTTGTCTCAGAGGGATTGAGGGAGAGTTTCAAAGTTTTGGGGCAAACTGGCTGAAAGCAGGGTCACTGATGGTGCAGCAGCAGGGGAGAGCGACAAGTAAGAGGCCCAAGCCAGCTGAGCAGAGTGGACAGGTGGTGGAATAAGGGGGTCAGAGAGGTAGGGAGGTGCCAGGGTGTGAAGGGATTTGTAGATGAATGTCAACAACAACTTGCATTTGCACAATTCCCTACACGTATCTGTATCTCAGAACATTGTACAGAGGTGCGAACGAGCGCCAAGTGAGGGAGAGGAGAGAGGGGTCATAGGCGTGGTCAGAGGTAGATTTTCAGGTGGGATAAAGAAAGAGCAAGTAGAGTAGAGGGCTTCATACAACGATTTCCAGAGATTTAGGGGTAGAGTGGCGCTGAAGGCACAGCCACCAATGGTGGCATGGAGAGGTCAGGGGACATGCAGCAAGTCTGTGTTCAAGGGACATAGAGAGGGCAGGTAGAGGTGTGTGATTGGAAGGTGTGAGGTTATGAAGGGATTTATCATTCAGGGTGAGATCCTGGAAGTTGATCCCTTGGGAGTCAGGGAGCCAGTGGAGCCAGTGAGGACTGGAGTCCTGTAGCTCAGTGGTTAGAGCAATCGCTTTGCAAGCGAGAGACCTGAGTTCAATTCCAGGCAGGTCAGGGCGAAACCTTGGGCAAGTTTCCTTACTCCACACACCTAATAATAATCCCTCCAAAACACCAAAAACAATAATAAAATTGGTCATTTTCAATCTACGACTGTCTGTGGGACATTGCTGTGCGCAATTGGCTGCCGCGTTCGCCCACAAATATACAGTCAATTCACTTTACAGTGTGTTCTGTGAAGCGCTTTGGGACGTCCTCCCGACGTGAAAAGCGCTATATTAAATGCAAGGATTATTATTATTATTATTATGGAGGTGCAGAGTTTGGTGTGGTTGGGAGGAGGATGTGGACTGTGAAGTTTTGGATTAGCCGAACCTTGTAACCGGAGAAACCAGCGAAGGGTGGGTGTGGTTGAGGGAGGTGTAAGAGGTAAGGTTAGAGGTGACTGACTTTTGTTTTGGGGGCAGGTTCTCATGAAGGATATCTCCACACCTGTGCCCCCTGAGGATGTGAAGAACATGGTGAGGAAGTGCCTGGAGAAAGCTGCTTTCATCAATTACTCTCACCTCTCCGACTATGCCAAGATCGAAGGTCAGTACAAGTTATGTGGGTTTAGCTGGTTAGACTCCAGCAGTTATCCCAATGCACACTCTGGGGTCCCCAAACCTTGGTTCTCGCCAACCTGCGCCTAACACATTTTCAGGGACTGTGTAAACAGGGTGCCTCCCTCCAGGGAGAGAGTGCACATTCCTTTCCAGATACAGGAAAATCCCTGTGTGTAGGAATCATACATATGTGCGACTCACTGTCATTTGGAGACTCTAAAACACCATGATGAATTTCTGTGTGTGTTGGACACCTGGCTGATCATGTGATGTGTTTCCACCTGTGTTAGATACCCGACTGATCACGGTGATGCGTTTCCACATGTGTTAGACATCTGGCTGATCACAGTGATAGTTTTCTGCATGGTGTCAGATACGCAGCTGATCCTGGTGATGGATTTCTGTGTGTATCAGACACTTGCTCACTCTGTTTTTTATGCTAGTTAAGAAAAAGAATGTGGTCGGTCAATGCCTGATGCTCGCTTCTCAACGAATCAGCGTTGCTCAAGAACAATAAATCCTTTGAGTTGTCCTCCCAAAGTGCATTGTAAAAGCCTCCCTCACTCACCTCAGTAACAATCAGCACTGCTCCCACTGGGCTGTAACGCGCTTGGGTGCTCCCGTGGGAAAAAAGCAGTTTTAAAGCAGAGCAACTCAGATCGTTGCCAGCGTGTCTGATGCTGTATCACTCTCATCTCTGAGTCAGACAGTTGTGGTTTGAAGTCCCATGTCAGGGACTTTGAGCTCATGGACTTGGCTGACACTCCAGTGCAGTGCTGGGGGGAATGCCGCATTGACAGAGATGCCATCCTTAGGACGTTAAACCGAGGTCCTGTCTCTGCCTGTTCAGGTGGATGTTAAAGATCCCGCAGTGTTATCAGAAACGAGAAGGGAGTTTCTCTCTTCCCGGTGTCCTGACCAACAATCCCCTAGATAAAATCACTCACTTCATGACTGTTTGTGGGGCATTGCTGGGTCATGTTAGCTTATAAACACACAGTCACTACACTTGATAGTGATTCCCTGTGTAGTGCTTTGAGATGTTTCAGAATTGACGGTAGTGCTAGGAAATGCAACGAGAATGCTAGTGTAACTCCATTTCTGGAGGATAAACATTAGTAGCGGTTTCTCATACCTGGTGCTCCCAAGACCTTGACCTTCAGTCACTCTGCTGTGTGTTTGTTACCAGGAAGGGGTACTCATTCAGAGACTATAAAGAGCTGCTCAGGCCAGTGATGGCGATCTTACACTCAGAATGTGGTCATGTAAAGGTGCACACGTCTCCGGGTAAATATGTATATGTCCCCAGGTAAATGGGTACACATTCACATTATAATCCACCAGATAAAATTGGTTGCTCACTTCATGGCTGTTAGTGAGTACGTTGTTGTATGTAAATTGGCTCCTGGGTTTGCATACCAAATACACAGAAATTGCATTTCAGTGAATTCCTGTGAAGTGCATTAAGATATCTGAGAGGCATGATAAGGCGCTGTGTCAGTGATACGTGACACAGGCTGCTGGGTCTGGGATCCAGATGTGACGAGGTCTGGAGCTAATGGGGGCTCAATACAATATGGCAAAGAGCGTTTTCCTCCTGAGCTGCTGTGCCTACGTTTCAGGACTTTGCCTTTCCATTCATCTCTTCACTAACTATGTGTGTGTGTATGTATGTGCTTGCGTATCTGTGTGCCTGAATGTGTGTATGACTGGGTGTGTGTGTGTCTGCGTGTGTGTGCCTGGTGTGTGAATCTATGTGTGTCCGTATGTGTGCCTGTGTATGTCTGTTTGTGTGTGCCTATGTGTGTGTGCCTGTTTGTGTGTATGCCTGTGTGTGTTTGTGGTGTCTGTTTGTGTGTGTGTGTGGTGTCTGTGTGTGTGAATATGTATGCTTGTATGTATATATATGTGTGTATACGTCTGAGTGAACATATGTGTCCGTGTATGACTGTGTGAATACGTGTATGATTGTGAGAAAGTGTATGAGCGTGTGCCTGACCACTTTGCTCTAACCCTGCACACAGCGCTGCAGTCCCCCAGGCCCAGACCAGCTCCCGGGCCAATCGTTCCGAGCAAATGGCAGACTGGCGGTGCACCCGAACAGAAGCTGAGCGGCACAGCCACAGCCAACCCAAGTACCGTACTCGTGCTTGTTGCTGTGTGACGCTAGCTCGCCCACGCTAAGGGTCTGCTTCTTGTTTGTTGGTTTGTCAGTTTGCTTGTTTGTTTGACTTGCACATCTATCGCTGCACGCTCACAGCCTCTGTGATTTGCATGTGATCGCAACCAGCTCACAGAGGCTCGTGATCTTACCGCACTCTCACAGCTCATGGCAGAGAGCACAATTCTGATCTCCATCCCACATCTGTGGCAGGTGACACAAATCTCCGGCATTCGGATGAGACAAGGCTTTGTCTGCCTGTTCAGGTGGACGTTAAAGATATCGCGGCACTATTCGAAAAGAGAAGAGAGTTTCTCTCTCCAGGTGTCTTGGCCAACAATCCCCAAATACAAATCGGTCACTCACTCCATGGACTGTTTGTGAGACATTGCTGTATGGAAGTGACTGCCACATTTTTCTCCCAAAATACACAGTCAGTCCACTTTACAATATGTTATGTAAACCGCTTAGAGACATCTCAATGACTTGATAAGGCACTATATCAAATGTAAGGATTATTATTATTATTGTTACCACCTTTCAGATTCATTCTAACAACTTCTGTACTCTTTCTAACCCCCATACCCCCACCCGCACATTGCAGATCATCTCAGTCACCAGCACTCTCGCCTCTGAGTCAGGGGGTTTTGGATTCAAGCCCCATTTGGGGGAATTTGAGCTCACATCCCAGTCTGATGCTCCAACACAGTTCTGTGGGGGAATGCTGCATTGTCAGAGATGTCATCCTTCGGATAACACGTAAATCAAGCTCCCCGTCAGTGCCTATTCAGGTGGACATTCATCTACAAAATACACAGTCGCTCCACTTCACATTGAATTCTTTGAAGCACTTTGAGACGTCCTCTTGGTGTGAAAGAAGCTGGATTATTATTGCTGTGTTAAAGACCCCAGGGGACTGTTCAAAAAGAGAAGCGAATTTCTCTTTGCAGGTGTCCTAGCGACAATCCCCTGAATAAAATCACTCACTCACTTCATGGTTGTTTGTGGGACATTGCTGTGTGTAAATTGCCCACAAAATACACAATCACTACACTTTACAGTGAAATCCATGTTTGTTGATGTTATTATTCTACTTTCCTGCTCAGCGCGCCAAGCTCAGGAGCCCTGGAGCATTGGATCTGATTTCTGGAAAATGGGAATATCCATCCCCAAAACTCTCTCCCAATAATCTTTCCTGAAAACAAGTCTGAAATGCACCCCCCCCCCCCCCCTCACTACTCCTCCCCCCATAAAAACTTCACAGGAATTTCTTCAAGTTAGGCCAGAGCACGAAACTCTCAGTCTGGACTGCAAATTCGGGCACGGGTTAACACAGACACCGGGTTGACCAAACAAAGAAAGTCAGACCTTTTCCCCAGTTTATGTCAGCGTAGCTTCCTCGCACACCAATTCAATGGTGTCCCCGATGTCTGGTTTGATGTGTGTCCGTGTGGCTTTGTGTCTTTTTGCATGCGGCCTGTGTTGCCATCGCCTGAAGCACACTGATGCACTGACGCTCCCTTTGTTTGGCCACCACCAGAGACGTTAAGCCAGGGGACGCCTGCCAAGAAACTGGAGGACACGATGCGCCTGGCGGAGCTTTGCATCGAGGCTTTTCAGCAGAATGAAGAGCACCACTCAGAGGTTAGGCTCTTCTCCGTTACTCTAACCACTGCAGCTTGTGGCTCGCTCCAATTTCCTGCAAGCAAAAGCCCCCCCCACTCCTTTGAGCTCACAGTTTAGGCTGATGCTCCAATGCAGTGCTGGGGGAAACCTGAATTGTCAGAGGTGCTGTCCTTTGTATGAAGCATTAAACTGAGGTTCCTTCTGTGCCTGTTCAGGTGGACATTAAAAATCCCACAGCGCAGTTGAATTAGCTGAGGTTTATCTACAGGAAGAGGTTACACTGGGCAGGAATTCCTGGAAACAGCCACTATACTGTGCAGGAATTACTGAGAATAGCCACTACACTGGGCAGGAATTACTGAGAACAGCCACTCCATTGGGCAGGAATTACTGGGAACAGTCACTACACTGGGCAGGAATTACTGGGTACATGGAAACACTGCGCTAGAATTACTAAAGACATCCTTGCCGCTGTGAAACCACTTGTTTGTTCTCTGTCTCAAGCATTCACTGTGCAGACAGACCACTCGCTCACTTTTGTTAACTTGGCTTTAAATCTTGGTTTCTTTTCGCCCTACTGACACTTCCACTCACACGGATTGGTGAAGGGAAGAGAGGTACGTGACCCGTTAGTATGAATCAGTGATTGATTGATTGATTGATTGATTGATTGATTGATTGATTGATTGATTGATTGATTGAGTGAGTGAGTGAGTGAGTGAGTGAGTGAGTGAGTGAGTGAGTGAGTGAGTGAGTGAGTGAGTGAGTGAGTGAGTGAGTGATGATTAGACATTTGCTGTGGTAAGTGTGGCTTGCATGCCATTTATTGACATTGAGGACAGCAGATGAGCTGTGGGTAACGAAAAACCTCTTGTTTTCTGTCCTGAAATTGCCTTTCACAACTCAGATAGAAAGACACTCACACACACTTTATAGTAAATCTTGAAATTCTCTTTGTAAACCCTCAACTACAAGGGTTATTCGTATTATTATTAATATTATAAATTTAGAACATGTTTATAATATGGCTTTTTTTTTACATGTTTTTCACCTTAATACTAATTGATTTGTTATATAAGTCTTTATATGTTTCAGCATGTTTTACCACGACTGTATTACATTTTAAAATGCCTTTGAGGCTTTTATGAGCTGCGTGTTTTAATGTCTTAATCGATATGTCCATGTTTTAATAAGAGAGTGATGCTTTTCGTGTTTTGACATGTCTGATGTATGTCATGTTTGAAATTGTGCTTTAACGTGTTTATTTCCAGGTCTCAGTAGGTGTAGTGCATTGTTCTGGAAAACATGCAGTCACTACACATCACAGCAAAACCCTGTGAAGTGCTTTTAGGTGTCTGGATGACTTAGGACGTGAAAGGCGCTATACAGTAAAACATGTATAAGTCCTATCTTTATAAATCATATAATCGTCTATGTCATACAGTCACCCAAGTCGCATTCAGTTCCCTTATCAAAACCACTCAGATTTCTTTGCACTACTTGTATTAATCATCTTCTAACTCGTAACACCGCTTCCCTATCCTCCATTATGCCCGCATTGATGGCTGCATTCAATCGCAGTAAATGACGTTTTTACCCGTCAATGTATGCGAAGGAGAATTTAATTTTACATGATTCAATGCAATTCCAATGCTTGCCGGGGCACAGGCAGCGTCAAATCAAGATGAATTGATTCGCAGGAAATGTAGTCGACCCGTTACTGCAGGTGCATTTACTGGCTGCATTAAAGTACGCATGCACAGTGTAAATTATTGATTGAATCGGATTTTATACAACTGATACAGTTTGCCTGCAACTCGGACTTCACGTAACAGCAAAACAAAATTATATTTGTAAAGCGCCTTTCATGTCAGGAGGACGTCCCAAAAGTAAGCCATAATTAAAATCCCGACTGACATGACTCATGTGAGTTTTACTGTATAAATACAATTTGCGCCCTTCATAAGTCTCGGAAGGCTTAACAGTGGCATAGATTGAGACTAAATGTATATTTTGCCCACAAAATGTACAGTAATTTCACTTGACAGTATATTCTGTGAAGCACTTTAAGATGTCTCGAAGACATGATAAGGCGCTATATCAAATGCAAGGATTATTATTATTATTAGATGTACTACAATGTTTTAATACATTTTAGAATGAATCGCCCATCAAAGTGCATTGGCTGTCTGTTGTCTCCTAGGCCTTTTCCTGGTGGCCAGATCTTATGACTGAACACGCCGAGATCTTCTGGTCTCTCTTCTCTGTGGACATGGACAGCACTCTACAAGGACAACCTCTGGACTCTTGGCAGAGCTTCCCTCTCTTTCAGATTCTCAACAATTACTTCAGGAACGAATGTGAGTGCTGCTCTCCCACGCACCCTCAAACACAAGGGTTATTCATATTATTAATATTATAAATTTAGAACAGTTCCCAGAAGAAAGTAGTTGAGGTCAATTTGCTTTGAAAAAAAAGTAATTTCTATAAATGATATTGTGTTCGTCTTGTGTAATTACTATTTAGATTCATTCTCTGGTTGGTGAGTCCGGAGAACATCAATTCCACATCATCACCAAAAAATAGACACACAGGGAGAGCTTAGAAGATATTATTCTACACACGTGGAGGGTTATTAGGACATGAAACTCTTGATTCGGAACTGATAATTGCATTTAAAAAGGAAATCAGCAAAATATCTACAAGGGAAAAAAACACGGGAGAGAAGTGAGACAGATACAGACATGATGGAGCAGCAAATTCTATTCTCAATAATTATTCGCATTAATAATGATAATCTTTGCATTTGATGGCACTCCTTTCAGGTCAGGAAGTCATGCTTCATAGATTTACTGTAATGTGTAGTGACTGGGTATTTGCTGGCTGCGCTAAACTCCTTACCCCATCACACCAGTCCTTATTCCACTCGCCTCTGTTTACCTCGCAGTAAGTAGAGACCCGGTGATTAGTCAATTGCCGATTACCTTCCGGGCGTAATAATGCTTCCAACAAAAAATTAAATGATAAAAAATTGGTCACTCAATCCATGGAGGACATTACTGTGAGTAATCGCCTGCCACATTTCACCCACAAAATATACAGTCAATCCACTTTACACAATATATCTCTGAAGCGTTTTGAGACATCTCAATGATGTGATAAGGCGTTATATCAAATGCAAGGATTATTACTAAAACCTACCTCCTCTGAGGACCTTCCTCTTCGACCGTGCTTACGGTCACCTCCCCATGGCTCTGTGTCAGGCTCCACCACTCTTAAGTGCTCCGAGACGCTACCCTACGTGAAGTGCCTATGTTAATACAGGCTGTTGTTGATTTTATTATTTATCTATTGGGTGTTGACATTGTGAAATTGGGAGTGAGGTAAAAATAATATAATAATAATCCTGGCCTTTGATACAGAGCTTTACCAGAATATTGAGATGTCTCAAAGTGCTTAGAAGCATAGAAACATTGGCCATTCAGCCCCTCAAGCCTGTTCCACTATTCTATAAGATCACTGCTGATCTGTACCCGTCATTGCCCCATATCCCTTAATAGCCTGACCTAACAAATAGCTATCTAACTTTACAGGATTTCCTGTAAAGTGTAGTGACTGTGTATCTTGTAGGCAAACACAGCAGACAATTTGTACACAGCATGGTCCCACAAACAACCATGAAGTGAGTGACTGATTTTATTTGATGATTGTCGGCCCAGACACCAGGAGAGAGAAATTCTCTTCCAGTAGTGCCATGGGATTGTTAACATCCACCTGGACAGGCACCATTTAACGTCTTATCCAAAGGACTTTGGTTTAACATCTCACCCAAAGGACAGTGCCTCTGACAATGCAGCACTTCCCCCAGCACAACACTGGACCATCAATGAGAGACTGTGAGCTCAAAGCCCCCAATGTGGGGCATGAATCCACAACCTTGTGGCTCAAACAGTGCAACCAGTTGAGCCAGGCTGAGACCTAGATTTGAGATATTTGTACAATACATGACGGTAGTTAAATTTCAGGGAGGTTTTTTTCTGTGGAAAGCTTCATTAAGGGTGAATATCACTGAATATCTGGATACAAGGGACAGTCCCATCCTATTGTTCATGTATCGTCATGGCTCCTTTCTGGGGAAATTTGAAGCAGTTAACTTTCGTGATCCTTAGGGTAAGGCAAAATTAAAATGGACAGAGGCATTAAAACGTAATGTGAAATTAAAATTACAGTTATTCTGATGCACAGAATTAATGCAGGCAATTAGCGTTTAGCCACGTTTTATAATTAAGCTTTGACAAACTGGGACTTTCTCATCAATCAAACTGGTCCCAAGTTCATTAAAGACCAATTATTCACAAGGTAACAATTAATAATAATCACAATAATGCTTGCATTTCATACAGAGCCTTTCACGTCAGTAGGACATCTCAAAGTTCTTCACAGTGACTGTTTTGTATGAATGCGCAGCAGACAATTTACGCGCAGCAGCGTCCCACAAATAGTCTGAGCCATGTGCAAGCCTGGCTCAGTCAGTAGTATTCTCGGATCTGAGTCAGATAGGTGTGGGTTTAAGCCCCATCTTGGGACTTGGAACTGATATAGTCTATACTAACGCTCCAAAGCAGTGCTGCATTGTCAGAGTTGCCATCCTATAGATGAGACGTTAAACCAAGGTCCTATCTGTGTCTGTTCAGGAGGACGTTAAAGATCCTGTGGCGCTATTGAAAAAGCGAAGGGAGTTTCTCTCTCCTGGTGTCCTGGCCAACAATCCCACAGATAAGATTAATCTCTTACTTCATGGCTGTTGTGGGGACGTGGCTGTGTGCAAATTGGCCTCCCCGTTCACCCAGAAAATGCACTTTACAGTAAGTCCTATCAAATGTGATTAGGTACTGTATCAAATATAAAGATTATTATTCCTGACAACCAAACTGGGTAATTGTCGTAGTTACCAAAAGAGGACAGTGTCAAACTGGTTTTGGGGAATTAAATGCAGTCAAACAACAGCTGCTGGAAGGCGTTACTGGAGTTCGTGAACAAATATTCTTATATCGAGCATTTGAACTCCACCCTGATTGGTTTGGAGAGAGGTAAGTAGTTGCTGCTTATGCTCCGGCTCTCCAATGGGAGGAAGGGATGTGTGTCTGAGGCTTGGATAGGAAGATGGTGGCAATGCTTTCATATATTTCATGCTGAGCTGTGTTGCCTACCGGGAAGTTCGCAGAAGTTCCTGGTACCTACCATCCACCTAGTGCGGGCTCAAACTTACTCTTGTCAGATGTCAAATGACCAACTAGTAACTATCCTCCAGAGTGGATGGGAGAATGTAAGCAGTTAGAGCTGAAGTGAGCTGAGAGCTCAGAGCTTAGACCTTATATCTTAAAACTGAACTGCCTCCAAGTGATATGCTTGGCAATGAAATGTCAGAATCGAGCAATCCCTCTGTGATGGTCTTTAGCCAATTGGTTCCTCAGTACTCCAGGGCACTGCTGATGACAGTCTGGCTCACTGCCGGGACTTGGAAGGGTAGGCCTCTCACTGAGGGCAGGGACTCTTCCCACTCAGCTTCTGTTAACCCTGCAAACCAAAGCCCTAATGGGTAGGGTGGTCCTAGCTAGACAAGCAGCGGGAAGCTTGCCAGATAGTAATCTCAATGGAAAGCCATGCAGTTGTAGCTGGTTAGACTCCAGCAGTTATCCCAGAGCCTTGACTCTTCGCAACCTGTGCCAAATACTCTCCGGGAATTAAGCAAGCAGGATGCATCCCTCGAGGGAGAGAGTGCGCATTCCAATCCAGCCACAGGGAAATTTCTATGAGTATGTGGTGTACAAATGTTGAATCTCAGTCTGGTTTGGATACTCTGGTGATGTTTCTCTGTGTGTAGTTAGATCATCAACAAGTTTCATTCATGTAACACATTATACTCTAGTGCTCAGCAGAGGAGAGCAACAAGGATGATCCCCAGTCCTAGAGGAATGAGCAACAATTGACAAGCTAGGGCTCCTTAATCTTGAGATAATATGACTTAGATGAGACTTCATAGAGGTATATAAAATGTTAAACGGGATTGAAAAGGTAAACCCAGATCAATACTTTAGCACGCACTCAGACATAGAACAAGACAACACAGGTTTGTAAAGAATTGTAAAGGGAAACTTCAGGACAGATATTAGGAGGTTTTTCTTCACCAACAGATAATTGACAACTGGAACAGGGTTCCAGTAAGGATGGTTGAGGCCAGGACACTGGGACTCGTTTAAAAAGCAGCTCGATGCTGTGATGGGATACCGGTTGGACAGGCAATGGGGAGGGATGGGGCAAAGGACCTCCCTTAACCAAATCAGCCTTGTGACATAGCAAATGCCAATAAAGATCCATGAATGTTTCTCATGTTGCCAATAATTAGCTCACTATACAGAGAAGCTGCAATACCTGCCAGATGTGCGAAGTGTTCCTAGTCAGACATCTGTGCACAGAAACCTCATTGCACATAAATTAGCACTGTGGGCTCAGGTCCTGCATGCTGTCCTGCTAGGTGCTAGGTAATAAGCAAAACAGAGAAGGTGGAAACTGTGAGGAATCAATGAGCTTGTCTGTTAGCTCAGCAGTTATGATGGCATTGAGATTTACAACACAGAAAAAGGCCATTTCGACTATTGTGCCTTACAGATGAGACCAAGGCCCCATTTGTGCCTGTTCAGATGGACTTTAAACATCCCGCAGTGCTATATTATTATCATTATTGGAAAAGAAAAGGGAGTTTCTGACTCCCCACTGTCCCCAACAATTCCACCCACCCCCCCACCCCACTGAAGGGATGTTGCTGTGCGCAGATTGGCAGCTGCATTTCGCCCACAAAATACACAATCACAATAGCAGCAGCAACCACCACTTTATTTCTTTGTTCAGGGAAGCTAGACTTTATGGTAAAATCCTGTGAAGCGCTTCGAGGTGTCCTCCTGACGAGAAAGTCCCTCACGCTCGCCCAGGGCATTACTGTGCTTAATGCCGAGCTTTGGAAGCTGAGTTGGAGACACCGTGACTGGAGCTTTTTAGCCAAAGTATCCCTCGGCAGGTATGGCAGTTGCTATAATCACAGTGTCTCTTGTTGCCCACACAATAGTAATAGTTTCAGTCAAGAAAATTGGTTTTCTGACCGCACTTTGGTGTGCTTTTACTGTTTCATCTTGTCTGTCTTCAAGGACAACAAGGACCCAATGCAGGTTAAGCTTGTGGTGTATAAGACTTGTGAGCAACCAGTCCTTCTTTGTGGTTCTGAACTCCTGGGGATGCAACGGGAGAGGCTTCCTCCAATGCATTTGTAAAGTCCAGGATCAAGCATTGAGATGGTCATGTGGCAAATATAGGGAGCAGCTACAGGGAGGGAGAGTTCCTGCCAACACTGACCTATCACTAAGCACCGTAGAGGCAGAGCCTACCTCACAGTGTTTGCCAAAGCCCCTCACATGCGGACCTGTGAAGCGCTTTGGGAAGTCCTCTTGACATGAAAAGGCACTGTGTCACAGATGCCAGGATTATTTATTCATTAATGAATTTAATTCCCTCTGTTTCTCCTGAAGCCCATTTATGTAACGGGAAGTTTCACAATCACTTGCAAGAGAGTTTTGTCCCCCTGGTGGTGCGTTACATCGACCTGATGGAATCGGCCATCGCACAGTCTATCCACAAGGGCTTCGAACAAGAGGCGTGGCACCCAGTCAAGTGAGTGTTTCTCTGGTACAAAAACCATAACAGTCACCCTCGAGAAAGCGTGTGGGCGTGTGCGCAGGGTGGGGCACTCTTCAACAAAACAAGAGAGCAACATAGAATCTCAGGCTCCTTCATTATGCAGTCACAAGATCAGTCCGGATGAAGAAGACCCCTCAACCCATCTGATCTCATCCCTCCAGAACACCCACCTTACCAGCACCCCCATCACAGCATCAAGCTGCTTTTTAAATGAGTCCCAGTGTCCTAGTTTCAACCCACCCTTCCTGGGAACCCTGTGCCAACCGTTAGTTAATCTCTGGGTATAGAGGATCTTCCTGGTGTCTGTCCTGAAATTGCCTTTTACAAATCAGAATCCCTCACCTCTCCTCACTCTTTCCCTCCGTCCCTTGTTCCCTCCCTCTCTCATGCTCTCACTCCCTTGTTCTCTCACTCTCTCAATCTCTCTGTCACTCTCACTCCATCACTCCCTCACGTGCTCTTGCTCCCTCACTTCTTCCATGGGCGAATCTCTTCACCCTCTCTCATGAACTCGCTCCCTTGCCCCTCACTTAGATGAGTCTCCTCTCATTCCCTCACAGGGTGAAAGTCTCACTCCATTGCTACCCCACTCCCTCCCTCTCTCACTCCTTCAATCTCACTCAGTACCTCCCTTATTCCTCGTTCTCTCACTTCTCGCATAGGTGAGTCTCCTCTCACTTGCTCACTCGCTCACTCCGTCGCTCTCTGACCCCTCACTCCATCACCCCTCTGATGTGGAATCTGCTCTCACTGTGCCGTCCATACTCTGACATTGTCCTGATTCTCTTTCCTGCAGGAACCTGACCAATAACCTTGCTAACATGAGCCTACCCAAGGTCCCGAGCCTGCCTCTTAACCTGCCGCAAATGCCTAGCTTTTCCGCCCCCTTGTGGATGGCCTCTCTATCTGATTCCACGTGTGTATACACCAATTCATGAAGTGGCCGAGCTGCATGCCAGTGAAAGATTTGCATGATCTGCACATTTGCTTGTCTGCTGTATGTGTGTGTGTGTGTGCATGGTTGTTACAGTGATAACAATAATCCTTACATTTGATACAGTGCTATTCACGTCAGGAGGATGTCTCAAAGCACTACACAAGATTCACTGTAAGTGCAATGACTGTGTATTTTCTAGGCAAGCGCATCAGCCAATTCGCCCTCAGCAACGTCCCACAAACAGCCATGAAATGGATGGACAATTTTATCTGGGGAATTGTTAACTAGGACACCGGAAGAGATAAATTCCCTTCTCTTTTCCAAAGTGTTGCGGGATCTTTAACATCCACCTGAACAGGCACAAACAGGAGCTCGGTTTAACGTCGCATCTGAAGGGTGGCACCTCCGACAATGCAATGTTCTCCCTAGCACTGCACTAGAGCTTCAGCACACATAGAGGGAAGGGATTAGAGGGAATGGAGAAAGAGTAAGGCTTTGGGATTAGGATCAATGGCTTTTTGGAGATGATCCGAATAGCACTGTACTGGAGCATCAGCCTAGACTGTGAGCTCAAAGTCCCTGACTTTGGAGCTTGACCCACAACCTCCTGACTCAGAGGTGTGAGTGTGAGTGAGCCAACCGGACAGCTAAGGTCTCAGCATTTCCTGATCTCTCTTTTCAAAGTCGCTACTGCAGTATGGGTCCTAGAAACAGGTCCAAAGAGGTGACTATTTAGTTCTCCTGTTTAAGACATGATGTTGGCACAAAAAGCTTTGGGAACAGTGAGGGAGTGGTGAGAAATTGGCAGCGGGGTGTGCTGTTGCTGTACAGAAATGGGAAGCCTAAATCCTGTGCTAATTGTCTGGAAGCTGAAACCACACCACTGTTTTGTGGCTCAGTGCCTCTCTCTACAGCTGTTCCACATAATTACTGAGCTTAACGCAGCCACTTCCTGTACAGGAAGATCACTAATCAAAACAGTGTGGACAGCTTGCAGCGAGCTCTCCTCTACAACACAGAATGTGTACAGTGATTTACAATTTATCCCTCCATCCGACCAGTCCGCGCCGGGTTTTTTTGTGTTTCAGACACCCGCTGATCACCGTAATGGGTTTCCACATGAATCAGACAACCGGCTGATCACTGTGAGGAGTCTCCATGTGGGATAGACACCGTGCTGATCACGGTGATTGATTTTTGCATGTGTCAGACACCTGGGTGACAAAATAAACCGGAGATATTTGCACGGGATGCGGAGGCAGCTTTTTGGATGCTTCCAGGAGCCGCAGAAAGCTGGGTTCTCTAATTAAGCCCCTATTTCAGGTCTTTACCCAAATTCCGTATGGCATTGGTCTGAAACATCATAAGGGAGCGAGCGGTCCTGCGGGCTGAGACTGGGTAGAATTTTGTGTGGCCGGTTTGGCGCGAATGGTGGTCCCAAGATACCAACAGCCAAGCACGGCCCCGGCACTCTCCACAGTTTGCAGCGGACAGTGACTTCTGGCTGTTTCAGAGTATGGCATTGGCCGAACGTTAGCTGGCCCTGCTTTCTGCCATCCGACACCTTCAATCCGCCCCAAGCACAGCTCTCAGCTTGCACTGTCTCGTTGGGAGTTGACACCGCGGGTGTTTGAATGCGTGTGCAGATGCTCGCTGCGTTTCCTTTGTCTGCGCAGTTCCATGTTGTTTTGCAAGGTGTTTTGTTTTGCAAGCAAATTGATTGCTTTGTATTTAATTTAATTGCCGGGAATGTGCAACAGAGCCGAGCGCCGTCTGAGTGGGTGTGGGTTTAATTCTCAGGGGATTAAAGGTTTCTCAGGAAGCTCATTGTTTTTTGTACATGTGGCCATAGAAAACCAGGGTCGAACTCTTACCTTGCTGGTACAAAAGCTGGCACCTGGCAAAGGCAAGTTATTTTACCCACCAGTTGTCGCTCTCGATTGGAACGCAGTCAATGTCTCCGCCACCAGCCAGAGAATCCTGGACACTGGATTTCTAATAACACCAAGTCGGCAGCGCTCTTGCCTCTGAGTCAAGCCCACGTCGGATAGTCTCAACAGACCCATACAGTGCTAGGGGTGGGAGCACCCCTAGCACCACATTGTCGGATAAGATCTTAAACCGAGTTCCCCTTCTGTGCCTGTTCAGGTGGACGTTAAAGATACCACCCATAACACTGTGGAAAAGAGAAGCAAATTTCTCTCTCCCGGTTCCTGCCTGACATCCCCCAAATAAAATGGGTCACTTACTTCAGGGGGTTGTTGCTGTGCACAAATTGGCTGCTGCATTCACTTACAAAACACTCAATCACTACACTTTACGGTAAATGTGGAGTCCCATAGCGTAGTGGTTTAGCATGCTTGCCTTTGCAAGCATGCTAAGACCCGGATTCGAATCCCAGGTGGGGCGAAACCTTAGGTAGGTTTCCTTAATTCATACGCCTGTTTACCTAGCACTACGTAAGAACCTGGTTGTTGTTCAATTGGCAGATCGCTTTCTGGAGGTAAAAATGCCTAATCCCTCAAAAAAACTCAAACCACGACTGTTTGTGGGACCCTGCCATGTTTTGCCCACAAATACACAGTCAATCCACTTTACAGTATATTCTGGGAAGTGCTTTGAGACGTCTCAACGATGCGATACAGCACTATATCAAATGCAAAGGATTATTATAATATAAATCCTGTGAAGTATTTTGAGACTGATGTGACATGAGAAGAGTGATATTAAATGCAAAGATTACTATAATTATTAAAGTCAAAAATTGCCAATGGCATTAGGGGAGATGTTGACAGCAGTAACCTAATACTTAGGTTGTGACTGTGGTTACCAGTTGTTCCCTCCCACCTGAAGCCTTGTGGAACATGTCTACGTCTCTGCAAATGGAGGTCGGGATGTGTTGACATCGAGCTCCAAACTGGCCCCAGGTGCGGGCCAGTTCTGTGCGAGCTAACTCCTCGCTCAGGGCTGGGCTGAGATGAATAGATTGATGGTCACAGAGGCCATGGGTTGCTGTGAGACCAGGGCATCTCCCAATAATGACCCACGCACCCTCTAATCATGAATTCAAAGCACGACATCTTGACCGACAGAGCCGTGAATGTATGAGTGTTTGACTGGCCCTGTTTGTAGAGTTAATCCTTTAATCCCCTCACAGCTGCTTCTCAATAGCCTGCCCGGCCTTGCTCCTTTATTTTTCTTTCACACAATCGCCGGTGGTTTTTGTTTTCTCCCGTTTCCGTTCATGTTGTTTAATCGTCCAAGAACCATTCTTCTTCCCGTTATGGTCCTATCAATTGTACACAGTCACGGATAGTCACCACGATCCCTGACAGATCTGACAGTGCGGATAACCAGACACTGCAGATAACTGGACATCACTCAAAGGACACGTTGGCTGCAGTGTTGATGGAAATTTGTTCCAATGCCAGTTATACTGTCACTACAGTGCTCCACTGTGCCAGCCCTTTCTCTTCTCTATCTTGTCTACCACACTTCCTTGCTCTGACTTTCTCTATCTCTCACATACCCTTTCTTTCTCATTCACACTTTCCCGCTCACTCTGCCTTTTTGACTTTTTCTTTCATTCTCCTGGGACGATGCTATAAATTCTGTTGAGCATCAAATAAAATATTTCTTGCATTTGATATCATGATTTATCACATCACTGATGTTTCAAAGCACTTCAAGTATTTACTGTGTGGGCAAACACTGCAGCCAGTTTGCACATACCAACGTCTCCCACAAACAGCCATGAAATTAATGAATTTGCACACAGTGATGTTATCTGAGGGATTGGCGACCAGAGCATCGGGAGAAAGAAACTTGCTTCCCTTTTCCAAAAGCGGCATAGGATGTTTAACTCCCACCTGAACAGGCACGGATGGGAATTTGGCTTAACATCTCATCCGAAGGAACACCTTCGACGTCGCTGTGCACAAATTGGCTGCTAGGTTCCCTTCAAACACGCAGTCATGGCACTTGACAGTGAATCCTGCAAAGTGTTTTGAGACGTCGTCCTGATGATGGAAAGGCAAATCAAACCTCCCGCTGTTTGATTGGGATTGAGCTGCCCACATCCAGTCTGTTTCTCTCCTAGCAGAGGCCTCTTGTGTTGAGCCATTCTTCTTGCCTCCCCCAACCTTGCATGCATCCTAGTCTGTGGCTGCTCTCTCTGCAAGTGCTATCTCTGTGTTTCTCCAGCCCTTGCGGCTGCCAAAGGGGTCACACTGGTCTCACTCTGGTATTGGTCTCCCTCCCCCTCCCCTCCAGGAACGGTTCCTCCACCTCAGAGGATCTTTTCTGGAAGCTGGACGCCTTGCAGATATTCGTTTATGATCTGCACTGGCCAGAACCCGAATTCTCCCAGCACCTGGACCAGAGGCTCAAGCTCATGGCCAGTGACATGATCGAGGCCTGTGTAAAAAGGTAGGTGTACAGACTGTTTAGATGTGCGTGCGTATGCACTGTGTATAGAGGCGTGAAGTTGTATAGGCTGTGTATAGAGGTGTGCGCGTGTACAGACTGTGTATACAGGTGTGTGTGTGTACAGTAATGCTGGCGTAATGGCAGAGGTGCAGAATAACCCTGCTCTTGTAATTCTGGTTGACCAGGACAAGGGCAGCATTTGAGTTAAGGCTGCAGAAAATGAGCAGATCGACAGACTGGAGAGTTCCGGCAGGTGTCTGCACCATGTTCAATGTGCTTATCGATGCCAAGAAACAGTGCACCAAACTCTGCCTGCTGAACGGAGCACAAGAGGTAGGACTGTCTGTCAATTCTACCTGTTAGCCCGGCTCAGTCACTCACACTCTCACCTCTGGGTCAGGAGATTGTGGGTTCAAGCTCCACATCAGGATGCTGAGTTCATAGTGCAGGCTGCATTGTCGCAGGTTCCATCCTTCAGATGAGATATTTAACCAAGGGCTCGTCTGCTTATCTTCAGGTGGATGTTAAAGATTATAATAATAAATATTGTATTCGATATAGCACCATATCACATTGGGTGGGAGGATGTCTCAACGTGCTTCACAAGGTTCACTGTAAAGCTTAATGATTGTGTTTTTTGTGAGTGAACAGAAAATTCGGACTATTGGAAAAGAGAAGGGAGTTTCTCTCTCCCGGTGTCCAGGCTGACAATTGCCCTCCAAGATAAAGTTGTTCATTCACTTCATGGCTTTTTGTGGGACTTTGAAGTGTGCAGTGGATAAGGCCCAATATCAAATCAGCCTGGCAGTCTTCCCTCTGACTCAGAAAGTTATGGGTTCAAGCCCTACATTGGGATTTGGAAAAATGTAGTATGAGCTGTCACTCCAATGGAGTGCTGGGAGTGTGTTGCATTGCCAGAGGTGCCATCCTTTGGATGAGATGCAAGCCAAAGCCTTGCTATGCCCGTTCAGGTGGACATTAAAGATCCCATGGCACTATTCGAAAAAGATAAGGGAGTTTCTCCCATTCTACTAGCCAACAAATCCGCCAAATAAAAATTGGTCACTTGCTCCATGGCTTTTTGTAGGACATTGCTATCTGCAAGCTGGCTGCTGTATTTTGCCCATAAAATACACGGTGAATCCACTTTACAGTACATCCTGTGAGGTGCAAGGATTATTATAATTATAGTCAGAAATTGTCAATTGCATGGGGTGGGTGGGTGGGTTCACAGCAGTAACCTAATTCTTGGGTTGTGACTGTGGTGATCTCTGCAGCTAAAAGCTCACTCCCCTGATGGTGGGGGCAGGGGAATATGAAGCAGGGTGATATCCAACTGAGTGGCGGATGCAGTCGTTTTCCGGGGGTTCGAGAGATAGGGTGAGGGTGAGGTTGTAGAGCGATTGGAAAGCAAGGATCTTGAATTTGATCTTCGCGGGGTGGAGGTGTGGTGGGAGCTACTGGAATTTACGTCAACCCTGGTGGTGAGGCTCAGTGGTGAGTGGGCACCTACCATTGCTTGTCACGTCAGATGTGTTGTGTGTGTGTATGTGTGAGTGTGGACGCTATTCTGCGTAAGGGCGCTTAAAAATGCAAGTTGTTGCTATTTGTGTGTGTGTGTGTGTGTGTGTGCACGTCTCCCATTTGTTGGACTTTGTGTTTTCATAATCCAACGCAATTTTATTTTACCCCTTTCATGCGGCTGATGGTTATTTTGCGGGATGACTTTGATTTACTTTCGCTCATCACTGTCTGTTCTTCTTCCCATGTTACACTTTGTTGTGCTCATTCGCCGCTCCAGTTTAGTAAGCAATGGGTAAGTGCTGATCTTTTGTCTATTATTACCAACGCTCACAGATTGTACCTTTTGGTGACGTACTTCCCTTTCCATGGTCAAAATTAATCAAGGCCCAGTCTGTAGTTCTCCTCTCAGGATAGATATCAGCGTGGCTCACTTAGTGCTTCTGGATCAGAAGGTTCAAGCCCATGTTGGGGACTCTGAGCTCACAGTCTCAGCTGATGCTCCAACATAGTACTGGAGAGAATGCTGCGTTTTCGGAGATGTAGTTTTTTGATGAGATGTTAAACCAAAGTCCCATCTGTGCTTGTTAGTTAACTGGGTTTGGTGTCCAAACTCCATACCACTGTCACCCCACTGCTTGCCAGGCTCCATTGGCTCCCTGTTGCAGAACGGATCAATTTCAAGATCCTCACACTTATGAATCAGTTCACGGCCTGACACTCTACGACCTCTCCAACTTGCTCACGCCCCACTCCACTACCCATCCCCTTCACTCAGCCAGCTCCGGCCTCCTGCATACCCCTTGTCCCCTGCGCTCCACCATCAGTGGCTGTGCTTTCAGCCACTATGCCCCGAGACTCTGAAACTCTCTGTCTCAATCCCTCTGCCTTGTTCTTCTTGTCCATCTTCAGATCACTCCTGAAGACCTTCCTATTCAACAGTACCCATGGTCATCTCCCCTCTCCCCGACTCAGGGTCAACCTCCGCCATTATTAAGCGCCCCGAGATGCTATCCTGCGTGAAGGGCGCTGTGTAAATGCAAGTCATTGTTGTTATTGGTGTGCTGATTTCTGATTCTATACTGAAGCTGTCTAAATCTACTGCTCTCCATCTACCCGCGATCCCAACCTCAGTTTAATGACTTGTCCGAATAAACGTATTGTGAGTTGCACTGAATCCAAGGGTGTCTCGGTGACAGAATTTCAGATCACCCATTCTCTGCGTGAGGCATGTCGCTAGGTCAGAAAGCTGGGAAAGGATGAAAGCAAACCCTGCAGTGATGGAAATAATAACATAACAATGTGTTATAGGAAGCAGTTCATTCAATCCCCAGCCCTTTGCCAAGAGCAATATCAAGCTTTAATGTATTGCTCTACCGTCTGTCCCCGACTACGTGTCTTTACACAATAATCTGGCCTCTAACACTGCCTGTTGTTACCATTTCTGACACCTTGCTGCATTCTGTTTCCATGTGAGGGCATCACTCTGAAAACCCCGGGGGTTTTCCCACCTCCACAATCACATTCCACTCCTCGCGACCCACTCCCCTTACTGTCCTCATCTCCATTCCACTGGTCCTCAAGCTGAGCTGCGGATCTTAGTTGGGTGAGCACTCTGGCCTCTGAGTTAGAACATTGTGGGTTCAAGACCCACGTCAGGGTTTTGAGTTCGTAGTCCACTGCTCCAGTGAAGGGCTGGAGGAGTTGGGGGTGCCGTCCTTCAGATGAAATGTTAAATCAAGGTCCCATCTGTGTCCTGCTCGTGGCGCTATTGGAAACGAGAAGGAGTTTCTCCCTCCCGGTGTCCTGGCTGACAATCCCCCAGATAAAATTGGCTACTCACTTTATGGCTGTTTTGTGGGAAGTTGCTATGCGCAAACTGGCTGCTGTGCCGTCCTACAAAATACATTGTCTTTGCACTGTCCAATGAATCCTATGAAGCACATTGAGACGTCCTTCTAACATGATAAGGCGCTGTATCAAATGTAAGGATTATTATTTCTCAATATGAGAGAGTCTCCCCTAATTGTTGCAGTTTTTTGCTGAAACACAAAAACGCTTGTGAACATAAGAATTAGGAGCAGGAGTAGGCCATTCGGCCCCTCTAGCCTGCCCCGTCATTCAATAAGATCATGGCTGATCTATTCTAACTCCACCTACCCGCCTTATCCCCGTATCCCTTAATCCCTTTATCCAAAAGAAATCTATCAATCTCAGTCTTGAATATGTTCAAGGACTGAGCATCTACAGTCATTTGGGGTAGAGAATTCCATAAATTCACTACCCTCTGAGTGAAGAAGTTTTTTCTCAACTCAGCGCGAAAGGGCTTATCCCTAATTTTAAGACTGTGACCCCTGGTTATAGTTTCTCCAACCAGAGGATAAAGTCTCCCACTGTCTTTTCTGTCGTGCCCCTTAATAATCTTATAGGTTTCTATAAGATCACCTCTCATTCTTCTGTATTCTAGAGAATATAGGCCTAAATTGCTCAACCTATCCTCATAACTCATCCCCCTCATCCCTGGGACCAACCTAGTGAATCTACCCTGTACCCCCTCCAAGGCGAGTACATCCTTTCTTAAATAATGAGACCAAAACTGCACACAATACTCTATGTGCCGTCTCACCAGGGTCCTATACAGTTGCAGCAAGACTTCCCTACTCTTTATATTCTAACCCTTTTGTAACAAATGCCAACATACCGTTAGCCTTCCTATTTGCTTGCTGCACCTGCAAACCAACTTTAGTGTGCAAGGACATCCAAGACCCTCTGAACTCTAACACTATCGAGTTTCTCCCCTTCTAAAAAATAATCTGCTCTCCTGTTTTTGCCACCTAGGTGGATGACCTCACCCTTCCCTACATTATACTTCATCTGCCACCTATTTGATTGAGATTGTCAGCCAGGACACTGGGAGCAAGAAATTCCCTTCTCTTTTAGAATAGTGCCATGGGATCTTAAACAGGCAGATGCGACCACGGTTTAACTTCTCATCCGAAGGACGATATCTCCGACAGCGCTCCCTGTGCACTGCATTGAAGCGTCACCCTATGGGTTCCTAGTGCTGATGTGGGGTTTGAACCCATAATCTTCTGTTGACGATTCAGAGACGAAAGTATGAGAGACTGAGCCAGGCTGACTCACTTCAGCACTGTAGGAAGGAGAAGCCAAAGGATCAATGATTCAGGTTCAATTTGACTGGTGCTGAGCAGCAGACCATTCAGAACCTTGGCAAAGGACTGAGTTTTAGGGCCAAGCTATAACAACTTTAGACGCCCTTTTTACTAGAAATTAGTTTTCTGGTCACCGTGCATGTGACACTTGGAAATCTCTTACCGTGCTTAATAATCTCCAAACGAGACTGAGAGTTCCATGTACACCATCTACTCATAGAAATTCCAGTGTGTGTCTAGAATGGAATTCACACTCTCCCCGGAGGAATGTATCCTACTTACCTAATTCTGGAGAGTATTAGACGCAGGTTGGTGAAAGCCAAGGGTTGTAGACCTCAGACTGTGCATTGGGGTAACTGCTGGAGTCTAACCAGCTAAAACCACATAACTTGCTATTGAGAGCATTCCCATTGCTTGTCCAGCTAGGACAACCCGGGTTAATGGAAGCTGAGTGGAAAGAATCTCAGCTCACTCTTCCACCCACTCAGAGAGGAATGAAGATAAACTAATAATCTAATAATAATTGGAGACAAATTAAACTTTACAAGAAGCAATAGATAAAAATTTCAGTTTTGAATTCCACCCGCTCACCTTTAGACAATCCCAGTACAGCGGAGTATGCCATAGGCGGAGGTATAATAAAGTACAGTTATTCAGATAAAGGAACCTGTTTGATTTTGTCTCAATATTGATTTTGAAGCAGGGCTGTTCAATTTAAAAAGAGCACAATGGTGGGAGATGGCTTGTTAATCAGCATCAATATCAAGTACTAGTTTTGTTAGGAAGCTTTTCAGCTTTGAGGGCAATTTAAAAACAATCCACCCGCAAATTCCATTTCTCGTGCTGTAGCATCGCTGCATGTGAAAAGGGACTAGACTCTTGTCAGACCAACAAATAGAATCTTTTTCTTTCCCACACACAGAAACTGCTTTTCAATGACTTTATCAACGCGAGACAGCAGACATAAAAAAAATGCATTAATTCAGTCTTCTTCCAAAGCCTTTCACTCGCCGAACCGGACGGTTCTTTAGAAAAGCGTATTCATAATTGCAGGCAAAACGGACAAAAAAAAAGATATCCTTCACATTCCTGTGTCTTGAATGAAGTCTGCAGCTCAATTCAGCCAAATAATAGTGCTGTTAGCTGCTCAACGTAACGGTGTATAGGGAAAGATTTCAGGCTGAATGGAAAAGACTATTGGGTGGGGAACTGCGTTCAAGGTTTTACTCTTTTGATGTGCTTAATTATGGTCTCTTAATTGTGTTTAAGATGGGAGGAAGCACTGTTCTATATACAAAGAAAGTCCTCTTGCTTCCCCCTCGGAGATGAATGATTTCTCTCTCTTGCTCTTTCTTTTTTTTCTCTCTCATTCTCTCTCTCTCACCCACACAGCAGCAGTACCATTCAAAGGTAGATGACTTAATCGAGGAGACCTTCAAAGAGATGATTAGCCTCCTCGTCTCAAAGGTGAGTTGCATCACAGCACATTACCTTCACACATACCCTCAGCTTACCCCACCACCTAACCCTCCACAGTTCCTGTCACCTCTGGAGTAACGATTGTCCAGTCACTGTAGAGATTTCACGAATGACCCAGTGGGTGCAAGTGCAGACTGGACCATTGATGAGCCATGTAGATCGCAGGGTCTCAGGATCGATTCCTGCTGTGTGGTGAGTTGGGGTCAAAACATTGGGTGGAGATCGAGCGAGGAGCTTTGATGTTCCCTGTGGTGATACCCAATGTACTCAAGAATGAAGAGAAAGAGGGGCGGAGGGGAAGAGTCGCGAAGGTCAATCAGGGCTCCTACTCATGATATGGAACACTCCTCATCCATCCATCCCCCCCACACAGCTTCGAGTTTGAGTAAAGACAAGGTTATGATTGCCCTCCATTGATTGCCCTTGAAGGTGAGGTGTATGTGTGGGTGGTGAAGGTGAAGCTGGGCAGAAAATGCCTTTTACTTGTAATGTGTGATTACTGCCCGAAGTATAAAAAAAAATGATATCTGCTTCCCCCCGAGGCTATGTACCAGCCTAAACTCAAGTGTAGTGACTGTGATCCTGATCCGTTGGACATTGGTATTGTCAAGAGATGGAAAACTGAGGAGAATTTCAGCCCTTCTGACATGTAGCAATAACACAGCCTGTGAGGGCTCTGCTTTCTGCAGGTTCCGGTTATAGACTGAGTTAAAAAAAAAGCTCAACAGCTGAGTGTTAGAGTGGGTATGAGGTGCTATATGACGCGATGCGACACAAATGTGATGGACTCACAGTTACAGGAATTATGCTTTACCTAACAAGCCCAGAGATAGCATGTGCAAAATGATTCCCGAATCACGGTGTAATTCAATAAAAAGATGGAGTGCAAAAAAACAACTAACTTTCTTTTTTTATTTTTCAAACTGCAAAGTTTGTCTCAGTGCTGGAAGGCGTATTATCCAAACTATCGAGGTACGATGAGGGGACCTTCTTTTCCTCGATCCTCTCCTTCACGGTGAGTCTTTCTACTCAAGGTGTGTATGTGTATATATATATATACCTGTTCAGACAATAATAATAATCCTTGTATTTGATATAGCACTTTACCACATCCTTGAGATGTCTCAGAGCTTTTCACAGGATATACTGTGAAGTGGACTGTGTGTTTTATGGGTGAAACACGGCAGCCAGTTGCCACCCTTTATTCTCCGCTCCCCTACTGTCTCTCCTCTGGCTTTCCTAACTCTCTTGGCTCATTGCTCTCATTGTGTGTCTAACTCAGTCACTTGCACTCTTGCCTCTTGAGTCAGAAGATTGTGCATTCAAGCTCTATGCTGGAAGCCCTCAGATGAGACATCAAACCGAGGTCCCTTCTGCCGTTCACTCACTTCATGCCTGTTTGTAGGACTTCGCTGTGTGAAAATTGGCTGCTGTCTTTGCCCACAAAATACATAGTCACTACCCTTTACACTATATCCTGTGAGGCGGTATGGCAGCGTGATGAAGTGTAAGTCAAATACAGGGATTAATATTACTCTGATTATACCTTGCTTTCCCTGGAAACATTTGTCCTATTTGAGGACAAAATCATTTGATCTGTCTTTCTGATCTCAGGAATTGCCCCTGGAGAATAGCAGGATATTGGCAGTGTGAATCTGGAGTCTGGAGGTGACAGGTTCTCATCTCAACCTGCGACTGAAGCATACAATGATTTTTTGGGGTCACCGGGTGTCTGACATATGTGAAAACCCATCCCCATACTTAAGAGTATCCAAACTAAACTGAGAATTCCATGCATCCCACCTATACATGGAAATTCCAGAGATGTTTATTGGAGTGGAATGTGCACTCTCTCCCTGGACTCATCCTGTTTGCCTAATTCCGGAGAATATTAGGTGCAAGTTAGAAAGAGAGTGTAGTTTGGTAACTGCTGGACTCTAACTGCTGGAGTCTAAAACCACGTTGATAGTACTGCCTGGTAAACTTTCCTGCTGCTTGTCCAGCTAGGACCACCCTACCCAGTAGGGCTTTGGCTTGTAGGGTTAATGGGAACTGAGTGGGAAGAATCCTTGTCCCAGTGACCGGTCAGGCCCTCCCAAGTCCTGCAGATGAGCAAGGCTGGCTGGGCTGTCATCAGCAGTGCCCTAGAGTACTGCAGACCAGCCTGACTCAGGAATTGGACTAGAGACTGTCACAGAGGGTGGTCTAGATTCTGACATTGTGTTGTCAAACATGTCACCTTGGAGACTGTTCAGCTCCAAGGAGACCCTGCTTACCTCTTCTCCATAGAGGATAGTCAAAAGATCGGAGCCCCTGTGCTCACATCCTTTTTTTTGTGGAACCAGGCGATCTACAAGCATTGCACTGGAGTGTCAGCCTAGACCATGTAGTTCAGTCCAAACGTGGGCCTTGAACCCACAAATTTCCGGCTCAGAGACGACAGGGCTACTCAGCCAGGCTGACGTAAATGCACAGTGACTTTACAGAAAAAAAACTCTACCTTTTACAGAAAATAACCATGTGAAGCTCTTTTTGACATTATGGATGCTGTGTCAAGTGCAAGATTATCATTATTGTGTGTGAAAGGTTTCCAGATTGTCAATTTCCCTTTCTCATCTTTCAAGGTCAAAGCCGCTGCAAAGTATGTGGATGTTCCTGTGAGTATTGGTCTTCGCTGGTGGTGTCGTTACACATTTCACCTCCCCGCCCACCCCCAATTCAAGAGAAACGGTGCAGAAGGGGAGGGGTGGGTGCAGTCTGCATTGCAATGCTCGGCTGGTTTGTTGTTGGCCCGACCTAACAACAAGATTGCTATTGTGGCAAAGATTAAGTGTGCGAAGGGCAATTTTTAGGACAGACACCAGGAAGGATTTCTTTACCCAGAGGTTAACTAGAAGTTAGCATCTGCCTGCAATTACGCAGTCATGACACGTCACCGTCAAATCCTGTGAAGTGATTTGAGACATCTCGACAATGTGATAAGAGTTAGAAGCTTGTGAGTTTCAGCCCCACGTCAGAACTTGGAATCACAAAATCTAAGCTGAACCTCCAATACAGTGCTGCGGGTGCGTTGTATTGTCGGTGGTGCTGTCCTTCAGCTGAGACATTAAACCAAGATCCCGTCTGCTTGTTCAGGTGGAGGTTAAAGATCCCATGGCGTTATTTGAAAAGAGAAGGCAGTTTCCCTGGGGGCCTGGCCAACAATCCCCAAACATAATTGGTCGATCAATCCATAGCTGATTGTGGGACATTGCTATGTACAACTGTCTGCCGCATTTTGCCCACAGAATACACAGTCACTACACTTTACAGTGAATCCTGTTAAGCATTTTGAGACATTGCAAGAACGTGATAAGGCACTATATTAAATACAAGGATTATTATTATTGTTATTAATTAACAAGTAGAGCAAGTTGCCAGGAAGGGTGATTGAGGCAAAGACACTGGGACTGATTTTAAAAACATCCTGATGCCTCGATGGGAGGAACGATAAAGTGAGATTAGATTCTTAATCTTAATGTCCACCAAAACAGGCACACAATATATAAATGCAAGTTGCTGTAATTGAAGAAACATGCTTTTTTATAAAAATCAGTCAGTATCTTAGCACTGAATCTTTGCCAAGGAGATTGCTTGTGTAAGATCTGCGTGCAGGAACAAGTGCTAAAAGTTTGTAATTAACGCAAGTATTTGATTCCCTGGTATCTTTTCAGCAAGCTATACAGGATTTACTGTAAAGTATATGTTTTGTAAGCGAATGCTCCAGCCAATTTGCACACAGCAACATCCCACAACAGCCATGAAGATCGTGACCAATTTTATCTGGGGAATTGTTAAAGACCGACTTCTTTGACCGTGCCTATGGTGACTCCCCCTCCCCCTCTCGCCCTTGCTCGTTGTCCAACCCCACATTGTGCAGCCCTCCTGCGTGAAGGGCGCTGTGTAAATGTAGGTTGATGTAGTTGCTAAGGTTTACACCCAGACTTGTCCGTGTCACCACCCAAACCAGAGCTGTTACACAGCCATTGAAAAGAAACCCAAACCAGTCTGTTCCCTGTGTGACTCACACCTTGACCAGCCTCACCCTCTCTTTTATTTCTCAGCAAACTGCATTGTACACAAATGGGGTGTTTGTTAAGAACTTAATCCCCGGATCCAACAGGTGTAAAAACATCCCCTCAATCCAATCCGCCCCTTCCTGTTTGGCAAACAGTCAAATTCTGTCCAGGCTCAGTATGTCACACTGTGTTGTCACACAGAAAAACAATGTTTGCATTTGATACAGTGCCTTTCACATCAGGAGGATGTCTCAAAATACTTCACAGAATTTACTGTAAAGTGTAGTGACTTAGTGTGTTTGTGTAAGCAAACGTGGCAGCCAATTTGCACACAGCAACATGAAAAACTACAGGCGGGACCTCAGTTTAAAGTTTCATCCAAAGGACAGCAACTCCATCCCTTTGAGGCATCCTCCCGATGTCTGGATGAGCGCAAATTTCCTGCGCCTGAATGTCTCCCAAGACGGAAGCCATACTCTTTGGCTTCCGTCAACATCTTCTCTCCTGCAGGTCTGAACTTCTCAACCTCCTTGCGCTCTCACTCAGACTCACCAAACCCATGCACAATTTAAGCATCAGGTTTGATCCCCAGCTTTCCTTTCCACCCCGCATCCGTTCCCTGACCAGGACTGCATTTTTTCACCTCCATCACATTGCCTTCCTCTGTCCGTAACTCACACCCACAGCAACCAAAAACTTTGTCCACATCTTCATCATTTCGTGGCTGGACTATTCCAATGCCCTCCTCGCTGGCCTCCCCAGCTCCACCATATATCAAATACAATAAATTCAGAACTCCGCTACCCAGATACTAACCCACACAAAACTCCAAACCCCCATCACACCAGTCCTTGCCAGCCTCCACTGGCTCCCAATTACAGAATGGATCAATTTCAAGATCCTCTTACTGATTTTTAAATTCCTTGATACCCTCGCACCACCCTACCTATCTGATCTTCTTACCCTCCACCACCCGCTCGGCTAGCTGTTTCTCCCTCATGCCCTCCACTCCACCATCGGTGGCCGTGCCTTGAGCCACTATGCCCCGAAACTCTGGAACTCTCCCACTCAATCCCTCCGCCTTGCCCCCTCCCTCCCCACTTTCAAATCGGGCCTAAAGACCTTCCTTTTTGGATCGTGCTTACGGTCACTTCCCTCTCCCTTTGACTCAGTGTCAGACTCCACCACTGTCAACCCTGTGTGAGCGGCGCTGTGTAAATGCAAGTTATTGTTGATGTGAAAGCCACTACATCAAATGCAAGAATTATTATTATGATTGTATCATCATGAATTTCAATGGCTTCTATATTCCAGTAAATTAATTTTTAAGTCCTTTGACTTTGCTTCAAATACCATTGAGGTCTTGCCAGACCTTACCTATGTGACTCTGGCCTGCTTCATTGCTCTCTGGGGCATTCTACATCCTGACCAAAAATAAAATGTAGTGATTTATTCAATTTCTCTCCTCCTTTTAAGGAGCGATTGATGAACCCATATGATGATATCTACACATAATAATCACAATTGATCTTCTCTGTACTTCAATCCTCCAGCTCGTCAGCTCACAGGATCTGACAGTCATTTAGCCAGTGAGCGAGAGTAGAGGCTATAGCTGCTGATTATATATAATTGCCTGCCTGACTGCCTGCCACAATGAGCAAGATATCATTTGAAAGGAGTGAGATGTTAATTGGTAAATGGCAGCGATTGCTGTGTTTATCCCCTCCTCTGGGCTGTGTACATTGTGCACAGAATCACTTAAATGGCTAAACGTATTGTCTCGTGCGAAAATCCCGCTTGTCGGTGCAACTGCAAACTGTTTAACTCCCTCGCTGTTGTGTCAGAATTATTGTGGGGTGTTTGCGCTCCTGGTCTGGTGTAGTGATTCTTAATCAAATTGTTTTTGGTGGTCTCAGTGCGCGTATGTCCACCAGTATGTGATACTTACCCCCTCCCCCTCAAGCTTACCGGCGTGCAGGGAGAGACGGTGAGGGAGGAAGAGAGCGTGCACATATTCACCTGCATTCCCCCCACATGTTTGAATTACAAGAACCAGGAACCAGCATTCACTGCATTGCACTGTGCTTACTCTGCCCACCCCCAAGCCAGAGGCTGCTGTGACCACACAAAATCAAACGAGCGGCCGCATTTGAGAAACACTATTCCAGGTTGTGACATTCCAGAACAGTGCTAGGGGGAACGCTGTATTGTCGGAGGCACCGTCCTTCGGCTGAGGTCCCATCTGTGCATGTTCAGGTGAACGTTAAAGAGCCCGTGGCTCTGTTGGAAAAGAGAAGGAAGCTTCTCGCCCCAGTGTTCTGGCCGACAATTCCCCAGATAAAATTTGTCACTCACGTTCTCAGGATATAGCGTATTTTGTGGGTGAAAAAATAGCGTCCCATTGCACGGAACAACATCCCACAAACAGCCATTAAGTGAGTGAATGATTTTATTTGGGGAATTGTCAACCAGGATACCGGCAGAGAGAAACTCCCGTCTCTTTATCAATAGCGCCTTGGGATATCCTCCCAACGTGAAAGGTGTTGTACAAATGTAATTTTGTATTGTATTGTGGCCGCGGGATCTTTAACATTCACCTGAACAGGCAGATGGGACTGGTTGAATATCTCATTCAAAGGACGACACCTCCAACAATATAATAACACCCAACACTGCACTGGAGCATCAGGCAAAATTGTGAGATCAAAGTTCCCAATTTGAAACCCACATTAAAATTAATTTAAATTAATTAATTAAAATTAAGATTTTTTTTAATTTTCCTTTCTCTTTCATTCCACCCAGCAACCGGGGACGGACCTTGTGGACACTTACATCACGTTTGTGCGGCAGAACCAGGACATACTTAGAGACAAAGTGACAGATGAAATGTACATTGAATCATTGTTTGATGTAAGTTTCTGTTCTCGTGCTGAGAACGCAAAAGGGGAATGGAGGGAGGGGGTCATGAATGGGTTCTCCTTAGAGTTGCGCTGGCTCCACCTTCTTGGTCATGGAATGTTGGAATCAAGTCCACCCTCTGTGATGGTCTCTAGTCCTGTTCCTGAGACAGGCGGGTTCATAGTACTCCAGGTCACTGATGACAGCCCAGCCCAACCTAGCTCATTGGCAAGTTGAGGAAGGGGCACTGGGGGCATGGACTCATCCCACTCAGCTCTTGTTAACCAAGCCAAAGCCCTAACATTAGGGTGGTCCTAGTTGGGCAAACAGTGGGAAACTGCTCTTATTATTATTAGATTATTATTTTACCTTGATTCCTCACTGGGGGTAGGAGAAGGAACGGGAATGCTTGCCAGGCAAAATTCTCAATGGCAAGCTATGCGGTTTTAGCTGGTTAGTCTCTAGCAGTTACCTCAATGCACACTCTGAGGTCCCCAAGCCTTGGCTCTTGCTGACCTGCACCTAATACTCTCTGGGATTAGGTAAACAGGATGCATCCCTGCAGGGACAGACAGAGTGTGCATTCCATTCCAGACATGGGGAAATTTTCATTTCTAGGTGGCATATGTGGAACTCTCAGTCTGGTTTGGAGACTCTTAAACATGGTGATGGGTTTCCATGTGTGTCAGACACCAGCTAACGAAAAATAATATGAACGAATTGTTAAGGGCGTCTGATGGAGTGGAGTTGATTGACTGGAAGTTAGACACTGTATGGAGGAAGGGTATAGTGGTGCTGAGAAATACCAAGGGGTTGGGATAAGAATAATCTCTCCCATTGGAATGGAGGCTACCGATGCTAACATAAAAGATGGAATTGCCTCCTACTGATTTCTGTGGTTCTGTTGATAAGTCTGAGTAACATTTCTGAGGCTCAGGGTTGTTTTGGTCTTTGAGGTAGTTTGGGGGCCCGACAGGGAATATAGAAGGATAAAAGATTCCCTTTATATGAGAATGGGTGATGGAGTGGGGGGAAGAATCATTGATTTTAGTGGAATAATCAGGGTTGAAGTTGGAAGCAATCTCTTCACTCAGAAACTTGTCAATAAGTGTCAGCCTGGCTTGGTCGGTAGCACTTGCGCCTCTGAGTCAGAAGGTTGTGGGTTCAAGCCTCATGTCAGGTTGGAACCACATAGTCCAGACTCTCCAGTACTTTGTGACCCCATTTTTCAGAAGAGATGTAAAACCGAGGTCCTATCTGTGCGTGTTCAATTGGATGTTAAAGATCCCGCAGCACTATTGGAAAGAGAAGGAAGTTTTCAAGGGGGGGGGGGGGGGGGATAGAGTGGGAGGAACACTGCATTGTCAGAGGTGCCATCCTTCGGACGAGATGTTATACTGAGGTCCTGTTTGTGTTCAGGTGGATGTTAAAGATGTTAAAGATATTAAATGGCATAATATCAAGAGAGGTGTCCTGGCCGATAATCCCCTGGATATAAAATGGATATTTTTTGTAGGCGAATGCGGCACCCAATTTACACATAGCAATGCTGTGTGTAAATTGGCTGCCGTGTTTGCCTGCAAAAAAAAACAGTCACTACACTTTGTAGGAAATGTAAGGAATCACTTTAAGTTTGACAAGTTTGTAGGCTTAGGGTTAGGATGAAGACCCAATGGAGCAATCCAGGAGATATTGGTGCATGGGTTATGGAAGTTAATGAGTGATGGTATTTGGAAACAAAGCCAGCTGTGTGAAGGAAAGCTCTTTATTGCTGTGCTGAAATGTAGATTAAATCATCTGCTTAATCACTCATCTGAAGTGCATCAATGAATCTGTAAACGGCACTTAATAATGTTATTTACGTCTCTTTGCTGCAGTGAATTTGTTGCTTTTAAGCACACGCCAGCTCAGTTATTAAATCAACTTAGTGAACTGGCACACAATTACCAGGGTCGGTTGCAGGATAGGATAGTGCTGGCACATTGGTACAGAGCGCGCTCCAACACTACCCCTGACCAAACACGGGAGCACTTCACTTTGCACTGTAAAGTTCAATGACTGAATTTTTATAGAGGCACGTGGTAGCCAATTTATGCACAGCAAAGTCCCACAAATAGCTGTGAAGTGAGTGAGCACTTTTTTATCTGGGAGATTGTTCACCAGGTCATCTGTCTCTTTTTCAATAGCGCTCGGGATTTTTAACTTCCAACTGAAAAGGCACAGATGGAAGCTCAGTTTAAAGACTTATCTGAAGGACGGCACCTCTGATAATGAGGTGCTCCCCTCTCAGCACTGCGCTGGAACGTCAGCTTAAATATGAGCTTGAAGTTCCCAACGGGGGCATACACCCTCAACATTGTGACTTACTCAGCCAGGCTGGCACAGAGGGTAATGGCAACCCACTGATCCACTGAAAGATGAGACCCTCTCCTGGCTGTGCAGTGGAAGCTCTCCACCCCACGTAGGTGATCAGACAGATTCCCTCTGTGTTTTGCTCAGCTCCATTCACAGGAACAGCTCTCTTAATTAGTCACAGCTAATGAGGGTTGCAGAGTCAGAAATGGCATGGCCGTGGTACAAGACTGTGACCTCCCGAATCTGGGGTGTTATTCTGACCTCCTGGGAGGATTTCAAGTAGTGTAAAGCAGCAACCGACAAAAGGGGAATGAGACGGGCAGCATAATGTTACAAGGAGAGAATGGGATGCAATACCAGGCAGTGCTGAGCCCCAACAGGGAGCTACACACACTGGCTAATAAGATGCTTGTTAATTACTGTCTCCACCTTTCCCTCTCCACACAGCACACACAATATGGAGGGGGAGTGAGGAATAGGGAGAAAGAAAAAAAGAAATTAATTGCAATTGGCACAGCACTTTCAACATCTCAAAGTGCTTCACAGGGTGCACTGTAAAGTGTAGTTACTGTGTTTTTGGGGCGAACGCAGCAGTCAATTTGTACATAGCAACATCCCATGAACAGCCATGAAGTGAGTGATCAATATTATCTGGAGGATTGTTGGCCAGGACACTGGGAGAGAGAAACACCCCCTCTCTATTCCAATAATGCCATCAGATCTTTAACATCCACCTGAACAGGGAACCTACAGGACCTCAGTTTAACATCTTGCCTCATCTCAGCTGCTGAAAGGCATCACTGAAAGTATCAGCTTGGGTCATTCGTGAAATCTCTACCGTGACTGGACAATCGTTACTCCAGAGGTGACAGGAACTGTGGCGGGCTGGGTGGTGGGATGAGCTGAGGGACTCAAGCCCCCACATCGGGGACTTTAGGAGAGCATAGGATAGATTTTTTCACTCAGAGAATTGTTGGGACATGGAAAGTGGCAGAGGCAGAGGCTGTTGTGGGTTTCAGGAGGGAAGTGAACAGGTATGTGGGGGATATAGTTGTGAAGAGATGTGGGAATATGGCAGAGTAGTGGGATTGAATGATGGATGATCAATCTTGTGCGTGATCTTATGATTGTGAGCAGTTTGCTCTTATGGCCGTGAAGACTTCACGGATCGAGTGGCCTCCTTCTACACCGTATATCTCAATGATTCTAAGTGTTGTATAAAATGAAATGGTTATAATTTAAGTGTGATGTGTTGCTGTCTATTTGTGGCGACTGAATGTCTTCTGTTTGCTTTCAATTTCTGGATCCTGTCAAGCTAGAATTTGTGGTCACCAGGTGTGCAACCCAAGCACAAATCCATCACTGTGGTCGGTCAGGTATCTGATACATTCGGAAACCTATCACTGTGATCAGCCGGGTGTCTGACACACAGCAGGGTGAAGATGGGGGAGGGGAAGGATGACCAAAAGAGGTGCGTCTTGAGTCAGCCACAGTTTGGCAAGAGTCAAGGCTTGGGGGGAACCCAGAGTGTTCATTGGGATAACTGCTGGAGTCCAACCAGCTAAACCCACAGCTTGCCATTGAGAACACTATTTGGCTGGCTTGCTTACCGCTTGTCCAGCTATGACCATTCTAGCTGTTACGGCTTTGACCTGGCAGGGTTCATGGGAGCTGAGTGGGAAGAGTCCCCGCTCGCTTTGTCCGACTTCCTACTCCTCCCTCCGTCTCGCAGGTTATTTTTTCCGTGGCTCCCAAGTGAAAGCCTGAGAGCAGGAGGGATGGAAGGGCGTCTCGCTCAGCTTTCCACCATTTAGACAAGAGTCTCTGGCTCAGTCACGGCCAAGAACTGGCCGAGCTCTTTCATTATGGGCGACAACGCTGAGCACAGTGGGGTTCGGAGGTTGGTGTTCACGCTGGGCCTTTTACATGGCAGACGTCTGTTCATCCAAAACCAAAAGAGCTGGTGAGAGACGGGTGGGGTGGGGGATGGGAGAAAGATGATATTGGAGAGAGTGCTTGTAGCTCTGCAAAGGCAATTTTCAAACTCAGCTCCCCTGGTGTTTGTGAATGGTTGACCTTGTCAGTATCACATACGCATCAAGCATTCAATGTTTTATCAGCCAACTTGCTGTTGATTCCAGTCCTCGCTCCCTCATCAATTGTTGACTGCCTCTGAAGCTCCCTTTATATTGGGTTTTTGTAAACTTTCTTTAAAAGCTAGATTAGCCTGATGTTCTGTTGTCTGCGCGCCTGCTGCTGTGTTGAATCTATCTGGTGTGCGAAGCGAGAGGGAGCTTGATGAGGAAATGAGGCTCTTAATGTGATTCCCCGGCTCCCAGTCATGCACGATCGGTGTGAACAGATACAGGGGTCGCTCTGTGTCAGTGCTTCCTCAGGGCCTATGCCTCGCTTAAAAAGAGGGAAATGAAGTGGATAAATACAAACGAGGTGACATTCGGATTCGGTTGTGCAGAGATTTTAATTGCAAACAGTGTCAGGCGCTAAGTAGCACAGTATTATCATAACAATAATACAATTGCAGCATACTTTACATTTACACACTGGCTTTCATATCAAGAGGACTGCGCAAAGGCACCCGAGCTGGGGTGGGAGCCGAGGGGTGAGGTTGGGGGTGGGTGGGGGAGGGGTGGATGGGGGAGGGAGGGGAAAGATGACTGCGAAAGCACGGTCAAAGAGGTTCATTTTGAGATGGATATTGAAAGAGGGCGGGAGGGAGGGAGTTAGAGGGACTTTGAGATAGAGTTCAAGAAAGCAGGGGCAGAATTAAGATAACAATAATTTGTGCATTTTGATACGGCACCTTTCACGTCGGTAGGACTCCTCAGTGCGCTTCACAAGATTTACTATAAGGTGCAGTGACTGTTTATTTTGTTGGCAAACTCAGCAGCCATTTTGTGCACTGCACCTTACAATAAACAGCAATGGAGTAAATGATTGATTTTATCTGAGGCATTGTTGGCCAGGACACCGGTAGAGAGAAAATCCCTTCTCTTTCTCTTTTCCAATAGTGCGGCAGGATCTTTAACTTCCACCTGAACAGGCACAGACAGGACCTTGGTTTAAATTCTTATCCGAAGAATTGCATCTCCGACAATGCAGCGCCCCCCCAGCACATCACTGGAGCATCAGCCTCAACCCAAGTTGTGGGGGGTCGGTGAGGGCTTGAACTCACAACCTCCCATTAAAACCCAAATAATGTAACGTCTCGTGTCTTGGTGAGACGAGGAGTCTGGGCCTTCTCCCACAGAGATGGATAATGTGTGAATGATGGTTAGTCGAAATGAGTCTCGAAGAGAGAAGTGTGCATGCTTCCCTGATCCGCACTGTTCTGCTTTTATTGCTGGAGAGTGTTTATTGTTGTCTCTCTCTCTCGCCCCTCCCAGCAATGGTACAGCAGCTCAATGAGAGTCATCTGCCTCTGGTTGTCAGATCGATTGGATCTACAGCTCCATCTCCACCAGCTCAAAACGCTCATCAAGATTGTGAAGGTAAGGACCACGCCTGTCTCTTCTGTGCTAGTGTGATCTCTCCCAAGGACGATGGCGCACTGGGCACCCACAAGACGCTGAGGCCACCACCACAGACTTTAAACTCGTGAGCGCAGGGAGAATTTAGTTGGATTTGGGATTTTTTTGCTCATCCGATTAACATTTACTGGGAAGTGTAGTACAGGTGTGAGTCTATATATACAGGTGTGAGATGGTGTGGACAGGTGTGAGACTGTATACAAGTGTGCGACGGTGTGTGCAGGTGTGAGACTGAACAGTGTGAGACTGTGTATACAGGTGTGAGATGGGGTGTATAGGTGTGAGACTATGTACAAGTGTGAGACGGTGTGAACAGGTGTGAGACTGTACATGTGTGAGACTGTGTACTCATGTAGGACTGTGTACAGGTGTCAGACTCTACAGAGAGTCTAATTGTGTGTGTTTAATGATTGTGTTTGTTCAGCGAGGTGAATGGCCCTTCAATGAATTGATTGCTCTGTCGTACCAGATCTGTATTGATACTCTTCGGAGGCAGGCGGCAATTTTTGATCGTGAAAGTTGAGGAGACATTGAAAACAGTCAAAAAGAAAATAACAAAATAATAATACAGTAAAACTCGCATAAATCTTATCTTTATAAATCTTATAAAGGCCTGAGTTGTACATTCACCCAAGTCCCATTCAGTTTTACTATCAAAACCACTTAGATTTCTTTGCACTACTCATATTAATCATCTCCTAACTTGTAACATCGCTCCCCTATCCTCCATTATGCACTTACCAGCTGTAATGAATCACGGGAAATGAAGGACTGACCAGCCAAAGCATGTGTGCTTACCATCTGGCTGCATTGAATCGCGGCAAGCACAGTCTTGATCCGTCATCATATGCGCAGAAGAACCTTATTTCCCGCGATTCAATGCAATTCCGACTCTGTTCGGTAAGTCACGTACAGCAATGGGTCAAGGCCCATGGAATCAAGGAAACGTCCTGACCCATCAACGTATGTTGACTTCGTGGTTGCATTGAATTCCACATGCTCAGTGGTGATTATTGATCAAATCAGATTTGATACGACTTATACAGTTTGCCTGCAACTCCGGAGTGATTTTTTTCATCCTTTCTGTCCACCCCCCCCCCCCCACCCCCCACACAAAACAAAATGTGCAGAAATCTTACCGAGACTTCAGGCTTCAAGGTGTACTGGAAGCAACCCTGAACAGTAAGACCTACGAGACTGTGCACAGCCGGCTGACGGTGGAGGAAGCCACAGCCTCCGTTTCCGAGGGAGCGGGGCTTCAAGGCATAAGCATGAAGGACAGTGATGAGGAGCCTGAGGACGTGAAGTAATGAGAGGACACGAAGCCCTCACTATCGATCAATCAATCGATTCATCATCTGCTCGCTCCGGATTGTATCTGCCAGTGTTTTGCTCCACTTGGAAGTTTTTTTTTATTCAATAATGGGGAGGGAGGGTGTGTATTTTAATGTAGTGAGTGGGGAAGGGAGGTGGTGGGAGGGAGATTAGGGGGTCTGGCATTCTACTCGTGACTCACTGTTGTGCCGTGACTGTGCCGTGGACTCCACACAGGTTTAAGACGTGCAAGTTGCATAAGTGAATTAAACAGGGGGTACGTCACCCCAACTAGGGCAGGACTTTGCTCCACTATGCTCTGCAGCCCTCCCATCTGCTCCCAATTACAGTCAATGCAGACTTCTCTTCAAAGCTGAGACCCCTCCTCAACACACAGACCCCTCCTCAACACACAGACCCGTTGTCAACACACCGACCCCTCGTTAACGCTGAGACCCCTTCTCAATGCTGAGATCCCTCCTCCCATTCCCAGCTCTCTCCCCACCATCCCACCACTCCCTACACCCCCCCTGCCCTCCTGCCATCTCCACATTCCCTCACACCCACCCTCTCATCAACACTCCGCCCTCTCACCCTTCTGGCCTTCTCTCTTTGCCCCGCGCTCTCCCATGTCATCCCCTCTCCCATGGCCTTGCTCTCTCCCTAAGGACCCACCTTCTCCCGTCCTGCCCTGCCCGTTGGAAGGAGTTAGCAGAAGCCTGACCCTGTGCGATGGTTGACAGATATTAAACCGTGCAAAAGTGTCTTTAAATAAGAAGCCCTTATTTATCCTGAGACCTCAGTTATTGACGCCGTGTAATTATAATTTATTTTGATTCTTTAAATTGCCTCAAAGAGCTTGTTACTTGGGTGGAAATTAAGCCAAGGTGAGCAGACAGCGAATGTAGGCAGAGTGAGAGGTACTTTTGTATTAGCCATTTTCCCCATGTGCATGTAGATTTTGGTTTTGTGTTTGTTTCTCAGAGCTCCAGAACGGGTCTCTCTCTCTCTCTCTCTGTTATACAGTCGACAATCATTTGTAATAAATTATCTCATTTCATGTACATTTGATATTTAAATACAGATGTTGGCATTGCTCACATCTAGCTCAAAGATGATGATGTGTGTGTGTGTGTAGTTTTATTTTTTGAAGGATTTTAGTTATGATCAGCTGTAATCAAAATTGGCACCAGGTACTGGGGGAGGCGTATTCAACTGTCAACCAGGTTGTAAGTTTAAGTTGGTGAAATCCCACACAGGTCTCTGTTTGTGGTGTCCAATCTCCACTGCATGTCTGACACACATGGAAACCCATCACAGTGATCAGCCGGGTGTCTGGCACGCAGGGAAACTCATCACCATGATCAGCTGGGCGTCTAATACATGTGGAAAACCATCACCGTAATCAGTCGGGTGTCTGACATGTGGAAAACCATTACCATACTTAAGAGTTTCTAAACCAGACTGAGAGTTCCACATATATTTGTTACCTACACATGGAAATTTCCCCATGTCTGGAATGAATGAGCACACCTGTAAAGACACACCTTGCTTACTTAATTCCTAAGAGTATTAGGCAGTGTGTTTTGGGAGGGAGGGTGTGTGTTTGGACTAATGGGAGTGAGAAAGGGAATCTGTTTTGGGAGGGAGAAGGAGGGAGTGTGTTTTGAGAGTGAGAGTGGGGGAGTGTGGGGAGTGAGGCAGTGAGTGTTTGGGGAGTGAAAGTGAGGGAGTGTGTTTGAGGAGTGGGGGCGGGTAGATAGTATGTTTGGGGAGTGAGGGAGCACGTTTGGGGGGGTGAGAGTGAGGCAGTGAGTGTGTTTGGGTAGTGAGAGTGAGGCAGTGAGTGTGTTTGGGGAGTGAGAGTGAGGCAGTGAGTGCGTTTGGGGAGTGTGTTTGGGTAGTGAGAGTGAGGCAGTGAGTGTGTTTGGGGGTGAGAGTGAGGCAGTGAGTGCGTTTGGGGAGTGTGTTTGGGTAGTGAGAGTGAGGCAGTGAGTGTGTTTGGGGGGTGAGAGTGAGGCAGTGAGTGCGTTTGGGGAGTGTGTTTGGGTAGTGAGAGTGAGGCAGTGAGTGTGTTTGGGTGGTGAGAGTGAGGCAGTGAGTGCGTTTGGGGAGTGTGTTTGGGTAGTGAGAGTGAGTCAGTGAGTGTGTTTGGGTAGTGAGAGTGAGGCAGTGAGTGTGTTTGGGGGGTGAGAGTGAGGCAGTGAGTGCGTTTGGGGAGTGTGTTTGGGTAGTGAGAGTGAGGCAGTGAGTGTGTTTGGGTAGTGAGAGTGAGGCAGTGAGTGTGTTTGGGGGGTGAGAGTGAGGCAGTGAGTGTGTTTGGGGGGTGAGAGTGAGGCAGTGAGTGCGTTTGGGGAGTGAGAGTTGAAAGGAGTGTGTTTGGGGAGTGGGAGGGAGGGGAAGAAGTGTGTTTTGGTGAGGGATGGAGGGAAGGAGTGTGTGAGTGTGTGTGTGTGTGTTGGGGAGTGAGTGGGAGATGGTTTGGGGAGTGAGAGGGTTGGTGCTGAGTGGTTGTCAGGATTTTCCGCAGCCAAACCGCTGACAAACAGGTGAGCCCAGGGCTGAGCTCGGGGTCGGGCCGTCTCGGATTAGGATGAAATAAACTGGTCCAGACTCCGGGCACGGACCCCGCTTTCCACTGGGAGCCGCTAACCACCACCATCGCAGTGAGTCCACGTTCCTTAATCCCTATCATCTCCAATGCATTAACCGCTTTTGCGTCCTGTCCCCCGCACGTAAAATACCCCTCTGTCTCTCTCTCTCTCTGTGTGTCTCTTTATCTCCGTTTCTCTCTCCATCTCCTTCTCTCTCTCTCTCTCTCTCTCTCAATCTCTGTCTCTCCAACTCTGTCTTTCTCTCTTTCTCAGTGTCTTCTCTCAGTGTCTCTCTCTCTCTCTCTCTCTGTCTGTCTGTCTGTCAAAAGAAAATCTGTTTTCTCTTTCTCTCTCTCTCATCTCTCTCCCTCTTTCTTTTTCTCTCTCTCTTTCTTTCTCTGTCTCTCACTTTTTCTGCAAATGTGATCCACAAAATCACAGCAAGTGCTCATTCTGCGCAGTTTAAAACAAGATAATTCAAAGTGTTAGAAATACAATGTGTGTGTGTGTGTTGGGGAGCGTTTAAGGCTGACCTATACATTATATATATATGTATATGCCAATTGATTTATTTTTTACACCCACAAAGCAAAATAAGAAAAAAATGCACCCGTTTGATGGAAACGGTGGTGGGAGGAGGTGCAGAGCTCCAGAAATCCCACTATAATTTTTTCTCTGTCCCTCTGTCTCAGTCTACCCCTCCTCCTCTCTCTATCTGTCTATAGAAAATAATAATAATTTGGTCACTCAATCCACGACTGTTTGAGGGACTCTGCTGTGCGCAATTGGCTGCCGCATTTCGCCCACAAAATATACGGTCAATTCACTTTATAGTATATTCCGTGAAGCGCTTTTAGTCATCTAGAAGATATGAAAAGCGCTATATCAAATGCAAGGATTATTATCATTATCTATATCTATATGCTCCGTCCTGATGAAATCATCCGCAGACATGGAGTCAACTTCCACATGTATGCAGATGTCACTCAACTCTATCTCTCTGCCTCCACCTACAACTCCAGCGCCACTGCTGTCCTGACAGAATGTCTGTCAAACATCAAGTCCTGGATGAGAGCTAACTGTCTATCGTTGAACGTCAACAAGACCGAAGCCCTAGTGATTGGCTCCTGTCTGCGCCTCCACATGTCATTGAGCCGGTCTGGAACCTTGGCGTCTTGTTTGACCCTCAACTATCCTTTCTACCCCACATCCGTCCTCCACTTTCCCCCACCTCCGCAACGTCGCCCGGCTCCGCCAGTGTCTCATACCTCAGGCCATCGATACCCTCATACACCCATTCATAACATCCAGGCTTCATTATTCAAACTCCCCGTTTGTCGGCTTCTCCAACTCCTCTCTGCATAACTCATCCAAACTCTGCAGCCCATGCCCTCTCCCGCACCAGGCTCTATGACCCTATCAGCCCCCATCCTCAACTGACTCCACTGGTTTCCCAACACACAGATACAGTTCAAGATCCTAGTCCTCACTTTCAAAGCCCTCCATGGCCTTGCTCCCTCTACCTCAGCAACATCCTAACCCCCTACCAACCTGCCCGATCCCTCCACTCAGCAGACTGCGGCCTGCTTCACGTCCCCCACCTCGCCTACCCAACCATTGGTCTGGCCTTCATCCACTCTACCCCCACCCTCTGGAACTCCATCTCGCAGTCCTTCTGCCTCGCCCCCTCCCTTGCCTCCTTCAAGACCCATCTCAAGACCTTCCTCTTTGACCGTGTCTTCGATCACCCTTCTTACATTCACTGCTCTACTCGATCCCGACCCCCAGCTCTGGTTCGAAACACTGATTGTCCAGCGCCTTGGGATGTCCTCCCGATGTGAACGACTCTATACAAATGTAATTTTATTTTCTGATGGATTGTTGTCGGTCTCTCTCTCTCTTTCTTTTTCTCTCTCTCCTTCTTTCTCTCTCTCTTTCTTTCTTTCTTTCTTTCTTTCTTTCTGTCTCTCTCTTTCTCTCTCTCTTTCTTTCTGTCTCTCTGTCTATCTCTATCTCAGTCTCTATCTCGGTCTCTTTATTTCTCTTTTTCTCTCACTGTCTTATTCTCTCTCTCTCTGTCTCTTTCTAAGTCTCTCTCTATCTCAGTCTCTGTCTCACAGTCTCTTTCTCTCTCTCACTCTCGATTTCTCTCTGTCTCTTTCTCTCTGTCTCTCGCTCTTTCTAGAAAGTGCTGGTAACAGATGGAGTGGTTATGGAGAGAGAAAGAGACACAGATTACACTGTGCTAAATTGGTGGAATAACACCCTCGCAAATGTGTCAAAAGGAAGTTTTTTTATACAAAAAAAATGCAATCGTGTCGGAAGTCCAAATTCCTTCTTTCGAAGTATTTTATTCCTCCCCCCCTGAAGTGTTTGGTCGGCAAGTCAGGAGAGATCTTATTTCCAGAGATTATTTTGAAAATGTGGCTGTTTCTTGTTTAACAGATATATTTAAGCTTTCACCTCTTTTTTCACACACACCAGAACATTCACCTATCCCTTCCGTTTTAATTTGTAAATAATCTTCAATACCCCTTTATTCCCCGCCGTATTACTCCCAGGAATATTCTTGTTAACATATGAATATCGATATATTATCTGTGATCAATTAATACCAGTCTTATTTACAGTGATATGATTGGTATTATTGACAGTAATTGGGTATAGTATTCCAGTATAACAGTGTCATTCCTTTGATATCAGTCTTATTCACAGTGTTCTTGTTCACAATAATATTATTAATCAAAGTTTTGTTAGTAGTACATCAATATTGACAGTAATAATTATTGGTAATAATACTATTCAAAGTAATGCTATCAGAATAATCCACAGCGATATTCAGTGTTTACAGAAATAATATTAGTATCATTTGCAATGTTAGTAACACTTGGTAATTTTACATTCACAGTAATAATATCATTAGCATTGTTCACAATTAGTTTTATTCACAATATTAACATTATTTGCCGCAATATCATCAGTGTCATTCACACTTAGTTTTATTTGCAGTAATATCAGTAATATTGACAGCAGTATCATCAGTATCATTCACAATTACGTTTATAATATCAATATCATTCACACGGTAGAGTATGATACACGATATTAGTATTTGCAGCAATATTCGAACCGTTTACAGTAGTAATATCACCGGTATCGTTGACAATTAATTGTACAGCAACAACAACAAAATTGCATGTGTATAGGACGTCCCAAGGCGCTTGTATTCACGTTTATAACCGTATTATTTAGAGGAACGATATTGATAACGTGAGGGCGATTCTCAGTCAGAGTATCACCCACAGGAAAACGAGGAGTATAATTCACAGTGAGATGAACACGGGGGGTGGTTTCTGGCTGCTTTTAGACCTGTCCCTCTCTCCCTCTCCTTGTGTCTGTGTATATAGTAAGAATGGGAGAGGTTACACCGAGACCAGTAGCTTTGCTTTTGATTCTCGTCTGATTCTCACTTGGGCAGCAATTTTGACAGGTTTCTATCGAGCCTTTACCATCACTGAGCGATGCGGTTCAGCCGCAGATTAATTGCAATTAATTAAAACCCATTCGATTGCGGGAGGTCTCTCTCTCTCTGTCTCTCTCTCTCTCTCTCATATCAAACAAGTGCTTTTTTTTGTTCTGCCTCAATTAGCGGCCGTTTAGGAGGTAATAAAGACGATCGTAATCGAGGAAAGGAAAGATAAGAGCAGTTAAAGCAATCTGACTGCCCGGGTGAGCTGTGCACAACTGGGTATGTTTACATCGCACTAAACCATTCTTTTGCGCATTTTAAAGCAGTGTTTTGCGAAAGCGCTGTTTGTTGTAATCTCTGGTTAACAGTTTGCAATCATTACAGCGTCTCTCTGCTCTCTGTGCCGATTTCCTCTCCAGTTTAGCGGCTCCCGTTACACTAATCCGCAAATCTCTTCGCTGCGATACATCTTAACGAAGAGGCGAAAATCGTTCGCTTCCGCACAACACCGACAACGAAGGTCGCAAACTTTTTTTTCAATATTGTTATTAGAAACGTTAAGATTCGGCGTGTTTCTCACTCGTGGGCCAAAAAAAAAAACTCCCCCACAGCCCCCGAAATAATTTTTTTTTTAAAAAAGGGGAATGTTGCATCAAAATGTAATAATTGCAAATAAGCGAATGAGTTGATAACTCGATGCGATCCATTGACATTCGCTTCAAATTTCGCCTTTATTGGGTGAGTGTTTGTGTGTGTGAGTGGAGTGTGTGAGTGTTTGTGTGTGTGAGTGTTTGTGTGTGTGAGTGTTTGTGTGTGTGAGTGTTTGTGTTTGTGTGTGTGAGTGTTTGTGTGTGTGTGTGAGTGTTGTGTTGTGTGTGAGTGTTTGTGTGTGTGTGAGTGTTTGTGTGTGTATACGTGTCTCTGTGTGTGAGTGTTTGTGTGTTGTGTGTGAGTGTTGTGTGTGTGTGAGTGTTTGTGTGTGTGTGTGAGTGTTGTTGTGTGTGTGAGTGTTGTGTGTGTGTGTGAGTGTTTGTGAGTGTGTGTGAGTGTGTGTGTGTGAGTGTGTGTGTGTGAGTGTTGTGTGTGTGTGGTGTGGTGTTGTGAGGTGTGTGGTGTTTGTGTGTGTGTGTGAGTGTTTGTGTGTGTGTGTGTGAGGTGTGTGTGTGTGTGAGGTGTGTGTGTGTTTGTGTGTGTGTGTGTGAGTGTGTGTGAGTGTTTGGTGTGTGTGTGAGTGTTTGTGTGTGTGAGTGTGTGTGTGAGTGAGTGAGTGTGTGTTTGTGTGTGTGAGTGTTTGTGTGAGTGAATGGTTTCAAGCTGCCGCACAATCTGGTGCCGTTAGTTATTTGGCAATTATTTTATTAAAACAACTGCGTGTTAATACAATCCTCATTTTGGGGGGATTCTGTGTGATTTGTTAACCCATTTTTTTTTCTCGGTGACTGTTTTTGTTATTTCTCATTTTTGAGGCTAAGGGATTTGTTTCTCGATTCTTGCTTTTATTATTCGTTTGCAAAATACACGTCCGGCATTGCCAGTGTCTGTGACAGTCTGTAATAAGTGTAATTATTTTGAAAATAATCTGTAATAAGTGCAATCATTTGTAACAATAATCTGTAATAAGTACAATTATTTGCGACAGGAATCAGTAATAAAATAATTATAATAAAATAAGAGTAATAACAATAAGAATTGCATTTGATATAGCCCTTTATCACGTTATAATTGTAATAATGTAATTATTTGTAACAATATCCGTAATAAAGTAATTATTGATAAAGTAAACGAAAAAAGTGCAATTATTTGTAAAAATAATAATTACTTTATTAATAAAGTAATAATTTTTTAACAAAAAATCTGTGATACATGAATTTATATATAGCTGATGTGTAAAAAGCATATTGGTTGTAACAATCTAATAAAGTAATAATTTATAACAATCTATAATATATATAAATATAGCACTAAACTGTAATCAGTGTAATTATTTATATCAACAGTCTGTAGTAAGCGCAATTAGTTATAAATGTAATCAGTTGTAAATGTAATTAGCACATTACTCTGTAATAAATTACGATATTGAATCTTGTAATATCACTGTCTGTTTCCTTTTGTCTGTTGCTGCTGACACATTATTCTGTGTGGAAGCTTCCATTGCCTCTGTGCTTTTACTCGCCCAAAAAACATACAATCAGTTAACTGTACAAAATATTCTGTGAAGTGTTTTGAGATGTCTCAAAGATGTGATAAAGCGCTATATCAAATGCAAGGATTAATATTATTTTAAAGTCATCTGGTTTTGCAGTTTTGGGATAAATATATGGAGCTGGAGATTCCATCAGGCTCAGTAAAAGAAAGGCAAAGGGATAACATTAGTGATTACTTATAAACTAAACTGTAATAAGTAATTATTTGTAACAATAATCTATAATAAATCAATTTATTTATAACAATAATTTGTAAAAACAGTGTGTTTGTAACAATAATACCGTGTTTGTAATAATAATCTAATAATAAATACATTTATTTATTCATTTATTATTGATAATTGTTATAAACTTGTTTTGATGGTGTAGATCACATCTGTGTAGCCTGACATTACTGAATATTATTGCACCATCTAAGTACAAAACTAGGCAGAGAACTCACTTTCTTTATAACAAGTGATTCTAGTTCAACCGCTTTGTCATCTTTTTAAAATAAAATATATATATTTGGGACAGTGAGAAAACAAAGCAGTGTAATATCTAATTCCAGCATTACCATTTCACCCAGAGATTGCTAGCTGTAAGCATTGCCTGTTTTACTGGAATGTCTTGCTGATGCTCAGGAATGTCCAGCCTACATTCAGCTCAGGCTGACTTGCTTTCACTTGCACCCTGACACGGGGAGAAACTTTAATTGGCTTCACACCTGAAGCGGTGTGAGGGCAACCAGCCAGGGGCTGTGTCTCAACAATAACAGCAAACAACTAGTCGCATTTATCCAGCTTCCTACACATCAGGAGGATGTCCCAAGGTGCAGGTCAATGAGCGGCATTCACCTGAGTTGTGGGTTGGGATCTGAGAGGGGTGGAGGACAAGTGGGGTGGGAGGTTGACCGAAAAAGAAAGTCTTAAGATGGGCCTTGAAGGGGGCATGGAAGGGGGCGAGGCAGAGGGACTCTGGGATGGAGTTTCAGAGGGTGGAGCAGAAAGGCTGAAGGTCTGACCGCCCATGGTGAGGTGGTCAGGGCAGGGTATGTGGAGTAGGAAAGTGCCCGCCGAGCAGAAGGAGTGGACAGGTTGGTGAATTTTAATCAATCAGAGGTAGGTTGGAGCAAGACCGTTGAGGGCTCAAGAACGTTTTGTCTTGCAAATAGTCATCACCAGCAATGAAAGGCAATGGTAGAGCAGGGTCTTAATTATAGCCTTTTTATATCCAGAAATAAAAATCAGTGGAGGAAAAAAGCAGGAGGAGTGTTCAAATAAACTTTGATTCTCACAAGAGAAAAGATGTTAGGTGATTTATTGGGGTACTGCCTATGAGAGCCTAACGCATGCCCCTCATAGCGAGAGAACCTTTGTACAGACATGGGGAGGGTGGAGAAATGAATGAATGACCGATTTTATTGAGGGTGGGGATTGTCGGCCAGGACACCGGGAGAGAGAAACTCCCTTCTCTTTTCGAATAGTTGGGAGGGATTTTTAACATCTATCTGAACAGGCACAGGTGGGACCTCAGTTTAACATCTCATCTGAACGCAGCGCTATGCTAGCACCTTATTGGGGTATCAGAATAGGCAATAGGATTCCAAGTCCTGACCTGGAGCTTGAACCCATAACTCTCTGACTCAGAAGCAAGAGTGCTACTACCCTGCTAGACTGATATACACACAGACTCAGTGCCAAGTCCTGCCAGACGTTGGAGAGAAACAATTTCCTTTTTATTTGATGAAATCCATCAACAACAAAAACACCCATGCGACACATTCCCCTCTGGCAGAATAACTCCAATAACATTAAAAAAAACATGAAAAGCCACCCTAACTTTCCCAAAGGCACTTGTCTAAGAGATGGCCTTTTTTTTTCTGAGGCGGATAATGAGAAAAGATTTCATTCTCCCACTTGTAAAGCATATGTCACATTGCATCGGCTGAGCGCATCATCACAGGCTTGACATTGTGGGGGGGGCGGGGGGGTTGAGGAGGGCCAGAGAGATTCTCAAACTTAACAAAAGGCGCAAAATCTCTCCAGCGCTCGCCAGCCCTCACCACAAACCCCAGCGACAAAGGGCACACAGAGAGCGCATCACATGATAAATAAAGCCAAGTCTCATAAAGTGCGCATTCTGATTTAGCGAAAGCTGTGCTTTCTCCTCGCTTGTGATCACCCTTCAGTTTGCTGTCTCTCTCCCCCACACTCCCGGGGTTAGCGGGGAGATGGGGTTGAGGATTTTGAGGTGCCGAAAGCACATCGAATCCCCAAATCTTGTGCCTTTCCAAAGATTTCGATTCACAACAAACTCGCGGCTCGTTTTACGCTTCTTTCCGACTCGGCGATAGATGGGGAGAGATTTCTCCCCTGCCCCGCCCGTCTCTCTCTCTCTCTCTCTGCCCCACTAACTCTCAAACAAACCCTAATTTTCTATAAATATCTCTAAACATGAAAGTCTTTCAACCTGAACATGAGATTTGTTTTGGTGGAATACATCGGTTGGGTCGGAAGTTAACCGCATTGACCCCAAAAATAGATACTTCAATACTCCCATCTAACCTTTTTGTATTAATTATATATTTTAATTTAATTTATTGAGCTTGTTTAATTTCAAATTAATTTTTTAAAAAAATGATAAGTTGTACAAATTCTGATATTTAAAGAGTCAGGCAGATCGATAAGTTTTTAAGACAAATCATGCGAGTTTTTTGAATTTTATTGTGTATTATTTGAAAGTGGGAGTATTTTGCCCTGAACGTGACAGCAGACAGATAAAACAATCCTTACTTCCGATCTGGAGAGGTGTCACAGCATTGTTGGGAGTTTAAGATCAGTTCTAGATTGACAATTGCGACAATTGTTGACTTTACACTGAATAAATATGTGTGTGTATGTGTGTGTGGAGGGGGAGACAATTTCAGGTGGTCTTATGCACCGAATTTTAACATTTTAGAAAAAAATTTAGGAAATTACCATTTATTTTAAGTCAGGATAGCACCAATTCGACAAATCTCGCTGTGTAACTGCCGAAAGGTGTAACTGCCGGTCTCTGATCTATTCGTTGATCTATTTCATATCAAATGCAACTTTTTTTTGCATTCCACACACTGCTAAGGAGGGTTTCACAGTTATTCTGAAAGTGTAGTGACTGTGTTTTATCGGCAAACGTGGCAACCAATTTGCACACAGCAATGTTCCATTAACAGCCATGAAGTGACTGACCAATCTTATCTAGGGGATTGTCAGAGAACTTTCTTTTCTTTTCCAATAGCTCCTCAGGATCTTTAACACCCACCTGAACAGGATCCATGGTTTAATGTTTTATCCGAAGGACAATATGAAGTAAATATAAATAATTTAAATATAATATCAACAAGAGGCTTTATCGGGGGTCTGGAGGGGGTGGGCATTAACATAGTTATATTACAAAAATATACAATAACAAAATACAACGGCCAGACACGAAACAATTTTTTGTTTACATTCCCCATTCCCCAAATAATCCAGTTCATGTCTTGCAGGAATTTAAGGTGTAGGGTGAGTATCAATAGGAACATTTCCCTGGATGGTACCTGACTCCAGTGAACACGACCTGGGTATGTGCCTGCATTGTGCTTAGCACAGCATCAATCACAATGACACAGGGGACTTTACCTTACATTCAATGAGGTGCATTAATCCTGCGTTGACCTGTTAAACACCCACATGTAAGTGATAGCAGAGCACTGGAGATGTGCTCAACTCCCTCAAATACTTTTACTAAATACTCTCATCCAATGTTTAACCTTGAAGTTACACCTTGAAGTCATGCAGATCTTAATTGTGAATTTAATTAAACAATGCAAATGCTGTTTCATTCAAGTGCTTGAGAAACTAAACGGCAATTGGTAGATTGCAACCTTTTATTCATTACATCAAACGGTTGCAGTGTTGAGCTGCAGGGAAAATGTAGGCAAACACTTACTGCTTATTAAATATTCTTATGACTGTCTCAAAGCTCTTCACCAGCAATTAATGTGAGGTGGAATGATTGTGTATTTTGTGGGTGAATGCGACAGCCAATTTGCGCACAGCACCATCCCACAATCAGTCATGAAGTGAATGATCCATTCTTTCTGGGGGATTGTTGGTTCAGATACTGGGGGAGAAAGAATCTCCCTTCTCTTTCCAATGGATTTGTAACGTCCTCCTGATCATGCACAAATAGGACCTCAGTTGAACATCACATCTGAAGGACTGCGTCTCTGACAATGTAATGTCCCCCCCAGCACTGCGCCAAAAGCTGTGAGCTCAAATTCCCCACCAACAATGCCCTAGATAAAATCTGTCACTGTCATTCTTTCACTGTGCCTTCGGTCTTCCACCCACTACCACCCTAATTGCCGTCTACCTCTCTTGACTCCAATCCCCAGCTCAGTTGCAAGCCCTTCACTGTCCAGACCCTTGGGACATGCTCCCGACATGAAAGGCATTTTATAAATGTTGTTGTTGTTGCTGTGAGCAATATTGGTTGTCAATTTTGCCTACAAAACACATGGTCACTCCACTTTGCAGTAGGTCCTGAAAACTTCCTGACATGAATGGCATGGAATGTAAGGGTTATAATCGGGTCTCAAAATAAGAAGTGACAGCAAAGATGAGATGTAAATGTCTGTATCTTGGCCCTTGTCAACAGGTTGAAGTGTTAATCTGACAGTTTTACATTGAAAGCACCAAAAAGTTGCCTGTCACTACACATTCTCTTTCTATAGCTTTCAAAAGCACTTCCATAATCAATCTCTTTTCTCACGACCTCAATGGCTGAATGCTGAAAGTGAATCACAAAACTGGCTCCTGTCAGCATTGCTCGTTGGGCAGGCTCCGATTATACAGTTTATTACTAATATCCGGAGCTAAGTTATAAGTGTAAGCTTTACACTGCTCTTAATTTTGCACTCAATAGGCAGGGAGCTATTGACTGGAAATAGTGCCCACTCTGTGGAATCAATGACAATGCGCCCCATTGTCGGAGGTGCTGCCCCTCAGATAAAATGTTAAACTCAGCTCTTATCTGCCTGTTCAAGGGAGCATTAAAGATCTCGCGGAACTATTCAAAAAGAGAAGGGAGTTCCTCTCTCCCAGTTCCCTGGCTAACAATCCCCCAGATAAAATTGATCACTGACTTCATGGCTGTTTGTGAGACATTGCTGTGCGCAAGTTAGCTGCCGCGTTGGCCCACAAAATACAGTCACTGCACTTTACAGTGTATCTCATTAAAAGCTTTGAAATGTCCTTCTGACGTGCTAAGGTGTAGGGTGTATCCCTTCAAGGAGAGAGAGTGTGCATTCCATACTATACACAGAGAAATTCCCACGTGTAGGTGACAGATATGGAACTTTCAGGCTGGTTTGGTGATTCTTACGTATTGTTAAGGTTGTCCACAAAAAAATACTAAAATGGACCAAAATAACTGTGAACCAATTCATATTTTTACAGCACAAAGCTATAGCCTGCAAGTAATCCAAACGATTATCCTTCTGTTTTTTCAAATTGAATGAGAATTAAAACAAAAGCCACTTACCAATCCCTTGAAAATAACCAAATATAATTATTACAACCATGTGCTCCAAATATTGCTATCATCTGTTGCCCACAGTGGAAATACTCCATCTGAAGTGATTAAGGAATTAGCCTGTGAATTAAAAGTGATTAAAAATGAATTTGTTAGGTACTAAAGTGCACAGAGACGATTGTTCGTGTGTCTGAGACGCTGCCCGCCCAAGTCTCTGTAATTATCCAATACCTTCAAACGCTTTCTGAGAAAATAATTGTTTATTTATTTCCAGAGTACGGTTGGGATGAGGGCTTATTGAGACATAACAAGTTCTTATGATAAAAAGGCATAGTGTGGTGCTGCCTCAGAGCTTCTGATTTGCTTCTTATTAGGATTAGTCTGTTTAGCAGAGTGGGAGTGATTATAGCTTTCAATCACTTTGTCTGGGAGAGGCAATGGAATTATACGTTTTATTATAGAAAATAAATTAAATCTTAAGAGTTTTATGACATTTACATGCATCTAATCGTCTTTGCCAATAATCTTTTTTTTCTTTCTCCATTCAGGGCAAGGCTAAGGATGAGGTGGGTGGCTGTAAGATGATTGACATGTAACTGGCATCGCAGAGTGAGGGGGATAGGGATGGACAAGATGCAGACTGAAGAGGAAAGCTTAAACCGATTAACTTTCTGATCTGATAATAAGAAACAATAACCTCCCATAAGGCAGGTTGGTTTCATCACAGATTAAGCCCAATTTATTGCCTTCTGATAGGAAGACCATAATCAAGCAAAAGCCAGGACTAGCCCAGTGTAAAGCCTGTCTCAGCATTTGGCTGCTCATGACACTCTTGTTACCTTATTTATAGGGACACAAGAGGAAACAAGTTTAGAGTTATAAAGAACAATTTCAGGACAGAGATCGGGGAATTTTTCTTAACCAGAAGTTAATTAATGACTGGAACAAGGTTGCCAGGAAGGGTGGTTGAGGCCAGGACTCTGAGAATCATTTAAAAAGAAGCTTGATGCTGTGATGTGGGGATGGTAGGGTGGGTGTTCTGGAGGGATGAGGTTGGATGGCCCGAAGAGTATTTTTCATCTGAACCTGTCTGGGACTGTCGAGGTGTGTGATTGTGAAAGAAGGTAAATGTGGAGTGTGACAGTGAGACTGCATGTCAGTCAGATGAACGCAACACTAATTTACCCACAGCACATCTCACAAACATCTGAAAGGTAAACAATCGATTTGATCTGATAATTTTCCAGTTTTCCAACTCCGGAATAAAACAATGCAAGAAGTATTTGTGGCTGGTGCACTAGCCACAGTGATTGATAATGCTTCCTCACCAAAGCTAATCACTCACATTGTCGGAACCATGACATTAGCATGATGATGTTATTGATGAGTCACGCCAACTGTTTGTCTCTCAGATGCCTACAGATTGCATTTATAGCAATTCTGCTTATTATTTTAGATTTGCACATCATGCAGCAGGTTGTGGGTTGAAACTGAGGCCAACTTGCGTTTAAGTTTAATGGTGAGTGTGGAGTAGGGAAAGCACCACATTGTCAGAGGTGATGTTTTCCAAATGAGATGTTAAGCTACGGTCCCATCTGTGTCTATGCAGAGGAATGGTAAAGATCTCTATTGGAAAGGAGAACGGAGTTTCTATTTGGTGTCCTGGCCAACAATCTCCCATTCACCTCCTGGCTGTTTGCAGGACATTTTCTGCATGTGAATTGCCTGCTGCATTTGCCTCTCAAAGCACAGTCACTACTCTGGATAGCAGTTGCCTGTGAAGCGCTTTGAGATGATGGTGCTGTTAATGATGCTGTCTCAGATGAAAGATTAGTATTCTGCTAAAATGTTAACTTTTTTAAATTCATGTTTTTCAATAACAAGAACATCTTGCTTTTGCACAGCATTCCTTCTTGGGGGGGGGGGGGGTAGTGTCTTGAAGCGCTTAACAGTGACAGAATCTGACACTGAGTCAGGGGAAGGTAACTATAAGCATGGTTGAAGAGAAAGTTCTTCAGGCATGATCTGAAAATGGGGAATGAGGGAGGTGGAGAGATTGAGGGAGAGAGTTCCAAAGTTTTGGAGCATAGTGGCTGAAAGCACAGCTACCGATGGTAGAGCAGAGGAGACAAGGGACATGAAGGAGGTCAAAGCCAGCCAAGCAGATGCGGTGGGGTGGTGAGTAAGCATGTTGGAGGGGTAGAGTGTGCCAGGACATGAAGGGGTTTGTAGATAGATGTAGGTTAATTGGATTATTTGCCTTTGTGTTATATGAATTAGAAAACTGATGTGCCAGTCTTTTGGTTTTAATATTCTATCAAAACAATGACTTAAGGTAGACATTTGTTTACTTTATAATAATCCTCCCATTTGATACAGTGCATGGCACTGAGACATCTCCAAGTGTTTCACAGGATACACTTTAAAGTACTGTGACTGCATTTTTTTAGACAAATTCGGTAACCAATTTGCACATAGTAGTCTCACAAACAGCCATGGAGTGAATGATCAATTTTATCTGGGGGATTGTCTGCCAGGACACTGGGAGAGAGAAACTCACTTCTCTTTTCCAATATCACAGCGGAATCTTTAATGTCCACCTGAACAGGCACAAACTGGACCTTGGTTTGACATCTCATCTGAAGGTGATTATATTAGCTGAAATTTAATTCAGCTAATATATTAAACAATTTGTAATCGTATTCTAATAATTTTATATAACGGTAATATTCCTTGCATTTTCTGCAGCGCCTTTCAGGTTGGGAGTAAGTCTCAAGCAGGTGCCCAGGATTCAATGTCAAGTCCAGTGACTGTATTTTGCAGGGGAACACAGCAGCCAATTTGCGCACTGGGAACGTTACGCAAACAGCCTTGGAGTTCGGGCTGATAAGAGTAGGAAAGGCTGGAAAATGATACACGAAAATACCTCCCCCCAACCTCTGTTTCAATGCCCATTGCCTTCCTGCTCACTGGAACCCAACAGAAGTGATGTGAGGCTTCGGCACTATGAACCAGACACGTTATCCGCGCCTTACAGATATCCTATTGAAACAGGTAAGAGATCGGGTAACAGTACTGTCCTGTGGCCGAGCAGCTGAGCAGAGCAGCTGAGAGGTTTACAGGGGGTGAGAAAGGAGGGGAGCAAATGCTCGCTGTCACACAGAAGATAACCGCAGCCCCAGTGCTCCTGTTGATCGCTGCTTTTTATTATTCTTCAGCTCTGGTTAAGGGAGTCGTTTAGCAAAAAAATAATAACTCAGACCTGGTGTAAATTCTGTTCTGAGACATTGCCACGACACACACACACTTATATATATATGCACACACACACACACCGCATATATATATATATACACACGTGAATACACACAAACACACACACATATATATATATACACACGTAAACACACACAAGTGGGCAGATCGCCCTCACTGCAGGTTGTCTCACGACGGGACGCTGAGGATCGTTCCTATATACACTGTTACACTCACCTGTTAACGCGGCTCCCGCCCCAGCAGAGCGACAGCCTTACATGTGCTCTCTCTCGGAAGATGTAGTGACTGTGTTTGTGAGGCAGGGACGGGGAGGACAATTATTTCCCTGACACTTCGACTGCAAACCGTAACACGCGTGTGTGTTATTTTTATATTGTCAGTGAACTTGTGGAACCTGTGGTGGGGGGGTAGGGGGTGGGGGGGGATAGAGAACCCAGGGTGGAGTGGGTAGATTTTGATCAATTATGAAGCGATTGGTTCGGTTTTGTTGGGGTGTGTGTGTGTGGGAGTGTGTGTGTGTGGGTGGGAGTGTGTGTGTGTGTGGGAGTGTGTGTGTGTGTGTGGGGGGGGGGGTGTGTGGGGGGTGTGTGGTGGGGTGTGTGTGTGGTGGGGTGTGTGTGTGTGTGGGGTGTGTGTGTGTGTGTGGGTGGGAGTGTGTGTGTGGGTGGGAGTGTGTGTGTGTGTGGGGTGTGTGTGTATGGGGTGTGTGTGTGTGGGGGGGGTGTGTGTGTGTGGGGGGTGTGTGTGTGTGTGGGGGGGGGGTGTGTGTGGGGTGTGTGTGTGTGTGGGGTGTGTGTGTGTGTGGGGGGGGGGGTGTTTGGGGGAAACACACTGTCGGGTGGAGATATGTCGTTTTGTTTGATGGAGAGAGAGAGAGACCGAGGCAGAAATAGAGAGGAAGGGAAGGTTAGAGAGAAGAGAAGAGAGGAGGGGATCGGGATCTACAAAGGACGATGCTTGAGTTGAATCCTTAACTCCATTGGTTCAGCTTCAAACTCCAGTGGGATACGGTGTGTGTCAGTCAAACGCGGCGACAGAGATTGCTTTGAGATCAGGAATAAAGGAGGTGCGTCTACATCTTCACCCCCCACCCCCCACCCACCACACACACACACACACACACCCACCACCAACCCTCCCTGGGCGGAGGGTTTCTCAGTCTCCAATAACAAGGGAAAAAAGCACAACGCCAGCCTACTGCCGAGATATAAAGTAAAGTTTCACCAGCGCCCACCGATCGCACATTGGAAATCCAGTTTACTTATGCGTTTTGAAGCTCGCGTCTCAAGAGAGTGTTGCTGACCCGCACCCAGCGTTGTGGCAGGGGCTGGGGGCAAGGGCTGGGGGCAGGGGCTGGGGGCAGGGGCTGGGGCAGGGGCTGGGGGCAAGGGCTGGGGCAGGGGCTGGGGGCAAGGGCTGGGGGCAAGGGCTGGGGCAGGGGCTGGGGACAGGGCTGGGGGCAGGGGCTGGGGGCAAGGGCTGGGGCAGGGGCTGGGGGCAGGGGTTTTGACAGGGGGGGGCAGAAGCTGAGGGCATTGAGCTGGGGGAGAGGCTGAGGGCATTGAGCTGGGGGTTGGGGTCAGAGGTTTTGGGGACAGGGGCTGATTTATGCAGATCGCTTTTCTGGAAGTCCATCTCGGAGCAATGGGTTGGCTCGACCCCCGGCGTGTGCTGAGGATGTCCTGAGCGGATCTTTAACTCGGAGAAAAGGGGTGGGTGGGGGTAGTGGAGGAGGGAGGAAGAGAGAGAGAGAGAGAGGGAGAGAGACAGAGAGAGGGCGTCTTGTGAAACAACCAAGAACCTCGCCAAAGAGAACAAGTAACCAGTCATGGAGAGTCGCGAGTATCATCTGCATAAAGCTCGGGTGGGCACAGCGCCTGGCAGAGAGAGGTTGCCCGCTGGCGGAGCAATAGTCGCCGCTCCCAAACCTCTGCCCTTCTCCATCGAGAGCATCATGGCTTGGAGCCCGGAGCCCAAGGCGCTGCCCTTCTTAGCCTCTTTGGAAGGGGCCCCGGTGAAGAGAGAGCCTCGCTGCTTGCTGGCCCCGATGCCCTGCATGATCCCAGTCCTGCCCTTGCCTTACGGATCCAGGCTGGCATCGGGCGGCGGCGGGGAGCTGAGGAAAGCCAACCCGGAGATGTCCCACCACCACCACCACCACCACAGGAGCGAGTGGTTGAGCTCCGGAGGCTCCTCCAAGGCGGATGGTTCCAACACGTGTGGGCAGCCGCTGTCCCAATACCAACTCATCCGACCACGCGTGGTCAACCAGTCCTATTTTCACTCAATGGGGGCCTTCTGCTACCTCAACTGCGCCATCGACACCCCTCGCCCCTCACCGGCCGCGATCTTCAACCTGGCTCCATCCTCCTACCTGCTGGGCTCTGCCCTCAGCCCTCAACACAAGGCGCTGCTGGTGGACAGGGGCAATAAGCTGCTGCTGGCCCCCGGTGAGCGCCCCCCGGGGGGTGCCGTGCCCTACAGGGAGCTCGCCCAGCACGGCAGGGACACGGGACACTTTCTCCCCGACAGGATCAGCTGCAAAAGCGGCTCCAAGAGCGGCGGAGGCGCGATGGGCACCAGAGCCAAAGTGTTTACGTGTGAAGTGTGCAGGAAGGCAAGTGTGTGCCCAATGGGCTTTGTTACTTTACCACCCTCTCCTCTCCTCTCCCCCCCCCCCCCACCACCCCACCCCCACCATCACCCTCCTCTCCTCTCCCCATCATCTCCTCCCCCTCCTCTCCTCTCCCCTTCTCTCCTCCCTTCTTTCCTCTCCTTTCCCCTCTCCTCTCCTCCCCTCCTCTCCATTCCCCTGCTCTCCTCTCCACTTTCCTCTCTCCTCTTCCCTCTCATCTTCTCCCCTCTCTCCCTCCCACTCCTCTCCTCTCCTCCCCATTCCTCTGCTCTCCTCTCCTCTTTCCTCTCTCCTCTTCCCTCTCATCTTCTCCCCTCTCTCCCTCCCACTCCTCTCCTCTCCTCCCCATTCCTCTGCTCCCCTCTCCACTTTCCTCTCTCCTCTTTCCCTCTCCTCTTCTCCCCCCCCTCTCTCTCTCCCACTCCTCTCCCCTCTCATGCCTTTGCTGTTTGCATTTTACAATCCGTAACAATAACGATTACATCCTACGTTTAAAAGAGCACCGGGTGCTTCTGACAGCACCGCACAGCACCGCACAGCACCGCACAGCACCGCACGCTGAGCCATTTGCGCACACCCGCGGGGTGAAATCCTCCTATTTAGAAATATCATTTCAGTGAAAATCGCTCATAACCTCGAAGCCCAGTTTTCTGCCCCTTTTACGAAAGGAATTGGCGGAAAAGCTGTCTTCGGAGTGAGGAATTCAGCTTCAGTGTTTTTAGGAATTTGGCAAATCTGAAAACTGCACAGATGTAGAGTGGAGTGAGAACCGATCCACTGAGTTTCCTCTCTCGGTCTCTCTGCCAGGAGGGAAGTGTGATTATCTCTCCGTGTTTCTCTCTTCTCCTCTCTGTCTCTCTCTCTCTCTGTCTCTCTGTAGGTCTTCAATGCCCACTATAACCTAACCCGCCACATGCCAGTCCACACGGGGGCTCGGCCGTTTATCTGTAAAGTTTGTGGCAAAGGATTCCGTCAGGCCAGCACTCTGTGTCGCCACAAAATCATTCACACACAGGTAGGTGCTTATTATTATTATTATTATAACGTCAATCGTGATAATAGCAATAATAACATCAATAATAATAACATCAATAATAATAACATCAATAATAATAACATCAATAATAATAACATCAATAATAATAACATCAATAATAATAACATCAATAATAATAACATCAATAATAATAAATAATTGCAATAATAATGTAATAAATAATAATAATAATAATAATAATAATTGTAGGTGGCAATGTAAAGCAAATACAGTTTCTATAATTATCGGTGCAACTGGAAGTGTTTAATAAGTCTATTCAGAAATGGTTTGACGAAATACCTGGTGAACGAAATATCAACCTCCTGCAAAAAGTAACTATTTTAGGAAGCTCAAACATACTAAGAAAAGTTACATCCATTCATTCATGTGTAACGTGGCAGTGTTATTGATCTGGTTGACCCATCACTGAAACCTACTTAGAAACTACCCCTACAGAAACCATGTTATGAAAACCATAACAACATAATCATGACAATAATAATAATATACCTTAATAGTAAATTCAGACTGAAAGGTGAATGGACTGTGGTGGTTGGGGAAGGTATGGGAAGGAAGGAAAGAGGGCAACAGGGCTTTGGAAACAGCAACACCGTGTCCCACACTGACAGGTCTGGTCTGTGCCCCTGTGTGTGCGGGGAAGCACATGCGGGTTGGGCTGTCTGTGGGGTCGCAGCACTGGAGTCTCTGTTGCACACGTTATCCCTGACTGTCCTGCAATCTGGAATGAGATTATAACAACAAGATCAAGTTTGATCCAGGGCCTTGCACGTCGGGAAGACGTCTGTCTTAAAGTGCTTCGAGGAATTTTACTGTAAAGTGTGGTTTTCACGGGCAGCTCTGAGTGAGTGAGTGAGTGAGTGAGTGAGTGAGTGAGTGAGTGAGTGAGTGAATGACAGTGAGCGAATAAGTGAGTGAATGAGAGAGAGAGAGTAACAGTGAGTGACCGTGAATGAGAGTGATAGTGAGAGAGTGAGTGAATGATAGCGAGTGAGTGACAGTGAGTGAGAGAGTGAGTGACAGTGAGTGAGAGAGTGAGTGACAGTGAGTGAGAGAGTGACAGTCAGTGGATGAGTTAGTGAGAGTGAGTGAGAAAATGAGAGAGTGTGAGTGAGCGAGTGTGAGTCAGTGAGGGACGGAGGGAGTGAGTGAGTGAGTGTGCGTGTGTGTGTGTGTGTGTGTGTGTGAGAGAGAGAGAGGCAAGGAGGGAGAGAGGGAGTGACAGTGAGTGAATGTCTGCTCAAGCTGTGTTTCCCATTAAAGTCTGATTTTGTTTTAAATTGTGAACAGGAAAAACCACACAAGTGTAATGAATGTGGGAAAGCGTTTAACCGGAGCTCCACTCTGAACACTCACAGCAGAATCCACGCGGGTTACAAACCCTTTGTCTGTGAGTTCTGTGGCAAAGGCTTTCATCAAAAAGGTGGGTTCGGTGTTAGTGGAAGGACAACAATATATATATATTATATATATATAATATGTATACACAATAAACTCCTGACAATTCGCCCCTGGCTTACCTGGTCATTACCATTGCAGTCACACTGCTGTCAGTATCACAGCTGGATTTATTTATGTACTTATACATATATTCCCTCGGAGTGATGACCAGTTATCAGGAGTTAATTGGTGTGCAGTAAATTCCTGATAACTTGTCGCTCCGAGGGGAAACGGGGTTCAATGATGAGTTATCCTGAGCGGCAAATTATACTCCTGATAGCTCATCACCGAGCCCTCCTTTCCCTCTGGGCGGCGAGTTATCAGGAAGTTACTGTGCATCATTTTAATAATAATAATAATAATAATAATCCTTGCATTTGATATAGCGCTTTTCACGTCGGGAGGACGTCCCAAAGCGCTTCACAGAACACACTGTAATGTGAGTTGACTGTATATTTGTGGGCGAACTCGGCAGCCAATTGCGCACAGCAATGTCCCACAAACAGTCGTGGATTGAAAATGACCAATTTATTATTGTTTTTGGTTTTGAGGGATTATTATTAGGTGTGTGGAGTAAGGAAACTTGCCCAAGGTTTCGCACTGCCTGGAATTGAACTCAGGTGTCTCACTTGCAAAGCGAGTGCTCTAACCATTGAGCTACAGGACTCACAAAATTCAGATTTGGTGAATTTTACCTAATTCACCAAATCTATTAATAAGATCCAACACCTTACACTGCTCTGGGAGAACTTTTTTTTACGACGATAACGCGCTTCTCTGATCGTATAATTATTGTTTCACAGAAGGTATTTGTACTACGAGCATAAAATACATTAGAAATGAAAGTGGAAGGCGAACGGGGTCAATCTGCCACCCCCCACAGTCCAGGGTGAGACGAGAGTTCACTGTCATTTCGGGAGTTAAATTGGGGTTTAAAGCGGAGCAATGTGTTCACTGCCTTTCCCGGTGTCATAGCAGTTTCGAAAAATAAATGTGGTTTCCAAAAAAAAAAACTTTTTTTTTCCCCCACGCGAAAAAAAATCGTTTCGCCCACAAAATATACTCAAAACCATTCCCACAGCAAATCCTGTCAAGTGCTTTGGGACTTCTCGATGGAGTGACAACGCACTCTGCGAAATGCAACGATCGTTATTGTCGTTATAATTTGCAAACGGCGAGTGGTGTGACATCGATCTCTGGTCTCTCAACAAGTGAGTGAGGCTTCAAAGCAAAGCGATTGACTGTGTTCAAACGTCTGCAGATTGAACCCTATATTTTGAAGTTAAGTCAGTGTAACGGCGAGGAAGGAAGGAGGTTGTGGGCGAAATTTTACTTTGGGTCCAGATTTACTCGAAATTCTTGAAGCATTGCATGAATTCAGGCGAATTCAGGCAAATTCTTGATTGATTGATTTTTTTTGGGGGGGTAGTTATTAAAACGAACGTTTTTTTTTCTCTTTTGAAAATTGGATATTTTTTTTTAAAAAAAGATTTATTTATATTAAAAAAAAACGTTGCAATTAACGAAAGATCTTTGTTGGTGTCAGGTAACTACAAAAACCACAAACTGACTCACAGCGAGGAAAAGCAATTCAAATGCAACATTTGCAACAAGGCGTTTCACCAGGTGTACAACCTCACCTTTCACATGCACACGCACAACGACAAGAAACCGTTTACCTGTGCGACCTGTGGCAAAGGTTTCTGCCGGAATTTTGACTTGAAAAAGCACGTCAGGAAGTTGCACGACAACTTTTCCCGATCGTCGGCAGCCGAGCCGGCGGAGGACAAGCCGTGCAAGTAACCCGTCTGGCCCGCGGGCCGCCAATCTTTTGTCTTCTCTTTCAAGCACAAATGAACCGAGGCTTTGGGATCTGCCGGGGGGGGAGGGGGGGTTGCATGCAGATGTGTATCATGTCATATTGTGTTGAAAAGAAACCAGCAAAAACCCCGACACAGTAGTATTCTTCTTTCTTTTTTTTTTGCGGGGTGGGAGGGGAGGGGTTGGAGGTGAATATATCTTCAGAAGAACTCTCGATCCATCTCAGGTTTGGAGAGACGCTTTTTAAAGAATAAGGTGATATTATTAATTGTTATTGATAATAATGAAATGCAGTTACATGTTATTTATTTATTTGTTACCCGCCCGTTTCTCTATTGCATGGATCTCTGCCGTTTCGATTAAACGATGTATTTTGCAAAAAAAAAAGATATATAATATATGATTGCTCTGTGGTGCCAACGATAGGAAAGGTGAGCCAGAGAGTTTTTTTTAAAAAAAACAAACACAAAAAAATTAATGTTTATGCAATCAAGCTGGTTTGTTCTGTATGTTAATGAAATATCTAAGAGATATGTTAAATAACCCTTATATTTGACCCAGGGAGAGCTTCACAGGAATCGCCGGGAAGTGTAGTGACTGTGTGTTTTTGTCGGCGAACGTAATGTAATCATTCTGCCCCTCTCTCTTCCCCCTTTCCTCGAAAAGTTTTTTTTTTGGCAATTATAGACGGATGAAAAATGTGAAAGTAACTTCATAGGCAAGGCTGACAATAAAAAAAAATGATAAGTCACTACATTTCTCTTGGTTTATGTATATAAGGAAACGAGGGAGAGAGATGGGAGTTGGGAGGGAGGGTGGGGGGTGAGAAGGGGAGGGAGGGGGAAAGGAAAAAGAGGGAAGAGGGAGGGAAAGAAGGGAAAGAGAGGGGGAGGCAGAGAGAAGGGAGGGGGGGGATGGGAGGGAAAGAGGGGGGAAGGGAGGGAGACAGAGATGGGAGGGAGGAAGTCAGAGAGGGGGGAAGGGCAGAGAGGAGGGGGGTGAGGGAGAGAGGAAGGGGAGAGACGGAGGAGCGAGGGTGAGGGACGGGGGAGAGAGACGGGGGGGGAGGGAGAGAGACGGGGGGAGAGGGAGAGAGAGACGGGGGGAGGGAGAGAGAGACAAGGGGGAAGGGAGAGAGAGATGGGGGAGGAGGGAGAGGGGGGAGGGAGAGAGAGACTGGGGGGAGGGAGAGAGAGATGGAGGGAGTGAGAGACGGTGGGAGGGAGAGATGGTGGGGGAGGGAGGAGAGAAGTGGGAGGGTGGGGAGGAGAAGGAAAGGTGGAGAGGTCACTGTAATGAGTTAGTAACCAGCCTGGTCAGTAAAATCAGGACACCAGGAAGGGATAGCGAAATCAGGAAACTCCCTTCTCTTGTCCATCAGCGCCTCGGGATCTTTAATGTCCACCTGAACAGGAACAGACTGGCCCTGGTTATTGTCTCATTCAAAGGATGGCGTCTTTGATAAACCGCGGCGCTCTCTCACACCAATACTGCCCTGGAGTGTCAGCCTGGACTATGAGCTCAAAGGCTCTTGCGTGGGGACATGGGGGAAGGCCTCAAAGTCGCATCCTCTTGACTCAGAGGCGAGGGTGTGAGTGACTGAGCCAGGCTTACAATTCTCAATGTCTTGAGGAGTGATGAGCATGTCGGTGTAAATACATAGTAAATTTGGGACTGGCAGATAGCAACCATAAATGGGAAGCTATATTACCCATCGCTATGCTTTGAGAGTATCCAAACCAAGTTTAGATTTCCATTTATCCCACCTACACATGGAAATCCCAGAGATAGATTGTTGGAATGGAATGGAATGCGCACTCTCTTCCTGGAGGGATGCATCCTGCTGATATAATTCTGGAAAGTATTAGGTGCAGGTTGGCATTCCCAAGATCCAAGGTTTGGGGATCCCAGAGTGTGTGTGTTGGGGGTACTGCTGGAGTCTAACCAACTAAAACCGCACAGCTTGCCATTGATATTGCTGTCCGGCAAGCTTTCCGCTGCTTGTCCAGCTAGGACCACCCTACCCTTCAGGGCTTTGGCTTGCAGGGTTAACAGGAGCTGAGTGGGATGACTCCCTGCCCCCAGTGACTGGTCTGCCCTTCCAGGTCCTGCTGATGAGCCAAATGGAGCGAGTGTCCTTGTGGACAAATTAAAAAAAGGAGAGGAGATTAAGTCAGAGAGAGAGAGAGGTGCGTACAAATAATGAGAGGTAGTAAAGAGCACACACATCCCAGCGACTGGGTCTCAGGGTTCAGAGAAGCTGCTTTATTGAGCTTGTCTTGGGGGAGGGGGGAAGTGAGATTGGCCTTTGGTAACTTGTGCTCGGAGCACACACACCCCCCCCCTCCCCCTCCCCCCCAGAGCCCCGCATTACTGTGTCATTGCAATAGGAATGATGTCCGTGCTGTTCAGACCGTTCGTCTCATCCCATGGAAGAGATGCTGGTTAGCTGGGTCCCGGCTGTCAGTCGGCCCCATTGCTTCCCGACCTCGATCATACAGTGATTGCAATGATCAACAGTGCTGTCATTGCTAACCTGAATCCTCTGTCACACAACAGCTCTCATTACTCCCGACACTCACACACACACACACACACACATTCATACACAAGGACAAACACACGCAGGAGCACACACCGCACATACACATCCGTGCACGCGTACACACTTCCATACACACACATACGAGGCCCCACACAGAGACACACATGTTGTTTAGAAACAGTGGTTTTGGTCACAGTCTCCCACACGAGCTTATGTTGAGAAGCTGCGGGTTTGGCTTTGCTGACCTGTGCACACTGACCTCCCAGTGGATCCCCCCCTGGGGCCGGATTCATTTGCTGCAGTCTGTGATGATGGCCCCTCGTCTCTGCAGATCCGTGAGCCCAGGCAGAACCTGACAGCACCCACTGCCCCCCCCCCCCCCCCCCCCACCCATAACAGGGGAGCAGGGAGGCAGTGAGGGAGAGAATGGATGAACTGAGCTGATGGAGCTCAGTGACATACTGTGCTCAGTGCGGGAGCGGAGAAAGCACAGCATTCTGACACGGTCTTGTTAAAGAGAGACACGTACACATACACACGATTAGAAAGTCGTACACATGCACATATGCACAGACAGTTACAACAGCAAGATTGCCGTTCACATCGGGAAGCATCCCAAGGCATTGGACAGTCAAGGGTTTCCATGGGTGGTGAGAGATGTGCACACACACACACACACTCACAGTTATAAAGCAACCAATCAATGTACTAACTACTCATTGAACGAATCTTTGCAATAACCAAACATTGGGATAACTAATCAGTGCACTAATTTATCAATGTACCAACTCATCAACGTACTAATTGAGGTACTAATTAATTCATAATAATATAATAACGATCCTTGAATTTGATATAGTGCCTTATCAAGTCTTCGCAACGTCTCAAAGTGCCTCACAGGATATACTGTAAACTGTATATTTTGTGGGTGTAACGCGGCAATCAATTGCGCACAGCAATGTCCCACAAAAAGTTGTGGATTGAGAGACCAAATTATTATTATTTTGATTAATGTACTAACTAATCAATCTACTAACCAATGCATGGATTAACTAATTAATATGCTAACTAATTGATGTGCTAACTAACCGATGTACTAACTGATTTATTTTCCAACTAATTATTGTACTGACTAATTAATTCACTAACTAACAGATGCACCCACTAATTAATGTCCCAAATAATTAATTTACTAACTAATTATTTTTCTAATTAATTAATGTAGTAACAAATTGATGTACTAATTGGTCTTGTAACTAATTCATGTACTAACTGATCAATGCACTAACTAACTTCAACAACAACAACAACTTGGATTTATGTAGCACCCTCCACGCTGGACGGTGTCTCAGAGCGCTTTACAGTAACGGATCCCGGCACCAAGCCAGGGGGAGGGGGAGGAAGGTGACCAAAGGTGCAGTCAAAGAGAAATGTCTTCAGCAGAGACCTGAAAATGGAAAGAGAGGGAGTGAGGTGAAGGGAGTGACGAAGGGAGTTCCAGAGCCTCGGGGCATAGTGGCTGAAGGCATGGCCGCCGAGGGTGGAGCAGAGGACTCGGGGGACAAGGAGGAGACCAGACCCGGAGGAACAAAGGCAAAAGGTACTGTTTTGAGGAGAGAGGAGGTCAGAGGTGGTGCAGAGGAGTGGAGGGATTTGAATACGAAGATGAGGATCTTGAAGTCGATCCTCTCTGGGACAGGCAGCCAGTGCAGTCTGGCAAGGACTGGGGTAATCGGGGAGCAGAGTTTCGTGCGGATGAGAATGCAGGCAGTAGAGTTTTGAATGATCTGGATTTTATGGATGGTAGTAAATGGGAGACCGGCAAGGAGGGCGTTAGAATAGTCCAGCCAAGAGGTGACAAAGGCATGGATTAGGGTTTCAGCGGCTTTCGGAGAGAGGTATTGGCAGAGGCGGGCGATGTGTCGGAGGTGGAAGAAGGCGGTGCTGGTGAGGGACCGGATTTGGGGGAGGAAGGATAATTGGGGGTCGAACCTGACGCCTAGGTTGCGTACGGGTTCGGAGAGTTTTAGTGGGAGGTCGGGTAGGTGGAGGAGGTGAGAGCCGTGAGATTGATGAGAGTATGGCGTCCGTCTTGTCAACGTTTAGCTGAAGGAAATTTGCGCTCATCCAGTCCCTGAGATCTGACAGGCAGGCTGACAGAACATTAGGGGACTGGGGGTCGCAAAGAGAGGTTGAAAAATATAGTTGGGTGTCGTCCGCGTACATGTGGAAATGTACCCCATGTTTGCGGATGACATCTCCAAGAGGGAGCATGTAGATCAGAAAGAGGAAAGGGCCAAGGATGGATCCTTGGGGTATCCCGCAGGTGACCAGGTGAGAGCGGTAGGAGAAGCCGTTTGTGCAGATGTACTGCTGGCGGTTTTGTGAGGTAGGACTCGAACCAGGCGAGTGCGGTCCCACTGAGGTGGATGACGGAAGAAAGGCAGTGGAGGAGGATGGCGTGATCGACTGTGTCAAACGCCACGGAGAGGCGGATTAAACGTGGCAAGAGATGTGAAGGACAATAACAAAAAGTTTTTCACTTACGTTAACAGCAAAAGAAAAAAAAGCAATGGAATATGGCCACTGAAGATGGGTTCGGGAGAGGACATGACAAATAATGCAGCACAGGCTAAATAAGTGCTAAATAAGTTTTTTGCATCAGTTTTTACTAAAGAGGAGACTCAAGGATGTCACAGAGGAAAGTTGCAACACTATTCATATCACTACCACCATGGTTGCCAAACAGTTGTGCAAACTTAAGGTAAATAAATCACGGAGGCCGGATAAATTGCATCTGAGGATCCTTAAGGAACTAAGGGTGGAAGTCGCAGAAACACTGGAGCAAATCTTTCAGAAATCACTGGATACTGGAGAAGTGCCGGAGGACTCCTAGTTCTAAGAAAGGTAACCAAATTGACCCAGGAAACTACAGACCAGTAAGCTTGATGTCCATTGTGGGTTACATTATGGAAACTCTTATTAGCAACAAATTGCCCCGAGTTGCGTCCCGGAGAGCTTCAAAGGATAAAATCATGGAACACTAGACAGAAATAAAATCATAAATGATAGCTAATATGGGTTCATGAAGGGGAGGTCTTGCCAACCTAATTTACTGGGTTTTTTTGATGGTGTGACAAGGAAGTTTGATAAGGGTAAGGCTCTGGACGTTGTACATCAGGATTTTAGTAAGACGTTTGATACAATTCTTCTTGTGAATCTGGTACTGAAAGTAAAGAAAGCGGGAATCAGTGGAACTTTTTTTACAATGGATATGTAACTGGTTGACTGGAAGAACCCAGAGGGTGGTGGTACAGGGAATGTCATCAGACTGGGAAAATGTTACCAGTGGAGTTCCACATGGGTCATTTTGGGACCTCTTTTGTTTAATATTTTTATAAATGATCTGGAACTAGGAGTCAGAAGCACAGTGGCTAAGTTTGCAGATGATACTAAGCTAATGAAGGTCATAGATTGCAAAGCTGAACAAGATAGGTTACAGGAACATTTGAATAAACTTGGGAAAAGGGCAGACTGGTGGCAGATGAAATTCAATGTGGAGAAATGTAAAGTACTCCACATGGGAACAAAAAATCCAGGAAGGGATTATTATTTGAATGGAAGGAAAATAATATTTATGGAAAATGAAAAGGTCCTGATTGACCTTAAATTGAAGCTCACCCAAAAATACTCTGTGGCAGTGAGTAGAGCAAACCAGATGTTGGGATGTATCAAAAGATCAATAGCAAGTCGAAATAGTGGGGTAATCCTGCCACTGTACAGTGAGACCATACTTAGAGTACTATGTACAGCTCTTGTCATCGGAGTACCAAAAAAATGGGAGAAATCGAGAAGATACAGGGGAGTGCAACAAAAATGAGTGAAGAAATGGAGGGTCTGGACTATGAGGAGAGACTAACTAAAATGGGCATGTTCACACTAGAAAAGATAAGATTGAGAGGTGACATGATTGCTGTCTTTAAGATTCTAAAGGGGCTAGACAATGTAGATCATGACAGGCTGTTTCAACTAGTCCCGAATAGTAAAGCCAGAGGACATGGCCTGCAATTGAAGGGGGATAAGTTCAGAACAAATCTACGGAAACACTATTTCAGTGAGCGAATAGTAAGCTTGTAGAACGGGCTCCCTCGGGAGACAGTTGAAGCAGGAAGTGTTGATTCCTTCAAACACAGATTAGCTAGTTTTATTTTAGGAAATAACATTATGGGATATAGTACATAGATAGTTCGGGACATATGTGTATATGTCAGGAAGATGGAAGGCGAACTAGATGGACATTGGTCTTTATTTCGTCCTGCATTTCTTATGTTCTTAATAAATGAACTATCTAATCAAGTAGCAATTAATTTATGCACTAACTAAACAATGTACTAACCAATCAATGTACTAACTAATCAATAAAACAACTAATCGATGCACCAACTAATCAATACACTAACTTAATGACACAACTGATCAACACTAACTCAGTCACTGCTCAGAACATATTGTTTCCATTTATAATTGTAATGATGCCATCCAGTGGAGATAGTGATGAACTACAGGGTCATTTGTAACTATTCTCCTTTCTCAGATTGAGGAACTTTTATGACATTTTAATTTACAATATACAATGATAAATAATCCTTGTATTTGATATAGCGCCTTATCACGTCTTCGAGACATTTCAAAGTGCTTCACAGAATATACTACTGTAAAGTGAATTGACTGTATATTTTGTGGACGAAACACGGCAGCCAATTGCATACAGCAGAGTCCCACAAACAGTCATGCATTGAGTGGGATTATTATTCTCAGAAAAGTGATCCACCAATTAAAAAACAACCGGGTTCCTACTCACTGTTAGGTAAACGGAGACGTGTGGAGTAAGAAAACGTGGCTAATGTTTTGTCCTGCTTTTTAAACGAATTAAAGGTGAGTGAGAATCAGAGACAGCATGAGGAAGTGAGAGAGACAGACAGCAAGAGATAGAGGCAGGATCAGAGAGCGAAAGAGGCAGACAGTGAGAGAAACACAATGAGAGAGACAGTGAAAGAGCAAGAGAGACGGACAGAGTCAGAGAGTGAGAGCGTGTGAGACAATGAGAGACAGACAATGAGAGGTAGACACAGAGTTAGAGAGAGAGAAAAACAGTGAGAGCCAGTCGGTAAGAGTGACATTCACAGTATCAAAGAATGAGAGAGACAGACAGTGAGAGAGCGAGAGAGAAAGAATAGATGTCGTCACTGTTGGAGCAAAAACTGACACTGGTCAAATGGCCTCCTGCCGTGTCCATGTCCATGCCATATCCTTGCTGTGTCCATGCCATGTTTGGGCCAGTGCCATTTCTGTGCCATGTCTGCGTCAACGCTGTGTCTAAAATTTAGACATGGAATTAAACAAAATCTGTAAAATGGGAGAGGGAGTGGGGGAGGGGGCGTGGGGATGGGGAAGGGATGCCAATTTATTTTTAATTTGGTGGAATATTATCCAACGGCAGATTTGTGAATCTGATTAAAAAAGAGATTATGTTATTGTGTCTCTTTGTCTCCGGCACCTTGATTGGGTTTTCGTCACAGATTGTGCACCTAATCCCAACCTGATGGGAATCACACACACACACATAAAATGCACACCGACATACACATTAATATAGGTCACAGACTATCACTGCCTCTACTCCTTCCACAATGAAGCCAACTTCATAATAATAACAATAATAATCCTTGCATTTGATATGGAGTCCTGTAGCTCAGTGGTTAGAGCACTCGCCTTGCAAGCGAGACACCTGGGTTCAATTCCAGACAGGGCAAAACCTTGGGCAAGTTTCCTTACTCCACATGCCTAATAATAATCCCTCCAAAACAAAACAATAATAAATTGGTCATTTTTAATCCACGACTGTTTGTGGGATACTGCTGTGCACAATTAGTTGCCGCGTTTCGCCCACAAATATACAGTCAATTCACTTTACAGTCTATTCTGTGAAGCACTTTGAGACGTCGAGAAGACGTGAAAAGCACTATATCAAATGCAAGGATTATTATATTTATTATTATTGTATAGCCACTTATCACATTGTCAAAATGTCTCAAAGTGCTTTACAAAGTGTAGCGATTGTGTAATTTGTAGGCAAATGCGACAGCCAGTTTGCATACAGCAAAGGCCCCCAAACAGCCCCCCAAACACCCTCAATCCATGAGTGATGGATTTTATCTGGGGGATTGTTGGCCCAGACACCGAGAGAGAAACTTCCGTCTCTTTTCAAATTGACTTTTAATGTCCACCTGGACAGGCATAGACAGAACCTCGGTTTAACTAAGGACAGCAACTCTGACTATGCAGCCACTGCACTGGAGCGTCAAAGTGAACAGTGATCTCAAAGTCCCAATGTGGGTTCAATGAGTGAGTGAGTGAATTACGGAGGAAGGGAGTGAATATGAATGAGTGACAGAGGGAGGGAGTGTGAGTGAGTGCATACGAGTGAGTGTTTTGCACACAGGGTTTAATCCAAGTGAGGGTACTGTATAGATGCAGGTTTGGATCTGCATCCAGGAAAGCAATGGGAACATAGTGCAGAATTTACTTACAGGCAGACATGGTGGTTGGGGGATGGCTGAGGGAAGGAAAGATTTTATTTCAGACACTCAGTGAATGGAAACAGATCCCTTATGTCCTCTCTCTGTGATTAAACTAAGTGCTTTACACTGCAGAGGTGGGAGTGATGAGGCAGATGACAGTGGGGTGGGGAATGACTGACCGACACAAGCAAGTCTCAGCTTGAGATGGTCCTTAATTCACTCGGATCTCCACTACCTGTTCTGGTGACCCTCTTTGCGGCAATGCTATGTGAAAAATTACCTGCCACGTTCGCCCACAAATCACATGATCACTTCACTTTACAGTGAATCCTGTGAAAGGCTTTGAGACATCCTAACATGAAAGGCACAATGTCACATGTAAGTATTATTATTATAATTATAATAATTATTAGGTAGAGAATGGCTCAAAGAGCTCCACAAAGTTACTGTGAATTATGGTGACTATGTTTTGTGAGCGAACGCAGCAGCCAATTTGCACACAGCAACATCCCACAAGCCGTGGAGTGAATGACTGATTTTACTTAGGGGATTGTTGGCCAGGACACGAAGAAAGAGACTCTTAAGCCCATTAATGTATTTCTGTGTGTCAGATATCCGGCTGATTACAGTGATGGGTTTTCATGTGTTTCACTTTTCCAAAAGTGCTGCGACATCTTTAGCTTCCGCCTGAACGGGCACCAAGGGGACCTTAGTTTAACATCTCATCCAAAAGATGGCACCTCTGATAATGTGGCACTCCTCCCAGCACTGGAGCATCATTTTGGACTGTGAGCTCAAGTGTCTGACGTACAGCTTGAATCCACAATCTTCTGACTCAGAGGCAAGAGTGCGAGCGACTGAGCCAGGCTGACAGTATGTTACACTGACATCTAAATAATTCCAAGGCTCCTTCAAATTCTCTCCCCCCACTTCTCTCTAGAGACTAATGCCGGATGAGATGTGCCGTGGAGTAATTATGAGTATTAATTTTTACTGACTGTGGTTACAGAAAGGTCTTCTTCAGATTAGAGGAGACAAACAATAAGACAGGATTAGCAGAGTGAACAGCCAAGGGAGACCTTTTTGCAGTCAAAGAATCTTTTTTTCCAGAATTGGGTCATTGTAAGAAAATTCAGCTCTTGGCTGGGTCAGGTGGTGTGTGTTTTTGTGTTGGGTTGGTGGTCAAGGCGGAATATACCATGTGAGGAACAGCATTAATTTCATTATTTCCTCCCCCTATAAGAGAGAGGGCGAGGGAACAGAGACGTAGAGGAAAGGGGAATAGGAGGGATGGAAGTTTGTGAGGATTAACTTGCTCCCACGTAGTCTACAAAATACACAGTCACAACACTTTGCAGTATAGTGAAGCGTTTTGAGACGTCCTCCCAACATGATAAGGGGCTGAACAAACTTCAATGCTTATATGACTATCTGCATCCTCAGGCTGCTGAGACCCTCATTCATGCTTTCATTATGTCCCGGCTTTACTTCGCTAACTCCTTGTTTGCCGAACTTCCCAACTCTCCCCTCCACAGGCTGAAGATTATTCAGAACCCTGCAGCTCATGTCCTCACCCACACTAGGCTCCGTGAACTGATCACCCCATCCTCACCCGATTTTATGGGCTCCCCATTCCCCAGAGTATCGAGTTCAAGATCCTTGTCCTCATCTTTACAACGCTCCAAGGTGTTTCTCCTCCCGACCCCCTACCTCTGCAACCTGCTAAAACCTTACCAACCTCTCCGCTTGGCTTGCTCCATGTCCTCCGCCCTACCTGCCCCACCACCAGCAGTTGGGCTTTCAGCCTTTCTGCCCCCACTCTTTGGAACTCCATCCCGGAGTCCCTCTACATCGCCCCCCAACCCCCTCCCACCCCACACTCTCTTGCCCCCTTGGAGGCCCATCTGAGACTCGCCTCTTTGACCAGTCAACCTCCCACCCCACATTCCCATTGCCCTCCACCCCTCTTCAAGGCTGTTTGCGGGATGTTGCTGTGCGCAACTCGAGTGTCCCGTTCACAAAATCCTGCAAAGTGCTTCGGAGACCGCCTTTGAGGGTACGTCAAACCTTAGGGTTCAATCAAACTAATAGTAATCAATAATTCTGGTGGCACCTGAAACCTCCAAGGCACAACTGTGTGTGTGTGTTTATGTGTGTGTGTGTGTTTGTGTGTTTATATGTGTGTGTGTGTTTATGTGTGTGTGTGTGTTTATGTGTGTTTATGTGTGTGTGTTTATGTGTGTGTGTTTATGTGTATGTGTGTGTGTTTGTATGTATAGTGTGTGTTTGTGTGTGTGTTTATGTGTGTGTGTTTGTGTTTATGTGTGTGTTTGTGTGTGTGTTTATGTGTGTGTGTGTATATGTGTGTGTGTGTATCGGTGTGTGTGTGTATATGTGTGTGTGTGTGTGTATATGTGTGTGTGTGTGTATATGTGTGTGTGTCGGTGTGTGTGTGTGTATGTGTGTCGGTGTGTGTGTGTATATGTATCGGTGTGTGTGTGTATATGTGTGTGTGTGTATATGTATATGTGTCGGTGTGTGTGTGTATATGTGTGTGTGTGTATGTGTCGGTGTGTGTGTGTATATGTGTGTGTGTGTGTGTATATGTGTATGTGTCGGTGTGTGTGTGTATATGTGTGTGTCGGTGTGTGTGTGTGTGTATATGTGTCGGTGTGTGTGTGTATATGTGTGTGTGTGTATATGTGTATGTGTCGGTGTGTGTGTGTATATGTGTATGTGTCGGTGTGTGTGTGTATATGTGTATGTATGTGTGTATGTGTATGTGTCGGTGTGTGTGTGTATATGTGTGTGTCGGTGTGTGTGTGTGTATATGTGTGTGTGTGTGTATATGTGTATGTGTCGGTGTGTGTGTGTATATGTGTGTGTCGGTGTGTGTGTATGTGTGTGTGTGTCGGTGTGTATGTGTGTATATGTGTATGTGTATGTGTCGGTGTGTGTGTGTGTATATATGTGTGTGTCGGTGGTGCTGATCTGTGTCAGACCACAGGTCGGGGTTCCCGGGCACTGGAGGACAGCAGTTGCGCGTCAGAGACTTCTTGGGTTTCAACGTTGTGCGTTTATTTCCAGAGAGGAATGTTCCGCCCGGAGTTACCATTGGCTGTGGCTCAGAGGGGCAGCGAGAGAGGCTCTGCCCCACACACACACACACACACACACAGCGGGAGGATCACCGCCCGCTTCCCAGTCACATTCCTGGTCCCCCCCTCACCCCACCCCACCCCCGAGCCCTCCTCCTCCTCCTCCTCCTCTCTCTGCTCAGCTCTCACCCACATCTCAACAGGTGAGTTCCCGGAAAACTGCCCCCAAACGCGACCCCCTCCCTCCCTCCCTCCCCCCCTCCCGCCCCCCGGGGGGTGTGGTCGGGCTTTCGATCAGCGGAACCACCAAACCGCAGCCTCTCCCCCACAGCCGCCGCGGGTCCGCCGCTGAGGGGCGGTTTCGCTTCGCCATCGGAGCTGCGGTTGTGGTTCTCGCGCAAAGCGGCTTTGCTGTTCCGGGAGAGAGTCCGAGGCTCAGGGTTTCCTCTCCTCACTCCGCTCCGCTCGGGCTCCGCTCGGCTCGGCTCGGGCTCCGCTCGGCTCGGCTCGGGCTCCGCTCGGCTCGGGCTCCGCTCCGCTCCGCTCCGCTTTGGCTCTGCGGCCGATATTGGCTTTGACCGCAGCGCTGCGGCTCTGAAGCCAAACTCCCGACCGCCGCAGCTCCAGCGACAAAGGCATCTGTGACGGTCAGTCTGAGCTTCCCGACGGCCCTGTACACACTGCCACAGCGTCCAGCACTGCACACACACTGTGTACACACACTGTACACACTGTCACAGCGTCCAGCACTGCACACACTGTGTACACACACTGTACACACTGTCACAGCGTCCAGCACTGCACACACACTGTGTACACACACTGTACACACTGTCACAGCGTCCAACACTGCGCACACACTGCATACACACACTATATACACTGTCACAAGGTCCAGCACTGCACACACACTATATACACACACTATATACACTGTCACTGTCACAGCATCCAGCCTCCCAGCACTCATACACACATACACTATATATATGCACACACATGCACAATATACACACAGACACACTATAATACATTGTCACAGCATCCAGCCTCCCAGAACGCACACTATATACATAAACTATATACACCGTCACAGCTACCAGTCTCCTAGCACTCACACTGTACAAACACTGTACACACATGATATACCCTGTCATAGCATCCAGTCTGCCAGCGCTCACATACAGATACTCTCCCTCTATATATATACACATATACATACTATATATATATATGCAAACACACAAACACACACACACAATATATGCCAAGCTCCCTGAATCCATAGAGATCCTGTAACAAGGTTGGAGACGGACATATGGCAAGTTTCTATTAGTTTATGTCTGGACTGTACCCAAAGTAATAATTCAAAAAAAAATTGGTCACTTCAATCCACGACTGTTGTGGGACACTGCTGTGCACAATTGGCTACCGCATTTCACCCACAAAGTATACAATCAATTCACTTTACGGTATATGCTGTGAAGTGCTTTGAGACGCCTTGAAGAAGTGATAAGGCGCTATATCAAATGCAAGGATTATTATTATTATTACATATAAACACACACACAATAAACACACATAATAATATATACTACAACAACATACATATATACATACACACACAAAATATACACATAGATATATACACAGGTCCCCGTATGTATATAAATATATGCACACACACACACACAATATATAATAATAATAATACTTGCATTTGTTATAGCACCTAATTATGTCTTTAAGCTGCTTTTGAAAGTCTCAAAGCGCTTCACAGAATATACTGTAAAGTGAATTGACTGTATATTTTGTGGGCGAAAAACAGCAGCCAATTGCATATAGCTGTATCCCATAAACAGTCGTGGATTGAAATGAACAATTTATTATTATTTATATTATATACAGTATACTCGCGCATGTACTCACATACACAAACACAATATAAACACGCATACACAAAATACACACACATATATACATATTATATGCACAATATACACCTACATATACATAATACATGTATACATAAATACACCGATACACATATAAATACGAGATGTATAAAAATATAAAGGGAAAAACAAGCTGAACAAGCCTGTGAGGTCTTGAAGCTAAGACATTTAAAAGTGAAATAAGGGAACATTTTTTCACACAGTGTATGTGTGGAATTCATTCCCTTGAAGGCATTGTACACGTGTCATCACCCATGTCCCTCTGAAATCTAGGACCATCTCCAAATCTATCTGCTCCCCCTGGTACAATAGTCATCTCCGCTCCCTCAAATCCCAAACCCGGTTGCTTGAGCGCAGATGGCACAAAACCGGCTTCACGTTCACCGCCAGCTGTGGCTTGAGCATCCTTACATCTATCTCGCTCCATCTTGTAAGCCAATACTATGCATTCCTCTCACAGATTTATTCTAGAGGCCAAAAACAACTCCAAAATCTTATTCCCCACCAACCACCAACTTCTCCGCACGCCCCATCAATCACCCTCAATCCTAACATCTAATGCCAAGTGCGAAGAGGTCTTGGATTTCTTTATCTCCAAGATAGATAACATCCACCTGGCTGCCTACTCCTCCTGCCCCATGTCCCCCACCACCACCCCCATTCCCTCTCCATCACCCACTCCTCCTCCCACAGACCCCAAACTACACTCCTTTACCCCCATCTCTCTTTCCTCCCTCTCATCCTCCATCACCCAGATGAAACTCGCCACCTGCTGCCTTGACCCTCTCCCCACCCAGCTGTTGGTCACTCAACTCTCCCTTATCTGCCCACTGCTGGCAGACACCATAAATCAGTCCCTCTCCTCAGGTTCAATCCCACTCCCTCTCAAAACAGCTGTCATCACCCCCCTACTTAAAAGAACTAATCTCGATCCCTTTAACCTCGTGCACTACTGTCCCATTTCAAACCTGCCCTTCCTGGCCAAAGCTCTGAAACACATTGTTGCAAACCAACTTTGCTAATACTTTGCCCTCAACTCCCTACTCAAACCCCTCCAGTCTGGGTTCCCACCAGCTCACAGCACAGGTCAAAATAACAAATGACATCTCTCTTTGACCAGGGCTCCCTCTGCCTCTTGTCCTCCTGTACCTCTCCACTGTGTTCGACACAGTCGACCACACCATACTCCTCCACCATCTCTCCTCCCTCATCCATCTTAGTGGGAACGCACTCGCATGGTTCGAGTCCTACTTAACCACATTGCCTGTCTCTATCTGAGCCGGGCTAGCACACACCAAGCCGGCCTGGCGCACACACCGAGTCTCGTTGACACACACACTGAGCTGCGCTGATGTGCACCGAGCGGAGCTAACACACGCTGAGCTGACACATTGAGCCGGGCTGACACATACCGAGCCAGGCTGACACCCACACTGAGATGGGCTGACACACACTGAGCCGAGCTAAACGCACTGTTTTTGACTTCTTTGAAGCAGCTCCTGACCATGTTGCGCTTGCTGGGCCTGAGAGGACCACGGGCTGTATTCTGCCTCCAGTGCGGTCGTCCCAGAGAAAGCCATCACCAGGCTGTGCTGGCCCTGAGGAGGGAGGACATCAATGCCTGGGAGCGCCGGGCGCCCCTGGCACCCAAGCACATCCAGGAGCTGACCAACGCAGGCTGTAAGGTCCTAGTGCAGCCCTCCAACAGACGGGCAATCCATGAAAAGGTAAGTCCAGAGCCATCACCGCAGCAACAAGCTTCACTCAACCACAACCACCACCAATAACAAATTCCATTTATACCACGCCTTTCACATTGTGAGGATGTCCCAAGGCGCTGGCCGGTCAAGGGTTTGCACCCAAGCTGGGATTTGGAGTCAAGAGGGGTGGATGGAAGGGAATGGGGGTGGGTGGATGGGTGGAGGCATGGTCAAAGTGGAAGGCTTGAGATGGGCCTTGAAGGAGGCAAGGGAGGGGTTGAGGTGGACTGTCTCCAGAGGGTGGGGCAGACAGGCCGAAGGCCCAACCACTGATCGTGGGGGGGTGCAGGGCGGGGGACATGGAGAAGGCCAGTGCCTGCCAAGTGGAGATGACACCCATCTGGACACGGTGATGATTTTCCGCATGGGTCAGATACCTGGCTGATCACGGGACTTCCACGTGGGTCTGACACACGGCTGATCACGCTGATGGGTTTCCCCATGTGTCAGACAGCTGACTTTTTTTAAGGCGTGAAGCACCAGCGAGATGACACTGGCATTGAGCCTATAACCTTTTAGTGCCCCATGTTTAGTATTACAGACAAGCGGGAGCGATCATCCAGGAGGATATCTCCGAGGCTTCCATGATTATCGGAGTGAAAGGCCTCCCTGTGGAAAAGCTGATTCCGAAGAAGACATACGCCTTCTTCTCTCACACCATCAAAGCACAGGAGGCCAACATGCCTCTACTGGACGCCATTTTGGCCAAGGTACATCCATTCCCGACTGTGTGGTGCCTGCTCCAAGTTCCAGTAATACAGTCAGAGTGATTAGTAATGCAAACTCACCAAGTACCAATAATTCAGCCACATTGACTAGTACTGCAGCCCCACTGAGTACCAGTAATACAGTTACAGTGTCCACAGCCTCACCCTGTTATTAGTGACTAGAGCTACAACCTCACTGAGGTATTTGTAATAGGTAATAGTGACGAGTACTAGAGGCTCACCCAGTTATATAATAATAATAATAATAATTCTTGTATTTGATATAGCGCTTTTCATGTCGGGAGGACGTCCCAAAGCGCTTCACAGAATATACTGTAAAGTGAATTGACTGTATATTTGTGGGCGAAACGCGGCAGCCAATTGCGCACAGCAATGTCCCACAAACAGTCATGAATTGAAAATGACCAATTTATTTTATTATTGTTTTTGGTTTTTGGAGGGATTATTATTAGGCTCTGTGTGGAGTAAGGAAACTTGCCCAAGGTTTCACTCTGCCTGGAATTGAACTCAGGTCTCTCGCTTGCAAAGCGAGTGCTCTAACCACTGAGCTACAGGACTCCACAGTTACTAGTAATATAGTAATAGTGACTAGTAATCAAGCCTCATAGTGTTACTAATGACTAGTACGAGAGCCTTATTGAGTTACTAATGATACAGTAATAGTGGCTGGTAATCAACCCTTACTGAGATACTGTGTGCTAGGTTTGTGCCCTCTTTGTGCTTGCTGTGTGCCTGATCACTATGTGCTTTTTCTGTTTTGAAGGAAATCCGTCTCATCGATTACGAGAAGATGGTGGACAGCAAAGGGTCAAGGGTTGTGGCTTTTGGCCAATGGGCTGGAGTAGCAGGTGAGATGAGCCGTACAGTCTGACCTGCCTGTTATACCCTCTATGTGCGTACAATACAATCTGACTCACCTGTTACATTTTGTATGTACAGTCCAGTCTGACCTGCCCGTTATGCCCTATGTGTGTACTGTACAGGCTGACCTGCCTGTCATGCCCTATGTGTGTACAGTACACCCTGACTTGCCTGTTATGCCCTATGTGTGTAAGTCTAGTCTGACCTGCCCATTATGTCCTATGTGTATACACTACAGTCTGATTATACAAATGTATACAAATGTTGTTTGTTGTTTTTGTTGATTCACCCGTTACATTCTCTGTGTGAACCCTCTGTGTACAGTCTGACCTGCCTGTAACACACTCTGTTTGTGACAGGAATGATCAACATCCTGCATGGTTTGGGGCTGCGTTTCTTGGCTTTAGGTCATCATACCCCCTTCACGGTGAGTCATTTTTCAGCTTCTTTATGGATAAAAAAACTCACACATTTGACTCAGAGTCTTATCAAATTGTTGAGATGTCTCAAAGCACTTCACAGGATTCACTGTAAAGTGGATTGACTGTGTATTTTGTGAATGACCAATTTTATCTGGAGGATTGTTGGTCAGGACACCAGTAGAAACTCCCTTTTTCTTTTCCAATGGTGCTTAATGTTTAATGTCAATTTAGAGAGGCAGATGTCACCTTGTTTTAACATCTCATCTGAAGGACAGCATCTCTGACAATAAGTGCTCCCCCCAGCATAGATTGGAGTATCAGCCTTGACTATGTGAGTTTCAAGTTGCGAAGTGGGGCTTGAACTCACAACCTTTCTGACACAGAGGCAAGAGTGCTACCAGTTTTGTTAGGCTCACACAAATTGTGGAACCAGAACTGGGCAAACTTCATGGGTTGGGGTGGCGTTCAGTCTTGTGTTGGGTGTTGGTGAAGGGGTTGGATGGTGGAGCCTGGACTAAACCCTTTTCTTCTTTTTCCCAGCATATTGGCATGGCTCACAACTACAGGAACAGCGCACAAGCTGTGCAAGCTGTGCGTGACTGCGGCTATGAGATCTCACTGGGATTGATGCCAAAGTCCGTCGGACCAGTCACCTTTGTGTTCACAGGCAGCGGAAATGTGTCTAAGGTAAGCTTAGGTGTTGATACTCTGGTCAAACTGTACCTAGAATACTGTGTACAGTTCTGGTCACTGTGACATAAAGGGGGCTGCCCAGGATCTAGAGCCGGTGCAGAGGAGAGCAATGAGGATGATCCCCAGGGTTAGAGGAATGAGCTGTGTGGAATGATTAGACAAGCTAAGGCTCTTCAGTCTTGAGAGAAGACGACTCAGAGGGGACTTTATTGAGGTGTATAATATTTTAAATGGGATTGAAAAAGTAGATCAATACTTTAGGATGCACCAAGGCAGTAGAGCAAGAGGACACGGGTTTAGAATTATTATGAGCAATTTCAGTACAGACACCAGGAACTTTTTCTTTATCCAGAGGATAATTAATGACTGGAACAGGTTCCCGTGAAGGGTGGTTGAGGCCAGGACACTGCGACTCATTTAAAAAGCAGCCTTATTCTGTGATGGGAGCATAATATAGCAATGATTGAAATATTGATCAGAACACTGCATAGCATTGATCAGAGCACTGTATAGCATTGACCTGAAAATGTCTTTTTATAGGGAGCTCAGGAAATCTTTAATGAACTTCCTTGTGTGTTTGTGGAGCCTCACGAGCTGCAGGAGGTTTTCCGATGTGGAGGTAGGCCAAAACCATTCTGACCCTGGTTTTCTGTTGCATGGTTCAGAAGGTTGACTTTTAGTGTTGTCTGGGGCCAGCAGAGGAGTTCAGAGAGATAAAAGGGTGCCAGGATGGATTTGTATGTGAGGGTGAGGATTAAGACCATAAGACCATAAGACGTAGGAGCAGGAGTAGCCCATTCGGTCCCTCGAGCCTGCCCCACCATTTAATAAGATCATGGCTGATCTTCTAACCTAATTCCATTTACCCGCCCTATCCCCATATCCCTTAATCCCTCTATCCTTTGAAATCTATCAACCTCATTTTGAATATGTTCAAGGACTGAGCATCCACAACCTTCTGGGGTAGAGAATTCCACAAATTCACTACCATCTAGTGAAGAAATGTTTCTTCAACTCAGTTCGAAAAGGCTGACCCTTAATCTTGAGACTATGACCCTGAGTTTTAGATTCTCCAACAAGGGGAAACAGTCTCACGGTATCTACCCTGTCAAGACCCTTAAGAATCTTATAGGTTTCTGTAAGATCACCTCTAATTCTTCTATATTCTAGAGAATATAGGCCTAGTTTACTCAACCTATCCTCATAGGTCAACCCCCTCATCCCAGGAACCAACCTAGTGAATCTACACTACACCAATCTAAGGCAAGTATGTCCTTTCATAAATAAGGAAACCAAAACTGCACACAATATTCTAGGTGCTATCTCACCAAGATCTTATACAACTGCAACAAAACTTCCCTACTCTTGTACTCTAACCCTTTTACAACGAACCCCAACATGGCATTAGCTTCCTAGTTGTTTGCTGTACTTGCATACTAACTTTTTGTGACTGGTGTACAAGGACATCCAAATCCTTCTGAACACTAACACTACTTAGTCTCTCCCACTGTAGAAAATAATCCACTTTTCTATTTTTACTACCTAGGTGGATAATTTCACAGTTCCCCGCATTATTCTCCCATCTGCCTTCTTCTTGCCCATTCACCTAGCCTGTCTATTTCCCTTTGCATTCTTCTTTCCTATCCAAGATCTTTGAGAGAGCTGTTATCTCCCAGCTTCGCTCTTTCCTCTCCTCCCACTCCCTCCATGAACCCCTCCAATCGGGTTTCCGTGCTGCCCACAGCACAGAAACTGCTCTGGTCAAGGTCACAAATGACATCCTGATCATGTGCAACCAGGGCTTTCTCTGTCTCCTCCTCCTCCTCAACCTCTCTGCTGCCTTTGACACCGTGGACCACTCAATCCTCCTCCATCGCCTCTACTCCCACCTCAACCTTCAAGGTTGTGTCCTTGACTGGTTCAGGTCTTACCTTTCACACCGCCTCCACTTCGTTGCAGCAAACAGCTTCTCCTCCAGACTCTGCACTGTCTCGTGCGGTGTTCCTCAAGGCTCTGTCCTAGGTCCCCTCCTCTTCACCATCTACATGCACCCTTTGGTGACGTCATCCTCAGACATGGGGTAAATTTCCACATGTATACGGATGATACCCAACTCTATCTCTCTGCCTCCACCCTCAACTCCCTCCTCATCGGCCTTCCCAACTCTTTCCTTCACTAGCTGCAGATCATCTAAAACTCTGCAGTTCGTGTACTCTCGCGCACCAGGCTCCGCGACCCCATCACTCCCACCCTCGGCCGACTCCACTGGCTCCCCATCCCCCAGAAGATCAAGTTTAAGACCCTTGTCCTCACTTTCAAGGCCATCCATGGCCTTGCCCCCTCCTACCTCTCTGACCTGCTGACTCCCTACCAACCTGTCCGCTCCCTCTGTTCAGCTCCCTCCGTACACTCCAATGTCTCCCGCCTGACCCGCCTTACCATCGGTGGCTGGGCTTTTAGCCTCTCTGTCCCCACACTCTGGAACTCCAACCCATGATCCCTTCGCCTCGCTTCCTCCCTCGTCTCCTTCAAGGCCAGTCTCAAGACCCTTCTCTTCGATCGTGCCTTCAGTCGCCCTCCCGTCTCTCTGCCTTCCCTCAGATCTACACCATCCCTCCCCCATGCTCGGGCCCCGACACCTGACTGTTCAGCGCTTTGGGACATCCTCCTGACATGAAAGGCGCTCTATAAATGTAATTTTGTTGTTTTTGTTGTTCTTGTGTCATCCTCACAGCTTATTCTCGCATCTAGCTTTGTATCGTCTGCGAATTGAGATATGTTAAGTTCTATTTGCTCATCTAAATCATTGATATAGACAAATAAATAATTGAGGCCCAAGCACTGATCCTTGCGGCACTCCACTTGTCACATCCTGCCAATCTGAGAAGGACCCGTTTATTCCTACTCTCTGTTTCTTCCTGTTAGCCACTCTCCAATCCATGCTAATATATTACCTTTAATTCCATGGACTCTAATCTTATACAACAGCCTTTTATTTGGGACCTTGTCGAATGCCTTCTGGAAATCCAAATACACCACATTTACTGGTTTCCCCCTATCTAACCTGCTAGTTACATCCTCAAAAACTCTAAAAGATTTGTTAAACATGATTTCCCTTTCGTAAAGCCATGGTGACTCTGCCTAATCATGTTATGATTTTCTAAGTACACCACAACGTAAGGACTAATTAAGGACTCTAGAATTTTCCCTACTGATGTCAGACTAACTGGTCTATAGTTCCCCACTTTTTGTCTCCCATTCTTCTTAAATAGTGGTATTATGTTTGTAATCTTCCAATCAATGGGAACCGTTCCAGAATCCAGGGAATTTTGGAAGATCAAAAATAAAGCATCCACTATCTCTACAGCCACCTCTTTTAGTACCCTAGGATATAGGCCATCGGGTCCAGGGGCTTTGTTGGTTTTTAATCCTATCAATTTCTCTAGTACTATTGCTTTACTGATGTTCATTTCTTTAAGTTCTTCACTAACATTAGCCTCCAGGTTCCCCTCTATTTTCGGTAAGTTTTCAGTGTCCTCTAATATGAAGACAGAAGCAAAATATTTGTTTAATCACTGCCATTTCTTTATTCCCCGTTATAATTTCTCCTGTCTCTGCCTGCAATGGACCCACATTCACATTGATAGTCTCTTCTTCTTTATGTACTTGTAAAAACTCTTACAATCTGTCTTTATGTTCCTAGCAAGTTTACCCTCATATTCCATTTTCTCCCTCTTAATCAGTTTCTTGGTTTTCCTTCGCTGATCTCTAAAGCCCTCTAAAGTCCTGATTCAAATCAATCTGCTGGGAGCCAAGGAGGCAGGGGAGTCTTTTGAGGACTCAGGTGTTGGGCATGTGCAGTTCGGTAGGGTTTTGGATGTGTGTCAGCTTGTAATGCGGAGTCGGCTGTTTCGCTCACGCAGATCAGAGTAAGGTTTATGCCACTGTCCTCAGTCGTCATCACCACGTTGTGAGGAAGAGTGACGGAAAGTATGACCCGTTTGAATACCAGCACCAGCCAGAGTTGTACACGTCTCGCTTCAGTACGGACGTAAGTTATCAATAAAACTAATCTTACACTCACAAACCCACCCTCTCATCCCCCCTCTTCATTCCACCCCCCCAACTGCACAAGTCCCCCCCCCCCCTCACCCCCTCAACCCTCCACTCACAAACCCCCCAATCTCACTGCCATTGGAAACCCTACTTCTGTGTAGTGTTTTTGTGAACATGTCAGGCTGACTCAGTCAGTCACTGTCTTGTTTGAGTCAGGAGCTTGTGGGTTCAAGCCTCACATCAGGAACTTTTAAGGTCACAGTCCAGGCTAATGCTCCAATGTGGTTCTGGGGGGAGCGCTGCAAAGTCGGAGATGCGATCGTATGGATGAGATGTTAAACCAAAGTCCCATCTTTACCTGTTTAGCTGGACATTAAACATTACGCAGTACAATTGGAAAAGAGAAGGGAGTTGTCATATTGGCTGTAGAGGACTCCCATATCAGAATTGAGTCACACATGAAAATCTCTGCCTTACCCCCTCCTTTGCCTCCTTTAAGGCCTGTCTCAAGATCTTCCTCTTTGACTGGGCCTTCAGGCATCCTCCTACCCCCATCCAGACTGTCCTCCACCCCTCTTGATTCCAATCCCCAGCTCGTTGTTCAAACCCTGTCCAGCACCTTGAGGGTCCTCCCAACATATTGCAATTTGTTGTTATTGTTGTTTTATCTGGGAGATTATTGGCCAGAGCACTGGGAGAGAGAAACTCCTTTCTCTTTTTCAGAAGTGCCTTTAACGTCCATCTGGTGTACACAAGGCTGACCAGAATTCTTGTGTCTGTTTCAGATTGCTCCCTACACTACCTGTCTAATAAATGGTATCTACTGGGACCACCACACTCCGCGCTTACTCACCCGGCAGGATGCTCAGAACCTATTGGCATCAGCCAAGTCCTTTGACCCGATGTGTGACGGTTGCCCAGAGTTGCCGCACAGGTATGCCTCTTGATGTGATAAATTAGCACTCTAGACAGTGGAACCAAGCTCGGCGCACACACACACAACATACAACTCCTGGGTGGGTAGTGATCAGACAACCCACATTCCACCTCCTCTTAGCCTGTGGGTCCATATTACCCTGCATCTTAAGATCACCCAGGGTTGTGGAGGATTCGTACACTGGGTCTTCATTTAGCATCTGCTTTTATTTTCGATTCAGGTCTCTATGGTCAGGCAATTGTCTCTCACAGTGTTGCAGTGAAAAACTCTGTGTTGATCTGGGATTTGAGGTAAAAAAAGAATGAGTTTAATGCTGTGACTAAGGAAGTGGGTACGAAGGGGAACAGGGTGTGATAATTTGCCTGGTACATCTTTCAGACCAGAGGCAACTTGGGGGGCATTTAAAGGAGAATTGGATAGGCACATGTAGAGGGAGAGAATTAGAAGGAATGGGGAAGAGTAAGGCATTTTGATTTGGATGGATGGCTTTTTGGAGATGGCCCAAAGCACCATACTGAAGCGTCAGCATAGACTGCGAGCTCAAAGTCACCAACATGGGGCTTGAACCCACAACCTCATGACTCAGAGGCCAGAGCACGAGTGACTGAGCCAGGCTGACCCAGTTGAATCAGGAGCTTGTGGGTGGGTGACAGAGAGATGGGGATGCTCTGACTAAATGCTACTTCTCCTGTAGATTTCTGGCTATTTGTGACATCTCCGCCGACGCTGGAGGTTCCATCGAGTTCATGAATGAGTGCACGACCATTGATATGCCATTTTGCATATATGATGCAGACCAGCACACCATCCATGACAGGTAAGGGCTGGGGGAGAGGGAATAACATGAAACATACAATGTGGTCACATTTTATGTTCAGCCCGCTGAAGCACTTTGAGATGTCACAATGACATGACAAGCGCTGAATCAAATGTAAGGATTGCTATGATTACAATTATTAATCCCTCCAAAAGAATAAAAAATAAAATAAATAAGAATAATTTGGTCACTCAATCCACGACTGTTTGTGGGAGACTTCTGTGCGCGATTTGCTGCCGAGTTTAGCCCACAACATATTCAGTCAATTCACTTCACAGTATATTCTGTGAAGTACTTTAAGAAATCTCGAAGCTGTGATAAGGCATTGTATCAAATGCAAGGATGATTATTAGCATTATTATTATTAGATTTACCCATGACCTTTTGTGCACTCTCTTGTGTATTTGTATGTGAATGTGTATTTTGTGGGCGTACCTAGCAGCCAGTTTGCATACAGCAATGTCCATGAAATGAGTGACCAATTTTTTCTGGGTATTGTTGGATGGGAAATCGGGAGAGAGAAACTCGCTTCTCTTTTCCAATAGCGCCACAGAATCTTTAACATTCACCTGAACAGACACTGATGGGACCTCAGTTAATCCTAAGGATGATGCCTCTGACACTGCAGCGTTCCCCGCAGCACTGCACTGAACTGTTAGCCTGGACTGTGAGCCCAAAGTCTCTGACAGAGGGGCTTAAACCCATGATTTTCTGGGCAACTTAACCAGGTTGAGACACTAATTACAACGAATTACATAGAGAAGTCATGGGACACAATTGTGGAAAGATCTTCAAATTAAGGCTGAAGCAGGTTCGGCAGTTGAACTGGAAATATTCTCCCCAGTGCCGCTGGATCTCAGAGTCAGAAACGCAATGGGTCTCACTGGCTAAGTCCCTGTGTAGTTTGGAGCTTGATGTTTGCTTTCAGAGAAAAAACGTTATTTTCTCTGTGTAGCAATCGTTCTTTGGTGTATAACGGCCTTTCTTTCTCATGTGTGCATGTGTGTGCTTGTTTGTGTATGCGCGTATGTGTGTGCATGTGTGTGCATGTATGTGTTTGTGTATGTGTTTGTGTATGCGTGTACCCATGTGTCTGTGCGTGTATGTGCGCATGTGTGTGCACATGTGTGTCTGTGTGTGTTCATTTGCTTACAGCGTGGAAGGCAATGGCATTCTGATGTGTTCAATCGACAACCTGCCTGCCCAGCTCCCGATAGAGGCCACGGAGTGCTTTGGAGACATGCTGTTCCCCTACATATGGGAGATGGTAAGCACTTTCCAGAGCTCCCTATGCTTTGTCCCCCATGTCTGATACTCTCAGATTTGCAGCGAAAACCATCCTGGTCTTGAAAGGTCATCACTGTTGCAAGGTCTCATTTAGAAGATGTTTTAAGGATTATTATTTTTACTTAGTATTTTGAGAAATCTTGCTTAACAAGTTTCATCAATTCCATAGTTTAATGCAGTGTTGTGGGTGATGGGGTGAACTGTTTTACATATATATCACATATATGAGTGTATATATTATATGTGTATATACTCCATATAAGACTGTATACAAGTCTATAAACTATATGTAAGAGAAAGGAAGACAGGCTAACTCAGGGATGAAGGTGGGCTGGTTAAAATGATGTAGACAGTGAGCGAAGTAACTGGTTGCTAATGAATATTGCCTGGTTAGTCCAGTTAGTCTGTGTTGTGTGTGTGTGACTCTGATTGGGAGTCTGGACTGGTTGGGAACAGTCTCAGTGTTCTTAGCTTGGTCCCATTGAAGGTGGTGAGCTTTCAAGCCTTTTGAAACTTGGTTGCTTGCTAGGTCTGTACTGTTTACGTCACAGAGGGGGAGGGGTGGGGACAGCAAGCAAATGATGGTTTAGAGTTCAGTGCTGGAAAGCATCAGCTGACATCGGTGGCATGTTGCATCCAAGGTTCAAATTACTAGAAAAAGATTGACACGGTCAGGACATTTGGCGGAAGGTAGGTTTGTGCGGGAAATCTCCCGTTTCCTGTCCCTTTTGTTAGCAAAATTGTGTAATTTGAGAAGGCATTGATTTTTAACAATTTCCTGCCCTTCTCCCTGACAAACTGTGTGTAACATTATCCAAATGGTTGTGTAACTCTCTTGTGTATCAACATGTATCGTCATGATTTGCATTCCACAGTTACACAGCGTGCTTCAGGGAGAAACACAGCCTTTCAAGTAGGTATAGCAACAACAAATTACATTTATGCAGCGCTTTTCACATCGGGAGGATGTCCCAAAGCTCTGGACAGTGAGTCTCCAGTGAAAGCTTGCTAGAAAGTGCTCTGAAAGTGCTCTATCCTCATTCACCGCCTCTCCTCTCACCTCAACCTCCACGGCGCTGTCCTTGACTGGTTCAGATCGTACCTCTCACACTACCTGCACTTCATCTCCTCAAACGGCTTCTCCTCTAGCCCCCGGACCATCTTGTAGGGCGTTCCTCAGGGCTATCTATATGCTCTCTCTTGGTGAGATCATCCGCAGACATGGGGTCAACTTCCACATTCATGCAGATGACACCCTGTCTCCACCCTTGACTCCAGGACCACTGCTGTCCTGACAGAATGTCTGTCAGACATCACATCCTGGATGAGAGCTAACTTTCTTCAGTTGAACGTCAACAAGACCGAGCTCTCCTGATTGGCTCCCGTCACCTCAGGCCCTGGTAGCATCACCATCCATGGCTGCACACTCCTCCTTGCTAAGCCAGTCCGGAACCTTGGGGTCTTGTTTCACCCTCAACTATCCTTTCTACCCCACATCTGCGCCATGACCCGCTCTGTCTTCCCCCACCTCGGCAACATCGCCTGGTTCTGCCACTCACACATCGCAGGCCGCCGAAACCCTCATACATGCTTTCATTACATTGAGGCTGAACTATGCAGACGCATTGCTTGTCGGCCTCCCCAACCCCTCTGCAGATCATCCAGAACCCTGTCCTCTCCCGCATTAGGCTCTGTGACCCTATCACCCCCATCCTTGCCCAACTTCACTGGCTTCCCATCACACAGAGGATACAGTTCAAGATCCTGGTCCTCACCTTCAAAGCCTTCCATGGTCTTGCTCCCCCCTACCTCTGTGACCTCCTAATCCCCTACCATCCTGTTTCTCCCCTGCATCTGCGCCATGACCGCCACTACCTACCACTACCTCTGCAACATTGCCAGACTCCGCCACTGCCTCACTCCTCAGGCTGCCGAAACCCTCACCCATGCATTCATTACATCAAAGTTCAATTACGGGAACTCCCTCCTCATCAGCCTTCACAACTCTTTCCTTCACAAGCTGCAGATCATCCAAAATTCTGCAGCTCGTGTACTCTCGCGCACCAAGCTCCGCGACCCCATCACGTCCGACTCCACTGGCTCCTCATCCCCCAGAGGTTTGAGTTCAAGATCCTTGTCCTCACTTTCAAGGCCATCCATGGCCTTCCCACCTCCTACCTCTCTGACCTGGTGACTCCCTACCAACCTGCCCGCTCCCTCCATTCAGCAGGCTCTGGCCTGCTCCATATCTCCCGCCAGACCCACCCTACCATCGGTTGCTGGGCTTTCAGCCTCTCTGCCCCCACACTCTGGAATTCTAACCCACGGTCCCTTCGCCTCGCTTCCTCACCTCCTTCAAGGTGGGTCTCAAGACCCTTCTCTTCGATCATGCCTTTGGTCGTCCTTCCAACTCTCTGCCTTCCCTCACCCCTACACCACCCCTCCCCCATACTCGGGCTCCGACACCTGACTGTTCAGCGCTTTGGGACGTCCTCCCGCCGTGAAAGGCACTCTATAAATGTAATTTTGTTGTTGTTGTTTGCTGGAGTCCCCAAACTTTAGGTCTTGTCAATCTGTGCCAAATATTCTCTGGAATTAGATAAGAACTCCAGGGAGAGACTACGCATTCCATTCCAACAATCTGGGATTTCCATGTGTACGTGGGTTGCATGGAATTCTCAGTTTGGTTTGTATATTCTTAAGCATGGTGATAGGTTTCTGCATGTGTCAGACACTTGTCTGACCAAAACAAAAATAATGTTTATACAGAGAAAAAATAATTGAAATAAAGAACTGTGTAATGGGCCTTTAGCTGTTCCATTTCCAGTCCCCGGGGTCTAAGTGTGTGGGGATTATATAGACTGTACAACGTGGAAGCAGGTCATTGGGGACCAGTCCATGCCAGAGTTTCTACTGCACACGAGCCTCTAGCGAGCGTGGGGATTGGTTAGCTGGAATCCCATGTTCTGCATTAGATATGATCAAACAAGAAAGACAGGTCACCATGACCCAACGACTGGCTGGTCACACAACAGTGACAGCCCACAGAGAGATGAGCGACAGATTCTGTACACCAGTCACTAGATATATCAGACTCTAGAGAGACGTCACTGTTAATATCGGACAATACGGGGGCATCACTGTTAACATGGTTTCTTGTTCAGCCGGTTGTCTGAACATGCGGAAACCCGACACCGTGCTTAAGAGTCTCCAAACCATACTGATCTGTCAAACTGTATAGAGGTGTCACTGATTATATATAGTACTGCTAGTACAGGTTATATTTAGCACATGTTGGCTTGTGGTAACTGTTGGGAGTTTAACCATTTAAAACATTCATAGAAGCTTTGGCTTACAGGGTTAACGGGAGCTGAGTGGGAAGAACACCAGCCAATAATTGTGACTGGGAAGCCTGTGGGTTGATGCTAAGTCTGTCTGTTTGATGTTTATCTAAAAGTAATTAGTTTAATTTTGTTCCTCAGTTGGCCTCTGATGCCACTGTACCTTTTGAAAAGCAGCAAGGCTTCTCCCCCTTGGTCAAAAATGTAAGTGCAGGCCTACCTGTGTCATTGTTCACTGTCTGTGTCACTGTTCACTGAGTCTGTATCACTGTTCATTGTGTCTGTGTCACTGTTCGTTGTGTCTGTGTCACTGTTCCTTGTGTCTGTGTCACTGTTCACTGTGTCTGTGTCACTGTTCACTGTGTCTGTGTCACTGTTCACTGTGTCTGTGCCACTGTTTACTGTGTCTGTGTCACTGTTCGTTGTGTCTGTGTCACTGTTCCTTGTGTCTGTGTCACTGTTCGTTGTGTCTGTGTCACTGTTCACTGAGTCTGTGTCACTGTTCGTTGTGTCTGTGTCACTGTTCGTTGTGTCTGTGTCACTGTTCGTTGTATCTGTGTGACTGTTCACTATGTCTGTGTGACTGTTCACTGTGTCTGTGCCACTGTTCACTGTGTCTGAGCCACTGTTCACTGTGTCTGTGCCACTGTTCACTGTGTCTATGTCACACTTCACTGCCTATGTCACTATCACTGTTATAATAATAATAATCCTTGCATTTGATATAGCGCCTTATCACGTTTCATAAACTGCTTATTTCCAGGCTGTAATAGCGTCCAATGGTTCCTTGACTCCCAAATTCAAGTACATTCAGAAGATGAGAGCAAACAGGTAAGATTGCCTGCATTCCCTGGGTCCATTGGTATCACTTTCACCTCTGAGTCAGAAAGTTGTGGGTTCAAGCCAAACATCAGGACTTGGAACTTAGATAGAAATTATGAGTTACTTATGTAATTATTTTCTACACATAGAAATCCCCTGTGTCTGGAATGGAATGTGCCCTCTCACCGGAGGGCCGGACCCTGCTCACCTTATCCCGAAGAATATTAGGTACAGGTTGATGAGAGCCAAGGCTTGGAGACCCACGAGTGTATGTTGGGGTCTAACCAGCTAAAACCACATAGCTTGCCATTGAGCACGGTCTGGCAAGGTTTCCCACTACTTGTCCAGCTAGGATCACCCTACCTGTTAGGGCTTTGGCTTGCAAGGTTAACAAGGAACTGATTGGGAAGGGTCCCTGCCCCCCAGTGATTGGTCTCCTTCTCCAGGTCCTGCTGATGAGCCAGGCTTGGCTGCTCATCTTCAGTGCCCTGGATTACTGCAGCCCCGCTTGGTTTAGGAACTTGACTGGAGACCGTCATAGAGGGCTGTCACGATTCTGACATTCCAATGTCCATACGTTACCTTGGAGCCAGTTCAGCTTATCCCCACAACCCCCCTCACCCCCACTCCCCAGCGGGAAGATTGTTTCTGTTTCCTGAAAAGACTGTTATTTGGTGTTCAGAAATAGACAGCATTTTACTGCAGTCCTATCTTATTAGGGAAAGAGGGAAAGTGTCAGCTGGCTCAGTGGTAGCACTGTCCCTTTCAGTATGAAGGTTGTGGGTTCAAGCCCCACGTTGGTCTTGGAATCACATAGACTAAGATGACCCACTATTGCAGTGCTGAGGAGCACTGTATTGTCGGAGGGGCCGTCTATCGGATAAGACGTTAAAACGAGTTTGGTGCCTGTTCAGGTGGATGTTAAAGATCCCGCAGCACTATTGGAAAAGAGAAGGGAGTTGCTCTGTCCCAGTGTTCTTGCCGACAATCCCCAAGATAAAATCAGTCACTTGTGGCTGTTTGTGGGACGTCGCTGTGAGCAAATTGGCTGCCGAGTCTGCCCACACAGCACACAGTCACTATACAGTGGCCTGTAAAGTGCTTTGTGACGTCCACCAGAGGTGAAAATGAAAATGGAAGGATTGATACTGTTACGGAATTGTGCCAGCTGAAGTCTGACTGGAGTATTTGGTGGGGTATTAAATCACAACAGGGCAAAAGCTCCTTATGGTATAGCTGCACACATCAAAAGGTAGAAAAGCCTCTGCTCTCTCTGATGTGACTCTGTGCAGCCCTGGCCAGTGGGCAGGGCTTTAACTAACCCCCAGGAACCTGAGAGCTCACAACTTGCACCTCTGTGACCCTCCCGATGGCCTCTCACTAACCAGATTTATTCTTTGCACAGTGTGGCAGGCTGTCTCTTGATTATGCCTTTACCTTGCATGTCCTGTGAGACCCAGCTGGCAACCCGAAGACACGTCTCTTTCAGGAAGGGTTCTTTTTGTGGGTAGCTCTGACCTCTTTGATTCTCCCTCTTAATGTGCATTCTGCTCATGCATGGGTTGTCCCAACGGTATCGCACGTTTAACAACTAGAGTTCACAGATTCACAATTGTCATACGTTTAACTAGATCGTGCATGGATTACCAATTATGTTACACATTTAACTACAGGGTACAAATACATGGATTACAAACTGGGTCACACTTTTCATTATATCAGTGCATGGATTATAGACTGTTTCACACTTTGAACTACACTAGTGCATGATCAACAACTGTGTGTGTCACACATTTAATTCTATTAGTGCATGGATCAACTGTGTCACAGTCTTAACTAGGTTAGTGCATGGATTACCAATTGCTTCACACATTTTAACTGCTTTGGTAACTACAAACTTTTAACAAGCTTCGTATTGACCTATGGGCCCTGAATGTTCCTGGGCTTCAAGTGAGTTCCTTTTTTTAATGAATCAGTGTGGCATACAGAGTTTGTTGGACCAAGGCAGTTGTGTCTATACTCTCCTTGTTGTGCTTGCTTGACTGGATATTCGAGCTGTGTGCTTGCCGGTGTTTACAGAGAATTGGCCCAGCTCGTGAACATGACTCCCAAGAGCAGGGTGCTGCTGCTTGGAGCTGGCTATGTTACTGGGCCCGTCCTGGACTACCTCACCAGGAACAGCAACATTGAGGTCACTGTGGGTAAGTGGTCAGCACCAACCATACACATGCGCTCTCTGGGATTAGTGTCTCCCTCAAGATCACCCGAAGACTGTGCCCTGGGGAGAGGGCTAACAGCTCGTCACTGAGGAGGGCTTTGATCTCCCTCCCTCTTTCTTGCTCCCTCACCCTATCTCCATCCCACTGAGGGAGATGACCTCAGTGACCTATGATCTTAGTGACCGCTTCCCTTAGGTAGATGGGGAGAGGGGATAGATCACCTAAAGCGGAAAGAAAGGCCTTAAGTCAGGCTTTAATGGTGAGGAGGGGTGGGAGGAGGTGGTGATAGTTCCAGAGAGGGCGCGGCAGGATGGCTGAAAGCTGGCTCATAAATTGCTGAGAGAATGAGAGTTGGACGTCAGTATTTGATTTCCATAGCGTCCATTGTGAAGGATGAGTTACAGAGACTGACGCAGAAATACAGCAATGCCATCCCAATTATCATGGACATAGAGAAGCAACAGGAAAAGTTATCCTCGCTGGTCGGATCACACGACCTGGTCATCAGGTGAGACTCTGGACTTTCCCACTCGATTTTAAGCCGCTTCTGTTAACATTTTCATCTACAAATACACAAGTCACTACACTTTGCTGCAAATCCTGTGAAACACTTTGCGACGTATCTGAGTGCCCTGGATCAAACGCAAGGTTTTTTTTTGTCAGCTGGGGGTCTGACACGTGTGGAAACCCATCACAGTTATCACCGTGATTAACAGTGTTCAAACCAGACTAAGAGTTTGACACATGTGTGGCACCTATACTTGGAAATTCCTGTGTCCAGAATGGCATAAGCACTCTCTCCCTAGAAAGATGCAACTTGCTTTTCTGATACGTTCAAAAGTTGATGAGATCCAAGGCTTGGGCACCCCAGAGTGAGTTTTGGGGTAACTGCTGGAGTCTAACCAGCTAAAACCACGTAGCTTGCCATTGAGAGTACCGTCTAGCAAGCTTTCCCGCTGCTTGTCTAGCTAGGACCACCCTACCTGTTAAGTCTTTGGCTTGCAGGGTTAACGGGAGCTGAGCAGGAAGAGTACCTTCCCCCAGTGACTGGACTGCCCTTCCATGTCCTGCTGATGAGCCAGGCTGGCTGTGCTGTCATCAGCAATGTCCTGGAGTACGCATTGGGGTAACTGCTGCAGTCAGGATTTCAGATCAACATTGATGAGGACAGAGGGAGAATAACTGGTTACTTTTCCCAGGAAAGATGGTTGAGGCCCCAGAATGTTTTAAAAAGCAGCTTGATGCTGTGATTGGGAGGTCAGTAGTTTGGGTGTTCTGGAGGGTTGAGATCAGATAGTCTGAAAGGCCTTCTTCATCCAAACCGATATTGTGATCTTGTGCCAGAGACTTTTACTAACATCACAAATTAGATCTCAGACTTTCTTTAACACCATGTTCAGTGTGGTGGGTGAAGGGTACGGATCATTCGCTGCAGAATTTGCTTGGAGAGTGAATTCTATTGCTGAGGGGTGTGATGGAACGATGGAGAATGATGGCATGTGGCGGTTGATCGGCCACTTGAGGAGTGACCTTCTCCAGCACAGAGCACTGCTGATGTTCTCTCTCTTGTTCTCTGATTGACTTCTGTCGTGTCAAGCTTGCTGCCTGGAGGTTTCCATCCTATGGTGATAAAGGAGTGCATCCATCACAAAGTCAACATGGTGACTGCCAGCTACCTGTCTCCAGAAATGAAGGCATTCCACCAAAGGTGAGAAACCCAAGACTACATGGATGTAGAATATCAAAGCAAAGAGGTAATGCTAAACATATATAAATCATTAGTCAGATACAGTTCGAATATTGTGTCCAACATTGGTCACCCCACTTTAGGAAAGACTACAACAACAGCAACTTGCATTTATACAGCGCCCTTCACGCGAGGCAGAGTCTCGGAGCTCTTGACAGTGGTGGAGTTTGACTCCCAATTCGGGGAGCAAGGGGGTGGGGGTGACCATAGGCATGGTCAAAGAGCAAGGTATTCAAATGCAATCTGAAGACAGGCAAAGGGAGGGAGTTCCAGAATGTTGGGAAGGGAGAGACAGACGGGAAGGGAGAGAGAGTCAAAAATAGAGAGAGAAGAGAGGGAAAGAGAGATAGGGAAGGAGAGAGAGATGGAGATGGAGAGAGAGATGAAGAGGGAGAGCAAGAGAGAGATATCAGCGGGATGGAGGGAGAGAGATGAGGATGGAGGGAGAAAGACGGAGAGTGAGGAAGAAACATAGGTACATGAACAGGGAGAGAATGATTGGATCTGGAATCTTAGATCCTGTGTGTTTTTTGTCCAGTGCACTAGAAGCTGAAGTTACTGTGGTGAACGAGATTGGTCTGGATCCAGGCATTGACCATATGTTGGCAATGAAGTGCATCGATGACGCAAGAGATCAAGGAGCTACTGTGAGTCTCAGTGTCTAAGTGTGAATTTCTCAAGCTTTAACAACTCACCGTTGGTAATGCCCTCTTACATTCACTATGTCCATTTTTGGCTCAAATCCTAAATAATTATAATAATAATAGTAATACTTGCATTTGATATAGTGCCTGTCAAGACATTTTGCAGCACTTCACCAGAGTGACTGTATTTTGTGTAAAATGTAGTGATTGTGTATTTTGTAAGTACAGTGTGGCAGCCAATTGCACACAGCGTATCCCACAAACAGCCATGGAGTGAGTGACCAATTTTATTTGCGGGATTGTTGGCCAGGACATCGGAAGAAACTCCCTTCTCTTTACCAATAATGCCAGGGATCTTTAATGTCTGCCCGAACAGGCGGATGGGACCTTGATTTAATATCTCATCCAAAGGATGGCATCTCTGACAATGCAACTCCCCTCACCCCCCCCCAGCACTGCATTAGAGTGTCAGCTTAGACAATGTGATTCAAAGTCCTGACGTAAAGCTTGAGACCACAACCTCTGACTCAGAGCCAGGCTGACACGATGCTTTCATCTCTTTCAGATCGAGTCGTACGTCTCCTTCTGCGGGGGTCTGCCTGCACCAGAATGCTCCGATAATCCACTACGTTACAAGTTTAGCTGGAGTCCGGTTGGAGCTCTGTTGAACACAATCCGCCCGGCCACCTACCTGAAAAATGGAAAGGTGTAGATCGCCAATAATTTGGTCTCGAAGTGAGGTGGTCTGGAAGCCAACACTGCCCTCTAGTGATCAGTTTTCAAGAGCTACTTTAGTTTTTGAGTCAGTGAGTTGGTGAGTTAGTGACCAAAGGGTAACAGTTTAACGTAAGACCAGATACCAAAGAGGAATTTCTTTACACACACAGTTGTTACGTGTGCACTATCCTAGCAGGACGGTGGTCGAGGCAGTCACCAGATTAGCTTTCGAGAGGGAACGAGACAGATATCTAGAGAGGAATGATCTTCATTGCTTACAGAAAACGCAGGTAAATGGATCTAAATGGTTTGCTTTACCAAAGAGCAGCGCAGAAATGATTTGCTGAATGGCTTCTTCTGAGCCGTCAATTTCTGTTCAAGTTACATAGGATCTTCCTTGTGGGAGAGGTAAGCAGGATCTCCCTGGAGCTGAACTGGCTCCAAAATAGAATAGAGATGTAGGGGAGCAAATAGAGAGGTTTAGGAGAGGGGAATTATAGGGGTGCGGGCTTGTGTGGACTATAAACTCAGGCATAGATTTGTTGGGCTAAACGGCCTATTTGTGTGCCGTAATGTTCCATGTAACTGGCTTGAAAACAGGCTGGATTTAAGGATTTACCAGATCTTGGACTCTGAATTGCTGTGGGAATAAAGATAGCATTGCCCCGGGTGCAATCTCTTCGTCTCGGTGTCTGTTCACGTGAACCATCTGCTCAGACAGTCAGGGATTTCCTTCTCACCTGCAGTTGGTGGAGATCTCAGCAGGAGGTGCTGTGCTCAATAATGCCAGCCCAATGGAATTCTTCCCTGGGTTTAATTTGGAGGGCTTTCCCAACAGAGACAGCCTGAAATACGCCGTGCCATACGGTATCGAATCGGCTCATACTTTGATAAGAGGCACCTTGAGGTACAAGGTAAGAACAATCAGTGTCTTAATAATAATATAATAATAATCCTTGTATTTGATGTAGCGCCTTATCAGGTCTTTCAGACGTCTCAAAGCGCTTCAGAATACTGTAAAGTAAATTGACTGTATATTTTGTGGGCAAAACAAGGCAGCTAATTGCGCACAGCAGTGTCCTCAAACAGTCGTGGATCCAGTCGAGGATTGAGTGACCTCATTTTTTTTTCTTATGGCAGAGATTGATCTGCCTGGAGATCAATGACAGGGTTTCTCTCACTCTTGTATTTGATAGCAAAACAGCTATGGAAATACAAGACTGAGAGAAACCCTTTCATTGTCACTTTAGCTCATCTGCGGCATTGAGTTGGTATAGATCCCGGGGCAAGAGACTTCAGAAGAAAGTTATAATAATCCTTGAATTTGATACCACATCGACGATAGGTCACAAAGCACTTGGCAGCATTTATTGTAAAGTGTAGTGTTTATGTATTTGCAGACCTGGGATTCCTGAGAGTTTCTATTTCTATATTCCAAATAATCCTGAATCGCTGACCCAAAGCTTTCTTCAGTCCTGACTGGATACAGGAACACACTGCAGACACTAAGCATCTCATTCAACTGCTCCTCTAACACCCTCTCATCCTGAAAATTAGTCTCTCACATAAGCACATCATCAACTGTAAAGGCTGGGAATGAATAGATACTTCCCAAGTGGCTTGTGTAATAAACATTGGTTGCTGTAAGTTAAGTCCAGTCAGGCCAGGGTAAACCATTGCTGTAGCTACAACAGCAACATGCATTTATGTAGCTCCCCACCACCCCCACGCAAGATAGCAATCCAGAGCTCTTGACAGTGGAGGAACATGACGCTGAGCCGGAGGTAGGTGACCTTAGGCACGGTCGAAGAGGAAGGTCTTCAGGCACGTTCTGAAGATGGGGAAGGAAGGGAGCAAGTAGGAGGAATTGAGGAAGAGTGTTCAGAGTTTCAGGGCGTAATGGCTGAGAGCGTTACAATACTTGGTTAAAGGAAGATTTCAACCAGATTCATTCAGCATGATGATGCATTCCCCAAACTAAATATTCATGTTAGTAATTCTTACATGTATTCAGTGCTAATAACATCCATACTTATCAAAGCACTTCAAAGGGAATTGCTGTCTTGACAGAAGTGACTGGGTGTTTTACAGGTGAATGTTGCAGCCAATTGGCACACAGCAATGTCCCACAAATAGCCATCAAGTAAGTGACTGGTTATATCTGAGGGATTGTTGGCCAGAAACCCCATTCTCTTTGAGACAAAAGTGCAGGCAGACTCTCCAGTGCAGTGCTGGGGCAGCACTGACCTTGTGTATCCGTTAGATGATGAACTGAGGTATCGTTTGTGCCTCTTCAAGTGGAATTTAAAGATCCCACACTATTCTCTCTCCTAGTGTCCTAGCCAACAATCCCCAGATAAAATGGTGCGGTGATGGGGTAAACAAAGCGCCAGATGTTCTGAAGGGACTAGATCAGATGGGCCGAAGGACCTTCTTCATCCAGACTGTGCTGATTCATTTCCCGAAAACATTCATCCTGTGACCTGATTATTCTCTTTATGTTTGCATAGTGTTGATGGTGGAGATTGTTCCTTGCTGCAGACAGAGATGTCATAGAGCTTCACAAAATACAATGCTAACTGAATTGACTGTATATTTTGTGGGCGAAACGTGGCAGCCAATTGCGCACATCAATTGGAGTCCTGTAGCTCAATGGTTAAAGCACTCGGCTCACAAGTGAGAGACCTGGTTTGATTCCCAGCAGGGCGAAACCTTGGGCAAGTTTGCTTACTCCACATGCCTGATAAAAATCCCTCAAGAAAAAATAAAGTAAAATAATAATTTGCTCACTCAATCCACAGTTGTTTGTGGGACATTGCTGTACGCAATTGGTTACCGTGTTTTGCCCACAAATATACAGTCAATTCATTTTACTGTATATTCTGTGAAGCTCTTTGAGACGTCTAGAAGACATGAAAAGCGCTATATCAAATGCAAAGAGTATTATTATTATCAATGTCCCACAAACAGTCGTGGAATGTGTCACAAAATTATATATGTATATATTTATTTTCTGAAGGGATTATTACCCCCAGAAAGCGATCCATGAATCAACTAACAAGCGGGTTCCTACTTACTGCTAAGTAAACAGAAAGATGTGGTGTAAGCAATCTTGCTATCTTGCTTAAGATTTCACCCTGCCTGGAAAATGAACTCAGGTCCTTTCACTTGCGAGGCAAGTGCTCCAGCCACGATGCTACAGTACTCCACAAGGAGTTGTGTAATAGGCCTGTATTCCTTTGCCGAGTTACATTTTTTCTGCTCTGAGGAGGATAAACTGGCCAGCCTTGGCTATGTCAGGCAAAACTGGAAGATTACAGTGCATTTGAGGAATTGGCTTTTGTGTGTTACAACGAAAGATTTAGTGTTTACTATCTCCCAGATGCACTGCTTTATCCCTTCTTTGTAATGTTTGACTCTGCCAAGAGCCAATCACCAGTCCTATGAGAGATCATCCAATGGTTAAACTCTTTGATCCCAGCTTGGTGGTTGAGCAACGGCACCTGGTTTACATAGTGTGTCTTGTCGATAATGGAGTGTATGACTACACAACAACCTCCCCCGCCTCACACTGCCCCACCACATCACATTGTAGTTGTTGATGATGATGTTGCTGTTGTTGTAATGAGCGCCATTCTGTTTCTCTTTCAGGGCTATTCAAACGCTATCCAAGGATTGCAGAAAGTGGGGCTGATTAATACTGAACCCTGCTCACTGCTCAGCCCAGAAGCTCCTGCTGTCACGTGGGTGTGTATCCTCGGCTTGTGATCTGCTCTGAGAAGCTTATTTGGGGGAGGGCAGTGGTGGGGAGGGAGGGGTTTGACAGCAGTGAGCAGGGTTGGGGGAGGGTTAGATTGCCAGAGTGGAATGAAATGTCAGGATCTAGTTCATTTGTGGTGGTCTCTAGTCTGGTTCCTCAGCCAGGCAGGCCCACAGTACTCTAGGGTACTGCTGATGATAGCCCAGGCGCTGGCTCATCGGCAGTTCTTTGGAAGGACAGACTAATCACTGGAGGCAGAACCTCTTCCCTCTCAGCTCCCATTAACCCTGCAAGCCAAAGCCCTAACGGATAGGGTGATCCAAGTAGGATAAGCTTGGGAAAGCTTGCCAAACAGTGTTCTCATGCTGGGGTCCCTTCGCCTTGACTCTCGACAGGCTGTACCTAATATTCTCTGGAATTAGGTAAGCAGGGTGCATCCCTCCAGGGAGAGAGTGTGCATTCCATTCCAAACACGGGAAAATTTCCATGTGTAGGTGGCAAACATATGTTGGATACTTGTTTGGATACTCTTAAGCAAGGTGATGGGTTTCCGCATGTGTTCGACACCCGGCTGATCACGGTGATGGGTTTCATGTATGTCAAACACCCAGCTGATCACGATGATGGGTTTCCGTGTGTGTCAGACACCTGGCTGATCACGGTGATGGGTTTCCAAATGTCAGACAAACGAAAATGCTCCAACCTAGTGAATCCCATAACTGGGCTTTTGTGTTTCCCCAGAGAGAGCTTCTATGTAACCTGGTAGGAATCGCACCAAGCTCCAGTGTGATTAGTCTAAAAGAAGTGGTCTTCAATATAATCGGGAAGGATGAAAGCCAGATGGAGACTCTTTCATGGTGAGTGCCTCATCACTGTCTTCTCAAAGCTCCCTCGTCACCAAACAAGATATGATCCACAACTTATTATAGTCATAATAATCCTCCCTTTCACTCCGGGCGGCTGAACATCCAAACGCCTCAAAGCGCTTCACACAAGATTGCCCCTAAGTGTAGTGACTGTGTTCTGTAGGCAAACACAGCAGCCCACAAACAGCCATATAATACTGTATAACAATCCTTACCTACCATACAGTAATTATCACATCATCGAGACGTTTCACAGGATACACGGTAAAGCGTAATGATTGTGTATTTTTGTGGATGAATCACATGCCATCAATTTGTGCATAGAAACAAACGTCCCACAAACATCCATGAAGTGAGTGACCAATTTTATCTGGGAGATTGTCAGCCAGGACACAGAGAGAGAAACTCCCATTTTTTTTCAAATAGGGCCATGGGATCTTTAACATCCATTTGAACAGGCACAGATAGGGCCTCGGTTTATCGTCTCATCTGAAGGACGGCGCCTCTAATAATGTAGCGCTTCCCATGAATTGGAGCATGAGCCTGGATTGTGAGCTCCATGTGGGGTCTTGGAACACACAACCTTCTGACTTGGAGACGAGAGCGTGAGCCAGGCTGGTTGAAGTTGTGGATAGGGCTTGACTAGGCTGTGACTCGTTGGTGTCTCGTCACTCAGTGCAGTTTGTTTGTTCCCAATAAAGGCTGGGGCTCTTCGGAGATGAATCCGCCCCCAAAGCACAGTCACTCCTTCATTCTCTCGCTCAACACATGGAGAGCAAAATGGCCTATGGTAAGACACCAACGTGCACCTGTAAAGTGACCATACAGGAGACACCCTGTATGGACTGGTCAGGAGAGGAGACTGGAGAAAAGCGCTAATAAACAAACAAACAAACGGAATGAAATTCGCACGCAGCAACATCCCACAAACAACCATGAAGTGAACGATCAATTTAATTCGGGGGATTATCGGCCAGGAGAAAAATTCTCTCCACTTTTCCAATAGTGACATGGGATCAAAATCTTTCCATTTTATACAGCGTCTTATCTCGTTGTCGAGATGTCTCAAAGAGCTTCAAAGGATACGCTGAAGTGTAGTGATTGTGGAGTAGGCCAGTGCTCACCGAGCAGAGAGCGCAGTTGTTAAAGCAGGTCAAAGCCCAAGTTGTGAGCCTGAGCCTCACTGTTTTCCCTCATTCTCAGTTTGTATGGACGCCGCATGCGTTCCTGCTAACTCCAAGTTCCTTAGCACGCTTGTTCCTTACTCAGCTTTCAAGGAGTCAGCATAATTCAGTGAGCATTAAGCAGATTAATGTCTCAGCAGATGGAATTCATTATAATTTATAACCCTGTTGCTCTGACCTGTCCCTTTGACCAGCACGTTGCGTGTCATTCCCTTGAATGCTAGTTGCCAGTTATCATGCAAATTTTCATTTGGAAAGTCAGCTAAATATAGCAAAACTTGCATTTATATAACGCCCTTCTCTCCCAGCGCACCAAGACATTATCCTGCATGAGGGGTGCTGTATAAATGCAGTAATAACGTGCTTTAATTTGAAACATTAATGCTTGCACTTGTTACAAACTCCAGGGGTGTGTGGAAAGGGCAGGTTAATGGGACTGAAAGGATGGTTCTTTAAAAAAGCAGCACAGACTCGATGGGCTTTCTACTGTGCTGTACGTTTCTCTGGTTCTGTTATTATGTGTTGAAACGTCTCAAAGTGTTTCACGGTGGTTTCTGTAAAGTGCAGTGACTGCATTTGCCACCAGCCATTTTGCGCATAGCAGTGGAGCAAGTGATTGATGTTACCTGGGGGATTGTCGGCCAGGACACCGGGAGAGAGAAACTTCCTTCTCTTTTCCAATAGCGTTGCAGGATCCTTAATGTCCACCTGAACAAGCACAGACGGGACCTCAGTTTAACTTCTCATCCGAAGGATGGCATCCCCAACAATGCAGCGCTCTCTCAGCACTGCACTGGAGTGTTAGCCTCGATTGTGAGCTCAAATTCCCCAACGTTTTGATTCAGACATGAGAATGTGAGAGAGTGAGCTAGGCTGAGATCATAGTTAAGCACATTAAATGTTTGGCGGATATTATGATGGACAGTGGACAACACTGAGTGGTGACTGGTGACCAGTGGCTGGTGGTGTGGGCACTAACCTGTGTTGATCTTCCTTCAGCCCCTGGTGAACGAGACCTGATTGTCATGAGGAATGATGTTGGGATCAGACACCCTTCTGGCCAGCTGGAGATCAAGCACTACAGCCTGGTGGTTTACGGGGACCCAGCTGGCTTCTCGGCAATGGCTAAGACCGTGGGCTTGCCGTGTGCCATTGGTGCCGAGTTGCTTCTGGACGGTAAATACTCCAATCCATTACTCCATTTACCTAGTGTGCTCTCGAAGGGCAAGCTGTGTGGTTTTAGTTAGACTCCAGCGGCTACCACAACACACGCTCTGAGGTCCCCAAGCCTTGGCTCTCTCTATGACCCTGTGTGTGTGAGTGTATATGTAGGTGTAGCTGTGTATGCGTGTATGTGTGTCTCGCGCTCTCTGACTCTCTGTGCCTGTGTATATACATATGTGTGTGTCTCTCCCTCTCTATGCCTGTGTATATGTGTGTGTCCATATGTCCGTGTCCATATGTGTTTCTATGACTCTGCTGTGTATGTGTGCATATCTTTCTCTCTGTATGACTCTCTGTGCCTGTATGTGTGGGTGTACCTCTCTCTCCACCTGGGTTACGGTGGTCCTATCTGAACAAGCACGATAAGCTTGCCAAACAGTGCACCTTGTGTTATTTTAGCTGGTTAAACTCCAGCAGTTATTTTAATGGACACCCTGGGCTACCTCTGCAAACCCACCCATGGCCACTTCCCCTCTCCCACGCTCAGTGCCACCCGTCTCCCCAAAACGCTCATAGGCGCTCCCCAATATGACGGGCGCTGTGTAAATACAGATTGTGCTTTGCTGTGATTGAATTGTTGGGTGTTGACAGGTGAAATCCAGACGAAAGGAATGGTGGTTCCATTGACACGAGACATCTACCAGCCGGTGCTGGACCGTATCAAGTTTGAGGGCATTTCCTACACCACAAGCAGTACTTTTTGCTAAAGACAATGGTGATGTGAAGACCACATCTTGCCAGACCTTACTGATGTTTTTCTGGAGAGCTGAAGTCTTGTAGGGGTGGGGTGGTCTTCTCAATGTATCTGAAGCCTGTCATTGCTACTGTAACCATGTGCGTAAATGCTCCAGCAGTCCTGCAACCACCTTCATTCATTCTGATTTTGAAACTGATTCCTGTTTAATCTTAATTAGTCAATTAATTAATCTAAACCAAAGCAAGCATTATTGAAATTATATTATTATAATTATAACCCTTGCTATCAGTACAGCATCTTTCATGTCGGGAGGACTTCTCAAAACTCTTCACAGGATTCATAGTGGGGCAACTATGTGTTTTGTGCAGGCGAATGCAGCAGTTTTGTGCACAGCAAAGTCCTGTATTATTTGGGGGAGGGGTGCAGGGAGGTTGTGAGTTAGGATGAAACCAGGGATGGCAGGAAGGGCGAGGGGGTTTGTCTGTTCCCCTCTTCTGGGAAATGCTCTACACTGTCCAGCGCCTTGGGACGTCCTCTCGACGTAAAAGCCGCTATACAAATGTAATCTTCTTGTTGTTGTTGCGAGCTCACCAGCGAGTGGTGGGGTAAAGCTGGGCAGTGCTTCACAGTCCGATTGAGTCACAGAACAGTCACTTCTCTCTACAGCGAAGCGCTTCGAGACGGTCTCCAGGTGTGAAAGATGCTGTATCAAATGTAAAGATTATGATTTTTATTATTATGATTATGACTGACTGACTTCTTGTGACATCAAAGCATCCACAGCCATGTGTAACTGTGTTTAATACTATTTGTCTTTTCCATTCAAGAAATAAAAGGAAATGGTAATAACAGTTGTTGTGCATTGTGAGAAAAAATAGCCAAATTTGCTTGGTTTGCCAATTGTTTTGTTGACAGTTTTGAGAAGCGTACATGCTGGGGGCAGGGGGTGGAGAGGGGGGGGGTGGAAGCCCTTCATTGTCGGAGACAGTGTTCTTCGGATAAGACATTAAACCAAGGTCCCATCTGTGCCTGTTGAGGCAGACTTTAAACATGTCATGATGAGAAGGGAGTTTCTCTCTCCTGGTGTCCCAGCTGCCGATTACATGATGGTTGATGTTACAGTGGCTGAGGAATGCAACTAAGATCAACCCCGCTCCTTTATCCCTCCATTCCCTTCTCCCTCCCTATTTCTAGGCTGTAAAATCCCACAATTCTCATTGAAACATTTCACCCTAAAGTTCATTTTTTTGAGAAAAANTTCTAAATTCACTTTTCCCCCAGAGGAGGGTTAGACACAGGCTGTAATACCCATTCCACTTACTCACGCGAGAGAGAATTCCCGAAATCTCCACATAGATCCCAAACCAGAATCCACCTCGCTGTTTTCCTGTTTACACAAGTTAGATTGAAACTCCAAACTAGTACAAAAGAAACCCTGCTTTATTATTTTTTTTCCTTTGCAGAACTGGAAATAAGTTTAAATGTTAAAAACAATGTTTTCTTCTTCTCTGTGTCTCTTTCTGGTACTCTATGAAAAGTGACCGCAATTTGTAATTCTGACTATACGTTAAATACCAGACTGCCCGGCGGGTAACTGGGAATATTGGAGGAAGGGGGAGTTACAGTGCAGTTTTAAGTTAGTCTGCTCTGTAATGGGTAAAATCATCTCCACAGAGGGTGACTCAACTCTGGAACCCCGATGCTTTGAAAAATTAAACTCTCTACATCTACCGCATAATTCGCTGTTACAATCTCATGCTGTTAAACTTTTGAAATGATATCAACTAACTCGCCCTGCAACGTATGACTAAGTGCGTAAATCCAGGGGGGCAGTTAAAGCAAAGCAATTAATTAGACAACTCGTCATCGCGACCTCAAAACAAAACACCACAAAAAAAGGAAGACTTAGAAAAAGCCTTTTGTAGTAAAATATAAAAGTCTAGAATTGTGAATGGCGATTCTGTTGCGTGAGCTTGCTCTATTTACATTATGTATTAGAAGATTAATCACTTTTAAAACAATGTCCACATCACTCTGACAATTCCGCTCTGATCAGCCAAAATAAGGGGCTTGTGGTTCTGTCTGTTTCTTTGCCTTTTGTCCGGCTTGCCCTTTAAGTCACTTGAACGTTGGCTGCGAAACCTCGATGGCTGGAAAGCAGAGCTGGTGAGAGGAATGGCCAGACACACAGAGAGAGATAGAGAGTGGATTTTACTTGCAGCCATTGGGGACGATTTGGATGAACTTTGGTCCTTAACCTTTTAATCTGAGGTCTGAACTCGTGGTCTGTCAGACAAGTCTGACCTGAGGATGCTGGGGTCTCCATAGTGGTCACTATTTGTCAGAAGTAAGGTCTGGAGCTAAGAGTTGTTTGGCATTCCGTAGTGAGACAGGGCAGTGTTGGAGGCTGTTAGACAAGGGTGGATTTCACCCTTCCCAATGGGAGGGAACAGCAACTGAGTGGAATATTAACTGCAGCAGACAGAATAATTTTATGCTCACAATGAAGCAGTGCCCCGGAGTACTGCAGACCCACCTAGCTCAGGAACAGGACTAGAGACCATCACAGAGGTTGGACTCGATTCCGACATTTTGTTGTTAAGTATGTCCTTGGAGCCAGCTCAGCTCCCAAAAGATTCTGCTTACTCTTCTGAACCCAATCCCATCTAAAGGAAAATCTGGGGATAAACTTGGGAATGGCCTCAGTGTGGAGTTGGGATGGGGGGCAGTGGAAGATCACAAGGTATTTGTGAGCTCTTGCTAAGATCTTAAAGAGCTTTTTCTCTCTGTCTCTCTCTCTGTATCATGAGAAAACATATGAGGGGCAGTTAGACCAATGATTCCATACTCTCAGCTCTGCTGCGCTCCTCTGTTGTCAGGGCTAGGCCATTGTCCATTGAGCTTCCAGGGTTCAGATCATCTCTGTTGCTAACCACGCTGAGAACAGCAGTGTATAAAAACTGGTACTGATCCTGTGGATATAGATCACATGAGATCAAAGGCAAGTTCATACCAGCATAAAGTGCCCAAGTGCTCTCATTTCACAGTTTGGGGATAACCGGGGGGGTAGCTGAAAGACAACCCAGCCCATTCCAGCTCAGCCCAATACAACCCAGCCCAATATAACACACCCCAAACCAGCTCAGCCCAACCTAACTTGTACCAACCCAGCCTAGCCCAGCCCAACCGAATACAGCCCAATCCAACTCAGCCCAACCCAGTCCAATCCAACCCAGGCCGTCTGAGCCTAACCCAATAACAACTTGCATTTATAAAGCGCCCCTCACGCAGGTAGCATCCCAGAGCGCTTACCAGTTCAGCCCACCCCAGCTGAGCCTAACCCAGCCCAGCCTCAGTCTGGCAGAAACTGCAGTGACTTACGACGTGGGTGAAGACTCCGGGTCGCATCAGATTGATGAGTTTTGCCACATGGTAAACGTCCACCGTGTTCTCACTCTCCAGCTGGGTAACGAGTGTTGTCAGAGCGCAGAAAGTGCCGGCTGTGACTCCCCCGTGCCTGCACAGAACACCCAGTGAGAGTCAGAGAAACTCTTATTAGTTACTCCCTTTCCATCACTCTCCCTCCGCTCTCCATTATTCTCCCCGTCTCCATATCTCCCTCCCTCTACCTCACTCTCCCTTTCTCTCCATCTCTCCCTCCCTCTCATGACTCCCCCTCCCTCTCCACCTCTCTCCCTCTTCATCATTCTCCCTCCCTCTCCGTCTCTCCGTCTCTCTCGCTCTCTCTGTCTCTTTTTATCCCTCTCCATCTGTTGTTCCCTCCCACACTCTGCAAAGGCTGGTGCTAATTTAGCCTCTGGAAAACTAACTGTGGAAAAGAATGTCATTATGCTATTTGAACGGACATGTGGCAAGTCCAATTTGCGAGAATCCCCAAAAGATTTTTAATCAGGGAATCAGGCAACTCAAGTGTCCTGGGCTGACCTCCAGGAATTCCGTTCAGTTGCAACATTCAGCTCCATTCCTACTTCCAAGAGTTGCAACAACAACAATTTGAACATTTCCTGTAAAGGATTGTCTCAAAGCGTGATAGAGGGAGACCAAGCTGGGTGGGAGATTGCGGGAGAGAGGGGGGTGGGGGGTTTGGATGTGTTATGGAAGCGGAGAGGAGTGGGGAGGGGAGATTGAGATGGAAGGGTTTGGGGGGAGTTCCTGAGATCAGGGCAAAATGGCTTAAAGCTCAGCCACAGGGGGGCGCGGGTCAGTGGAGCAGGTCTGAGCGTATGGGGTGGAGGGAGTGGGCGGGGCACAGGGAGAGGGGTGGAGGGAGTGGCGGGCGGAACGAGTGGGGAGGAGGGAGGGGTGGAGCAGACAGAGTGGGCAGGTGGAGGGAACAGCTGGGATGGAGTAAGTGAGCAGGCAGAGAGCGTGGAGAGGAGGCAGAGGATGAGATGGAGGGATAGGGTGAGGTGTAGGGAGAGGGTGAGGTGGAGAGAGAGGGCAGGATGGAGTAAAGATGCAAAAGGGTGGGAAGGGTGGGGCAGGGGATAGGGCAATATGGATGGAGAGCTGAATGGATGGAGTGAGCGGGGCAGAGGGAGGAGAAGGGCAGGATTGCTATTTCTCTTTTTGTCAATGTAGCAAACCAGGATAAAAGGAGCAAAATGGAAGCGTGAACGCATTGGTCTGTGCATTGACTAAAGTAATTTAGTGCCTAAGTTCTTTGATATCGAGTCAGAAAAAAGGAAGTTAAAGGAGACCCACTCATCGTGGACTACTGATGGCCCATCTCTCGTTGCGGCTTCTTCTCGTATTATGTTGATGAGCTCAAAGGTTTTGCTGATGGGCCCGTCAGGGTTTGGCCATTTGGGAGTCTGGTAATGTCTCACCTCAAGCACATAGTCATCCTGTGGATTCAGAGAAAAGTCACTGTAACCTGGGTTTGTCACATGGTGGCACTCAGGATCAAAGGAGCTGGGAGAACAATTGACCGCTGTTCTGGGAAGATTAGAAATATGGACACTGAGAGCACAGTCGGAGGCGATTGGCCCAGCTTGGCTTTTTTTTTGCTCTCTGAGAGCTATCCGTTTACCTGATATATGAGACGGCTTTGCCATTGGAAAAAAGAAGAGTTTCTTTCTCCCAATGTCCTGACCAACAATCCCCAGATAAAATCAGTCACTCACTTCATGGCTGTTTGTTAGACATTGCTGTGCGCAACTTGGCTGCCGCATTCGTCTGCAAAATATAGTTACTACACTTTTCATAAATCTTGTGAGGTACTTTGACACAGTTTAATGTTACAGAGGTCTGTATCAAACATGAGGTTTATAATAATAATATTCCTCACATTTGATTAAGTGCTTTTTACGTCGTTGAGATGTCTCAAAGTGCTTCACAGTAAATGTGGTAGCCAATTTGTGTACAGCAGCGTACCACAAACAGCCACAAAGTGAATAACCAATTTTATTTGAGGTACTGTAGATGAGGACACTGGGAGGATGAAATTCCCTTCTCTTTTCCAATAGAGCCAAAGGATCTTTAGCATCCACCTGATCATGCGGATAGGACCTCGGTTTAACTTCTCATCCGAATGACAGCACCCTGACAATACAGCCCTCTCCACCAGTACTGCACTGGAGTTTCTGCCTAGACTGGGAGCATTTACAATCCTATCGGCTGATCTGATTGCTTTGTGTTCAGACAGTCAGTGGGTTAGGTTGTCAACATGAAGCTTCCCTTGTAAATTGATAGCGGTGGAAGCTTTTTCCCAGGACTCTCTGTGTCTTTTGGAGTGAGAGAATGGGAGAGATGACAGTGATGGCAGATGGTGTGAGAGACAAGTGCATTGAAAGTGGTTTCATAAGTAGTCAGACGTAAGTTATCAGGAGGCAGCCAAATCTCAGGTGACCTGCACATGTCTTCTTTGACTGCACAGCTCAGCACGTGACACATCGGAATTTTCCCAAAGTAAATACTCTGCCCTTAGTCACTGTTACACACAGGGTAAATATTCTGTCACAGTCACTTTGACACACAGGGTAAGCTCTCTGTCACAGTCACTGTTACACACAGGGTAAATGAGTCGAGACCGAGTCCTGGCTTCGTACCTGGGTGGCCTCCAATATGAAATCCTGGACAATGAGTGGCTCCTCGTTGGCCAGACATACATGGCTCTCTCCAATCAGCCTCACTGTGAACGCCTCGCACACCATCCCCTCATCCTTCTGTGGCCAGTAAATGCACTCGTCCGTCTGGAACACAATGGAGCGACCAGTTGTTAATCCACACAACCAGCACCTAAATCTTCCACTCTCACTCCTAGGTCACGCTTCACGTTACCATGCTCGTTCTCACCTTAAAATCGTTCTACACTCTCGCCCCGACCCCAACTTGCCGCAACCTCCACAAAGCCTACCAATCCGGCCACTCCCTTTGCGGGCCTTTTTCACGTACCCCATCCTGCTCTCCCCACCATCAGTGACCGAGCTTTCAGCCACTCTGCCCCCTTGTTCTACTGTCTCGATGCATCCTAAAGTATCGATCTTGGTTTACTTTTTCAATCCCAATTAACATTTTATACACCTCCAAAAGGTCCCATCTGAGTCATCGTCTCTCAAGACTGAAGAACCAATTGTCCAATTGTTATAATGTTTGCATTTTATACAGCGCCTATGAAGTCAAAACTTCTCAAAACACTTGAGGTTTTTCCTATGAGACGTGGTGACTGTGTGCTTTGTGAACGAATGCAGCAGCCAATTTGAACACAGCAATGTCCTGCAAATAATTATGAAGTAAATGACCGATTTTATCTGGGAAATTGTCAGCCAGGACACTGGGAAGCTTCTTTCTGTTTTCCAAGAGTTCCTCGGAATCTTTAACATCCACCTCAACAGGCACAGATTGGCCCTCGGTTTAATGAGTGTAGGATGTGGAAAATTGGTTCCCACGTTCGCCTACAAAATACACAAGGTAACCACAATTTGCAGTAAAATCTGGTGAAGCGCTCTGAGATGTTTTGACGACATGATCTGAAATGCAAGGATTATTACTATTATCAGTAAAGGCGACAATCAATCTCACTTCTCAAGCATTTTACTTTTGAACCCAAATAAACAGTGTCATTACCAGCCCCTGACTGTCTGGCAGCATCACAATGATCTGAGCATTGTGATCCCATATCGTCTTCCAGAAGTCTCTCACTGTGTGCGGCAGTGGGTGCTGAGTGACGATGAACTCGTTGCTTTGACGGAATCCCTAGAAATGAAATTTGGAAATGCTCAACAACAACAAATGCATTTATGTAGCACCTTTCACATGGGGGGATATCCCAAGGTGCTGGACAGTTGAGGGTTTGCACCTGAGCTGTGGGTTGGGATCAGAGGGGTGGAGGGTAAGGGGCATGGGATGGAAGATGACTGAAGGCACGGTCAATGAGGATGGTCTTGAGATGGGCCTTGAAGAAGGCAAGGGATGGAGGCAAGATTGAGGGCTCCGGTATGGAATTCCAGAGGTTGGGGCAGAAGGCCCAACATCCGATAGTGGCTCCAGGGTTAGGTGAAATGTCAGAATCAAATCCAGCCTCTGTGATGGTCTCCAGTACAGTCTGTCAGACACCAGGCTGATCATAGTGACGGGTCTCTGCGTATGTCAGACACCCAATGATCGCAATGGGCACTGGGTTACTCACCGCTATATAAGAGGCGTTGATGTAATCTGACTCGTCGGAAGAAGTTGTGGTGAGACAGACTCTCGATTTCTCCACTGCAATTGAAAAACACGTCACTTCACAGCCAGCGGGTTACCTTTTATATCGGGCACATTTCTATAAAGACCCCACAACAAACAGACAGATTGGACCTCAGTTTAACCAAAGGACGGAACCTCCAACAATGCGTCGCTACCCCCCGCACTTATTGGAGCCTCAGCCTGGACTGTGAGCTCAAAGCCCTCGAAGTGGGTGGTGGTGGGGGGGGATGCGGGAGGGGGTAGGCGTCGGGGTGGAATGGAGGCATAATTTGAGGGGCAAATAGCCAATCCTGCTCAGTGAAAGATAAATAAGGCTCTTACATAACAATACCTGACCCCCATGTATGCACCCCTGCACCCACTCGCTCTGTGCACCTCTCCCCACCCCACTACACCGAGCTACTTTCAGTCAGTTTGTGGGGAATGTAAAGGTACCAGGAATTATAGATGAGTTTCTGTTCTTCTCTCTGTTACACGGCTTCAGTGCAGTGGAGTAATCACACTGCTTGGCATGAGATTGGCTGAGTAGCTGTGGAGAGACAGAGAGAGAGAGAACGTGACTGAGAGAGAGAACAAGAGTGAGGACAAGAGAGAGAGAGAGAGAAAGAGAACGTGAATGAGACAGAGGAAAAAATGCAACAGAGAAATACAGATAGCACATGAGAGAAACAAGAGAGATAGAACTTGAGAAAGAAACAGTGACAAAGTAAGAACTTGAGAGAGAGAAAATGGGAGAGAGACATAACGCAAGAGAGAAACAGATAGGGAGATAAAACAGAGAGAGAGAAACCAAAAGAGAGAGACTGAGACAGAGAGGTGAACGATTGAAAAATAGTTTGTGAATGCAGCAGTCTACGGTGATGGCTTTTCCACTACTGAATAATTTTCAACCACAGGTCCATTCCCAACGATCGCCATGGTTAATATTACAAAGACGCTCCTGCATGGAAACAGGCCACTCGGCCCAACCAGTCACCATCCCTCCTATTCCCCCTTCTTCATCCTCTATTCCACTCTATTACACCCGTATATTCCCCTCTCCTACACTCCTATTACCCTCTCCTAGACCCTTCTATTACCAAATCCTCCACACCCCTATTCTTCTGTCCAACACCCCTCTATTGTCCCCTCCCTTATGCTCTATTCCCCTCTCCTTAAATTGCTCTTTGCAACCCTGAACAAGAGGTTCAAATCAGCACTAGGAAGCTTTTCTTTACCCAGAGGGTAATTAATGGCTGGAACACGTTAATAAGAAGGCCAGGACACAGGGACTCATTTGAGTGCAGCTTGATGCTGTGATGGGGCGACAGTGGGGTAGGGAGCTGGGGAGGTTCCAGAGGGATAGACGGAAGAGCTTCCCTTATCCAAGGTTGTGAGCTGAACAGTCTGAGTTTGTGAAATGTTGCCAATGCCTCACCTTAAATTGTGTCTCCAACCCGATCTTTCCCGACGCTCTAGGGGTGAGCACAGCATTGATGTAGGAATGGAAATGGCTAGCAGCCACCTCGGTCTCCTTACTCTGGATCACCTCCACCAGAGCATCATGAATGAAGATGTATTGTTCCTGGTAGGAAAAGCAGGGACACCTCAGCATTATCTTCATGTTCCAAAGCCACCACAAAAGCTTCTCATCACAGATGATTATGGGGCTTTTATAGGGTTCTTTGTTCACTGGGTGTCTGACACTCATGGAAACTCATCACTGTGATCAGCAGGGTGTCTGACACACATAGAAACCCATCACCATGATCAGCTGGGTGTCTTATACAGACAAAAACAGCGGAAAGGTATCTGCCATCTAAACATGGAAATCTCCCTGTGTTTGAAATGTAATACGCACTCTCTCCCTGGAGGGATGCATCCTGCTCACACAGGCCCAGAGTATTAGGCTGAAATTTCTCTTCTAGCCCATCTCTTGAGGCGTTCTTCAGGGCTCTGTCCTTGGTCCTGTTCAATAACTATATGCTCCCTCTTGGTGACATCATTCGCAGACATGGGGTCAACTTCCACATGCATGCGGATGACACCCAACTGTATCTCTTTGCCTCCACCCTTTATTCCAGGCCCACTGCTGTCCTGGCAGAATGTCTACCAGACATCAAATCCTGGATGAGAGCTAAGCTTCTTCAGTTGAATGTCAACAAGACCAAGGTCCTCCTGATTGGCTACCGTTAGCCCCTGCACACCACAGGTGCTAATAGCATCACTATCCATGGATGCACACTCCACCTTACTAAGCCAGTCTGGAACCTTGGCGTCTTGTTTGACCCTCAACTATCCTTTCTACCCCACACATGTTCCATGACCCCTCTGCCTTCCCCCATCTCTGCAACATTGTCCAGCTCTGCCACTGTCTCAAAACGCAGGCCCCCGAAACCCTCATACATGCATTCATAACATTAAGGCTTGACTATGCAAAACTCCTTGCTTGTCAGCCTCCCTGACTCCTCCCTCCAGGTCATCCAGAACTCTGCAGTCTGTGTCCTCTCCCGCACCATGCTCCATGACCATATCATCGCCATCCTCACCCAACACTGGCTTCCCATCACTCAGAGGATACAGTTCAAGATCCTGGTCCTCACCTTCAAAGCCCTCCATGGCCTTGATTCCCCCCTACCTCTGTGACCTTCTAACCCCCTACCAGCCCGCCCGCTCCTTCTGCTCAGAGGGGCCCAGCCTACTTCTCGTCCCCAGCCTCGCCCACCCCACCATTGGCATGCAGGCCTTCTGTCATTCTGCCCCTACCGTCTGGAACTCTATCCCAGTCCCTCCACCTTGCCCCCTCCCCTGCCTCCTTCAAGACGCATCTCAAGACTCTCCTCTTCGACCGTGCTTTCAATCTCCCTGCTTCGCTCCCTGCCCTCCACCCTCCCCAATCCCGAACCCCAGCTCGGGTCCAAAACACTATCTGTCCAGCACCTCGGGACATCCTTCCGATGTGAAAGGGGCTATACAAATGTAATTTTGTTGTTTTTGTTGAAATTGGCAAGAGACAATGCTTGGGGATCCCAGAGTGTACGTAACTGCTGGAGTCTAACCAGCTAAAACCACATAGCTTGCCATCTTCAAGCTTTCCCACTGCTTGTCCAGCTAGAAACACCCTCCCCGTTAGGGCTTTGGCTTGCAGGAAGGTTAACAGGAGCTGAGTGGGAAGAGTCCCTGCCCCCAGTAACTGGTCTCCCCCTCCAATTCCTGCTGATGAGCCAGGTTGGGCTGAGCTGTCATCATCAGTGCACCTTCAGTATCTCAGACCCACGTGGTGCAGGAACTGGATAGAGACCATCACAGAGGGTGGACTCGATTCTGACATTCCAATTCTATGGCCCAGCATGTCACCTTTGCCCAGCAGTTCAGCTTTGAGAAGACTCTGCTTACCATGTTAAACCAAAGCTCTGTCTATTAGTGGACATTAAAGATCTCACGGTACTATTTGAAAAGAGAAAGGAATTTCTCTCTCCAGGTGTCTTGGCCAACAATCCCCCAGATTAAAAAAATCAGTCATTCACCTCACGGCGGTTTGTGGAATGTTGCTGTGCACAAACTGGCTGCCGAGTTTGAATACAAAATAAACAGTCACTCCACATTATAGTGTATCCTGTGAAATGCTTTGATGAGGCATTTGCTTATATGAAATGCAAGGATTATTATTTATTAACTGTGCAGCTTTGGCTTACCTCCGTCTGCACTAAGTAGTTCCTCTGGGTTCTGATGTGTTTGAGGAAGCCCAGCACATTGACTGAACCTTTGTGTCTGATCTGCTGTAACATGCTGTCTATGACTATGTACGTGCCTGTACGCCCAACACCAGCACTGTAAAAGACAGAGGACCGTCCCGTTATAAAACAGTTCTTTCACGTTTATGTTGTGTTTTTAACGTCCACCTGGACAAGCAGATGGGACCATGGCTTAACATCTTATCCAAAGGACATTAAACCAGTGTTCTACCTGTGTCTATTCAGGTGGAGATTAAAGATTGTTAAACAGCAACAAGATTACATTTGTATAGCGCCTTTCACATCGGGAGGACGTCCCAAGGTGCTGGAAAAAGATCACTTCTATTGGAAAAGAGGAGGAAGATTCTGACAATTTCCCAAATAAAATTGTTCACTACACTTAACAGTAAATCCTGTGAATCGCTCTTCTCGACATAATAAGACGGTGAATCAAAAACAAGAATTCTCGTGATTTCAACACATTCCCCAGGAGAATGATGGTATGAGGCCAAGAACTCACCTGCAGTGCACGACCAGTGGTCCCATCAGGTGGCTCTGTGCGGCTGACGACTGCTGGATGAAGCTGAGGATGGGCAGTGTGTACTGGGGCACACCCATGTCTGGCCACTGAGTGTAGTGATACTGCACCACTGTCCTGTCACTCGGCCTCCCCTTCAGAGACCCCTGTAACGCACCCAAAGAGAGTGTCAAGTCCTGGCAACAACCACAAAATCACACAAGATCTCACAAGATCACACAAAGTCACACACAATCAGTTTGGATCATAAGATAACAAGATAACGAGATCATGACCAGCGCTTTGGGACGTCCTCCCGACGTGAAAGGCGCTCTATAAATGGAATCTTGTTGTTGTTATTGTTGTAGGTTGCTCGGCTATATTGCTAAATCAGTTGCTATACTATGATATTGTAAACGATCCCGTCACAAGATGAGTCTGGATGTAGTTGGCCCTTCTGCCTATCCCTCTCGAACCCCACCTTCCCTCGAACTGTCCCCCCATTACAGCATTAAGCTGATTTTTAAATGAGTCCCAGTGTCCTGGCCTCAACCACCTTTCCTCGCAATCTGTTCCCATCGTTAATTACCTGCTGGGTAAAGAAAAACATCCTGGTGTCTGTCCTGAAATTGCCCTTTACAACTCTAAGGCTGTGTCCTCTTGTTCTACTATCCTGGTGCATCCTTTGACTCATCTTTTCCCTAATCATTGCTCAAAGCTCATTCCTCTAACAATGGTGATCATTCTCATTGCTCTCCTCTGCATTGCCTCTCGGGCCCTAGTGACCAGAATTTATACAGTATTCAAGTTAAGGCCTAACCAAGAGAACTGTACAGCCTGAGTCTGACGTCTGGGGATCTAAACTCAACTGATTCAACAATCTAGCCCGGCATCCTGTTTGCCTTGTTTATTGTTGCCAAATGGATCGCTTACCTTCTTCACCCTGGTGTTGTAAATGGAGAAATGCCTAATGCTGTAATAGGCCATGACCTTGGTGCTCTTCAATGTCACCGCAATGCCACCGTACTCCTCGCTGCTCTCTGATGGCCAGTACTGGTCACATTTTCTCTGAAGGCAAAAGTAAAGAGATTAAAACAAAATGCTTTCCTGACACTCCAGCACAGTGCATTATAATGGGGGTGCATTATCAAAGCCGCCATCTTTCAGATGAGAGGAAACGTCTCAGAGGGGAACCTTAAATGGGATTGTAAAAGTAAACCGAGATCAATACTTTAGGATGTGCATGAGGGGTGCTATATAAATGCAAATTGTTGTTGTATCAAAGTTTATATTTAGGTTCAGGTTACAAACTCAGGTTTAGAGTTGTAAACGGCAATTTCAGGACAGATATCAGGAAGTTTTTTTTTTACCCAGAGAGTAATTAAAGGGCTGCCAGGAAGGGTGGTTGAGGCCAGGATACTGGGACTGAATTAAAAAACAGCTTGATGCAGATTACGGTAGGGTGGATGTTATGGAGGGATGAGATAGGATGGGCTGAAGGTTCTTCTTCATCCAAAACAATTTTGGAGACATTAAACCAAGTTCCCGGTCTGTGCCTATTCAGGTGGATGTTAAAGATCACTCAGTGCTATTGGAAAAGGGAAGGGGGTTTCTCTCTCCTGATGTCCTGGCTGATAATCCCTCAGATACAATTGGTCATCGTTGTGTGTGGGATATTGATGTGTGCAAATATGATGCTGCGTTTCGCCCACGAAATACAGTCACTTTAAGGGTAACTGCCAGCAAAGTGCTTTAAGACATTTCAGTGTTTTAGTAAGTCAAATGCAAGGATTTTTATAATTAATGTGGAATATTAAAAACTTACCCTTCCCTTTTCAACCAGGTTGGTGATCATAACGATGACACCCACATTGTGCTCCCAAATCATCCTCCAGAAATCGTCAGACGTTGATTTAAGTGGACCTTGAGCTGCTATGTAAGCCTTTTGCCTTTCGTAGCCCTGTTTCACAGAAGAACAAGACTTCAGCCCCTCTGTGCCATTAGGTACCAGTCAGATATCATCCTGTAAATTACATGTCAGCTTGGCTCAGTTGGGAGCACTCTCGTCTCTGAGTCAGATATGTGTGGGTTTAAATCAGAAGGTTGTGGGTTCAAACCCCACATTGAGCTCACAGTACAGCGGCTGGGGGCCCCAATGTTGGAGACGTCATCTTTCGGAGGAGAGATTTCAACCACGGTCTCATCTGTGCTTGTCCAGGTGGACGTTAAAGATCCCGGACACTATTGTTTAAAAAGAGAAGAGAGTTTCTCTCTCCCGGTGTCCTGGCTGGCAATCCCCCAGAAAAATTGATCACTCATTCCATGGTTGTTTGTGTGAAATTGCTTTGTACAAATTGAAGTTCGCCTATTAAATACAGACACTATATTTCACGTAAATCCTGTGAAATGCTTTTTGAGACACCTTGATGAAGTGCTTAGGTGTTACAGGACACGCAAGGATTATTATTAACCCAGGTCAGAAAATTTAAGCTCCACTTTGGGCTCTGAGCTCCCAGTGGATTCTGACACTTCAGTGCAGTGCTGAGGAAGCACTACATTGCCACAGTTATCTGTGCACTGTGTGTCACCTTGGCTCAGTCAGTAATACTCTTCTCTCTGAGTCAGAAGGTTGTGGGTTCAAGTCCACATCGGGGACTTTAAGCTCTCGGTCTAAGCTGACACTGCAGAGCAGCGCTGAGGGGAGCGCTGAAGGTGTGACTCACGTCTATGTAGTTGGCATTGATGTAGTCACTGTGTTTGGAGTCTTTTTCCAATAGTGGTGAAAGTTTCACGCGGCTATGATCGACTGAAAACAAACACAACACCCTTTTTATATCAAAACTGAAACACTAAAAAAAGTAAAATTCACAACATCTCATTTACTCACAGGTTCCCTCCCCCATATTATGGGACGGTGCTGTGTGTGAATCGGCTGCCACATTTGTCTACAAAATACACAGTCACTACACTTTACGGTATAAATCTTCTAATGAGAAGTTAAATCGAGGTCCCATCTGTGCTTGTTCAGGTGGATGTTAAAGCTCCATGGCACTATTAGAAAAGAGAAGGGAGTTTCACTCTCCCGGTGCAACCGGCCAACAATTGCACATATTAAATCAGTTGTTCTCTTCACAGCTGTTTGTGATAACATTGCTGTGTGTATGCACATTTGCTGCCACTTTTGTCACAAAACACAGTCACTACACGCTACAGTGTATCCTGTGAAGTGCTTTGAAACATCTCCTCACAAGAAAGGCAAGGATTATAATTATTAATTATTATCATCATTATTATTGCGTCTGAAGAAAAATAGAAATAGCTCCTCAAGGGTGCTCCAGTGGAAATATTGGGGTGGGGCGGGGGGGGGGCGGGGTGGGGGCGAGTGACTTACAAGCGACGATATTGATGTAGCGATTCTTGTTTTTGTTGTCTGGGTGGTTGGAGCAGTCTGATGTGATATCAACGTCAACAGTGCATCCCTGCACCTCCTGTGGGAACGAAGAGGAATACAGGTCACAAGGACAGCAATGACAACGGCAACTTGCATTTATATTGCGCCCTTCACATGGGGTAGCGTCTTGAAGTACTGAACAACGGACAGACTCAATTCTTCCATTGGACATCATTTATCTGGTGAGACATCTAATGTCACACCCATCACCTATGTTTCTTTAATAATGCCAGCATCAGAAGTTGTGGTAAATTACATTTTTTTTACATGTGTCCCTAGATTTGGATTACAATATCTGGTCACTCCCTTCCCCCTGCCCCTCCCATGCTCAATGTCTGACCTGCCCACGTGCAGTGTTCCAAGATGGCATCCATATTAACCTCTGACCCCACACCCCTCTCTGATGTTAACCTCTGACCCCATACCCCTCTTGAGCGCGCAACCCTGCCCAGATGTTTTTGGGGGGCTGGGTGTCTGACCCATCACTATGCTTAAGAATATCCAACCCAAACTGAGAATTCCATGCATCCTATAACTACACATGGAACTTCTAGAGATGATTTTGGAATGGAATGTGCACTCTCTCCCTGGAGGGACACAGTCTGCTTATGTAATTCAGAGCATTAGGCACAGGTTGGTGGGAGCTAAGACTTGGGGATTCCAGAGCGTGCGTTTGGATAACCGCTGCAGTCTAACTAGCTGAAACCGAATAGCTTGCCATTGAGAGCACTGCCTGGCAAGCTTTACCACTGTTTGTCCAGCTAGGACAACTTAGTCGTTACGGCTTTGACTTGCAGGGGTTAACAGGAGATGAATGGGAAGAGTCCCTGCCCCTAGTGACTGGTCTGCCCATCCAATTCTTCCTGATGAGCCAACCTGGTCTATCACCAGCAGTGCCCTGGAGAACAGCAGACCCACCTGGCTCAGGAACCAGATATTGGGAGAGTAAGAGGCCACCACGAGTGAACAGCTGGTTAGCAAGGAGGTGAGGGGATGGGGTTTGGGGTGGAGAGACAAACAACATGAGGGGAAGCGGGTGCAGCTTCCTAATGGTGTCTCTCTCCACCGTCTTCTGGCTCTGACCAGGCCAGCTTTCTGCACATTTCCCGGGGGAGGAGAGAGAGAGGCCTTGTTTTGTGAACCCCAAGGGTCGGGAGGGATTCGGGTAGTAGCGGGACAGACAGACAGACAGACATCCGGGGTGGTAGTCACTTGATGTGCTCGGGCCCAGCTCCCGATCCAATCGCACGTGCCAGTTTGAGAGCCACTCGCCTTTCACACCTGCATCCTCACCCGAACCTCTTCACCCCAGTCCTCACCAGCCTCCACTGGCCTCCACTGTCTCCCAGAAGATCCATTTCAAGCTCCTAACCCTCACCTATAAATCGCTTCATTAAAATTCCATTTCCTATCCCACTCCTCTGCTCGCACCGTCCCCTCGGCTAGCTGAGGCCCCCCTAACCTCTCCATGCCACCACCAATATCTGACCCTTCAGTAACTGCACCCCTAACCCCCCAACCACCCTCCAGCTATCTCTCTGTCTTGCTCCTTCCCTACCAGTCTTCAAATCCCACCTAAAAACAGCCCCTTCAACCTACTTATGGCCTCCTGCCTTCTCCCCTCTCCATTGCTTGGTGTTTCACCCAGTTGCTGTGCAGCTCTCCTAGACGCTACCTATATGCCAACTGCAGTGTAACCGCACATTATTGCTGTATTCAGTCTTGTTCTCAATCCCACCACCCTGCCTTCTTCCTACATCACTTTTCCCCTACATTTAGTGCAACAAAGTGAAAAGGTTGTGTTAGTGGTGAGACCCATCTCTGGTAGAAGGGTGGGGGGGCAATTACATGTTAAGAGGGGTCCGACACGTGCACACCCATTCGCTTAAGCAAGGTCAGGAGGCGCGGGGGAAGAACGAGAGACCGGACAGGAAGCGGGTGGACAGAGGCCTGACTCAACCACATCTACAAGGGCAAAAGAAAACAAGGAGAGAGACTTACCTCGTAGAATGCTTTGAGTTTCTTATGAAGGGGAGGGAATGTAAAAAGCACAGCAATCAAACTCCACAGCAGACAGTGAACACGGCGTCTCAATGAAAATTAACAGTCATGCAACAAAAGCCCTTCAACGTGAGCCAAATTTGTGATCTTTGACCTGAATTTCTGACCTTCGACCTGAATTGTTGACCCTTTGACCCAAACTGCTGACCCTTTGACCTGAATTGTTGACCTTTAACCTGGTCTTCCCTGGATCTCAACTTCCCCACCCCATCTGTGTGCTTGATCCTCATTCACGCCTTCATTACGTCCAGGCTCACCAGACTCTTCACTCCACAAGCTGCAGACCACCCAAAACTCTGTAGCTCATGCCCTTCTCCGCATCAGGCTCTGCGTCACCCCAATCCTTGCCCGGTTCCACTGGTTCCCATCCCTCAGATACTCAAATTCGCCTTCAAATCCCTCTCGGCCCATACCCTCCCTCTGCAACCTCCTCAAGCCTTACCAAACTGACTGTTGCCACACGAAACTGGTTCATTTAAATCTCTGCCATGAACCAAATTGTGTTAACTGTTTCTTCCCCCCATGCCACTTAATACTCAGACAGCCCAAGTGTTTATCCATCACCCTTCAGTTAAAGCAATATTGAGCAGAACGCCTGACAAACCAGAGTGGCCCTCCGACCTTTCACCTCCAAGCCATCGAAGGTCAAAGGTTGCAAATTCTGGCCCATGCTTAAGGCACCACAGTTAAACCACAACACACATTGTCTGAAGTTTCCATCTGACAATGTGTATTGAGATGACAATTACTGGGACAAGTGGTTCTTGTGAAAGGAAATTCTGAAATAAAACAAAGACAGTTCATGCAAACTCACATATTTCTGTCCAAATCACCGCATGGTGGGTGGGTGGGGGTGGGGGGTGGGGGGTGGGGCTGGGGGCTTTCCAGGCCCTGGAGGTAGTGCAGAGGAGAGCAACGAGGATGGTCCCCAGTGTTAGAGGGATGAGCTATGAGCAACTATCTAAGGGCAACACTAAGGCACACTCACATCACATCCGATCATGTGAATGGTTTCTCAATGCATGTTGTTCCACTGGGTGGGATATCCCAGCTTATTACTAATAAAATAATAATCCTTGCATTTGATATAGTGCCTTAGAACATTAAAACATCTTGAATCTTTGCACAGTCAGACTGCTTAATGAGACATTAAACTGAGCTCCCGTCTATGCCTGATCAAGTGGATGTTAAAGGTCCGGTGGCGCTATTTGAAAAGAGAAGGGAGTTTCTTTTTCCCATTGTCCTGGCTGACAATCCCCCGGATAAAATTAGCCATTCATTTCATGGCTGTTTGTTGGAAGTTGCTGTGTCCTGATGATATGATAAGGCACTGTATTAAATGCCGGGATTATTATCGGGTTATTGTTATGAATATTGATACACTGAGCAGCTCAACTAACATAGACCTGACGTAGACCAACGTGGGGTAAAATCCCGAGATTGTTAGGGGCAAAATGTAATTGTCAGGTTAGAGCTGTTTTCACCCTCTCTATTCCTGGGACTACATGCCGAATATCAATTATTCCCTCCTTCTACTGCGTGTCTGTGCCGTACAATTCAGACTAATGTTGGTTTGGCAATTGCGGTTTGTGCACAGCTCGTGTGTGACACTGACACGGACTGGGAAGCAACGAGTGGGGAGAGAGAGAAGAGGCTCCTACCTCAAATTCCTGGGCAAAGCCAGCACTGGTATGAAGGGTGGCGACGTGCGCTGGAAACTCTTTGATGGGAATAGCCTCCAGCTCACCTGGAGAAGATAGCAAAAGGTCTTTCACCGCTCCCTTTCCACCGACTCCTTATAAACAAAACAATCTGGGCCGTCAGAGACTTACGAAGATTTACACAGACCGTGCAAGACAGAAACAGCACCTCAGCCCAAACAGTCCGTGCCAGTGTTTATACTCCATGTGAGTCTTCATCCACACCCTACTCCCTCCCACACCCTTCTATTCCCCTCTCACGCATGTGAAGGTCTAGAGTCCTCTTGAACGCATCTACACTAACTGATTCAACCACTGCTTCAGGCAGCGAGATCCACAATCTCACTATCCTCTGCATGAAGAATTCCTCCTAAATTCTTTTAGATTTCCTAGACCTTATCTCATATTTGTGGAAGCAGCCCATTTATGTTAGCCTTATCAAACCCTTTTGTAATTTTAAACACTATTAGGATCCCTCTTAAACATCTCTTTAAAACATTAGAGTAAAACTTTCCACAAAAGAGGTTAAAGGCCTTTATGTTTTGTATTGTTTTGCTCAGCCGAGTGGTTGGGACTTCATTGCTCACACTTTTTAATGGACACGAGTGAGGCTGGTTCACGGACAAGTGCACTGACCTGAGATGGACAGGACTGCGGAGGGCGAGCTGGACACCACTCGCGGGGAGGCGTTGTCTTCCAGATAAAAGTGCGCTGTCTGGAAGCACTTCCTGGAGAAGCAAAAATTATCAACCAAAGTAACATCCCTTGTGTTTTTCCTCATCCTCGGTCCTCGCCAACTGTCACCTCATTCCTCACCACCTCCTGCCGTCCTCATTATAATAAAACCATCCTTCTATTTCACACAGTTTGCCAATTTGCGCATAGCAACGTCTCAAACAGCCATGAAGTGAATGACTGATTTTATCTGGGGGATTATTGTCCAGGACACCGAGAGAAACTCCCTTCTCTTTTCCAATAACAATGTGGGAAATATACTTGATCAGGCATTAATGAGATCTCAGTTTAATGTCTCATCTGTAGGACCACGCCTCTGACAATGTGCCCCATCCCCGACCCCACCCCAGCACTGCACTGGTGCATCAGTCTGGAGTGTGAGCTCAAATTGTCAGAGTGGGGCTTGAACTCACAATCTGCTGACTCAGAAGTGACAGCATGAGTGACTTAGCCAGGCTGACACACAATGCCGGCTGTCCTACACATGCGGAAACCTAACACAGGGATCAAGAGTATCCAAACCAAACTGAGAATTCCATGCATGGAAATGTTGGAATCGAATGCACACTTTCTCCCTAGAGGGACACACTCTGCTGCCTAATTCCGGAGAGTCACTGACACAGGTTAGTGAGAGTCAAGGCTTGGGGACCCCAGAGTGTGTGTTGGAGTAACTTCTGGAGTTTAACCAGCTAAAACCACATAGCTTGCCATTGAGATCGTTGAGGGCTAGCTTCCCATAGCTTGTTCAGCTAGGATCTCCCTGTCCTTTAGGGCTTTGGCTTGCAGGGTTAATGGAAGCTGAATGGTTAATGGAAGCCCCCAGTGACTGCCTTCCAAATACTGCAGATGAGCCAGGCTGGGCTGCGCTGTCATCAGCAGTTCCCTGGAGTACTGCAGACTCACCTGGCTGAAGAACCAGACAAGAGACCATCACAGAGGGTGGACTCGATTTTGATATTCTTTGCCAGAAACGTCAGCTTTGAGCAAGCTCACCTCCCTTATACCTGAAGAATGAGCCCGAGGATGATTTACTGAATAGCAAGCTGCACGGACAGAATTTGCTGTCCATCGATTAGGTTGTATCAGATCTTACGAGAGGATATAAAGGGGTAGAAGAGGCAAGCGGAAGACACAAGCAATCTTGTATTTGCTCAGCATGTGATACACAGTAATCCTCCTCATCCAATGTAACCAAAAATCCTTGTACAAACTCAACTATAATCTCCCAAACACCTTATTATGTAGGGGAAAAAAATCAGGATATTGACTTATCACCCCCATGCTCGCCTGGCTCCATTGGCTCCCGTCCCCCAAAGAATCCGGTTCAAGATCCGCATCATTAAATTCCTCTGCGGTTTCAACTCGGCCCTATGTCTGCAACCTCCGCAAACCCCACAGAGCTATACAGAGAGATACTACATCAATGTAAGTTGTATTGAATTGTGCACATACCTTTTTGGAATTTTCTGGGCCAACATTAATGCCGAATTCTTTACGAATATAATAGTTTTTGAGGACTTTAGAGACGTCAGTAAAGGTTTTACCAAAGTCTTCGCTGAAAGACAATCCAGCCAGTTAGAAATTCAACCAAACTTCACTCAACAATTTACAACAATAATAATAAAACAGTCATCATCATCCCTCCATTTGATTTGGTATCTACAATGTCAATATGTTTCAAAGCACTTCCAGATTACACTGTAACATGTAGTGACTGTGTATTTTGTAGGCGAACCGGCAGCCAATTTGCACATAGCAATGTCCCACAAACAGCCATGTGTGAGTGACCAATTTTACTGGGGGATTATTGTCAGGGACCCGGGAGAGAGAAACTCCCTTTCTTTTTCAATAGCGCCGTGGATCTTTATCGTCCCCTGAACAGGCAAGGACCTCAGTTTAAATGTCTCATCCGAAAGACACACTTCTGAAATGCAGTGCTTCCCCAGGACTGCACTGGGGTATTAGCCTGGACTCCAATCTCACTCGGAATGGATCGAGGGTTACTTGGAGTGGATTGGATAACCCGAGGAGGGAAAAGTTGCTCTTACCTTCTGTATAGCCGAGAGGCTCCATTAAAAA